>NC_072424.2:85430000-86055000 GCF_028878055.3 Symphalangus syndactylus
CGGAAACAGTGGGGGCTGTAATCTCCGAAACAGCGGACACTCACAGCGATGGTTGGCCCAGTCCTTTGATTTAGACAGCGCTTGGCTGTCTTGCCTGGCCTAGAATCCCTATTCCATTGAAGTCTGGCCTCAGGCTGTCTTCTTGGGCAGTGCCATTTGCATCCAGGCGTGGGGAGGGCCTCTGTGTCCTCAGGGTGCCGTGTGTTTGTGGTGAGAGAGGATCAACAGGCAGCAGAACCTCAGAGCAGCAGACAGGGGCTCCCGGGCAGTTGCTGGGCTGCGGCTCCGAGCGTCTGCCAGGGATGATGAAATGGGAGGAGGCAGGGAAGGCTCCAGAGCAGCAGGGTTCAACCGCACACCTAAAGTCCTAACGGCGTGCGGGCATGGTATAAAACAGGTGATCCCTTAATGAGGTTTTGATGTGTGCTCTGGCTTTTGAATTTTATGCTGGAGTGTCACCGCAATGTGGGGTAATCTCCAAGGAAACCCTCACATAACCTTCCACGTCCATTTTCTAACCCTGCTTCTGAAGAGGGCAGCGTGCCCCAGTGATCTTAAGGGGCATTATAAAACTCTCCAGATAAGATTAATTTGGATTCTTGCTAATTTGAAAAGTCAGGGTAGTCATGAGGAATGTGTGAGTGTGCTGAAAAAAGTGGAACCAGCCACCTTCTAAAAGGCAGGGTAATTATTGTACAGGGTTGGGTTGAACAGAGGGTTTGTGTTGCGTTTACTGTTGGTGATCATCAAAGATGTCTTAAGCTAAGAACACGGTTGTCTATCTCAGTGTGACTCCCGTTTATTGCGTATCAAGCTGCAGGAAGTCCAGCTGATGTAAATAGATTAATATTTAAAAAGTAATACAGAAGAATGAGGTTCCAAACATGTAATGTTTAATTATTGAAAACCCATAATGGGATTCCAATCCAGACTCCTCTCTCACATCTCACTGGTGTTCAGCAAAGAAGCTCAATTAGCCAGGGAGCCTGCCCACCCCACAGCTTGATATGATCATCCCAGGGCCAAGCCCATGCTCTCTCTTAAAGTGCCTGGCAACACAGATGTGGGCAGCTTGGGTTGTTGTATGCCTCCTTTTTTTTTTTTTTTTTTTTTTTTTAGAGACAGAGTCTCTCTCTATCGCACAGGTTGGAGTACAGTGGCGTGGTCTCAGCTCACTGCAACATCTACCTCCTGGGTTCAAGCAGTTCTCTTGCCTCAACCTCCCAAGTAGCTGGGACTACAGGCGCCCGCCACCAAGCCAAGCTAATTTTTTGTATTTATAGTAGAGATGGGGTTTCACCATATTGACCAGGCTGGTCTTGAACTCCTGACCTCAGGTGATGCGCCCGCTTCTGCCTCCTAAAATGCTGGGATTACAGATGTGAGCCACTGTGCACGGCCCGTATGCCTTCTTATTAGATAACTGTTGCAGCCCTTTTTAGTCAAATTAATGAGTAAATGACTGTACAGTGTGAACAGGACAATAGAGAAGAATTTGCGTAACTTCTAACTGGTATAATTCAGGAAAGTTAGGTGACCTTCCAGAAATCACAGTATTAAGAGCATTCATAGTTCCTTTGGGTTTATCAGGCCATGAAGTATTTGTCTGGTTAGAAGAGTTTACTTAGTCTAGGGGTAGCTAATCACCCATTCTCCTCATGAGACCATAGTTCTTTGGCCCTTTAGGACATATGTGTCACTCACTCTGGATAAGGCTGAATTTGCACAGAGGCCTGTGGCAGAGAATGGCCAAAGGAAGAGATAAAATGATCAACATGACTAGAATAAACCCTCATCCATAGACCAATGGGATTTAGCTCAAAATCAGTGTGCCAGCAAGGCTGTTTGAAGTAGTTTTCTTGATTTTATGTTTTTATTTAGCATGACAGTTAAGGACAGTCCTTTGCGTATAAATACAAAAAATAGCGATATGCCATTTTTTGTTGTTTGGTTTAAGTGCATGTGAAGAGGCTGCTCAGTTGTCGCTCCTTTCTCATGTAATGTTCAGGAATTCATCTGTCATGCAGAAAATGCAGCTGTGTGACCTAAAATGCTCTTGGCCGGAGCCTCGGGGTTTGGAAGGTCACACCATAGGTACTAGTATTCATGACATCCTGTCGGGCTTGTGGGCTGCATGGGGTAACTAGAACTGAGAGGACAGAAATTGAGTTTGTAGTGACTGCAGAAGCTGAAACCACAAGATGAAATATAATAGGGTGTAGGCCTCAGTGAGCACAGGAAGCTGATTAGAGGTGAGCAGGGGCGGGGGAGCACTGAGGCCGAGAAAAGTGCCACAAGGGGACGAGTAACCTTGATTTCTGGACAGAGCCTGTTAACATGCGGAGGGGCCCATGTGTAGGAATCACCTTCACCTTCTCCTGCAGTTCAGTTACAACTGGTAGTTGCATCCTGAACCCTTATCATGTGCAGGACGGGGCTCTGGGGTGTAAAGGTGCCATGAGATCCAGGCCCAGTACCACAAAAGAAAGCTTTAATTAAAGGAAACATGATAAGTCTTAGGTTTCCTGGCCCTATCTTATGCATCCAAGTGATTAAGGTAGCATTTTTCAAAGTGTTTTCCTATAGAAGCCTACTTTAAAAATAAAAGAGTTCTGTTTTTGAAAGCTGGGGAAACTCTGGATGAGTGAAGTTAAGCATGTTTCTTTTCTGCAGATCTCCTTAAAGGCTTAGGCATGGCAGCCTGCACTGAGAACCTCCAAAGAAGAGCATAGAATATGCAACATTTCCTAAGCTTATTGGGCCATGGGATCCTTTCTGCGGGGGCAGAGCATTTATTGGTGGATCTAGTGTTTCTGAGCATATACTTTAGGAAATAGAGAGTTGGGGCATACTGGTCAGTGGTAGGGTCGGTGGGGTGGGGGCCAGTTGGAATGGGTTTAGGAATAGACAAGAACCTGAGAGAGTATTCATATTTCCTTTCTATGGAGACTCTCAGAAATAATAGTGCAGGTGTATGCAGGCTTCTATAAGAGGCATGTCCTGGTGTAAATTTTATGCTTTTGCACCTGCAGAAGATAAGGCCTCCCAGTCCTTGGATTTGAGTTGATCCACCCAGACTGAGGCTGTCCTGGGTACCCCACACCCATAGCAAGATACAGGGTCATTAACCACCAGGAGGGAGTATTATGGGATTAGGCAAGGACCTTGAAGTCACTGCCCCTTCCTAGATTTTCCTCATTTTTTTTAGCAGAGTAATACCTGGAAGGTTATGGTAAGGATTAAATCTGAGAAAGTCTGTCAAGCTGGGTGAGACTTTTGGTCTTCCTAAAGTTATGGAAGCTTGCCATAAAGAAGCCCAGGGAAATCAGGAAGATGGGAATAGCCATTGCCACTCATCCTTGTGGTGCCTGGGCAATTGTTCTGGCAGTGAATGGTCCCACAGTGCTAATAACTGAGCCACTGGACTGCCTTACTGCTCCCAAGGAGCAGGCATCCTTGCTTCCTGATTTAGCATGTGGCCGTTAAAGATTTGCAATTCTCTGCAGCTTGGCTTCTACTCCATCCACTTCCAGCTCCCTTCTCCCCACTCTCTAATTTGTGACCTATGCTTCCCTGTGGTTTCTGCACATTGCCTCTTTCCTCTGTGGTCCTCTGGTTTTATTCCCATGACCACTCTCTCCACCACTATTTAGTCTCTTGGCATTATATTGATTCCAAACTTCCCAAATAAGAACATGTAATTGGTCCATTGAGTTGCTCTGTCCCTCTTAGGCAGAGCCCACACCAACATCTTCAGGTGTCTTTGGGTCCAGGCAGCTACAGCCAATGAGACAGCAGGGCCATGACCACAGCAGGCACCAGCATCTCATGGGCTCTGTTCTGATACAGAAGTAGTTAGCACACAGTTTTTTTCCTCCTCCTCCTCTTTCTTCCCTCTCCTGTTCCTGCCCACTTTTGGAACATGCCAATCTGTATCAAAGGCATGCCTTGATATAGCAGGAAATACCCAGTAACACCTTTTATTTCACTCTTAGATACTAAGCACTGAAAGAAAGGCCCGCCCTCACATACTTAGAGCATCCGCCACATTTCTTTTCTGTGTCTCACCAGATCTAGGGTATGTTATGCAGGCTGTTTGAATTAGGCAGCTCTATTATGCTCATTTCTCCTCTTACCCAGGAGCCAAGAGTCCAGTTGTATGAAGGGTCAGATGGCAGTACAGTTTTCTTCTGCATCTCATTTCCTCTTTCAGAGTAGGCCAAAGAATGATGTCATTAGTCATACAGAGGTTAGGAAATGGGGGTTTCTACCCAAATACTGACAACTGATATGTAATTGTTGCTAGTCTTAATTTACTTAGCTCTAAAATAAGGTATGTTATCTGGCTGCTTGTCTCTTTACAGATTTCTGGTGAGTGATATTATGATAGTACTATTGAGCCACTTGAATTTATTGGAAGAAAGGAGCTATATAAATAACAGGTGTGTTTAAATATATATGAATACCTATCTGTGTCCCGGGTTGTCTTGGTTCACACCATTTAACAGTTCAGGCATTTGGCCTGGATGAGGAGATTCAGCTGGGCGAACCCAGGATTTGCTGATGAGAATGGAGTTGTAAGAGGGATCCTCAGTGGAGAATCCAGTATTTGTTGAGCATTGGTTTTCAACCAGGTGGTTAGGACAGCAGGATGGCTAAATTCACAGAACAAAGACAGAAGAGAACTAGGCAAACCAGCAGTCCACAAACAGGAAATAAGCTTTTCAGAGACAAAGGAACCAGTGTGGAGATCCAAAGAAATCAGAAGCAGTCCAGCACATCCCTCCCACATATCTAGGAAATTGTCACTAAGCAGTCACTCTCACACGGGTTTAATTAACTAAAAAAGACGATAGGCAACCCAAATTATTCCTTCTCCCCAGGTTCATGAGCCCAACACACGGGGCCTTTTGAATTTGCAGCATTATATACCAGATGCCATAAATGTCACATTTGTGTGTGACAGAGCATAAGGGATTCCATTGGTAACTCTGGCCCGGGTGACTGGTGCTGGCCTGAAGCTGAGCCTAGAGCTAAAACATCCATAGTGAGCTTAAGACCACAGCCTGGCCCAAAAACCTCCTCATTATTGCAATTATATTGCTGTCAAACACTCCACAAACCATTAGAAGCATAGTAAAGAATTTGGGGATCGAGTGTTTTGTTGGTTTGGGTTTCTGGGTTTTATTTTTGCAGTGTACTTTTTACTTTGAAGTACACATCAGAGGAAAATTTGTAGTAGGGTATTTTTCTCCCTTTGTTTTTTAATTAACAGATTTAACAGAATAAAGGGTAAGTAAGAGTAGAGTGTAGGTAAAACAGTTGGCCCTGTTTTTCTAAATAGGAAAATGTGCTACCTTACATTTGTAATAATACATAAAAACATCTGTATTTGTGCGGCACTTTTTATTTTTTAGAATGCTTCCATTTGCACTATTTGTTTTGATCCTCCCAGCAGCTCTTGAAGGTAGACAGGGTGCCAGAGGGCACAGGAGCAGGACCCAAAGTTGCAGAGTGGGCAGCACTTCCCAAATTGGGAAGAATGTATTTACAGATTTACGAGTCTCATCAAGAAAACTTTCAACTATTAGGTGGCTAGCAGAGGCAACAACTATCCCAATAAACTTGAAAACTGGACATGATAAAGGCAGCTGGGATGATACAAGAAGAGATGCAATTGTGGAGAAGAGCCAGTTCTTCTCAAGAGTAAACAAAGACATTAGCAGGAACAAACAATTGACTTCCAAAGTCTCTCTGCCAATGCAGACAATGGGAAGGACCAAGTTGCCCTGGCTTGTGGGCACAAAAAGGTGAAAACAGTCTCAGAGATCCCACTGAGACTTGGCAGTGTCTTGTGCCTAGACTAGAGCTAACACAGAGAACTAAAATATAAAATGACACATCCCACAGACATATCTAATAGGTAGGTAAAATGTTTGAAAATATATCCTTGTATAGCAGTTGACACTCTTGAGGGGGAAATGCAAGACAGGAATTTTAGGAAAATAAAAGGAAGCATCAAAAGAATAATTTGGGGATATTTAGTACAAAATATGGAGCAGACATTTAAAAAATACATTAATTAGCAGAGAAGCAAGATATGGGATAATTTATCTTGATATCTACTAAAAATATTATTCTCTTCAAAACAGAGCAGTTAATAATTCCCCTCATGCCTTGTGGAGAGTTCTGAGAAGGTGGAAGAGCAGTGAAGGGAATCCTACTTTGACCATCATCTGATTAATCTAGGGTAGGGCTACTTGCAATGTGGCTGGAGTAGGGAAGTGGCACTATCTTGGAATACGTGATAGCAGAGGGGGAAAATGCTGGATATGATCAGCCACATTCCCTGGAGTTTAGAAAAGCAGATTTTTTTGAAGTGCCAAGGAAAGGTGGATTTGGTCCTACAATTAGAGGCTCAGTGCAGTTTGGGGAGTTATTTGGGGCTTTGTGTAAAGTTCTGAAAATGAAATTAGATCAGGAAGGCTAGGCTGCAAAAGGAGCTGAACCCTTGGGGGAATGCCCAAGTTAATTAAGGAGCTAGTAACGCTATGTTCATAGAAGGAAAAAGAAGTAGAAGTGGATAGATCAGTATTTAGAGCAAGTCGTGTAATATTTAACAAAAGAGGATGAGAAGGCAGGGGTGGGCAAATTTTATTTGGTTTCCATTGTCTCCGTAAAGGGAATGTTCTCTACACTGCAAAGAGTAGGGAATACCATAAAAAAGGGTACCAATCCCAAGTCAGGGGGAGACAGAGAGATAGGCAGAGAACACCTGCTATGCTAAGCAAATTAGATCTTCCAGCTTACAAAAGGAAATTGGTAGATGATTTCATATCTACTTTTGGTTGATCTTTGCTCTGTAAAAAATACAGAAACGGACAAATGTTGACCAAATTTTTAAAATTGGGAAAGGGTTTCTGATTTCTGAAACTGTAGACAAGTAGTTTGATGGCTTACCCTCAGAAGACCTTGAATATATTATTAAAGAAATAGTTGATGAGCCCTTAGAAGAAAAAGGTTTCGGTTGACCAGAAACTCAGAGTGAAGTAGGCAGCATAGTAGAGTGAAAAGAGGATGTGTTCGAAGTTCTGGATCTGAATCCTGGCTTCACTATTTATAGGCTGAGAGGGTTTAGGGAAACCACATCAACTCTTTGAATCTTTGTTTTCTCATTTTTAAGTAAAATGGGAAAAATAGCTCCTTTACAAGTTCGTTGCCAGAATTAAGAGAGAGAAGTGAAAGGCTCAAGCTTGGAATATAGCAAATAGTCAATAAATGTTTGTTTTTAAAAAGCAAAGACCTTGGGTAAGCATATGCACAGAGTAAAGAATAAAAAAAAAATATATAAAAAGCAAAGGCCTAACAGTGGGACATGACTGCTGAAAAGCACATGCATTCTTGGGTGGCATTAGCAGAGGTATAGTGTTTTACATGAGGGAGGGAGAATTCCACTGGACTCTCTGCTAGTCAGGCTACTGCATTCCATTCTGGGCTCCACCCTTTAAGAGGGGCATTAACAAGGTGAAGTATATTCCTGGGTCAGTGGCAGCTGATCTCACTATCATGTCCCTAGGAGGACAGACAGCATAGAAGGGCCCTGGGAATTTGTGCCCTGGGAACTGGGTGCCAGAAGTGGGGATGTTTAAAAATAACAATCTGGAGCAAATATGATGACTCTTTTTAATTTTTTCAAAGACTGAGATTTGGAAGAGGAGTTGATCTGTGCTGGGAGACCCTGGCAAACAGTAGGTAGAAGTGACAGGGAAGTGGAGTGGTTAAACTTTCTAATAATCAATGCTGCTTGACAACAAAATAGACTGCCTCAATTATATTGCATAGAGACCGCAGTTATATTACAACCCTCTTTAGCAAGCCACCAGGAAAATTGGTGCAAAGGAGAAAGATCGCTGTGGTATGAATCACTCTTTTGGCTGTGTAGATGGGTATGAATGTTTGTCTCTGTCACAGGAAGTATGGATGTCACCTGGAAGAGGACCTATGTGTAGAAGGAAACCCAAGCTTGCTGTGGGAGATAGGTTGGGTTTGACCTGTGAAGTTCCTTAGAGTTCTAAATGTCAGTGATTCTGGAATTTTAAAACAGAAAGTTATTATCAAATACTAGTCACCTATCTTAATCCTGTAATCTGTAGGAAAGTGCAAAAAACCCTTGAGATAGTGGAGCAGTATGAGTTTTGAAGCCAGACAGATTTAACTTAGAATCTGGATCTGCCATCTATTATCTGCATGGGTAATCTTGAGCAAGTTATTTAACCTATCTAACCCCCAGTTATCTATATGATAAGGTATTTGTGGAGATTCAATGAGGAAATTCATGTAGCATGCTCAGCATGGGTACTAGAGCTTAAATAATGCTACCTATTGTTACTAGTGTATAATTTATTAGTATTACATCAAATTGGGGCTTGCAGTAGTCACAATAATAAAAGCCATGACTTTCATTAGAGTGTCCTGGAGATATTTGAGGACTGGGCAGAGGTGGACACCAGGGGCTGAGTTGGGCAACCTAGAGTGCCCGCGGGTAGGTTCAGGCTATGGCCCAGGGTGCAGAAAATTTGCAAGAGACTGTCAGAAGAGAACTGAATGAAGCAATGCGAGTAAAGCCCATAGCCAGGTGCCTGGCAGAGCCCAAGCAATCAGTATGTAGTTGGTGAGTGGATGAGATGTCACTAGGAGCAGCTGCAGGCTTTTGAAAAGCAGCCAGAGAGTGGGCTAAGGTAGTGGACACAATGAGGGATTATCAGAGGTGCCATTAGTTCTGCTCAGCAGTGCCCTTGACCTGGGCCACCTGCACACAACGTAAGCTTGGCCCTGTGATGTTTCAGGGGTACCACCCATCACCAGGGTGAGATACAACCCAGGGAGTGAGGAGGCTGGAAGGCAGATTCAAAGTCCCTGGGTGGGGGTCAGAGGGACTGCTTCAGATACCACTGATAATCACAGCAATCCTTCCAAAAAGTCCTCTTACTGATGTCTGATAAGTTGTGTTGTGGAACTAAAACCACGTATTTTAGAATATGATTTTTGCCATTTTCTAAAAAAAGTTTGCATGACGGAAGAAATGAGGTGTGTGACCACAGACAGAAGCTGGGCAACTAGCACACTTCACTTTTTAACACATTAGTTTGATGGGTTTCCCTTATATACGAGTACAACCCAAAGTCCTTCCCTGCAACTTTTCTTAAACTCTTACAGTCACAAATAATGAAACTTCAAATATTCATTAGAAAACAGGAAGAAAAACAATAAATGACACAAAAAGCCAAATATATACTTGAAAAACAAAAAGTTACAGTAAGTAAGGTAAATACACATCTGAAAAAAGATTCAGATAATACATTTTAAAAAAAGAGGAGTCACAGTATTGGGTTAGAAGAACAAAGGGAAATTTGACATTGAGACAGTAGATATTAAGGATTTTTTTTTGCTAAAAGCTGTTAGTTGCATTTTAACCTTTAGAACAAATCTGTTGATAGAGGAGAGTGTGTGCTAATTTTTCCACTGATAGCTAATAGACAGATTTTGAACTCCGCAAGGGCAGGTGTACTAAGTCTCTCCTGCCCTGTTCCACAGCCCATTGCCTTCTGGAGCACAGCACAGCATTTATTTCTGAATGAATAAAAGTGTTAAAAATAGAAGATCGGTTTTCTCTTAAGCTTCAGTTTGAAGCAGAGATGCTTGAATGAAAACAAAACAAAAACTTGTGCCTCCAGTTTCCTGGGGCAGATTCTACCTCATATGAGGGCAGGAGCTGCATTTTACTCATGTGCCAGGTTCCTAACACAGTACCTCACCCATGATGGGCCCTGAATAAATGTTCACTTTTGAATGAGTAAACTGGATTATGTGATGGCAAATTTTTCAGGGCAGAGAGTAGTTATGATACCTGGAGCTGATAAAATGGGCATGGGACGGCCTGACAATGGGAGATGGGCTAGGACTTTGCTCCCTTCTTAGGAGGCACATTTTCCATGTCTGTAGTCCCCTCCCAGTTTCTTTTCTTTCTCACATGTTTCCCGGGCAGGGTCGTCACTGTGGTGATCTCCTTTTACAGCTGAGCACTGAGGCTCACAGGGATTAAATGCCTGGCTCCACCAGGAGCTGGAGGTTGGAGGAGAGGACGAGATGATCACTGAGGTTCCTTTCAGGGCTTAATTTCACTGCTTTGAGATTTCTTAGGTGATTTCTATGCCCTCTCAGGACCAAATAACTGGAAAACAAAGAGGCAGGCATTTGGTACCAGGCAGACCAGGTTTTTTGATGTACAATTGAATTTTTTAGTTTCCATCTGGATGACTTGTATTGTGAAGGTGTAAGTTGCATTCATCCACCTTAAATGAAGCAGAGAGTTTTGTCATGGTATATTAATACTCTTAAGCAACCTAAAACGTCAGCCCAAAGAGAAAAGTCATCTTCTGAATCATGTGTTTGGCTGTCAGGGTGGGCCTGCAGTCTCTGAATACAGGCCAGGATTCCATTTCTTGCATTGGCTGTAGAATCAGAGACTTGGGTCCATCATAAGCCATTTGTTAAAGCTCATCGAGATCCTGAAAACCAAGCCCATCTCTGCTCTGCCTTACAGAGCTCATGGCACACGAGAAAGAGAAGGAAGGATCTGCTGCTGTGACCTGGGCCAAGATTTCTAGAACCCAGCTTAAAATTTGTAAGATAAGTAGAACTTGAGTCATGGTATAAAGTTCCTACAGGGCAGTTTTCTAATGAGATTTTTTCACTTCTAACAAAGATATTCTTTAGCTTCTCCTTGAGCTCCAAATCTTATTTAAGAGAGAGAAAGAGCTAGAGCAAGCTAGAGAATGAGAATGAATAAAATACAAAGCAAAACAGACAAACAAAAAAATAAGCCCAAATAGAAAGAACTATGTAGCAAACACCAGCATGTTGGAATCTAAACCTGCAGAAAGTTTCTTGTTTTGAAAATGAACTTCTTCGTGCATTTGTTTTTATTGTATAAGAGCCCTTGCTGTTTCTACTTTAAATTCCTCTCTCAATTCCATATGGCTTTGCATGTCTATGACTAGGTCATCTTTTTCCTTCCTTCACTCAAATCCAGCTCTGCAAGAAAAACTTGGAATGGTGAGCTTAGTGTTGGTGTGCCCTTCCCCACTTTGTGGGGGCTCTTCCCTCAAGTGAACATTCTGCCATGGCAGGGTGGGGTCATCCAGTCTTAAAAGGCACCTGATACTGTGGCTTCTGGCCTTTCCTTTGGAAGATAGTTCTGCCATGTAATGAGTCAAGCAGATCGTCCATCAGCTCTGTTTTTTAATAAAATATGCATAGCACAGTTTATGGCTTCCACTATTCAAACAGCAGTTGAGCCGAAGAGGAATGATTCATTTTAATGGTTCTAACGCTCATTTCCAAGCAGCCATGTCGCTTTATCAAGCTTTTGCCTGAATTAGAAAATGACTGGCCTTGGAAAAATAAGAGGACTCAGCAGGAGTTGAATAGAGGCTTTTCAGGATGGTGGGCAGCTGGGATGCACATAGAATTGTGGGCTGGTTCCTTGTCCCTGCAGACAGCTCCTCTGTTAGCCCTGGGGACAGAGCCTCCTAGGGAGCAAGGTAAGGGCTGGTATCTGTGAGGTGTAGCATGAGTTTGCCCAGAGAGAAACGTGCCCTGTTTTATCTCAAAGACACACAGGCTCATAGGAAAGCAGTGGATGAAAATCTCCCTTTCCCTCATCATGCAGCCATAGAAGCATCCTCCCCATAAAACACATGTAAAACATGTGGGACAGGCTGGAGATTGAACATACATACTCTGTAAGAAGCTTAGTGATATGCCTAGCACACAATCATTAGACTGTTAGCTCCATTTTACAGATAAAGAAACTGAGGCTGAGATTTTCATAATGTTGCACTGCTAATAAGGAATAAAGCCCAGATTCATGCCAACATCTTTTGGTTCTAAATCCCATGTGATTTCCATAGTCTTTTTTGCCACTCAGGGACACTGAACTAGGGCCCTGCTGGTGGCAGTGTCTAGACCCAAAGGAACAGTTGATACTGGGACCACGGCATTCCAGGGTAGGGCTGGGAGCAAGTACTCAGGTGGGTCAGTCTGAGGCCCTCAGTCATGCTGTGAGGTGACTGTCTACAGGCAGAGCAGACCCCAAAGCCTTCAAAACACTGAGCACCCCTGCCCATGTCCCTCCATCCTCCTTTGCTTCACTTGAATGAGTTCATGATTTTTGAGCTGGCCTAGACTACGAGATCAGAGCCACAGTCAACATGCTAAGGCCCAGAGAACCTCCCTCTTATGATAAGCTACAGTTTTGCTTAAGGAGCTACAACTTCTGAGCTGTTACCTAGGAGATATATTAGTAGACAGTCAGATGAAGTGGAAAGCATGTGCAGATTTTTTTGTTTTATTTTTCAAATTGTTGATGGCATGATGGCATTCACGGAGGTGCTAATATCTTTTTTTCTTTTTTTTTTTTTTTTTTTTTTTTTACTGTTCCATTGCTACAAACATCTTTGCCCAGTTAAAGACTTCAGCAAAAGGGTTTCTTAATTAAATATTGCCTGATGCCAGATTACCACTCAGAAGGCAGTGGTGGATTCCATTAAAGGCTTAACTTTACTCCCACAGCTAACAACTGATTAATGTGTTAATTAGGAATCCTGTCCCCCTCCGCCAGTTGCCTGAGTTTTCTCTTAAACCCAGAAGAACCTGTATATTATGCCCATGTGGGTAACCTCATGGCATACTTTGGCCTTGACTTTGACGTTTATATAAAAATAAAGGCTCAGTTGCCAACATGAATAGCTTTCTCTCTTTCCAGGGAAATACAAGATGGAAAGAGTTATAAGAACCACAAGTCGTGCCTTTCGGCTTTCTTATATCAGGAGCAAGTGATATATCTGCTGAGGCAGTGTCTTTGGAGCAGTTGAGCGGTGTAGGTTGCCACACATTTATTTCACAGGAAAGGAGTGAATCCATCAGGCCACTGAGCTTATAAGTATTACCCTGGCAGTCAGCCACCCAAATATAAATACTCTAAATGGACTAAAGGAAATGTTCATTCTGTTGTTTAGAGTTGGACCCATCCCAGGAAGGTAGATTTAATCTTTTGAGGACTGCTGTTGTAGGGTTGAATGGAATACGCATTTGTTTATCTCCTTTGTGATCTTTTTGTCTTCCTGGTGATACATTATGTATTTGTGATACGAAGCATTTCAGCTGTCTTGCTCAATGGCATTGCATTTGCTGGTTATTGGGTCCCCAGATTGGCATCATTAAACAGCTTCAGCCTCTGTCCAATCTGGGACCTGTTAGTGAGAGAAGTGGAACCAAAGAGGCCAGATTCCAACAGAAACAAAGCTGGGGTGAAATTAGGGGGAAATCATTCCAGAGCTCAGTGCGTAAATCCCTGCACTTCTTAATCTTTATCTTTTAAAATATCTGAAGGAATTTTGGTACTTCTTGGCATAATGAGGAAAAAATAATTCCTCAAAAAGTTAAAAAGTGAAATAAAATGTAAAGCTGTCAGTGAAAGAAGGAAAGAATAACCCACCACACCACAATTCAGAAAACCAGAGTTTATGAGACACGTGTTGTGTTTTCCTGGATATGCAAATGTTGTTTTATTAAAGAGAGAGGGATATGGTATATATTTTCATCTAACTACCACATCTTAAGTAATCAGTTCAGGCTCTTATGATGAAATCTTTAATTACTAGAAGTGTGTCATTAGTTAGATGTAGAATGAATGATAGTACCGTGTTTTATTGCCTCACATGATATAGCCATTTGTGCCATAAATTCATTGACCTCATCTTAAATGATGAGTCCTGGAAGACAGACTTGATTCATTATTTCTTAAGTGACAGTTTTTCCTCTAATAATTTTTTGCTTCATCAGAAAGATTGCTTTTCTGTATTTTTAGATCAGTATTCTGAATTGAAATTTAATAAGGCAAGGACACGCTCTCTCTCTCTCTCTCTCTGTCTCTCTCTCTCTCACGTTACCCAAAACAAGATAGTCATGAACTGTCACACTACTACTTGAACAATTTGGGATGCTGCTGAAAATCAAGCAGCTAACCATAGGCCTTTGCTTTAATGGGAAAGTTTGATGAGATAGGATTTTGCTTCTAACTTTGATGTCTGTAATTCTTTTTATGTCAAAATAGATGAGATATGGTGGAGAATTCTCATTTGACAATTGGGATAGATCTATGAGCATTCCTTATTCATCATTGGATTACTGAAAATGAAGGAAGGGAAGGGAGAACATATAAATTATATTTAGATTATTATTATTTTTTACTCCGTTTGAAAATATTTATTTGGCTTGAGGAAACAGGAATCCTTTGGAGGCAAATAATTCAATCTGGCAATTTAAAAACCAATTAAGGATTTCAGAAAACTCTTCTCCCTTATGGCTAAAAAATAAGATCCAAAAAAATATGCCAGAAAATGGGTATATTATTTTAATTGGTTTAATTCATTGATAATTTTTTTAAGTCAATGATTAAAGAAGCTATTTTTGATCCTTCACTTCAAGCTTGTAAATTTGCACTTCAGGCTTTCTGTGGATGCCTAATATTGAAACAGAAACAGGTGGTTTTATTTCATAGTGGAATTTAAGTGCCATATCATTATACATTAATTTTATTTAAATGATCAGGTTTATAAAACAATAACTTACATGCATCATGTTTCTAATACTTGTTTACTTAACCTTTATCTAAATGAAAAATTTGAGGGTCTGATGGATTCTGTGGGTCTCTTCTCATCAGAGGCAGTTCTGCACTTTTTTGTAAACTGGGCATCTCAATTATGATAAAAACTTCCCTTAATTCAAGAGGAACATGAAACACTATAGTAAAACACAGGAGTATATTAGCATTGAAATTTTTTTTTACCACTTTAATAACAGCAACAGTTTTGATAGCTAAATGGAAAGAATGCCTTTCTAATCATCAAAGGTAACTCAGCAGTTTTCTCACTCTCCAAAATTTTTTGCAAGAAATAGTTTGAAAGGGCAGTTTGATGAGACTAAACAAAACACGAATGTGTGCCAACATGTTGTTCAATCTCACACCATCAAGTTTATTATCTGCAAATATCAGTGGAAAAAAAGCGAGAAGGAAAAGAGTGGATTTACACATACAGACCCACATCTGCCACGTGTGTGTTCGCCCATGATCACATACCAGCATGCCACCACTGTTTACAATCAAGGAGAGCTGAGAGTTAAATGAGATGAGTAATCAAATGCCCAGCATATGTTGTTTTTGCATTGTTTATGTGACCAATCATTATTAAAATTTATCATCTTTTAATTATATCAGTTTATGATAGTTTTTAAAAAAAACCAACACGCACCAACAACAGAACAACAGACAGCCTCTTCAACAAAAACAGGGTCTCATTTAGAACAATATTGAAACCAGTGCTTTATTGGAGGAGAGACTCAAATTCAATAGACTCCCCATTGCACTGTTTCACAATTCTTTCTTTGCTGCTATATATGGCTTGAGTGCTGAGAAAATGCCCCCCCCCCAAAAAAAAAAAAGGAAAAAAAGAAAAAAGATTGTGTGTGTAAAACTCTGTCAAAAAAAAGTAAGGCACTGAAAGAACTATTGAAAATTTTGACATCTGTTTATCTGTTTATAGCTATGGCAAGATTACTCATATTAATTCTTGTTTAAAATGCCATATGAAGGAAAGACATTTGTGCAAACAAGAGTCATATTTGAATTGTAGATCATGTCTTCACCATCTGTGAGAGCTGATGGTGTTGCAAAATTAATGTGTTAATGAAATCACAATAATTTCTCCAAAGTAATGGGTTCTGAAGCTGAGAATGAGTATTTTTTGAACTTTGATGTCTAGTGATTTCCAATTGGGAAAAGCTCTCAGCCTTTAATTAGTTCTGCAGCCCAACTTTAAAATAAATTTGGTGATGTCTTTCTTTTGCCAGGAGTAGATTTGAAGGGGGGAAAAAGCCATAACAACTTTTGGAAAATGTTCTCTGGTTTTTGAAAAGTTGTTAAATAAGACTGCCTGCCAAGAAATGTCACCAAAAATTCTGACTACTGAGAGAGAGTGGGCAAACAGCTCAAAAAATAATTCTAGCTTGCTGCAACATCACAGGTTGGGAATAGCTAAACCTCACACAGACTTCATGATTAATTCCAAGTTTCTCCTTGGAAGCCAGACATAATGATGTTCAGCGCTTTGTGTTATTGGTTAACACAGTACACTCTTTCCAACTGCATTATCAAACATAGTCAACAGTGTAAAGTGACTTCGCATGAGGAGAATTGTAAGGGGTAATATTTCAAGCCCATTGAACTTTCTGGAGAACCTTTCCCTCCAAAATTCTTTAGGTTTGCATTTACAATGAGCCTCTCTGACAAGTGAAAATGTGTGGGCAGGTACATTGGACAGGTATATATATTCCCTTTTCTCAGAACCATCTTTAAGTCATGCTTAAAGGGGACAACACAATTTCTTTAAGAAGAAAGAATAGGAGGTTTTGATAATTGGTATTCTGAAGGGCTCATATTTATAAAGCCAACCCATCATTTTACAAACATTTCAGAATTTTACCCTTTTAGAAGGAAACAGTTCTACCTGTTTGAGAAGTGCTGGTAAAGTTTAAAAGAACCTTTATGTGAAACACGAAACGTCATCTACCCAGGTAAATTGCTTGTCTTACCTGTTGTGGTTTTTTATTACTGTGTTGTAGGTATGTGACTGGTGTAAGCACATAAGACACACAAAAGAATACCTGGATTTTGGGGACGGGGAAAGAAGGCTTCAGTTCTGCAGTGCAAAATGTCTCAATCAATACAAAATGGACATTTTCTACAAAGAGACCCAGGCCAATCTTCCAGCTGGGCTGTGCAGCACATTACACCCTCCCATGGAAAATAAAGCAGAAGGCACCGGGGTGCAGCTGCTCACTCCAGACTCTTGGAATATCCCGCTAACAGATGCTCGGAGGAAGGCCCCCTCCCCTGTGGCTACAGCTGGCCAAAGCCAGGGCCCTGGCCCGTCGGCGTCCACCACCGTCTCTCCATCTGACACTGCCAACTGCTCTGTCACTAAAATCCCCACGCCAGTGCCCAAGTCCATCCCCATCAGCGAGACTCCAAATATCCCTCCTGTCTCCGTCCAGCCACCTGCTAGCATCGGGCCTCCCCTTGGCGTCCCACCTCGCAGCCCTCCCATGGTGATGACCAACCGCGGCCCGGTGCCGCTGCCCATCTTCATGGAGCAGCAGATCATGCAGCAGATCCGCCCGCCCTTCATCCGCGGGCCTCCGCACCATGCCTCCAACCCCAACAGCCCCCTGTCCAACCCCATGCTTCCCGGCATCGGGCCCCCGCCCGGTGGCCCTAGAAACCTGGGCCCCACTTCCAGCCCCATGCACCGGCCCATGCTATCGCCCCACATCCACCCCCCGAGCACCCCCACCATGCCCGGGAACCCCCCAGGCCTGCTGCCCCCGCCGCCCCCGGGCGCTCCGCTGCCGAGTCTTCCCTTCCCGCCAGTGAGCATGATGCCAAATGGCCCGATGCCGGTACCCCAGATGATGAATTTCGGGCTGCCGTCGCTTGCCCCGCTGGTGCCGCCCCCGACCCTGCTTGTGCCGTACCCTGTGATCGTGCCCCTACCGGTGCCCATCCCCATCCCCATCCCTATCCCTCACGTCAACGACTCCAAGCCCCCCAACGGGTTCTCCAGCAACGGGGAGAACTTCATTCCGAGCGCCCCTGGCGACTCCGCGGCGGCGGGCGGCAAGCCAAGCGGACACTCCCTGTCCCCCCGGGACTCCAAGCAGGGCTCGTCCAAGTCCGCGGACTCGCCCCCCGGCTGCTCGGGCCAGGCCCTGAGCCTGGCGCCCACGCCCGCCGAGCACGGCCGGAGCGAGGTGGTGGACCTGACGCGGCGCGCCGGCAGTCCCCTGGGCCCCCCGGGCGCGGGCGGCCAGCTCGGCTTCCCAGGCGTGCTGCAGGGCCCGCAGGACGGCGTCATCGACCTGACCGTGGGCCACCGGGCCCGGCTGCACAACGTGATCCACCGCGCGCTGCACGCGCACGTCAAGGCGGAGCGCGAGCCGGGCGCCGCGGAACGCAGGACCTGCGGCGGCTGCAGGGACGGCCACTGCAGCCCGCCCGCCGCCGGCGACCCAGGCCCGGGCGCCCCGGCGGGCCCCGAGGCGGCCGCGGCCTGCAACGTCATCGTGAACGGCACGCGCGGCGCCGCCGCCGAGGGCGCTAAGAGCGCGGAGCCGCCTCCCGAGCAGCCGCCGCCGCCACCGCCGCCCGCGCCCCCCAAGAAGCTGCTGTCGCCTGAGGAACCGGCGGTGAGCGAGCTAGAATCGGTCAAGGAGAACAACTGTGCTTCCAACTGCCACCTGGACGGGGAGGCGGCCAAAAAGCTGATGGGCGAGGAGGCCCTGGCGGGGGGCGACAAGTCAGACCCGAACCTTAATAACCCCGCGGACGAGGACCATGCCTATGCTCTGCGGATGCTGCCCAAGACCGGCTGCGTGATCCAGCCTGTGCCAAAACCCGCGGAGAAGGCTGCCATGGCGCCGTGCATCATCTCCTCGCCCATGCTCAGCGCCGGGCCCGAGGACCTGGAGCCGCCGCTCAAAAGGAGGTGCCTCCGAATTAGAAATCAGAATAAGTAAAAGGTTTGTATGTCCGCCGGGCACTCCTCCGCACCAGCCAGTGCACCTCTCCTTACTTCTGACAAGGCAGAAGCGAGAGTTGTAATTATAGTCATGATTTTACCGTGTGTGTGTTATATTGCACCCGGTGTGGTCACGCTATCAACATTCTGAGCCAGCAGCTCTGATGCTGAGTTGTTCAGTAGCATCATTCCCATTTTACAGCCGAGGAAACTGAGCCACAGCGTGTGAGTGCCAAGCCCCAGGTCACTTACTTGAGGGGAGAGCTCAGTCTCCAACCTGTCATGAAATACTGTCTCTCCAATTACACTTTTATTATCATGCTCATCTCCGTAAATCACCCTATTGGAGAAGAGGAGGATGGGGGGAGGGAGAAGAGATTAACTTGGGACACCTAAATGTGCGATCATGACGTTGCAGGGCAGTAGTGAAATGTCCAGTGAACCCATGAGCTGGGCCACCTACTAAATAGAGCTGGTTGCCTCATTGGCAGAATGTCACCAAATTTTTTTGATAAGGACAGGATTCCATTTGTAAAGTGAGAGTGAAACCTAACTCTTACATGCATATGTCAACTGAACCCAGGCCACTGAGTCCTATTTGCCTGGCAGGGTGTCTTTCCTGTTCGTGGGGTCTCCTTCCTGCAGTTTGGCACCAAGCAGCGTCCCCCAGGGTAGGCCTCAAGCGTCACTGACCAGTTTTGCTCTCTCCCCCTTTTGGGGCCCGGCGGCTCAGCTGATGAGTTGCTCACCTTTGCAGGTAATGGGAGGCTTCGATAGGGAAGAGGGTGGCATTGCTAAGTGAGTGACACTGCACATCTCTGACCTCATAGACTCCTGCCTAATGCCAAGTGAGCCGCTGAGAGTTAGTTAAATTTTTCAGTATTGGGAAGGGGGAACTAACATGTGTGCCTGTCATAGGCAGAGGTAGCCTCATTTGCTCCTCCTGCCAATCTTGGTGGAATAGGCATCATCTGTATCTCACCAAGGAGACAGTTGAAGCTTAGATACTGTGCCTTAAGCAGAGCCCGTACATGGGGAAGCAGTATTCAACTCAGGCCTGTCAGACACAGCCCAAGCTCTCCGCTCTATCCAAGTGGGCATCAAACAGGCCCAAATTCAGTTGAGTTTATCAACTTCTTATGGAGAGGAAGAAGAGAGATGAGCATTTATTATTATAGGTACAAGTGTACCTGACTTGTAGACTGCTCCTTCCAGAGACTAGGGAGATACAAAGGCAAATATGATGGCGTGCCCCCATCTGGTGGGAGTGCAAACTCCAGGAGGAAAGAAGCGGGGGCCAGGAGAGTGGATCTCATAAGATGAGTAATTGCTCACATTTGTATGCAGGCTGTCTTCTAAGTGTTTTTCAGTAGTATTTGGATCTGGATCCATAGGACAATTATCATCTTCATTTTATTGATGAGGAAAACAAGACAGAAACATTAAAGTAACTTGCCCAAGATTTTACCAAATTAGCAGAGTTGAGATTGCAAATCCAGGCTGTCTGACTCCAGAGCTGCATTTTTTTAAAAACCACTATAGGAGAATAGGCTAATTAGTTTCTTTATTACCCTACATACTAAAATTGTTTTACCCACCTCAGTGGGTAAAACAACCCTCAGTTGTCGTAAGAGAAAGTTTCTTAAAAAACAAACAAACAAAAACTGAGTCTACCTCCTAACTTCTCTAAGTGTTCAGACAGTTGAATTCTTGTTTCTGCAGCACCAACAAGCCTACATTACCAACCCGTTACTCTACAGTGGGAAATACAAACGTGGAGCACAGCACTTGCTGTGGTGTGTCCAGTCCCTGGTCTCTAAGTTGGGCCCCTAGCATAGCCAGGAGATTGCTTGGGAAGCACAGACCAGAGCAAGGAGACTTGTCGGTTGTGGAAGAAAGGTTTCTCAGCCACCATCGTTCGAGGTTTCCTTTTCCTCTGATGGTTTTGCCAGTAGAGGAAGAATACTAAAAATGAGTTCACCATTCCTTCTTGATTTTACATCTACAAGTTCTGCTGCCTGAAGACAGATGGCCTCAGCCTTCTCACAGTCACCTCAATTGAAAATGCCCCTGATTTCTTCACGAGAGTAATTTAATCTGGTTGACAAAGCTGTGAGTAATGGGAAGGTGTGTGACAAAAAAGGTGACGGCCTTCAGAAAGTCAGAAAGCATTGGAAATTGTCACTTTAAACACATTCTAATATCACTCATTCAGGCGAGGCTGAAACAAGAATGGGAGAGGGTGAGAGATTTTACTATGATACCATCACTGGAGTGAGAAGTGACCAGGTCAAGAACAGTGACACTAACGTATGAGTAGCATGGGACCAAAATAACATAAAAACATAAAATATATGTTGGCTATTTGGATGATATAAGTTTCTGAATAAAGAATCAGTCTTGTAGGTGGACCAGAATCATTAAAGATATTAACCTGGCTCCAGACAATTTCAGAAGATGTGGTGATCAAATTGCCCACTACCTCTTGAGAGTGAAGAGTTCTTTCAATGATGGGTCCCCCAAGAAATTACAGCTTTTCTTTAAAATCAGAAATACTCAGGCTTTGTCAGCTACGAAAGAGTGACAAGGCAAGTGATTTCAGATGGGGGAAAAACCACCTCTCCTCCACTAAATCACATTTCCTCTTGCCCTCAGAAGTTCCGTGTCACCTCACAGCACAGTCTCAACCTGCCACAATTTACTCACATTCTCTGGCCCTTCCTGGTTTATTTTATTTATTTATTTATTTATTTATTTATTATAATTTTTTGAGACAGAGTCTGGCTCTGACACCCAGGCTGGAGTGCAGTGGCGCGACCTTGGCTCACGGCAACCTCCACCACCTGGGTTCAAGTGATTTTCCTGCCTCAGCCTCCTGAGTAGCTGGGACTATAGCCACGTGCCACGATGCCCAGCTAATCTTTGTATTTTAGTAGAGACAGGGTTTTGCCATTTTGGCCAGGCTGGTCTCGAACTCCTGACCTCAGGTGATCTACCCACCTCGGCCTCCCAAAGTGCTGGGATTACAGGTGTGAGCCAACGCGCCCAGGCCCCTTCCTGTTTTTTTGTGCACATGTGGTGCTGTTTTTCTTCTATGCCTTCAGAAACCCAGACCGTTCATATGGTTGGGGAAATTGGAAATGTATCCACTGAATAAAGGACCGTATGGCTTTTGTGCCCTGATGCTGAACACTGGTGACAAGTTAAAGCCAAAGTGGAAAGCGTTACAAACCAAAACCAAAACTCAGGCTGAGATGTGGTGGGTGAGGTGGAGGTGAATGATTTCTCCGTGTGCTTGTTGGTGATTCATTATATATTATTTCTCATATATATTCATTATATATTATATAGGATAATCTGTCAATAACTTCAGTCAGCATCTTCATTCTTCTCACTATGTCTGCCTTTTTCATACTGTAGTACTATTTTATTATTTTTATTTTATTTTATTTATTATTTTTTTGAGACAGTCTTGCTCTGTTGCCCAGGCTGGAGTGCAGTGGCGCAATCTGGGCTCACTGCAACCTCCGCCTCCTGGGTTGAAGCAATTCTCCTGTCTCAGCCTCCTGACTAGCTGGAATTACAGGCACATGCCACCATGCCCAGCTGATTTTTTATATTTTTGGTAGAGATGGGGTTTCACCATGTTAGCTAGGCTGGTCTCAAACTCCTGACCTCAAGTGATCTGCCCACCTTGGTCTCCCAAAGTGCTGGGATTACAGGCGTGAGCCGCCGCGCCCGGTCTGTAGTACTGTTTTAAAAAATCATTTAAAATAAATCAAAAGCAGACCAAAGTATCTAGAAATTAGCAACCGAGGCAGCTACAGTTGTCTTCAAGGAAGTCTTATTTGCTAGTTCTTTGTAAATTACAGGTTTTTTTTCCCCATTTGGAAATTATTCTGTTCCTGGTTACCTGCCTTTATGCATTCTTGTGTGTTGATATGATTACAAATGATTTCAGTGGACAGCTATTTTCCCCAGATGCAGAACTAATTTAGTTGAAGATTTTAAAGGTTGTAAACTTCCTTTGATCTTCAACTTTTAAGACTCCAAATACCAGTTCTGCAGCTTCTGTAAGCTGGAAAAAATATCCCCCCAAATAATAAGGAAAACAATGTATAAACATTTTCCAAACTATTCTATCCACAAAGAATTCCATTTATAAATGGAATACTCCCTTCTTTGTCTTTGCCTAGGAGCTTGGGGGATAGCTGTTTGTATTTGTACATTTTCTGCATTTCTACAGTTTACACTTGTTTATGGTACATTGGAGAGTTCAGAGTAACCATTTGCAAATGTTTGAAGATATTCAAAAGAAAATATTCCCCCTCCTCAGTAGTCCAGGGAAATGACATAGACTCTTTAAGTAAAATAATCAATGGAAAAAATGTGTACAAGGAGTAACCCTTTCATCATCACTTTTTCCATTCTCAAGGAGCAACAGGTCCATACAACTTTCCACCTTTGTGGCTCCCAAATTTCTTTTTTTTTTTTTTATTATTGTACTTTAAGTTTTAGGGTACATGTGCACAATGTGCAGGTTTGTTACATATGTATCCATGTGCCATGTTGGTGTGTGTGGCTCCCAAATTTCTAAGTTTCAAAAACCAGAAAGAAAATATGAGACCCTTTTTCCTGGTCCCAATTCCATGATACTACTCCAGGCTCAGCAGAGGGGACTTGACTTCTTATTTTCTCATGGAAAGCTGGAGGAGGCACCTGTAGTTTGGCTTTTTGGAGTTTAATTATTAGTCTGGTCATGGAGCCACAGTCCTAGAAACAACTGTTCCAAGGCAAGGGGTTTGCTTCGCTGGAGAAGCCAAAAGGGTGAAGGTCACAAATAAGTTTTTTGCCAATTTAGTTTCTCAAACTGAGAAGTTCAAGAGAGGAGGCTGTCTGGGAGGAGGTTGGGAAGTCAGTACATACATTCGAAACAATACTATAGGTGTCTACTTTTAAAACAAGGAAAAGAAGGAAAATGAGAGTGACAAGAGGAAATCAGTATAAATGGGATGTGCTCGGATCCTGTGTCAGACTTGTGCTATCTAATGGTCCAGTACTTGACTATTGGGAATATTAATTGGTGACAATCCCTAAGGTAAGGGTTAGCTTGTCTGTTAGGATGCAGTTGGCACATATAGTTCTAGGTAGAGCTACTTCAAAGAGCCAGAAAGAAGACACCAGGTCTGTGTCATGGACACATGTTAGTGGGAGGACTTGGGAGTGTGCTTCCTGTGATCATTTCAGACTTGTAGGGGAAAGTTTTCTGGAATGAATGGTGCCAAGATTGGCCTGAGGTATGTCCCATTCAATGCTGCTGGGACCATGTTAACGCTTATGACCAGGGACTTGGAGGGAAGGTTTTAATGAACAAGCATCCAACTTTTATATATGATGTCAATCAGGTTATGATGGGATATGAAATGACATCTGTGACTGGATATTTATTACTTCCAGATGTACCCATAATCTTCCATCTTCAGCAGTACTGGGACTAGAGGGAAGCAAAGGAAGGGCTTAGGGCACAGACTTGAAGGAGGCACCCACTCAGGGTCATGCTAGTGCAGCACTGGTCCTGGCTCTGTCTCCAGATCCATATGGCAGCTCCCTAAAGCTGGTCTCTTGGCCCCCTGGACTCGCCCATGGATGGCCTTCAGCAACTCCCCCTGAAATTTCATGGAAAGTTCTATGTGCCTATGCACAGAGGCATTTTCATGGGAGAAGAGGTCCATAGATTTTGGCTCCAGAAAAAGTATGCTCTATATCTCTGAAGGACTATCTTACCTTATTATGGAGCAATATCTGAGTTGAAATTTTTCTTGTTTCTCTGAGGAAGCTGAATTAATGGAAAGTTTCTCTTAAAACTTAGAATATATTGTTTGACAATTTCTGCTGTGGACCTAATACTGCAGAATCAAAGTTGGAGCTACATCATGTAGCACTTGCCTCAATAAGATTGCCTTAGTGACACAATGCAAAAGGTTATAGACTTTTCTTCAAGTTACCATTTCCCACAAGGGTCTATGATGAAAGAAGAAAAGAGAAGCAAGAAAAGAAATAAGCTAGATACTTCCCCAGCACTTGGACCTTCAAAATTTGTATGATATAGGGAGACACTGTTCTTCTGTGGAAAGATCTTCTACCTTGCCACTGAGGCCAAGAAAGCAGAATGGCCAGAGTCAGAGAGGTGGACAGATCGGTGAACACCAGGGCATTGATATGGCAGTGTCTGGGAGTGCTGCCCATGTTCCCTATCTCCCCAGTATGCCTCTTTACTTGGAGAGACTGCACTTGGAAAGAGAGACGCGTTCGGCCAGCTATTACCAGCCGTTGCCCAGGAGGGCACTGGAAATCAATTCCCTGACTGGTTTCCAATAAGTCACTCCCTTGCCGGCCTAAGCTGCTGCCTGTGCAGCATGTTCAATCATTTACACCTACCTTCATGCAGGCAAGTGCTGCAGAGGGGCAGAGATGACTGAGAACCAAAATACACTGCACCGTGGAACACTTACCTCATGTTGTGGAACACTTACCCTCACCCGAACTCCCCGCCTTTTCCAGACTTTCCTGCCTAAGAGATCGTGCCAAAGGGACGGGGTGGCCATGCTGTTTTCTTTTACCATGTCCTGCACAACTTATTTTGTATCCTTCAGTTGCTGTTTTAAGTGCATAGCACTTTCTGTGTGGATGGATGTTAGGGCAATGCATTCTGCATGTGTAAACTTTTTCTTATTGCCTCAAAGGGCATAAACGAAATTCATTCAGAGAAAGAAAGAAATTAGCTTTAAAAAATAAACAATTTAGCACTGGCATCGTTTAACAGGGTCCCATTCTCAAGGAAATGGGGTAAACGCCATTTCAGACACCAGTTCTAAATACTAACTGCAGAGAGCTCTTCTCCAGATTTGTGGATTTCCACAGCATAGAAAAAAAATAGGGTGGGGCCAGGACTGGGAACATGAGACCGTCAACAAGGAGGGGAAGTACACACACATGCACAAAACTTATTTCAAGGGTCATCGAAAAGATTCTAGTGAAAAATGACTGGAGCAAAAGCAAATGACAATAACAAAAACTTGGAATTATTCTCTAATGCTTTAAAATAGTCCCGAGTGTACTACATAGTTTTAAATTGGAAATCAGTCAAGTTACCTAACTCTGCCACTCCTTGGACTGAATTATGATCATAAGCAAAAAATGCTTGTGCAGTTGTACTGTGTGGCCCAGATGTACAGCCCTGAGTAGAGAGATGGGGGCAGAGCAGACCTGGCTTTCCAGGTAGCCAAGGGGTCAGGGCTGGGGCAAATCAAAGCTTCCAGTGCTCCCAGCCTCATTCCCATCCAGATATTTGGCTGCACCAGCACTAGTTGTCTCATCATTTTCCCCTCTGAACCTCTGGTTTGTTGTCTGTCTTTGATATAGTAAGCTGTGTTTTGTTTTGGGTAAAAAGGGAAGTAAGAATGCGACTGATAGTACTTAAAGAACAAAAGGGAGAAATGCTTCATTAATTCATTTGATATGGAACATCGACCTAATATCCAAAAAAATACAACTAAAAAGTAGATCTTTCCCTCATTTGCATGGCTTATTTCCCCAGACATGTTTTTGGTATTGAAAATGAATGGTATTCCCATACAACATGTGTCTCAATTTGTAATGATATCCTCCTTGCAGCTGGCTTAGTTCTGCAAGTGTTTCTAAAATGTTACTGTCTTAAATTTGAACCAACCTACAATAACAAATTATCTAGAAGCAAAGTGGCTAAACGGCATTTGGTGAGAGAAGGGGAAACCCTGTATTTGATCCTTCAACTCTTGTTTTAGAAATTCAGACTGTAACATGATCTCTTTCCAAAGGAATCTACACATGCACACTTTAAAAATTGTGCAGATTGGGTGTTGTGGGAGCAAGAATGATCAGGTTTAAGTTTCTCTGCAAAGCTCTGCATCCCATCAACAAGCTCTTTTGATATTTTAAACCCATATTTAGAGTAATTTCAAGATATTTGGAGCACATGTGGTTAAATGTAAAACTTTGTCATTATAATGTGTTAGATGCTTATACTTTAAATATTTATAAGCTTTTATTTATTTTTTATTTTTATTTTTTTCTGAGACGGAGTTTCACTCTGTTGCCACGCTGGAGGGCAGTGGCGCGATCTCAGTCCACTGCAACCTCTGCCTTCTGGGTTCAAGCGATTCTCCTGCCTCAGCCTCCCAAGTAGCTGGGACTACGGGCACGCGCCACCACATCCAGCTATTTTTTTTGTATTTTTAATAGAGATGGGGTTTCACCATGTTGGCCAGGATGGTTTCCATCTCCTGACCTCATGATCCACTCGTCTAGGCCTCCCAAAGTGCTGGGATTACAGGTATGAGCCACCATGCCTGGCCTTTATAAGCCATTTTTAAGTACTTTACCCAAAAGCCTTCTCCCACTAGAATACTATAGTTGAGTAGTATCTGAGCATCATTATAGAAGATACAAGGTGAAGTCGCTGCAGCATGCATTCACATTCTTGCTTTTCTGGTTTTAATTCAAATGTCATTTTTAGTAGAATCAGCTTATTTTATTATTTTAAAAATGTATTAAAAAATCATAAACAAGATTGGTTGTCTGTGATTTAAAACAAAGAAATTCCCCAGCACTCAGAAGCTAAAGTGTTCTAACTTGAACTGTATTGAGTCCCACGCGTGAGTGTGGTGGCTCACTCCTGTAATCCCAGCACTTTGGGAGGCCAAGGCGGGTGGATCAAACTTAGGTCAGGAGTTCAAGACCAGCCTGGCCAACATGGGGAAACCCTGTCTCTACTAAAATTACAAAAAATTAGCTGGACGTGATGGCGCGTGGCTGTAGTCCCAGCTACTCGGGAGGCTGAGGCATGAGAACAGCTTGAACCTGGGAGGCAGAGGTTGCAGTGAGCCGAATTCGTATCACTGCACTGCAGCCTGGGCGACACAGTGAGACTCCATCTCAAAACAAAAAACAAACAAAAAACTTCCCATTAGAGTGTTGGATCTCAGTCTGTGTCCACATGAACTTAAAGTGTCATATTGTTCCTCTGAAATGTCTTAGGGACAATTTATTGGTGGTTGGATTGAATTCTTTACTATTTGCCTTCAGCCATCTTGGAAGCTAAGACATAGGATCCTGTCTTTATCACAGGTAGCCTGTTTGTGCACTTAATATGAAAAAGAGGAGGGGGAAACCCTTTTTCCAAACGTAGAATCCATTTAAGCTTTGGAGGTTATAAATTTCAAAGTGATCACAGGCCCCTGGGGCTCACACTCTTTTATGGCTGGCAAAATACAACTTTCTGGTAAGAACGGGGAAAAGAAGGCTTTAAAAGGCTCATAAACTTGCTTGGACATCTAATAGCTCTTACCAAACAGCATTCTCATGAGTTAAGTGTAAATGAGTCAGAAACATATAGATCAAATTTCTTTTAAAATACACATGGGTTTAAAAATTAAGGCCAAAGTGCTTGGCAAAATAAGTTTTGGTTTTATCCAAACCCAAATGTTGAAAAAATAGTTCTAAGATTTGCCAAACCAAAAATACATGCAGGTCTCTTCAATCCTCCCATTAAATAAGATGGCATCATAAACATGGGACTTAGTGGCTATTTTCATAATCCCCAAGGTTTAGGCAACATGAACTTTAAATATTGATTGAAAGACTATGAAAAATTTTTGGTGGAAGAACATTATAACCTTGCAAATGAAGATGAGGGCTACTGGTTCAGGGTTCTAATCCTGATTTTGACAGCACTTCTCATTGTCTGATCAGGTGATCAACTTGTCCTTTGTCTTAGCTCTGGGTGTGTGTGTGCATGTGTGTGTGTGGCCTACGCATAGCAATAATAACTTTTAAAATCCTATTTTTGGATTTTATAAATCCTAAATTTATACTTAATTCATATATTACAATCTGTGAAACTTAATAACTCCTCATCATATCCAAACAGAGGGAAGCAGTCCCCTTTTGCTCATTCGTAGTTCAGAGATAGTCTTCATTTATTTCCCTATAGGGTAAAACGTATCCATTTTGCACTAACAGTATCTAATGCTGACTTTGCTCAGGTCTGTGTTATTAAAAGACGAGAGAGAGAGAGAGAGGTAAAGACAGAAAAGAAAAAAGTGGGGGAGGGTGTGTGGCAGGAGTCCTTGACTTTATTTGAAGAACTAATAACCTACTGAGAGACCAAAAAAAAAAAAAAGCCAAGGTCACTTTTACAAGCAACATGCAGAACCTGCAAACCGATGTGACACTGCAGACAGTAGGCTTCAGCAAGAGCAGGGACCAGGTCCAGTTCACTCATTGTTGTAACCAAGTGCCTAGCACAGGGGCTGGAAGAATGAGCACGCAAGTATTCAGTGATCACATGAATGAAAGCGTCTCCATAGAGGAACAGCTAATGAAGCTGCCTTGATGTAGTGCCTTCTGGTAGATGAATTCTGAATTCTGAACCTGAGGAGGGATGTGGGCTGGCGATCAAGGGTGGAGAAATGTGGGGTGAAGTAGCATGTTAAAGGGCACAGACACAGAAAAGAGCAAGCTGTGTTAGGGATGACGTTCCGGTTCGCTTGGCTGGAACAAAGGGCTTGTCCACAGAGGGTGAGAAGCATGAGGCTGGAGGAGAGTGGGAAGGTGGTAGAACAGGAGTTTGGGGAATTTGTACTCAATACATTGAGCAACGTCACTGTGGCCTCAAGCACAAGAATGACAAGATGAAATCTGTGTTTGAGGAAAATTACTTGAGCAGCTGTTCGTAGACTGCAACACTGGCGTTGCTAAAGCTGATGGTTGCGTTCTGATGGCAGGCTAATTGCCAGCAGTTGATTCTGAACATTGCAGAACGTCATCGCTGGAGTGCGAGGGACATGTGCTGCCAGATCTATGGGTTAAGTATGGAAAGCCATTGTCTCTGGACAGTGAGAAGAACTTTCTTTGTGCTGAGTGGGCCTAAGGAAATGTCACAATGCACAGTGGAAGGAAATCTCACAATCAACAGACCATTCCAGGGTCTAAAAAGGAAGATGCTGGCTTGGCTCCAGATGGCCACAGAAACAGAGGCCCCACCCTTCTGACCAACCAGCAGCTCTGTGCCTTAAGCCAGCAGGGAAGGGCAGACGTGGGCTGCTGTTTCATGCGTGCACAGAGGCAGGCCCTGGCTCTTGCAGCAGCGGACTTCACGGATGCAGAATGTGGAGGTTGCACAGCGATGCCTAGACTGTCTATGCTTAGACCGAAGGGCAACAGAAAGGCCCAGGGGGCTTGATCTATATTCCTTAGACATCTCCGGAGATTTTCTCAGAATCAGAATCAGATCCTCCCATGGCCTGCAGCTACTTTTAAGAAAGTTTGGCAACCTTTTGGAGATGTCCTCTTCTCTTTTTTGACTTTCCAGGCTGTAAACCTTCAGAAGCTTCCACATGTGGTGCCAGTGGGCTCCTGGTGGTGAAGGAAGGTGGCAGTGTGGTTTAGTGGAAAAGAATATCTGCTCTGGAGTTGGACCAGCTTGGGTTCACATCCCAGCAGAGACACTTACCAGGTGAGGGAGAAAGGGACTTCAGCTCTCTGAGCCTCAGTCTCTATGTCATGAGTAATAAGATTGCTGTAAGAGACAGGTAAGGAAATGTATAAGGTGTGGCTCATCACAGATGCCCTAAAATGGCAGTTGCCATCCTGTTAGAAAGGATGCATTGCCTAAGGACAGAGCTCGGGGCTGGAGTGAGACCTGCCTGGGTTTGAAAACTGGCTGGGTCACTTACCAGCTGTGAGAATTTGGACAAGTTTTATAACCTCTCTGGGCCTGCATTTTCTCATTAAATAATTATAATAGCTAATATTTATTGAGCACTTTCTACGTGTAGGCAGTGTTTTAAATGCTACATACCAACAATGCATGAGACTTAGCATTATTAAGCCCATTTTGCAGATGAAGAGACTGAGGCATGGAGAGGTTAAGTATGCCACCCAGAGTCATGTGGCCAGTAAATGGCAGTGCTGAGATATGACTGGCAGCCTGGCTCCAGAGTTTCCATGCAAAACCACTGTCCATGGCTTATGTATAAAAAATGAAGATAATAACCCCTACTTCGTGCAGTTATCAGCTCCAATGTAAATAACAAGTTAAAATGTCGGAGCTACCTGGCTCATAGTAGATGCTTATTACAAAAATTGTCATGGTAGCCCCTGCAGCCCAGAACTTCTTCCCTTGGATGTGTAATGGAAAATAATGAAACACTTCCACGTTGTCAACCTCAGAGGTTAGGGAAACCATTCCAGAAATTCTCATAAAATCTCTGGTTCCACTTTTACAAGTTGAGACTGCAACAAAGAGAGCGAGTGCCCAAGGTCACAAGGTGGCGCAGCCAGGATTAGAACCTGAGTCCTCATCTGCCTTTCCTCTCGGTGGGACATGGGATCCGACCGCAGCTGCTTCAGTTACATGCCCTGTGCCAAGCACTAGAGTCATATTTTTGCCACCCATGGCGTGGCTTCCTCACATCAGGAAGCCAGTTCCAGAGAGAAAATAGGTTGTGCCTGAACATCTAGGGTTGAGGGGTTAAAGGGTTGCAGAAAAGCAGTTATTAACCACACTCTCCATCGTTTTTGCTGTTGGGGGAGAAATCAGTATTATAGCTCTTACGTTTTGCAATGGCATTTCTACTAATTTGAAGCTTTCTGCCTCCCTCTCTCTGCTAATGGGCTGGTCGTAAAGAATGAATCAAGTGTGGAGAAGACTGCTTTCCCAGACCTCATCTAAATCCTAAAATCTGCTGTTGACCCACAGGTCAAAGCTACTTGCCACATGAAGCTGCTTTTTTCTCTGTATTCTTTCTCTTTCACCTAGAATGCCTCTGTTCATATAACATAGAGAAGTAACACACTTAATCTTAACACAGTAAACATCTGGGTTTTTTGTCATAGGCAGAATTTTTGGAAGGCCTCAGTCTTGAGAGTCAGGGTGGTAGAAATCAGAAGAGGACAAGGATCCTGTCCTTTTTTCATCTAGGACTTAGCATCTCCCACTTTAACAGGGACACAGTGACACCTGCTCCTGTAGTCACAGTGGGGAGAGGGGAGCAGAGCTGTGGGCCAGGGGCCTGCTGAGTTCCATGAACTAACATCAGCTAGTTCGTGTGTTGGATGAGACTTGATGAAAATGTGGGGTTTTTTTCTTATGAAATAACTTTTCAGAGTTCTCGTTTGCAAACGCAGGGTGTTAGGCCATGTATGTCTCTAAGGCACTCTACAGCTCTGACATTGTGACCCTGCCACCCTATTGTCAGGGCAAAGAAGGGGGGAGATGGAACATAGACTAGGAGTCAGCACTCCCAGCGGGAGGGGGAAACTGGACTTTGGGGTTCTAGAAGCTGGACTTCCATCCACCTTTTCCTATTTCCAGCAACCCTTCCTGGCAAAGTTATTCATCTGTAAAATGGAGATAGTAATAAATATTTCAGTAGCATTGCTGTTTGCTTCCAAGTGAAAAAGTATATAAAAATGCCTGGTGCTGTATTTGATGTAAATTAGGTGTGCAATAAAATTTGACTCCTAGTCTGGGCACAGTGGCTCATGCCTGTAATCTCAGGACTCTGGAAGGCTGAGGTGGGAGGATCATGAGCCCAGGAGTTCGAGACCCCATCTCTACAAAAAATTTAAAAATTAACCGGGCATGCCTGTAGACACAGCTACTCAGGAGGCTGAGGCCCAAGAGTTTGAGGCTGCAGTGAGCTATGATCATACAGCTGTCCTCCAACCTGGGTGACAGAGCAAGACCTTGCCCCGCCCCCACTACCAAAAAAAAACCATCAGGAGCCATCGCTCATGCCTATAATCCCAGCACTTTGCAAGGCCTAGAGGCCAAGACAGGAGGATCACTTGAGCCCGAGAATTTGAGACCCGTCTGGGCAACACAGGGAGATCCCATTTCTACAAAAAATTAGAAAAAAATTAGCCAGGCTTGGTGGTGCATGCCTGTGGTCCCAGCTACTTGGGAGGCTGAGATCACTTGAGCCCAAGAGGTTGAGGCTGCAGTGAGCCATGATGGTGCCACTGCACTCCAACCTGGGTGACAGAGCAAGACCCTGTCTCAAAAAAAAAGAAAACTCTTTTCATTGAAGACATAAACCACAATGGGAAGTACTTAGTTCTGAAAGCCAGGGCATAGGACCTAGGCTCTTGTTCAAAATTTCCTGCAGAACAGCTCTATCATGTAATTCTTCTTTATTCTATTTTTCTTTTTCGGGAGTGAACAGAGCCATCTGCTATAGTGTGTTTGTTAAAAAAAAAAAAAAAAAAAAAAAAAAAGGAAGAAAGGAAAAAGAAAAGTACACTGTTAGTCATGAATCCCTCCACGGTTTTGGAAGAGGGCCTGCCAGAGACCTGGTCATTTGGTTTGCTTAAACTTCCAGGTTCTGGAAAGAACTTAGTAAAAAGGATCCATTGTCCAGGGTGAAGATAAGGACTTACTTAAGTGAGTGCACAAGAGGGGGCTCCGTAGTTCTGGGTTCTTTGCCCCTCAGAAACTTTTAGAGGTCAGCAAGAAATAGCAATGACTGCTTATAAGAAAAAACAGACTGCTCTCCCCTAACCCATAGAACCAGAAAAGGAAAACAACATTTTCATTTGTAAAATGAAGACTTAAAGATAGAGTTATCCCAGTAGGGAGTCTTACATGGTTATAATTTTTACTGATTAACGAGTAAAATAAGGGATATAGCTAAAGGAAAAAGTTATTTAAAAATTAAAGAAAACAGGCTTTATAATTGGTTAATTTTTATTTTTATTTTTATTTTATTTTTAGTACTCAGGAACCTTAGCTTCTCAGAGCCATAGAGTGAGTAGCATCACAGTGATGAAGCTGCGATTCAGACCAGAGCCTAACACTGGGCTAAGATGAAACTCACCCTTGGCTCCCGTACCCTCCCCTTACCATGAGCTGTAGACTCGAAAGGAGAAGGAATGTTTTTCAGTTGCAGGCATATCTCACTTTATCATGCTTCGCTTTATTGTGCTTCACGAATATTGCCTTTGTACAAATGGAAGGTTTGTGGCAACCCTGTCAAGTCTATCAATGCCATTTTTCCAATAGCATGTGCTCACTTTATGTCTCTGTGTCACATTTTGGTAATTCTCACAATGTTTCAAACATTTTCATTATCATATCTGTTATGGTGATTTGTGATCAGTGATCTTTGATGTTACTATTGTCATTGTTTTGGGACACCATGAACTGCACCCATATAAGAGGTGAACTTAGTCAATAAACGTTGCGTATGTTCTGACTGCTCCACCAACTGGCTGTTCCCCCATCTTTCACCTTCTCCTTGGGCCTCCCTATTTCCTGAGATACAAGATTGAAAGTAGGCCAGTTAATAACCCTATGATGGCCTCTAAATGTTTAAGTGAAAGGAGGAGACCCATGTCTCTCATTTTGAATCAAAAGCTAGAAATGATTAAACTTAGTGAGGAAGGCATATTGAAAGCCAAGACAGGCCAAAAGCTAGGCTTCTTGTGCCAATCAAGTTGTGAATGCAAGGAAAAAGTCCTTGAAGGAAACTAAAATTGCTACTCCATGGCTAGGCACAATGGCTCAAACCTGTAATAATCCCAGCACTTTGGGAGGCTGAGGCTGGCGGAGCGCTTGAGCCCAGGAGTTCAAGATTAGCCTGGGAAACATGGCAAAACCCTGTCTCTACAAAAAATATGAAAAATTAGCTGGGTGTGATGGTGCACACCTGTAGTCCCAATTACTCAGGAGGCTGAGGTGGGAGGATCACCTGAGCCTGGGAAGTTGAAGCTGCAGTGAGCTGTGATCATGCCACTGCACTCCGGCCTGAGTGACTGAGTGTGATACTGTCTCTAAATAATAAATAAATAAAAATACTACTGCAGTGAACACACAAATGATAAGAAAGCAAAATAGCCTTATTGCTGATACAGAGAAAATTTGAGTGGTCTAGATGGAAGATCAAACCGACCACAATATTTCCTTAATCCAAAACTTAATCCAGAGCAAGGCCCTAACTCTCTTCATCAGTGAAGGCTGAGAGAGGGGAGGAAGCTGCAGAAAAAGATTTTGAAGCTAGCAGAGGTTGGTTCATGAGCTTTAAAGAAAGAAGCTGTCTCCATAACATGAAAGTGCAAGGTGAAGCAGCAAGTGCTGCAGCAAACTACCCAGAAGATCTAGCTAAGATCATTGATGAAGGTGACTACACTAGACAACAGATTTTCAGTATAGATAAAACAGCTTTATATTGAAAGAAGATGCCAACTAGGACTTTCATAGATAGAGAGGAGTCAATGCCTGACTTCAAAGCTTCAAAGGACAGGCTGACTCTCCGTAGGGGCTAATGCTGCCGGTGACCTTAAGTGGAAGCCAGTGTTCACTTACTGTTCTGAAAATCCTAGGGCCTTTAAGAATTATGCTAAATCTACTCTGCTTGAGCTCTGTCAGTGGAACAACGAAGCTTGGGTGACAGCACATCTGTTGATACCATGGTTTACTGAATATTTTAAACCCACTGTTGAGACCCACTGCTCAGGAAAAAATAATCCTTTCAAACCATTACTGCTTATTGACAATGCATTTGGTCATCCAAGAGCTCTGATGGAGAAGTACAAAGAAATTAATTGTTTTCATGCCTGCTAACACAACATTCATTCTGCAGCCCATGGATCAAGGAGGAATTTTGACTTCCAAGTCCTATCATTTAAGAGATACACTTCATAAGGCTCTAGCTGCCATTGATAGTGATGCCTCTAACAGATTTGGGCAAAGTACATTGAAAATCTTCTGGAAAGGATTCACTATTCTAGATGCCATTAAGAACATTTGTGATTCATAGGAGGAGGTCAAAATATCAATGTTAACAGGAGTTTGGAAGGAGTTTATTCCAACACTCGTGGATGACTTTGAAGGGTTCAAGATTTCAGTGGAGGAAGTAACTGCAGATATGATGGAAATAGCAAGAGAATTACAAGGGGAACCTAAATATGTGGCTGAATTGCTGCAATCTCACGATCAAACTTGAACAGATGAGGAGTTGCTTCTTATGAACAAAGAAATTGGTTTCTAGAGATAGAATCTGCTCCTGATAAAGATGCTGTGAACAATGTTGAAATTACAACAAAGGATTTAGAATACTCCATAAACTTAGTTGATAAAACAGCAGCAGGGATTGACTCAGTTTTGAAAGGGTTCTATTGTGGGTAAAATGTTATCAAACAGCATGGCATGACACAGAGAAATCCTTTGTGAAAGGAAGAATCAACCAATGTGGCAAACTTTATTGTTGTCTTATTTTAAGAAATTGCCACAGCCACCCCAGCCTTTGGCAACCACCACCTGATTAGTTAGCAGCCATCAGTATCAAGGCAAGACTCTCCACCAGCAAAAAGGTTATGGTTCGCTGAAGGCTCAGATGATTGTTAGCATTTTTTGTTTTTTACAAAAAAAGTATTTTAAATTAAGAAATGTACATTGTTTTTTAGACATAATGCTACTGCACATTTAATAGACTACAGTATAGTATAAACATAACTTTTATATGCACTGGGAAACCCCCCAAAAATGCATGTGACTTGCTTTATTGTAATACTCACTTTATTGCAGTGGTCTAGAACCAAACCTGCAGTATCTCCCACCTTATGCCTGTATCTTCATCAGTTAATGAGCTATAAGAAAAGAGATGCCATCCTCTTCAAAAATGAAAACAATTTCTATCCTGCAAAAGCCATTTAAAAACTCTTCATGAAGCAACGGTTGATGGAGGGGAGAAGGAATCATGTTTTGGCAAAAACCTTCCTTCCTGGGATGGGTTTGGTGTGGGGACCACTATCTGGCATCACGCTCAGAGTTTATCAGCTAGTGCAGGCGGCTCTGTTCATTGACCGCAGGGCTCTACCCTTGTGAGTGTCCCAGAATAGCTGCGGCTACCTGAGAGCAATCCAGTCCTCAGGGACTCGTTATTGTCCCAGATAAACAGCGTTGCCGCAGCCAGCACGTAATGGCTGTATTTAACTGTGATAAGTGATGGGCAGACGTGCCCAAGTGAGTGGATCTCTGCTAGGGCCTGGGTAATTGGACAAAGGCAAGCTGGCTGGCAGCAGGCATTTCTTGCACATCATAGAATTGATGCCACAAGGTTTTAGACTCCTGGGGATAAATATGACAGACATGGGGAGATTGCCTTCTAAATGAGGAAGACAGGACAGACCTACTGGATTTTGATTATGCTAATTACAAAAGTATTTCAGGAAGGAAATAATACAAGTTTAGAAAATGGGTTAGATTAATAGAGGCAGGCTTCCTGGTAGAGGTGGAATATGCCACCACAAAAGAGCTAGTTTGGAAATGTTGGGATGTAGAATAAGACAGACATTTTTCTCTGAACACACATTTACTTTTGGGAGTGGTTGCCTGGAAGTTTTATGAAATGCTACCAGTGAAAGTCTTAGGCTATAAAGGTCAAAGAAGTAAAGGTGAAAGTGGCCATATTTCGACAGTATCAACATTGAGAGAATGTATTTAGGCACAGTTTTGCTATCTATAATTCTCTGGAAAATTTTGTGTTATAAAGGAGCTTGAGTATCTAGATCACATTCTTGGCCATGCTTCCCTGATGAAACAGAAAAGTGACTCACCAGGTGAACAGAGAGTCTCTCAGTGCATTTGGTGTGCAGTTACCATTCCATGAAGAGAAATATTTCATTCCTCTGGCCAAAAGGGGCAGGCAGGCCTGGAATTCTGAAGATAGCTGGTCATACATGCCCGATGGAGACCGTGCCTTGTGGTGCCAGCGTGTATGTATGGTACATACATAGTACATGTATGACACATATATAGCATAAGAAATGGGCTTATTTGTATGTAATTGTGTATGTCTGATGCTCCATGTAGCAGGGGTGGGTTATCCTGCCTTCAGACAAATGCCCAAATCAGAGGAAAACCCAAGTGTGAGGCACAATTGTGGCCACTTCCCCAGAATCCCCTGCTTTAAGGGGTATTCCACAAACCTCTGCCATAGATGTGTGTGTATGTTTGTGTGTGCTGAGAGAAGGAGACTCTTTCTGAAATTTTGGAGTTCAGGGTCCAGAAGTTCATGGGCTTCCTTATGTACTGGTAACAGATTAATATCCAGTTGTTCAAGTTTATAATTCTACATATTTGATACTGGCTTTTGTTGAAAGATTCCACAATCTGAGCATGTGAGAAATGGAAGACTTAATACTGAAGCTCACCCAGGCCCCCACTGCACAGAGGAAGAAGAATCGAGGCTCTGAGGGATGGTGGCTGAGGAACACAGTGGAAGAATTGAGGCTCTGGGGGAGGGTGGCTGAGGAACATGGAGGAGGAATCAGGGCTCTGAGGGGAGGGTGGCTGAGGAACATGGAGGAGGAATCAGGGCTCTGAGGGGAGGGTGGCTGAGGAACATGGAGGAGGAATCAGGGCTCTGAGGGGAGGGTGGCTGAGGAACATGGAGGAGGAATCAGGGCTCTGAGGGGAGGGTGGCTGAGGAACATAGTACAAGAATCGAGGCTCTGGGGGAGGGTGGCTGAGGAACAGGTCCAAGGTCACATAGCCAGTCAGAGGCATTTGGACTGTAACTCGAGTCTCTGTTTCACTTATTGTAGTAATTTCCCCTTTGCACAGATGAAGACATTTAGACATGGAGGACAGTTTTTTTGTAAGATTCTTCTGCTTGGCAAGGGCAAAATAGAACCAGCTCCAGACTCTGGAACTTCCTGCCATGATCACTTTCTAAAAATCCAAGCTTGTTTCCTCCCCACTCTGTTGGATTTCATACCTTGCATACCAATAAATATCAGAAAAGTGAAGCCCAAGCTTGGTTCTTCGTTTTCATCGATTCCAGAGTCTTTTCCTGTGTCACCAACAAGGGGGCTGCCCTGAACCAGCCAGAGCCAGAAGGACAAATGAGGATGCCTTCAATACCGCCCCCTCCTCAAAGGTTAGCAGACAGGGACTTGTACTGCCACCATCTGGCCTTTGTGGGTGTCCCAGACACGGCAAGTATGTGGTGAGAGGGAAGGAAACAGCACAAATTGTCTACTTTACCATTCTCTTAAAATAAGCTTCATGTGAGCAAGCTTTTCAGAGCAGCAGGACTAGGGCTGCGAAAAATAGAGTGTGGTGCAGCTGCACCCTTTAGAACTTTGGGGGAAAACACATATTATTTACCAGACAATAATAGATACCAGAGAATAATAATGATTATTATAGTGTTTGGGATGGCAAATGCTGTAGTTAAGGTTCCAGAATGGCTCTTATTATAATCCCGTTTTCCCGAGTCTCTTGTGAAAGCCTGGAAATTTTCTTTAAGTAGGCTGATGCTGTCCATGTTTGGTCTTTGTCCAAAGGTGATTTGAATATAAAGAAACTTACTGGAGAAATATTCATTTTTTAAAATAGTGATTGCATTAAAGAAAAAAGCTACATTATTTAAAAAGCAGTTGCAGCATTCTTAAGTAAGCAATTCAAAATGGCGGTGTTTCCCAGTTACTGGAAGAAAATGTTAAACATTCTCCCTCCTCCCTTTTAAAGAAAGAAGGAGGCCCCCTCTAACTACAAGATTCAGTCACTCTTGGTTCCAGGCCCAGAGGTGGGGATAGCTTCCCTCCCTCCACAGCAACTTCCAGGCTGTGCTTGCTAAATGCAAAAGAATTGTCCCCAGAAGAAGTGATCCCCGTGTCTTTGGATCCACTTGTCATCTCTGCAGCTCCTCAATTTTTGTGGCCTCACATTTGATGGTGGCTCTTGGTGCTTTTGTTTTTGTCTCCGTTCTCTCCATTGTCACTTATTCTTGAGAAAGAGAGAAAGAGAGAGAGAGAGAGAGAGAGAAAGTCAGTCAAATGTGAGCTCTTTATTCAGAAATAAATATCCACATTTCCAAATCTGACCATGCCAAATGAAAAGGTTTCCATGGCCTTGTAATTCCACCCCCATTACATAGTTGTGGTGTTTTGCATTTTCACTTTGGTTATTTAATATACATATTAAGTACACACAGATCTGGTGATTTAATATGATTGGGGGAACTCAGGCATTTCCTGTCGTGCACAGTGAAACTTTCAAACCTTGTTTTTGGCTGCTGCTGATTATTGTTGCCATTAACACCAGGATTTAGATAGCAGGGTTCAAAGCACAAGCTTCCACTTAGTCCTCCCAATGGGCATTTGACCACCTCTTGCTCTTGCTAAATTCATGTTACAAACACTCCAAGCAAGCTTCCAGGTCTCTTTGTGGCTCCATTTCTTCACTATAAAATGAGGAAATGGTACTGTATTATCTCTGGGGTCCCTTCAAGTCCTACATTCTATCACCTCTCTGAAGTTATTTGTTCATTGTTCTAAGAATAATCTCAACAGTTGTAAAGATGTTTACAAGCCCTCTGTCACCACCTCACCTTAGCCAAATTTTACCCATTCACATTTCTGACAGCCTCATTTATTGGCAGGAAGAAAAGGTGCTGTTTTGGGGCATGGCAGAAGAGAGCCACCTGACCCACTCATGTGATCAAAGTGTGTCGAGCGCCCACAGCGGGCCAGACTCTGAGCTAGGAGTTGAGTGTAGAGACACGAGCAAAACAGACAAGCCCCTGACCTCTGGGGCTTTACCATGCAGTTGGCAGACTTCTAAGTGGCTGCTCCCGGGAGTGACTGAGTGGCCTCAGGAAGCTGTATTTCAAACCAAGTGACTGGCAGCAAATGAAAGAAGCCTGCAGGGATAAAGAGGCAGAGCCTCATGTCTCAATGAATGTTGGGATGAGCATGCCCCAGAAACTGACTTTCCTGGTGGAAAATCCTGTTCAGAGCCTCTGCCCTGGGACCCCAAGGCTCTTGGTTGGTTTATTTTCTTCCAGTCCAGTGCTACTGTTTGTTTTGGATGTGAAGAGATGTGAATGGCTCACCTTTTACAGGCAAGACCCACACACGGAGAAAAGCAAGCATTTCTTCCAGCTTAGTTGCCTTTGTGGGAAACTTCTGAAGATAGGTATATGTGTCCATGGTAATTTTCCACTTGCCAAAAAGTGAATCTATTGGCCCTCTTTTCAGCAAATACCAGAGCTGAGACATGGGGTTACAGGAGTGAGGTCAGGAGCTCCAGGGTCCTCCGTGACCTTGCCTGGCTTTGGAGTGACCTTGGGTGACTCAAAAGACCTCCTGCTGGGGCTGGGTGCGGTGGTTCATGCCTGTAATCCCAGCACTTTCGGAGTTCAAAGTGGGTGGATCACTTGAGGCTAGGAGTTCAAGATCAGGCCTGGCCAACATGGTAAAATCCTGTCTCTACTAAAAATACAAAAATTAGCTGAGCATGGTGGTGCATGCCTGTAATCCCAGCTACTTGGGAGGCTGAGGCAGGAGAATCACTTGAAACTGGGAGGCAGAGATTGCAGTGAGCCAATTGCACCACTGCACTCCAGCTTGGGCAACAGAGCGAGACCCTGTCTCAAAAAAAAAAAAAAAAAGAAAAGAAAAAAAAGCCTCCTGCTGGTTAAGCATGCAGTCATGTGGAGGGGGAGGGTTGCTGGGTTGCAAAGGATGCTGTGGTCTTTGGGTGAGGGCGTGGTGCACCCTGCTCATTATGGTATTCCAAAAAGCGACTTGAGTTTCATTTCCTCACACAAAGCTGGCAGGGCTGACCTGAGCAGACCGTCAATGAAACTCCTGTTGAAATCACGCTGTGCTGCAGCAGTTCTGGGGCTCATCCTAGGTCTGCCCTGGCGGCTGGAGAGTGCGCTGCTGTCTGACTCATGCCTGGGTTCTCCCCAGCTGGGCGGAGGGAGGGGGATCGGTCCAGTGGATTCTGACAGCCCCTTCTGCTCTTTTTCCAGGAACGTTCACTCACAGGGTACGCTCATGGAGAGAGGGCGCAGAGCAAACCATGTCACGCCATCCAATGACACCAGCTGGTCAGCTCACCACCCCCTCTGGCTAAAACTCAAGCAAATAAAGCCGCTTCCTGTCATTAAGCATCTCAGAGGAAGCAGCCCTCCCTCAATGGCCTCTAGCCCAGAGAAGCCCGTGCATCTTGGACCCACCAAGCAGGCCCAGCCTTCCTGCTGCCACCATCTCTGCTTCTCCTCAGAGGAACTTAGGGATTTCACCCCTGGCTTTTTAAAAAACGAAATACCGACAAGCCACAAGGACCAATGTAGGTATTCTCCCCGCCCCATCTTCAAGGCTCAGCGGCTGAGGCTGGAAGATGATATGGATTGGAACACAAAAAATCTTTTTTTAATCTTTTTAAAAACTGCTGTGGTTTTGCTGCTACACTAAGAATTGTGATTTGCATTGTACGGTTTTGGACCTATATTGTTCACGTTTTGATGGCGGAGAGGGGTGGTCCTGGAGGCCCAACGCTTCAGAGTCATCTCTGTCCTGCCCGGGATGCACTTTTAAATGAAGAGTTAGAATATTTTATTGGCTAATATACTTTTCTTGTTATTTTTACAAAGGCCACCTTTATCCTTTTTGATGCCATATTTTCAGTGTTACACTTTTATGGCTTTTAATTTTCGATTTGACAGATGTAAGAAGCAGCATGAATAGTTTATACTGTGGTTTTTCAGAGACTGAATGCCAAGAGAACTCGGTAAATGTTTATTCTTCTCAGCTTTCTCTTTAAATTCCCCTAAATAGCGCCCCATTTGGGAACAGAGCAAGAGTGTTGAACTGAAGACCAAAATGCCCTCAAGGTGTAAAATAATCCGAGGGGGAATATTTGCTGGGCGTCAGGAAAGACTCGGATGAAATTTCAACCCTGATGGTTTTCGGTGATCCAGGAAGTCAGTGAGACAATCTCTCTATACGCAGAGCCCTTTCATGATAATTAGAATGGTATGGACAAACCAATGAAAACAAGAGGGAAAGTGAGAAAGATCACCCATGATTCTGTTTCACTGTTTGCTTTCTCCTGTCATGGTTAAGAGAAATGTGCAATTCGATCCTCAATCAGTGGGTGGAGGATAACAGGGTAGATTCACTTGTGTGCACTTGTACAGTTGTAGCTGCGAGTCCAGAAGTCCTCTAGAGCATGTGTACTGGCACTGAGTTGGTGAGACAGTTGTGGAGTATCCCATTCTGATGAGTACAGAAAAAAAAAAAAAAGAAAAAGAAAAGAAGAGAAAAAATTAAGAAAAAAAATCAAAAAACGAAGAAAACTAAAAAAAAAAAAAAAAATCAAATCACCTTGTGATTCAGTGTATCTGTTTACTAACTCAAATAAAGCAATTGTTTCCTCTGGAGGGGTCCAGGTGCCCCCGCCCCACAAGGCCGCGGAGCCTCAGCAGGAGGGGTGGCGAGTCGCGGGTGGGCAGGGCCAGGACGGTGTGGCGCCAGCCTTGAAGCACCACGGCCTGAGGATGCGGTGTACATACTGTATTTCTAGATTCTCCTTTGTACAGAGTCACTTCACAAGTCAAGCTACTGTTTTACAGGTGCTCCTTATTTATTAGAGCTGTGAGAGCTTGGAGGACACACCTGGCGAGCAAGCTCGCTTTTTAAAAATGAAATTTGGGGGCAGGGGAAGGGGAAGTGGGAGGGAGGGGAAGCTCGCAAGCCCGGGGAGAGATTTATAAAAGTAAACAAAAGAAAAACTTCCAGCAACAAATTAAAAAATAATAACAAATCAACCCCAGCACCAAACCCACCCAGGCAGGAAGAAACCGCCCCTCCTCTGGGGCCACATTTTTCTGCTGGGTCACAACATTCTCCTCTCCCTGACTGGTGTCAGATTCATCAAACAAAAAATAAATCTCGAAGAAAAAAAATGCACTTACATGTGCTTATTTGGCTTTTCTCATTATTATGACTACTGTTTTTTTGTTTTTTGTTTTTTGTTTTTTTTTGTTACAGAGGTGTTCATTTTTCTCCCCCGGGAAACATTTTAAAAAATAGAACTAAGGAGTTTTAAAAGATGGTAAGCTACTGGGATGGCACTGTCTCCTCCTGACCTGCTAGACCACACTTGTCTGCAGACAAGAGCCCACTCCGTCCGTTCCAGGGCCTGCTTCCCAACCATGCCCATCACTGATACCACACAGTGCGTGGGAAATGAGTGCTTAGGCCTGTAGACCCAGGTGTGGTGTCCCTTCCAAGTGCTCTTCAAGTCCTGATCTTTTTTGGCTCCAAGGGTTCAGGCCTAAGGTTCAAGAAGCACCATCAAATGGAGGCAAATATGCTCCACGGGTTCCACTCACATCCACACACCATCTCACCCAACTGACTAGAGAGACTTTTATTTCAGCCTTACGTGAATGGGGTGGGTCCGTTTGGCTCTTTGGTACCTGAGTTAAATATCAGAAAGTTCCTAAGGTGGAAAGTGTGTTAATACTTAGTTCTAGTCATTGTAAATCTAGTTCAGTTCTCTTGTTCTACATATGAAAAAACAGAAGCCTAGAAAAGCAACTCGACCTGTTCAGAGTCCCGCACTTAGTTGATTTAGCTTCTCAAAAAATGAATGTTCATTAAAATCTGAGGCACCACGAGCAGCTCCCTCGAAATGATCATCCTGTGGATTCCGGAGACCTGATTTCCTTCTCCTATGGAGCCTGAGAGAATCTTGGAGGCTTCCTGGTGCAGAGTTATATTTATGGTGGTGACTCCGTCTGAACTCTGCCGAGGCAAGCCCAGCCAAGGACGTGCCAGCGGCCGAGGCACCCGGCTGTGGTTGTCCTGATAGCGTTATTCATCTGGTCTTGGCCGTGGAGACAGTCATCCAGGATATTGATTTTGCTTTTGTCTGTAGTCCAAGATTGTCAAGCAAACATTTTGACCCTTCTGGAAACAAAAGGTACCTTTGTTCCAGCATAGAAAGATTCTGTGGCATCTCATAAGCCATCAGCACCCCTTTTCCTCCTCTTCCTTCTCACGATCTTACTGCTGTCTGAATGCACAATTCTCTTGGGATATCCAAACCATATATAAAGAGAAATAGAAACAATAATGTATGTAAGTGTGAGTACGTGTCAAGCGTTTGCACATTAGTCTCATTTAATCTTCACAATAACCTTCCCTATGGGAAGGCCTTTATTTTCCCTTTATTACATACAAAGAACCTGGAGCTCAGCAGTTTAGTAATCACCCAAGGTCACAGGGCTAGTGAGTTGCCGAATGGGATTCAAGCCCAGGAGGCTTGGCACCAGTACCCAGCCCCTACCTCCAGTGTGGAGAAAAACTGTTGACATCTTCATGAAGACTCCTTGACTTCCTGTAAATGTGTGGTAGTGATTCCGTTTTATTCAAAAGTGGTCCTCATTTTAAACCAAGCCAGAAGATTGCGTGTTAACGGCGAGTGCACGCCTCGCCTTACTGGATGCGGGGACTTGCAGAGGACACTCTGTTTTCTGAAAAATGAGTCAGGCAGGATTTTCCTTGGTGGTTATCAACCCCCCTGCAGAACGCAAAGCCCCATGCCTGATGCTGAGGGGAGGCCAGAGAGGAAGAAAACTCACAGTCCCTCCCCTAGTGGTTTATACTTGATGGGAGGACAGGGCTGTGGAAAAGATGGGCCACTTCTTGGTCGCACTAGGACACTCTCTCAATGTTTTCCAGGGTTTATGCAATCACACATTTGGAGCCTGGATTCATAACTTTGCAAAGCTGCCCTCCCCTGCAGGTAGGTGCTCCCCTGATAAGGGATGGGCACCTTGAGCCACAAGTAGACCTGTAAGTACCAGGCCATGCCGCCCAGATGGCACAACCAAAGACCAGACTGAGGCTCAGGTACATAGGCACTCAAGACTCTGGCGAAGTCCTTTCCCTCCTCAGCCACCCCGGGTACCCCAAGGGCCAGATGCTTAGCCTCCTTTAACAGCTTCAGTAGGGACCCTCCCTGAGATATGTAATACCTCCTTGCAGCTTTTCAGTGGTTCCCTGTAGCCTACCAAGTCAAAGTCAAGGGCAGCGTATAACATGCAAAGCCCTCCCAGCTCTGGCTTTTGCTGCCTCCCAGCCGAGTCCACTCCCACTCCCTGTCACCAGCCTCACCGACATGCCACCTGCCTAGAATTAGGAGCTGGTTCCTATGCCCCTGCTGTCTCTCCCTCCTGTGCCTTTGCACGTGGGATGTTTTTCCTTCCTCTTCCCTGGGCAATTTCTGCAGCCCAGCTGCTCAGATGAGGTCTTCCCCGGGAAGCTGCATGGACCAGCTCTTCCCCTCCCCTGTTGGGGCAGGTGCCCCCTCTGTGCTGACCTCTGCCCTGGTGCAGATCATACTCAGCTTTTCCAGCCGCTCATCTGTCTGTGCGCTTTACCAGTCTGCAAAGTCCTTGAGGATGGGGATTGTGTCTTATTCACCTCTCATCTCCTGAGCACATGCACAGCCCCTGGAAAGCCCTCACTGACATTATTTATTTTAAAAACTAATAAGCCATCTCCTTCAAGGATCAGTTTACATGCCACCCCTCCATGAAGCCAAACTTGAATCCCTGAGGGGCAATTAATTGTTTCTCCCTTGGGCTTCCATGACCCATGTTTAAATGGACAGAGGCCACTTCTGGCACTGTGCTGAACAGTCTTCCCACATTGCCAGGCTCACTGGAGGGGCGCACCATGGCCCTCTTCACTTTGCATCCTTGAAGAGCTACTCACTGCTCTTGGAACTGAAAGTGTTGGCTGAGTTGAACCACTTTTACTCTACTAGCCTAATGACAGAAGAAGACAGTAAGACCCTGGAAATCAGAGCAGCTGTGCAGCAAACACAGAAAGACTCTGGAGTTTCATTTTGTGTTTCTAGTCCTTGAGGGAGGTGCCAGTGCTACTCCCGAGGCAGCCAGTCAGCAGCACACTTTGGGCTTCTGAATGCAAGGCTAGTACTAAGTGCTGGGAGCAACACAAATGGGATAAGACTCAGCCACTGCCCTTGCATTTGTGCTGAATGCTGATTCCAGGTCATGCAATTGTTACGCATTTTGCCTTTGAGATGAGATAATTCCTTGACCCTTGGACACATTTATAGATGGAAAGATATTCTTCAGTACCCAGAAAATGCCTCTTCTTCTATCTCTTGACTGTGGGTGGAAGGAACAGTTGCCACCTGTGTATGTCATTCTTCTAGTGAAGGGGGACTTTGGCTGAGAGGTGGCTCCCAGCCATTAGGTGCTTCTTTTGTGCAGGGCCCTGTGCTAAGGGCTTTCCTGACAGTCATTCATGTAATTCTCACGTCAGCCCAGTGAGGGAGTGATAGTATCATCATCCCCATCTCATAGCCAAAGAAACTGAGTCATGAAGACAAAGGGGTTTTCTGTCCAAGGTGTTACAAATAGTAAGAGACAGGACCCAGTAGTGGGTTTCAGGGCTGAGCTGCCTCACTACGGCCTGAGGCGCTTGGCAGTTGAGGCCATAGGGCAGAGTTATGATCGTTTAGTTGGTGCCTAAACCAACCAAATGAGATCAAGACATCTTTGACTATCATATTAGGTATGGAGAAAAAAAAATGACTGCTACTTCTCCTGACACCTGGTTTTGGACAAAATCTAAAATAGGACTGTCAAGGTGTCTGTAGGTAACACTTGAAGGAGAGGGGCTGGAAAAGCTGAGTATGATCTGCACCAGGGCAGAGGTCATAGCTCAGAGAAGGGAAGAGGAGTGAGGACACTTTGGCACATGGGTTACATTTCCTGGGGTAGGGAGCAGACGGCATGTGAGCCAGGGACTTTTTCCACTTCCCATTGTTCCGATTTTTTGAACTGCACACTGAGATTCCCCCCAAGGTACTTGCTTAGATGGGATGGTGAACAGGACACCAGTAGAGCTGCCGGGGCCGCACTGACTGTGACCCACATGGGGTCACTTTGCCCAGAGTGCAGGGAGCTGAATCCAAGCCCCATGGTCACTTTTGGGCTATGCCTCGGATCCCCACTTGACCAGCTGAAAGACTGGATGAAAGGACATACATGCTGAGAACCTCCATGTGCCAGGCACACACAACATTCACCTGGACTATCTCAGGCAGTTCTCACAAAACCATGCGCTACAGGCAGTGTGATCCTCATTTCTGGATGAGGAAAATACAGTCCAGGAAGGTTAAGTGATCCGCTCAGCCACTCAGCTAGGATGTAATAGAGCCCAAATTTGAACCCACTGCCCCCAAGGGCGGTCGGTGCTCTTGATGGATGCAGAAATACCAGCATCAACTCAGCTCATAACTCAGTTTGGATCTCAATCAGCCAATGTGAGGCATGTCTGATAATGCCATTCCATCTTGCTTCAGACCTCAGGCAACAGATGATGCTCTCCTTCCTCATCTGTTCCTCACATGCAGATTTGGGCCAAATCAACAGACAGTGAACTCCTACGAGAAGGAATAGACACCACTGTTAATTGTAATGTACATTTCTCCGAGGATTGCTAAACGTCATTTAGTTGCATTACTTCATTTATACCTCACAACAACCCTATGAGGTCGGTACTAGTATTCCCATTTTACTGATGGAGAAACTGAGCACACGGTTGTGGCACAGCCTGGAACTATACTTGGGGAGTGTGAGCTCGGAGCCCAAACTTCACTGCACACTCCCATTTGGGCCTTTCTCTTGTGGATGGATGGATGTCTACGTGCTGTGTACATGAGAACAGAGCCAGTTTATTGAATACCTCATTTCACTTTCACACGTGTCAGTTCATCTTGGAGAGCATCAACCTTGGAGGTGACATAAAGGAACGTAACAGTGATTCTCATCTCTTGAGTTACAGAAAAAGTCATTTGCCCATCTCTTTTTTACCTAACAAACTTCCCATAAATTCTCATCCTCTATGAGAACTCTGTGCAAACATTGCCGCTTCAGAATCTAATAAATAAGAATGCCTAAGGAGATCCACTCTGTGGCCCTTTACTGTTCTTATTTCCCCTCCTCTGCTTTCCTCTAACCAGCCTTGGAGCTCCTGAATGCAAGGGTCAGGGTAAGGCATCTTTGCCTTCTGCATGGACAGGCGGAGTTGTTTGGTGTCTAGCTCCCTGGCTGCTGTGCCTCTCATCCACCGTTGGAGCAGTATCAGTTGAGTTCCTTGAATCTTCTCCATGTCCTCTGTGTCCTTCAAAACCCCCTTTCCTATTTCCTGCTCTGGGCTTCCCTCCAGACCTTCTGCAGTTAAAACTGTTGGGGTGTCCTGGAGTCCTGAGCAGCAGGCGAGGGGCCACCGCCTCTCCAGCTGTGTGGACACGGCTGGCTCACAGGACGGCATGTAAGGGTCTCAGCTGGAAGTCACTAGGTCTCAGGGATAACAGGAAAAACCTCTCATTATTTCCAGTCTCCTATGTCTCATGCAAACAATCACATTCCATTTTAATGTTTCATGTAAAATAATTTCTGGTGTTGGAAATACTTGAAAAAAACACACTTTTTAGGAAAGGCTAGGTTGTGAGTGAGTGAGCTCTGGAAGGCATGCCTTTGACATTGGTAAAGAAAAGGAAGGTAGAAACTGAAACGTATTTAGCCAGAACCTTTAGACTACGTGTTTGTGTTTATTCTTCTTTCTAGGTTTACTTAAACAAAAGAGAAGGCTTGGTACAAAGTAAAAACAATGAAAACAATGGTAGGAAAAAAGAAGAGTTTTATAAAACAGCAGGACCGTACCCAGGCCCTTTAATTTCACACTCCCCAGCATGACTGAACCTTACCCTACACCAAGACCTCCCTTCCCAGTCTCCACCACAGAGCTCACAGTATCTCCTTCGCACACAGTGGCTGGATTAGAGCTCGGACCGAAGGCCAGGAATGAAATAAGATACTTTTATACTTATTGATCCTTTGAAAAAGAGTTCGTTTTCATGAAACTTTAATTCACCTTTTTTTTTCTTTTTTAGCTTTTTAGCCTAACTGCTACACATTTTCTCCCTGTTCTTTGTGAAATGCTAATCCAGCCCAGGGTTTTCGTTTTCCGGGTGTAACTTTTCAGAAATTGTATATCTGCATAGCAACCCCGCAAGGGCTGCCTATGTCACGGTATCACATGTCAGAAAGATGAAAAGGACTCCAAATCTAAGCTCTCCACAAACTTGGCCCTCCGATTCTGGGCCAGAGAGCTTCTTGGCCTTAATATAAATGGCAGGAGAGACATTTCAGGGCCAGAAAGGTGCAAACTTTTATCTTGTTGATGACAGAAAACGACACATGACCTCAGCTCAGCTCGGTGGGGACGATCAAACCAGAAACAAAGGCCGTATTTTTCTCTGCTCTTGTCCCTGCTGTCAGCTTCCAAGTGCAACCTGAGCCTGGATTCCGAACCCAGTGTCCAGATTAGAGATTGTTGACTCAGATTTAGTGGTGAAACGTGAGCCGGACTCTGTTGATGGCAAGCCTTGAAGAAGCAAGTTTACTTAAGCCAAGAGAGAGATTGTATGTCAGACCAGAGCCTGGCTTTTCTTTATCACAAACTTCCTGATCTGCCTCTGTTTTAATAGTTTCCACCACCACCACCGAGAGCAAGAGAGAGAGTGAGACAGAGACATAGAGAAAGAGAGAGGAAGCACCCCTCTCAGTTCCGTCTCTTCAGTGTTATAAATCAGGAAATTAACAAGTGTGTAACTGGCCTTTGCCACAGTCAAAGACAATGAGCCTTTTGTGTTTCTAACTGGGGGCCGGCACTTAACATAATCAATGAAGAACGCTACTCAGAAAGGATGAAAAATGGAGGCTTGATCTGACCATTTAAAGATCTTTCCTAATACTCAGGCACATGGCTTTTATGAGACGAAAACACGGCTTAGAACCCTGCCTTTGGTCTGAAGGCGGGTCATTAAGAGAAATCATTACATCGCTTTCCCTGTCTCTGTCTCTCTCTCCGTCTTTCTTTGGCTCCCTCCTGGCTTTTCCTTGGCTTCTGATTCCATCCCTCTTTTAGATTCTCTGTGCCTTCAGTAATTTATGTGCAAGATATTTTCCCAACCTCCAAATGTTTTTCCATTTGGCAAACCATGTCCCAAAGCCTCCACACAATGTAACTGTAGAGTTCATTTATGCTAGAAAACATAAGCTTGGTTAATGGACAAGCCTAAGTGGCCAATGGCAGTGACCCTGTGGGCCTGGGCCGTCACGGACTGATCCTCGGGGCCGCCCCTGGGGATGCAGTGGAGGTGGGTGTTGGGGAGGAGTGTCTTTTCCAGGTTGCCACAGATGCTTGGCTTCGACCCTCCTTGTCTCCAAAAGGGAAAGAATTCCTTCCAAGCCCCTTTCTCGTATAGTTTTTGGAAGCTTCAGGGCACCATATGGAGAATCATTTCATGATCCTCCTGATGGCTTTTACGTGAGCAGCTGTAAATTGGATGGTTTCCTTCAGGTCTGATATCCTGCAGTACCTGCCATGGATTGTCAGGAAAGTCACTGAATATGTTAGTCTTGTGCCGTTCTTTGGCGGAAAGAAGGCCCAGACCCCCTCCTGGGAGGGACCACTGTTACTTTGAGAAATAAAAACTCGAGAAGGGGGTAGGGTGGCACGTGGTGCAAAAGCCTGGAAGCTCAGGAGGGTCATGTGCCCCAGTGAATTTTTCATTCCAAAATCTTAGATTAGGACTAAGGCAGGAGTTGAGGCTGGTGCCTCTTCTCAAATGCCATGCTCCTTGGCTTCTCCCTTGAGGCTCTTAATAAGCCTGGCTGGGCTGGGCCACTCTGTGAGATAAAGATGAGGTTAATGGGCTGGGTTTATGTCCAGGCGCTCACAGGGTATAACTAGACAGCATTTGGCTTCTGAAATATGAGCTCTATTCATTGAGTAACTGGCACTTTTTCTTTCTAAACAGTTGCAATGATATAATACAACTCTCTCCATTTTACTTCTTTAAAAGGTGCCACATGAAGGGCTTTCTCTTTTCTTTTTCTTTTCTTTTCTTTTCTTTTTTTCGAGACGGAGTCTCGCTCTGTCGCCCAGGCTGGAGCGCAGTGGCGCAATCTCGGCTCACTGCAAGCTCCACCTCCCGGGTTCATGCCATTCTCCTGCCTCAGCCTCCCGAGTAGCTGGGACTACAGGCACCCGCCACCTCGCCCGGCTAATTTTTTGTATTTTTAGTAGAGACGGGGTTTCACCATGGTCTCGATCTCCTGACCTCGTGATCCGCCCGCCTCGGCCTCCCAAAGTGCTGGGATTACAGGCATAAGCCACTGCGCCCAGCCAAAGGGCTTTCTCAACTCTTGACCCAGGCATCTGTTGATTTAATAAGCAAATCAAAAGCAAAGAGGCATTCTCATAAGAAAAAGGCTTTAGGCGAGTTTTTTAAGAGGCCTTCTTTTGCTTAGATACCATTTCCTTAACTGAATTCTTTTGACCCTATACATCCGGGCCAGGAGGGCAGAGGTTGGTTAATGTATTTTACTGGGCCACCCATTAATAAGGAATGGAGCCCTTCAACTGTTTCCCAAGCATCTCTGAAAAAAAAGTCACAAAAATCAGAGTACTGAAGACTGGTTGGCTCTGGGAACTCATTCACTCAGATGTATTTTTAGGCTTTTGTTTATCTGTCTTGATTGATAAAGTAATTATCAAAATGCGTTAGAAAATAATAGCCAACTGGTGAGAAATGGAACAGTTGGAGGCAGCGCGGCAATGGAGGAAAGCATTGCAGACTCCCTCAGACTTTCCAGAGAAACTCCGGGAAAATCCTCTTCTCTTTTCCTTTCTCGTCTTTGGGGAGCTGATCAGGGCTCTGGCTTGATAAAGCCCACCCCCCACCCCACCACATCATAGAGTAACTCATTAACTCCCCCAGAAAGGCTGCCCGAGTCCTCCTTTCCCTCCCCTCACCTTTCCTCCATCCCTCTCCACTCTGAAGTCTGCCGCAGGCCAACCAGAGCCCCAGCAGATGTTTGCGTTTTATGAGCCAAATGGGAGCCTGAAGGATCAACCAAATACCAGCCCCGCTGAGAGGGGAACCAGGCCATCTAACACAAGGAACACAGAAGGCCGCCCGTCCAGCAGGGCTGGGGCTTCCAGGGAGCAGAAGGAGGGCCGAATAATTAGCTGGCACAGCCTCGTGTTGGCCCATTGCTCTGTCCTTCTGAAGATCTCACAGAGGCCTTTAATGGGGGCTCAGAGAGGTTGGAGAGGCCCTCTGTGAGTCCACCTCCCTGGCTGGCAGTCCTGGCCAGGATGGCCTCCTCTCATGCCAGAGCACCATGTGGCACCCTGACTGTGGCTCCTCCTGGCACAGGAATGAGCAGGAGGGTAAGGACAGCTACCGTGAAACCAACTTGGAAGTGCTGTGCTGCTCAGTAGCCATCCCCGCCTCCACACCGCTGTAGGGCCACGGAAGAATGAACGGTGTGGGTGTGCAGATGGAAGACCGAAGTTTCCCTCTCAGCCCCGCCACTTCCTGCCGTGCACTGCTGGCCGCATTGGTCCTTAATGTCTCCAAGGCTCGATTTCTCTCTCAGTGATATGGAGATGATGAGACCTACTCTTGGGGTTGCTTCCAGGGTTAGATGATAGCAGGTGTGCTGGCTCTGGGCCTGTTTGCTCTGAGATCCATTTCTCAACTTTCCCTGCTCTGCTCCACATGGCAGGGCCCTCACCCTGGCTGTATTCGGCTAATGGGAGACAGGATTTCTCTCCCTCTCTCTCTCCCTCAGCCACCTTCCTCAGTTCCCTCCGGAAAGCCCTTAGGAGCTGAAGCTCCCATGAAGTCTTCCTATGTTTGTTCCTTCAGCCTCAGGGTTTTCTCACTGTCCCCTGCCCAGCTTCTCAGCTCTCCATCACTGTGGACCCCCTTCCCTTCCTTGCGCTCCCCTGGCTGCAAGGGCCTGAGGTGCTCTGTTTTCCTGGTTGGGCCTTGGCTGATAGAGTATGTGAACATGTAAACGTGTTGCACACCAAGACAGAGACAGACCTCCCGAAGACCCCAGTCCATAAAGCAGAAGGAGGGACAGTGCAGCTCACCTCGTGCTTCCCACCCTGAGCATCACAACCTGGAGCTTAACCATAGGTCAGGATGATCTATCTGAAACCATTCCCCAAGGGATTCTTCTGCTTGGGCCTTTAGACAAACAGAAAAATGGAACAGCAACTATGTATGTTATTTTTTATCATATATTAGTTTCATTTAAAATATGGATAAAAAATATGCAGTGGGCTTCTGGTATGCCTTCCATTTATTCTTTGCTTTAAAAAAAAAAGGGATGGGGGTTCTCATTTTGTCACCTAGGTTGGAGTGCAGTGGCACGATAATAGCTCACTGCAACCTCAAACTCCCAGGCTCAAGCGATTCTCCTGCTTCAGCCTCCTGAGTAGCTGGGACTACAGGCCTGTGCCACCATACCTGACTAATTTAAAAAAACCTTTTTTGGTTGGGCGCGGTGGCTCATGTCTGTAATCCCAGCACTTTGGGGAGGCTGAGGCAGGTAGATCAACCTGAGGCCAGGAGTTCGAGACCAGCCTGGCCAAGATGGTGAAACCCCGTCTCTACTAAAAATACAAAAAATTAGCTGGGTGTGGTGGTATATGCCTGTAATCCCAGCTATTCAGGAGGCTGAATCACGAGAATTGCTTGAGCCTGGGAGGCAGAGGTTGCAGTGAGCCAAGATTGTGCCACTGCACTGCAGCCTGAGTGACAGAGCAAAATTCTGTCTCGAAAAAAGAAAAAAGAAAAAACAAAAAACACCATTTTTTTTTTTTTAAGGAAAGGGTCTCACTATGTTGCCCAGGCTGCATTCCTTGCTATGGAACTACAGGCAATGTCTGGTGTGTCTGGACTCTCCTAGGTTCTGCTGACCTTGTCTGTGTCTTCTGTTATTCCTGTTCCACACCAAGTAGCATTTTCTTGGGTTTTTTTGGGTTTTTTTTGTTTTTTTTGTACCTATTCCCTGTTTCAGTGCATGTACGGGAAGAGTTGTCTCATCAGGTGCCACTAAGGAAAGTTTTCTCCATCAAGCTGCCTGCTGTGCACGTTGCCTGGGCTTTGCCTACCCCTGGTGCTGCATCTGCCTGTGTTCTGTCTTCTAGTTCTGCTGTGCTGTGGGGGCAGGGACGCTTGTACTCCTCTCCTTTTGGCAGGAAGAGTCACTTCCACATTGAGGTCAGAATTGAAAATGGATTTCCCCATTGGGCACAGGGATGGAGGCCTGCACTTCCTGTGTAGTGTAATTAATCGCTGCCTCTTCCCTGCCTTCAGCCGTCCAGGCTCAGGGCCTGCCCTGATTAACCATTTCCTGCCCAACGTTGTGAAGGCTACAAAAGACCTGTGTGAGCTTTCGCATGCTTCCTTCCTACAAGTTCGCTATTAATCTCTTGTAGGCCATCCCTCAGGTTAGGGAGCTCTCTGTGCTGGGCTCGTTTCTGCTGTGTGGGGAGAACTCAGTGCCCAAGAGGCTCCACGGAGCAGAAAAGCCTGAGTCCAGAGGAAGAGAGGCAGGAGCTGAGGAAGCGAGGACGGCAGGGCCCTGCTTACGGAGCAAATTTAGTCCATCTTTCTCACTCCCTTCCCATCCCTATGGCTACGCCATCTCAAATGGTCAGGGCTCAAAAGAAGGCTTCTCTTCTCCCTTCTGGCTGCCTGATTTTCATGTCATCTGAAGGTACAGTGAGTAAACAACATGACCTCACAGATGACATTTGGAAGCCTTTAGGTTGGTTTGAATTCCTGTAACTTCGGAGCTGTCCCTTTCTCACATGTGCATAAGGCATGACATTTGAGAGCTGGAAAAGACAGCATTGTTTGTATTGTTCAATGCCCTCATTTTTGCACATGTGGGAAGTGAGGTATAGAGAAAGGCGGAGTGACTTGCCTAGTGGCAGATAGCTCGTGAGTAGCAGGATCAAGATGGGAACCCGGATCTTCATGAACTCTCCGAATGCTTCTTTCAGCAGTCACTTTGGAATTAGAACCGATTAAAGTGTTTGCTGCCTTGATGTGGGGTGTGAGTTGTGTTCCACAGACACAAAGCTCAGGGGATTAATGGTGTGCTGGAACATGTTTAACTGTGGGCTCTCTGAGGGGAAAAAGCGTGATTATCCATATGTATGTAAGTTTATTATACATTTTGCTGTTATGAAAGATGAGGAACATGCAATTTATAATAATGATAAAATATATAACACTCTTTGTTATAAATTCCATAGAACCAATAGATTCTCACAGAATGCTCTGTTGATTTTTGTTGAATTCTTGTAACTACTTGGTTGCAACTGCTGAATGAGTGTAGTTCTGATATAAATGTTGAATGATATTTTCTTGTATGTTAATGTATTAGACAAAAGTGAAACCACGAAGACATAGGTTGAAACCTCACTCATTCATCAATTACATGAGTGACTTCTCAATCAAATACTGGGAGAATATTTCCTCAAATTTTCATGTTATTCACAATGTAACAGCCACAGACATGGCACTCTTTTGAGTTTAATCTTCGTTATGAACATTCCCCATCACTTTAAGTCTAGACAAGCAACAAAACAATAAATCAAGACCTGATTCCCAGCACTTGCCAATTTACATCCATGGTGTAAATATTCTCACCATGACAGAGTTCAAGCTAACACTGTGATGTCACAGAACTCAGTTAGAAAGACATGTGTAGCCACACATTCTTATATAATTTTCTACTATGCAGATATAATAGATGTAAATAACCTCGAGAGAATAGATGGTAATATAATGTAGTAAAATAATGGAAGCATGATATGTTCTTAGCATTTATTACCTTTGCTTTTAATATAACTTATTTAACTGTGTATAATTTAACTTTTAATAACGTCTATACTTAACACCTTCTCAGAAAATTTCTGAAAATTTAGAATCAGCTCTTGTGAGCTGATAGAAGCAACCTCCAGCGTGTCACTAGCAGAAGATCAATGGGATGGTGCTTAGCCTGGCTTTACTCTTCTCAGTGTATACCCAAGGCCACTAGCCTGAGGAGGCCAGGACGATGGCTATTTGGGTAAGAAGGCATGGGCCAAACTCATGCTGAGGGATAGGGGTAAATTTAAGAACAAGACTTAGGTCCCATGTAGTAGGTAACTAAAGATATTTTGGGGTGCATTTTCCAAATACTATAGAAAATAGACAGTTTTAAATGTCAGACAGTCAAGAAAATGGAAAGGAAACAAGGGAAGAAGAAGAAAGAGAAATAAGAAGGAAAAAAACTGATTAAATAGTAAATGCCTTTTACTAAAAACATAATTTGCTGACACAGAACTTAGGCCTGCTTTTGTGGAAGCCCCCTGACCCATCGCTCCTGCAGCCTCCCAGAGGCGCACTGTGGTGGACATAGGGCGGGGCCCCTTGGGTATTCCCTGTTTGAGGACCTGACCTCTTACTTCTTTGGAAGGAGAGGATGAGATTACCAGAGCTTTGGATCCATTTTTGGATCCAATGAAAACCGCAGGCTAATCCTTAATGCGTCCCTCTCCTCTTAGAGATGCTGGCCTCACCCTAGGGGCGGGGCATCAGATGCCTCACAGTCCCAGCCTCAGGAGGAGGCCGAAAGTCACATGCTACCCCTGAGGTCTGGGATGGCCCCTCCTTCCCCCTCAGCTGAACTCAGTGCCCTGGGGAACCCATTTTTCCTGACTCAGCTCCAGTACCACCTCCTCTGTGAAGCTGCCTAGTCTTTTTCTGTATACCTGAGACTAGGTAATTTATAAAGCTAAAAAAAAAAAAAATTATTTCTGACAGTTCTGGAGGCTGGGAAGTCCAAGGTCTAGGAGCACATCTGGTGAGGGCCTTCTTGCTGACGGGGCCTCTCTGCAGAGTCCTGAGGCGACCCAGGGCATCACATGGAGAGGGGCCTCATCAGAGAGAGCCAATTTGGCCTTTTGTAACAGACTGGCTCTTGCGATAACTGACCTACTCCTGTGATGACCATTAGTCCATTCATGAGGGCAGAGCACTCACCACCCAATCAGCTCTCAAAGGCCACACCTCACAGTGCTGTTACATTGGGGCATGAATTTCAACATGAGTTTTGAGGGGACAAACATTGGAATGGTAGCAGAAGAGATGATGCCCCCAGGTAGTCACCCACTCTCTCCTCCTTTCCCTCACAGCATTTGTAAGTTACTGTACCTTTTTGTTCACTTGTCTATGTTCTCAACAAGACTGTGGGCTCTTCAAGAGAAAAGACCTCTTGTCAGTGCCTGGTGCATAATAGGTCTCAATAGATCTTAGACCCTGCATCACTTTAATGATTCTCAAATACGTGTGCATAAGAATTACTTAAAGAATGGGTTAAAATGCAGATCCCCAGACCTCAGATTAGTGATCTTATAATCTGCATCTTTTAATAAGACTGTGTGATTCTGAGGCATTCGTGTTCACAAACCACACTTCGAGAAATACAAATTTGTTCAAACATTTTATAGGTGGGGAAACAGAGGGCTGGAGATTAATTAACAGAGGGCTGCTTTCAGACTCTTGCCTACTCAATGTAATGGGAGATCCTGGTGCTTTCAGACAGAACTATCTTAAATTTTTATTAATCTAATTAAGCTCATCACAGCCACACTGATGATCATTGTTTGGAATATTAACAATGCCTTGAACGGAAATCATTGAATACCACATTTTAAAATAATAACAAGGCTTAACACGGTGGCTCACACCTGTAATCCTAGCACTTTGGGAGGCTGAGGTGGGCAGATCACTTGAGGTCAAGAGTTTAAGACCAAGCTGGACAACATGGTGAAACCCCATCTCTACAAAAAATACAAAAATTAGTGGGCACGGTGTCTCACATCTGTAATCCTAGCTGTTGGGAGGCTAAGGTGGGAGGACCACTTGAGCCTGGGAGGCGGAGGTTGCAGTGAGCCGAGATTGTGCCACTGCACTCCAGCCTGGATGACAGAGCTGGGTCTCGTCTCAAAATTTTTTTTTAATAAAAAAAAAAAATAACAAGACTCTCTACTATTTAGTTAGATCCCATTTCTCAAAGGGTAGGCATGCAGACACGGGGCACCCTCTCCCTCTGCTGCCATCAGTGTCTCCTTAGAATTTGAATTGTTTTTCCACTGACAACAGAACAAGTCCCTTGGGTGATTTACACCTCCAAGGTGTCATTTGCCTCAATGGCTGTCCCTGGAGGCTGTTTGCCACAAGCTCTATTTCCAGCAGGGTGTCCTCTGACCCCTCTGACACTCACACTTTATGGTGGCAGATATAGGGCCCCAAAGTAGAACAATGTTCAGGCGTCTGGCTCATGCCTGCTTTTATGAGCAAATCCTTATTTCACCTCCCAGTCTTTTGGTGAGCATTGTGTGTGCTGGTTCCTGCCTTGGGCAGCAGGTGCCACCTAGAGGGCCCTGTGACTGCCACGGTGGCTTGGCAGGGGCTGGGCAGCCTGGGTCCTGAGGAAACTCAGCGGACATCCACCGAGGGTCACACAGGCCCCTAAGCAGCCCTGACAGTAAGCAGCCCTGAAGCCCTGGGCTTCCGAGGAGGGGGGCTGTCGGGGAACCCGGGAAGAACAATAGGAGGTGGGCCTGGTTCCTAGTTCTCAGCCACCTTGCTTGACGTAATTCTGAGAAGAAATGGGCAAGAACTCTGTCGGCCACAAGGTGTCAGCAGCGGGCTGGCCAGGGGATGGCTCGGCGAGCAGGCCCAGGAGGAGCCGCAGCACGCAGAGAGGGTGTTGCTGGTTTCTCTTTGAAGTTCCTAGCTTGCAGAGAGTGCTTTTCTTATTAGTGGGGGCCTGATGATTACGATACCAAAAGACCCCTCTCTGCCTTGCCTGCGGACCAGCCGCATGCCTCTCTCTGCTTTCAGATGGGTAAAATTGCCACCGCCGGACATCTCAACCAAGCCTGAACTGCAGCTTGAAGAGCTGGATGCAGGTGGAGATTTGGGATAACACCACAGAAAGCAATGATGTAGGAGGTGTGTGAAGATGGAGTAGTTCAGGACACTCCTTTTTAAAAAATTGGATGTGAGTTCTGGCTTGCCTGCGCGCTAGGTGTGAATTTGAAGTCTGGGTTTGCATCCCCAACTGTAAAATAGCATGTTCCCCATCTTTCAAATGATGATATCCACAGGGTTCTTACGTGGGTCAAATGAGATCAAATAATTTGCAAACTATGAGGTACTATACATACGTGGGTGCGATTGTTGGGGCTTATCTTTTGGCCCAAGCTGTGTCCTAGAGCTTCCTTCTGACTAGAGGAACAGACACTGAAGCACAAAGAGATGGCTGACTCTTCCGAGCGGGTCATGTGGAGTCTCCGTGTGAGCTGCCAGCCATCAAGTTCTGATCCAGCCTGATAGAGTCATCTTCCAACTAGATTCTTCCTGGATGCCTTTGCATGGCTCGTGTCCAGCTGGAAAGCTGGCAGTGGATGCTCGCTCTTCCCTCTTCACTGAGCCCGCTTTTCCATACTGGAAGAAGATGAAACACACATTTCAGAATGTAAGTTTTTCCTGCCGGACACTATCCCCCCTGGAGTGATGGAGAAAAATATTAGATGAAGTCAGGGGATAACTGAGTAACATACTGATTTATAAACTCATGGAATCAAATGAAAGTGTTTTTTCCACTGGTGGGGTTATTTATTATGTCCTGGCTGGACAGATCCCAGAGAGGAAGAGGCTTTGGTCCCTGAGCAATAGAAGTAGCAGGAACCAATTTTCTCCATTGCTCTGCTTTAAAAAAAAAAAAAAAAAAATAGAACTCACCTGGCTTTGAAATTCATCCCACTCATCACCTTTGGAGTGAGTGGGGACTAAGGCACAGGCCCCATCATGCTGGGATGATGGCAAAGAAGAAATGAGGCTGTTGCTACCGGTCATTGCTCTGTGGAGCTTTTCATGTGGCCAGTTTCTTGGTGGAAATAAACTACCTGGAAAGTATATTATGAAAAACTCTGATGGGATTTTGATTGTAATTTTACTGTTTATATTAATTTGTGGAAAAGTGTCATCTTTGTGATATAAAGTTTTCCATCCATGAACATGGTGTATCTTTCCATTTATTCGATTTCCTTTTTATATCTTTCAAAGAAACCTTTTAAGTTTCTGTATAAAGGCCTTGGGCATCTTATGTTCGATTAATTTCTAGATAAATTATAAGCTTTTTCATGCCATTGTAATGGAATCTTTAAAAATATTTACATTTTCTTATTGTTGCTGTTATGTAGGTAAATATTTGTGTGTGTGTGTGTGTGTGTGTGTTGCTAGAAATTGACTGAAGCCTTATTAGTTCTAATGGTTTGTTTATTGTTTTGGATTTTCTGTGTAAACAATGATATTGAATAATGCACGTTTCAGCTTTTCCTTTTTAATCCTGATACATTTTGTTTCTTTCTGTTTTGTTACACTGTCAGTTAGCATCTTGAGGTCATCCTTCTACTTGTCCTGACTTCAAGGGAAATTTTTTGGCATAAATGTTTTATTTTTAAATAATTTTAAATTTATTTTAAGAACTTGCAAAGATAGTCCATGGAGTTGCCATAGACTCCTCACTCAGTCTCCTCCATTGCTAACAATTACAGAACATGGTACCCATGTCAAAACTAAGAAAGCAAAACCGATATATCAATATTCAGTAAACTCTAGAGTTTATTCAGATTTCACTAGTTCTTCCGCTAATGTCCCTTTTCTGTCTCAGGATCCCATCTAGGATATCCCATTCTGTTTAGTCATCATGTCTTCTTAGTCTCCCCTGGTCTATGACAGTTTTTCCTTCTTTCTTTTTCATGACCTTGACAGTTTTGAGGCATATTGGTTAGGTAGTTTATAGAATGTTTCTCAATTTTGAGTTTGCCTGATGTTTTTCTCATGAATAGAATGGGTTTATGGTTTTTTGGGAATAATATCAGAGCAGTGTCCTTCTTATCATGTTGTATCCAAGAGTACATGCTGTCAACATGAAGCATCACTGGTGAAGTTAACTTAAATCACCTGACTAAGGCAATGTTTGCCAGAGTTTTCCATAGTAAATTTACCTCCCCTATGCCCTTTCCATTCTCAATTCCAACCCATCGTTAAGTGGGAGAAGGGGGAAAGGGAAGAGGGATTGTATTAGTCTGTTCTCACGCTGCTATGAAGAAATACCCAAGACTGGGTAATTTATAAAGAAAACAGGTTTAATGGACTCGCAGTTCTGCATGACTGGGGAGGCCTCAGGAAACTTACAATCACATGGCAGAAGGCACCTCTTCACAGGGTGGTAGGATGGAGTGAGTGCTGAGCAAAGGGGGAAAAGCCCCTTATAAAACCATCAGATCTCGTGAGAACCCACTTACTATCACGAGAACAGCATAGGGGTAATCACCCCCATGATTCAATTACCTCCACCGCATCCCTCCCACTACACTTGGGGATTATGGAAACTTCAATTCAAAATGAGATTTGGGTGGGGACACAGCCAAACTTAAGTTTCACCTCCTAGAGGATGGAGTATGTTCATATACTGTATTACCTGAACTCCTTCTGTAAGAAAGACTTGTCTTTCCTATTTATCTGTCCGTTTGCTTATTCAATCACTTATTTATATCAGCATGGACTCATGTATTTTCTTATACTCTGGCTTATAGTATGTTATTTATTTTCTTGCTCAAATTCTTCCAGTTTGGGCATTGGAGCTCTTTCAGGTTGGCTCCGGTGTCCCTTTGACATGCCCCTATATTTTGTTTTTTGGCATCTTCTTACTTTCTGGTTATATAACAAGATCCGCACTCATTTTTTATTTTCTCTGCCATAGCCCTAGAATCAGCCCTTTCTCCAAGGAGCTCTGGTTCCTTTTATTGGAGAATGGAATTTGGAAACCAAGATCTGGGTGATGTGTGCGCTCCTTACAACTGGGATATCACTGTTGCTAGTCTTCTCAGCAGACAGAACTAAGAATATATGTATATATACTAGCTCATGTATGCACATACCTATGATTATGTCTGAATCTATCCATTTGCATCTTTATTAATCTCAACATGAGCTCAACTGGATTACAATGTTTCCGATTGTAATCCAGTACAACATGGTTCATTCTAGACTTCCTCCTTTATTAACTGTAATTTTCCTCTCTAACAGGAAGAAACCTAGCTTCCACCATCTGCCATCTGCTTACTTATAGAGACAGTAGTTTTAATGTTCTGTCATTAAGTTTGATGAAGATTTTTGTTAGCTATCCTTACCAGGTTAAGGAGGTTTCCTTCTATTGCTATTTTGTTTTAAAAAATTAACTTTGAATTATTAAGTCATATATTTTAGTCAATCGTCTATTGAGATGATAATATAACATGTCAAAATCACAATATGAAATGTTAAATTATTTCTTTCCCTGGGTCAAATCCAACTTGGTCATAGAACTCTTTTTTATTAGATTGAAGTACATGAATTTGCTGTCTTTTTGTACATCAAAAATTGGCAATCAAATACATTGCTGAATTCTGTTTGCTAGTGATTTGTTTAGGATTTTTGTGTATATTCTCATAAGAGATTAGCTTATTATTTTCCTGTCACTCACTGTTTTTCTGCCCCTGAAATACAAGGGCTTGCTCTTAAGAAGCCAGGATGTCTTTTAATTATCACTAGGCAAGGTTATAAGCATGAAGGTTATTGCCTTTAGAAAGAAAGGAGACGAGTAAAAGAACAGAGAAACAAGGAGAGGGAGGGGTGACGGAGCTGGAGAGGAGGAGGAGGAGTTTTGGCTAGTTCCAGATGAACTCCCACCCCCGCTCCACCTACCATACAGCTGCAAGTAGCTCTGTCATCTTACTCTAGAGGCCCTCCCCTCACCTCACATGCAATCCACACACATCCTTAGAATGGGGCAGGAGGAGAAGACAAACTTCACTGGAGATGCTTCTGTGCTGTTTTCTTAACAGACTTGTGGCAGAATAGAGCTCCTCTCCTATGTGCACTGGGTGGACTTTTGTTTTTGTTTGCCCAGCCTTCCTTTCTCCTCTCCTTAGATGACAGCACACTTTATTCCTTTAGAGAATTGCTCCTCCATGCCTGTGTCCTAGATTCTGATGAGGCCTCCATCCCTGTACCCTGCCCCATCCCTCAGCTACAAAAATGGGCACATGGCCCAGGCTTGGCCAATTATTCCCTGGCTTTAATGACTGGTCCTCATGGTGGACAGGAGGCTCAAGTTGGTCCAATCAGAGTTCTTCCAAGACAGTGAATGCGCTCCCTTTCTTTCCTTGCAGATCCTGAGCTGGAGCAAGGTAAGTCTGGAACTGCCTACTGCCGGTTTTCCTTTCTTTGTCATTAAGTTTGATGAAGATTTTTGTTAGCTATCCTACCTTCTGGAGGGAGTTATTTGAAGAAAGGCAGAATGAGATCAACACAAAGAGAGAAGCCGAGATGCAAACTGCAGGTATACTTTGAGTCTCCAGATCCACCCTGTTCATTCCAATTAGATAAGCTATAAATAACTCCCCTTTTTTGCTTAAGCTACTTCGAGTTGGGCCACCTGACAGATTTGTATCTGCTGAATCAGGTCAGGACTGAGGGAGTTTGTGCTGCCTCTGTGTTCTCAGTTTACTAATCTCACCTACAGGGTGACACAGCTGTGACTGTTGGTAGTGATGGCTCAAACCAGCTATCCTCATTCACTGGTGGGCAGGAAGTAGGTGGGACCCCTTAAAAGAGACCCCAGCCCATTTAGTATAAAGAAACCTCAAGGTTCTGTACTATGACAGTGATGAACACCTCAATTAATGGAAAGTGACACTGTAAAATCAGCACACGTGGGAGGGGGTGTGTAGACGTTGGTGTCCTTTTATTTATTGCCTGTTGAGCTTAGAAAAGGATAATATCTTAATGGGGGTTCTCCGTCAAAATAAGCCATTGTAGCTGAGAGTTATTTAATAAGGGAATAGGGAAGGGAGGTCCACTTTTCAGTAAGGGAAAGCCTTGTTTGCACATGATGTCCCTGTCCTTCTTCCCACCAGAAGGGCAGCCACGCTGGAGGACAGCTGGATTTAACGTCCAAGTGTACATGCTCTGTGCAGGAGAATGATGTGACCTAACAAAGGCTGGGGCATATGTCCAGTGAACAAAATGATGTTTTCAATTTACTTTTTCTTGTTATGCGTAATAGCTTTAAAGACCATTTCCGCACAAGGTTAGCAGAAAAGTTGTGTGATTTCTCTAAGGCCAAAGAACAAAGGTTTTCTTTGTTTTTGTTTTTGTTGAGAGGGAGTCTGTCTCCATCGCCAAGGCTGGAGTGCAATGGCATGATCTCGGCTCACTGCAACCTCTGCCTCCTGGGTTCAAGCGACTCTCCTGCCTCAGCCTCCCAAGTAGCTGGGATTATAGGTGTGCACCACCACTCTTAGCTAATTTTCTTATTTTTAGTAGAGACAGGGTTTCACCATGTTGATCAGGCTGGTCTTGAACTCCTGACCTCAGGTGATCTACCCACCTCGGCCTCCCAAAGTGCTGGGATTAAAGGCGTGAGCCACTGTGCTCAGCCTTAAAGAACAAAGTTTTAAAGGAATATCTTAATTTTTCTGATAAAAAAGTACGAGCAATTCTTTTAAAATGCAATAAAAATTAAGAAAGCAAAGATCATTTAAAATTTTATCACTCAGAGATAAGCACTATTTATATTTTGGTGTATTTCTCCCATATATATTTCTATCAAATGGCAAGATTACAAGCTGACTCCAGACCAGAATTAGGGTCTTTTGATGCCTTTTAAGAATATTTGTTTTTTTTATTATGACATTTAAAAATATAATTCTAGAAAATAATGTGATAAAAATCCATGGACCCAAAGCCCACATATAACAAAACTTAGCATTTACTCTGTTTACTTTGGATGACTTTTTGTTTTAATAAACACAATACTGCAGATTGTTTCATCACTCACGCCCACCCCATACTCTTCCCCGATCCCATTTTTCTTTCCTGGCATTAACCATAATCCTGAAGTTGGGAGTATCTTTCTGTATTATGGTTCTCCAGAGAAAAAGAACTGATAGGACATGTATATATTTGCAGAGGTGCAGAAAAAAAGGAGTAAAGCCCTTCTTCCTCTACTCTTTGTTCTATTCAGGCCCTTAATGGATTGGGTGGTGCCCACCCACACTGGGGAGGACCATCTGATTCAAGTGCTGATCTCCTCTGGAAACACTTGCACAGACATACCCAGAAATCATGTTTAATCTGGGCACCCCATGGCCCAGTCAAGTTGACATATAAAATTAACCATCGCACTTTTTCACATGTGGTTTTGTTGTTGTTGTTTTTAGAGACGGGGTCTTACTCCGTTTTCCAGGTTGGAGTACAGTCGTGCAGTCATGGCTCACTGCAGCCTTGAACTCCTAGGCTCAAGCGATCCTCTTGCCTCATCCTCTCGAGGAGCTAGGACCACAGGTATGCGCCACCACATCCAGCCAATTTTTAAAAAGTTTTTTGTAGAGACAGGGTCTTGCTGTGTCGCCCCAGCTGGTCTCAAGCTCCTAGCCTCTCTCATACATGTTTTTATATTTTTCTATGTATGTATGCATACTTAAACAATACAAAGTATCATTTTTTGCCTTTAAAAAATTTTTAAACAAATTATATTAATATGTGTTTCTTCTTCTAAAACTTTCTTTTTTGCACTCACCTTTATATCTCTGACATTTATTCATGCGATACATCTATTATCATTTAGTTACTATATACTACCATTGAATGAATATATCAGAGTTCATTTATCCATTCCTTTGTGAATAGACTTTAAGGTTGTTCTATGTTTTGCTATTTCAAACAATGTTACTATGGACATATTTGTCCTCACCTTGTGAACACCTGTGAGAATTTCTGGAGGTGGAATTTTGAGGTGGGAGTACAGGCGCATCTTCAACTTTTTATTAAATATTGCCACATTGTTTTCTAAAACAGTTGTATACTCTGCAATGAATTCAGGTTATGGCCACAAGAACTACAGATTCTCCTTGGTTTTTGGCTGGAACAGCTCTCACCACCACTTGTGCTATTGTTTTGGAGCCAGTTGGCCACTGCTGCCTCCACTGTTGCCATGAAACAGCAGCCTGCTTGTAAGCATAAAGTCACAGTGCTCATGGTAGAATATTTGTAAAGGTGGCTGCAATGACCCCTTTCATTGCTGTGTGCATGCCCCATTACAGTATGCCTACTCTACTCCCATCAAGATGTCTATTTCCCTTCTCCTTGAATCTGGGCTGGCCTTGTAACTTCTTTGACCAACAGAATGTGTGGAAATGACTTTGTGTGACCTCTGAGTTTCAGCTTCAAGACATCTTGCAGCCTCTTGTCTCCTCATCTTAGAATGCAATGCTGCCATGTCAGAAAGCCTCCAAGAGGGTGAATCATCATATGAAGAGAAGTGACCATGAAGGATGACCCTATGATGAGATGGTGCCATCAGGAAGCACCAACTGCCCAACATGTCACTGTGGCCATCTTGGACCATTCAGCCCCAAGTAAGCCACTAGATGACTGCAGCCATGTAGGTAACCCTGGAAAGACCAACAGAAGAACCACTAAGCTGAGCCCAGTCCATATTGCTTGCCTGTATTATTGTAAGCAAATAAAATGGTTGTTGTTTTCAGCCGTTGAGTTTTGGGAGTGGTTTGTTCCACAGCAATAGACAACTGATGCAATGCCTCTCCTCAATTCCTGTGCCATAGATCTCTTGCCTCTCATTTGCTGGCATGGGACTTTCCTTTCACTATGGAGATTCAAGATACTATGGGATCCATCTGGTATTCATACACACACAAATCCAGGAACGTCAACTAGCAAACTATGACCAACTGGAGATGGGAATTAGAGGAAAATCCTTCTGTCCGCCTCTCCTGAGAGGTACTATTTGAGGGTGGGTAGTCCCGTATGGTCTCTCTGAAGACATCCTGCAGGACTGAATCAGTTTCTCATTAAGCTGTGGCCAGTTGGGTAATGCATTTTATTTATTTATTTTTTTTGAGACAGGGTCTCGCTCTGTCTCCTAGGTGGAGTGCAGTGGTACAATCTTGACTCACTGCAACCTCTGCCTCCTGGGTTCAAGTGATTCTCATGCCTCAGCCTCCCAAGTAGCTGGGATTACAGGCATGTGCCACCACACCCAGCTAATTTTTGTATTTTTAGTAGAAACGGGGTTTCTCCATGTTGGCTGGTCTGGTCTTAAACTCCTGGCCTCAAGTGATCTGCCCGCCTCAGCCTCCCAAAGTGCTGGGATTGCAGGTGTGAGCCACCACACCCAACCAGTAATGCACTTTATATTTGCTAACTCTCTTTCTCTGTTTATCTCTTTTCTTCACTCCTGCTTTCCTAGAGTTTCATTCCCCCCAATAGCCTTAGCATATAGGATTTGCTCAGTCTCTATTTTCTAGGGAACCTGGAAAAAGATAGTTTTAAGAGTGGCCTTAGAAAGCAGACCTTCAAGATGGGATTTGGAGTTGAATTGCCCACTAGGCTAAAGGTGGAGGGCCCCCATTGATGGTGGCAAGTGGACTGGTAACAACCCCTGATGTGCATTGGCATCACTATCACCAGGCTTTTGCCTGTAGTTAATTGTGATAAAGTACAAGTAGAAGATGAGGCATTCGGGGATGCCAATAGTTTCTAAATTGCTGTACATTAAAATCATGGGGAGAGCTTTAAAAAAAAATCCTCTTGCCTAGGTTTCATCCCAAACTAATTAAATCAAAGTGTCTATGGGTGAAGGCCAGGTGACAGTAAGTACTTTTTTAAAAAAACCTCCAGGTGATTCTTATATGCAGCAAATTTGGGAACCACTGGACTATGTATTGACTATGGCTCTTGACTGGTGGAATGTGGTGATCCTAATTATAAGGATTGCAGTAGGTACAAGCTGCTTTTGATGACATTGGAATGCTTGACAAAAAAATTCAAAACAGCTTATTGCTAACTTACAGCATTCTGAGAAAGCCAGAGGGCCTCTATGGCAGCCCCTAACTTCTGCATCTATAGAACAAACTGCTGAAAATCAGTCCCAGGATCTGATAATAATAGCAGCAGAGCTGCAAAGCATACTGAATTTGCGTGGTTGGGTCTCCTAAGTCAAATTCACAGTTCTAAAGGTGAAAGAGTGGTACCCTGAGACTAGGGATAGGGATAGTATGTTGGAAGTGCCTAAGACTCTCTAGCCACCAATCCTCCATAATTCTCCAGCCCAGCAGAAGCAGGCATCTCTTATTTAATACAGGAAAACAGCTTCCCTTTGCTTGGAGATGATGTAAAGACTTCCTCTGAAGTCTCACAAGATGGTGTATGTACTCTTCAAGATCTGCCTTACCTCCACTCCCAATCCCCGTTGCCTCTAGGCCATTAGCTAGGGTCAGTTCTCAGCATACCCAAATGAGGAACTATAGTCCCTGACTCAGGTTGGAAGTGCTGCATTCCAAGGCATTGCAGGACCTGGTTAGTCTGTTGGCGGAAACAACACGACCACATGTGAAAGTGGATTTTGGGAGGATGGACAGAGGAAGGTGGACTATAAGGTTGGCTATGAGAGACTTCATTGACATGGGTCCCACACCTGTGCCTTAGGATTCGATATTCTATCAAGGATGTTGAGCCTAATAGTTTGCTTGAAATTTAGATACAATGATAGTCTGCAGTGAAAGGTGGGCAAGTCCACTGCTACTGCACATAGCATATACAGGTATATCTGCCTGCTGAGAAGGTACTTTATCCATGGCTTTCTTCACGTGGCCAAAAAAAATCTCTGTCCATTTTTGTTCTTGGGGTCTCAGTAGCTTTTCAGAGGCTTATATCCTGAGTCCCTCAAAGCAGTAAATGAGGTCCATCTAGACGGAGGAATGGGCCTGTGAGAGTCCACTATTGCCTAAAGCAGAGGCCTGATAACATTTTTGGCTTCTGGATAGGTTTTCTGCAAATACCAAAGGCATGCATACATGCTGGAGGTGTTTTGGGAAACCAGCACTGGCATCAAATTGGAGAAAGAATGGCGAAGGGACTTCTAACCATCTGACTGTCATCAGGATCCATGTAGCTCCCTAGGTTTGACCCCCCTTCCCCATCTGTGATCACCAGGTGCAGAGCTGAACATTATGCAGGTCATCAGTGAAGCTAATGGTCACTGATTTGGGAAGTGATTGACTCATTTAAATAATCTAGTCTCCAGGTTTCTCCCTGGGCACTCTGCCAACTGCCTTTTAGATTGCTTGATAGCCAGGAGCTCCTCTGCCAGAAGGTAAGTAGGAATGTCCAGTGGAGGTGAGGTTCAAAGCAGTCGGCCCACTTGCTCCCAGGAGGGCTGATCAGGCAAAAGGTGAAGGAAGTGAAGAAGATGGAGAATGTATCCTTTGCTTAACCTTGAGTTTCCTCCTCTGAAGTTTAGGTTTGCCTGTGCATTAATTTACCCCACCCTCCATGCTCATTCCTATAGATAATAACCGTAACAGCACTATTATCAGCTAAACTTCATATGTACAGTGGTAGAGATGACTAGCTGCTCACCAATCCTGTTTTTTTTTCTCTGCCTGCATACCCAGGAAGACAATTATATTTTTCAGCTTCCCTTGTAATTAGATTGGGTTCGGGTCAATGCAGGTAGAGTGATGTATGTAGTTTGCAGGCTTGGCATAATTCCCTCTGAGCAATCCTTCTTTTCTCTCTTTTCCATCCATGGCAACTGCAGAGAACACATGTTGAGGATTGTTGAGGATTGTGATGTTACAAAATGGAAAGAGACTGGCTCCTTGGGTCTCTTCTTCAAGGAGAACACTTGGACCCACATTGGGCTTTGGTATAAATGAAACACAAGTATTATGTTAAGCCACTGATATTTTGGGTTATTTGTTATGGTAGCTTGCTTTACTTATCATGACTAAGACAAGTGATTATTCTATGATAGATATTAGACATGAATGACCTCATTAAATGCTTAGAACAATCCTATGAGATAGGCCTACTACTAGCACCCCTGTTCTACAAATGAGGATGCAAAGACATGGAATAACTTGTCCAAAGACTCACAGCTAGGAAATGACAGGGTCAGGAATCAAATTCTTGTAGTCTGGCTCCCAAATCCCCATGCTTGGCCTTCCTGCTGCTTTCATTACTGGGAACTGACTACTGCAGGATCCTGTGGATGAGGCAGATCATAGCAAGAGGATTATGAAAGAAAAGTTATAAGAGCTACTAAAATATTATCTTTGTCCCAGTGACTCCAATTTCTTAAGGCTGGGCTCAACTTTAAGCCGTACACCCCATACACCTCACTACAGGAGTAAGGTCGTCTCAACGAAAGACATCTTGTCTTTCTTTCCTCTCCTTGTCCTATCCAGTCCCATGTGCAGTAGGCTGGAGGGTGGCCTAGCCTACTCTACTTCCTCTTAGATGTGTGAATCTGGGCAGGAGGTTAACTGAGTAACCAAGTGAGGACCAGTTCAGAAGGGAAAACTGGCCTGAATCTTGATCCAGAAAGGGAAGCCTTGTGTGTGAGTTCGTTTTCACACTGCTGATAAAGACATACCTGAGACTGGATAATTTATAAAGGAAAGAGGTTTAATGGACTCACAGTTCCACGTGGCTGGGGAGGCCTCACAATCATGGTGGAAGGCAAGGAGGAGCAAGTCATGTCTTACATGGATGGTGGCAGGCAAAAAGAGAGAGCTTGTGCAGGGGAACTCTTCTTTATAAAGCCATCAGATCTCGTGACACTTATTCACTATCATGAGAACACCATGAGAAAGACCTACCCCCATGATTCAATTACCTACAACTGGGTCCCTCCCACAACACATGGGAATTGTGGGAGCTACAGTTCAAGATGAGATTTGGGTAGGGACACAGCCAAACCATATCACCCTGCTGAGCCCTTTCCTGGTGACTTCTCTCACCTTTCCTGGGAACTTATCTAGTCTCTAATCACAGGATAGAGAGCATTCTGTTTGTCTCACTGGCCCAGACTCCTGGAACTGGTGAGTCCTCTGTGACACTGGGAGTTGGAGAAAGGAAGAAACAGTTGAGGGCTTATATCTATTATCTTCTTCCATTCTCACTTATAAAAGCTACTACTGATTATTATGTTCATGTTTCAGGTGAACAAGCTAAGGCTTAGAGAGGATGTCGCTTGCCCAAAGTCATGGGGCTTAGAAGAGAAAATAGAGTCTGAACACTGGTCTCCCTGGCTGCAAAGTTCCTTCTCTCAGGATTCTCTTGGTAGGGCTTGTTTCTTAATGAAAGTGATCAGCTTTTTAGTGACCATTTGGAACCTCCTCACTCTTATAAATATATTTAATTTTCTGGAATACGAATGCCATTATTCACCATTATTTTCCTTCTACTTTGTCTGCCCTCCATACTTTTTTTTTTTTTTGAGACGGAGGCTAGCTCTATCACCCAGGCTGGAGTGTAGTGGTGCAATCTCTGCTCACTGCAAGCTCCGCCTCCCGGGTTCATGCCATTCTCCTGCCTCAGCTTCCCTAGTAGCTGGGACTACAGGTGCCCGCCACCACACCAGGCTAGTTTTTTGTATTTTTAGTAGAGACGGGGTTTCACTGTGTTAGCCAGGATGGTCTTGATCTCCTGACCTCGTGATCCGCCCACCTTGGCCTCCCAAAGTGCTGGGATTACAGGAATGAGCCACTGTGCCTGGCCATGTCTAGGTAATTCTACATTCACCTTGCCTGTACTCTCTGGATAATAAAACAAGTTTAGCCAGCGATGGTGATGATGACGATGATGGTGATGATGACCATGATGATAATGATTCATCACCTGCAGGTGATATGAGATTATTGGGAGGACAGAACCACAGATCTGAAAGGACCCCCAGAAACCACTGGCTTCCAAGACAATTTTTAAAACAGTGGATTCCTTTCTTCAAACACAATCATACACTCCAACATATGAAGTAGATCAAAGTGGAGCAGTTCTAGATGAGAGGGAGCAGGAGGCTGAGGCCTGGTCTGTCCTCCCAATCCTCAGGGCCCCTCAGAACACAGCTTCAAAAGCCGGGCCTCATTCAACACCTTTGTTTTACAGATGAGGAAACAGAGGCCCAGTTTGTGAAGTTACTCAGCAGAAACCTCCAAAAATGGGCAAGGGTGAGAGGCTGAGGTGTCAGGGGGTTTCAGAACAGTCTTTCCCTCTGTTGGGTGCAATTCTTGAAGGCCATCAGGCCAGGTGTGCTTTCTCCTTCAGTGGCTCTCAGCTGTGACAGGGCAGAAACACCTGAGATCGTCTGGTAGGACTGTCACCTGCGAGTCAGGAGGAGCGGAGCCTGGAACTGCTCAGTCTGAGGTTGGAGGGGCCATGGTGGCCTCTTCTTTGAGGACCCAAACCCGGTGGAAATGGGGTTGGTCTTCCCACCATTCTCATCAACCACACTAAGGAGAATCGGGTCGTCTCAAGTCCCAGCCTCTGTCCTCATGGAGGCACCCAGGCCTCCACACAGGAGCTCCTGCCAGCCGCTCAGGGGTGCCTGAGCCATCCTCATGCACTCACCTTCCCCTTGAGGTGCCCACAGTGCAGGGTCATCAAGAAATCAGTCAGACGTTGTGCCTGAAGCACCCAGTGCCTGGCCTGGCTCCCAGGAGGATGCGGCCTTGGTCTTCCTTCTCTCATGCTTTCAGGCAGAGTTGGAAAACCACTTTCCCAGGCCCTGAGTTTCCTAAGGCCCTGCCCAGGATTTTCCTGAAAGCTCTGATTGCACTCTGCTGGTCCAGTTAAAACCCCTAGCGGGGAGCTAGCTCATGTCACAAAAGCTGCTTTTTAGAGAGGACACCTCCCAGCTGCATAATCGAACATTAGAAGCCCAAATGAGAAATCACAGCTTGGAATGAGGTCCAGAGCCTTGACCAGCTTTTCAAGTCGTAAATCATATTCGTTCTCCAAAAAGGGCGGGTCATGAAGACCTCCAGGCAGCTCAACATGAGCTGTTGCAAACAGCAACGGTAGTGTGAGCCACGGGGTAGAAAGCCGGTGAACAACCCATCAGGCTCAAAGCTCCCCATCCGCGGGAGAGATTCTTTGTCATCAAATCGGGGTAATGGAACCCCGGAGCCCTTTGTCCCGGCCCTTCCCCGAAGCCCTGGCCTCCCTGCTAGCTTCCACACCGGCACGATGCAGACAAAGGCCCGCTGGGGATTTTCAGAGCTTTTACTGGATGCCTCTTTAAAGTGTCTAATTTTAATGAAAAAATCTTTCATCTGCCATCCTGTTTCCAGGAGACAGGTTTGGAAGGAATTTTCACAAGTCACTAAGGCCCCTTGGAAATGTGTTTTTTGGTGGAAAATGTAAGGCTGTAAGACATGCACAGAGATGTTCTCACTGGGGGCGGGAGTGGAGGAGGCAAGAGGAGGAAATAAAACACCAAGAAAAAAACGCTTCGAGAGCCAAGTGGAGGAAGGATGCAGAGGTGCAACCGAAAGGGGAAGAGTATTTGACTGGGAATATATAAAGAATAAGTCAGCCGGAAAACACAGAGTCTCTCCCTGGGGAAATTATATGCAGCTCTAAAAAATGCTACGGACTGGAGAATACATGGGAGGGGTGGAGTGAGGGGAGAGAAAGGGCGGGAAGGAAAATGTCATCAACAACTGGAATGAGGTAGAGACAGGACATGCACACAGAAAACACTCCAGAAAAAAAAAAAAAACCCTCAAGTTCCTCCCCTCTGCAGCTTTCTGAGCCAAAAAGAAAAAATAAAGGCAACAACTGCTGAACTGGAGAGACGATGGAGATGGAAGAGCAGGTCTGCAGGGTCACGCAGCTGCGAGTGCAGGGGATGTACTCATACAGAGCCCTGCCCCTCTGGAGGTGATGCCCTCTAGAAAGCCTCCCTTGCATACCCTCCTGGTTCCCAGATGCCTTTCTCCAAGAACCTCCTGTCCTGTATTTTTCACCAAAGGAGCAGCTTCCCTTGCCCCTCCCCCCTCCCCCCTCCCCCCAACTGCAAGGAGCTTCCACAGCACTTCCTGTCAGCTGCATGACACTCTCACCATTATGCCACACGGGACAATGGTGCCATCTTGGTGGGAGGTCAAGGCTGACGCAAACGAGTTCAGCACAACCCGAGACTTCTCGGAGGTTCCTGGGCCCCACGGAGAAAGGGATAGGTGAATATGCATAAATTCACGCACAGGAAATTTGGCCACTGATGCTATGGAATTTAAACACAATCGTGAGTCAAGGGGTGGAGAAGGGAGGGGTGAGAGACTGGGGAGACAGAATTCATAGACTATTCCATGATGAAATGGCAAGTGAGAGTCACAGGGGTTAATGGAGATGGTTTTGTTAATAGAGAGGGGCCCTCCCCCATCACTAAATCACTGGACGAAGCTGATGAGCAGAGCCACCTGGGGTTGGCGGTGACTTGAGTTAGGCTTTTACAAGCCTGTGAATTTACTCTTGGTGGCCATGACAGGGTGTCTTCTGCAGCTGATGATGAAAAAGGGTGTGTTTTCCTACCTCTTACAATACACAGTCCAAACCAGAACCAAATAACGGAGGACTTTGGCAGGGGGGCAGGTTTACATGACTTTGAAATTTCTGAATAAAAATATCATCCTGAATTACACACAAAAGACATTTTCCATGTGCTTCTGTTTACCCTGTTTCTGCTAGCGAGATATTACTTATAAATGTAAAATGTTAAGGATGTAGTCTTCAGCCTGGAGAGAAACAATGTGTAATTTGCAGCTTTTGCTCAGAGTGATAACCTTATTAAGTAATGGGATTCACTGATTAACTGCTGCTAACAAAACATTGTTGCCAAACCTGATAGTCTGAAACTGGCAACAGAGCTACTGTCAGAACCACTTCTCCATTCCACCAACCCTGGGGGGATTTTACAGAGATATTTCTTATTTAAATAACCTTCATCTTTCAGTATTTTTTATTGCTTCCACTAATAGGTTAACAATAAGTTAGGAGCCACTCCTAGATGGATATCGAATCAACCTTGGTGAAGAGTTCAAGGAGAAAAGCAATTCTGCTTAAAAAATGATTTTTTTAATGAAAGGGGTAATGGAAAAATGTGCGAGTTCATTGAGCACTAGAATGAATGGAAGTTCTTAGTCAGAGATCAGAAGGCAGGATCTGCCCATGTTCAACATATGTGATGGCACTTTAAATTCCTAGAATGGAGCAATATCTCTTTCACAGTGATTCACATAGTATGTGGGAAATTCTCTTTTCCGGTAACTTGCCTAAGAAAATCAACTCCATTCCGGTCTTAAGAAATACTTTAGGCCGGGCGCGGTGGCTCACGCTTGTAATCCCAGCACTTTGGGAGGCCGAGGCGGGCGGATCACGAGGTCAAGAGATCGAGACCACGGTGAAACCCCGTCTCTACTAAAAATACAAAAAATTAGCCGGGCGCGGTGGCGGGCGTCTGTAGTCCCAGCTACTCGGAGAGGCTGAGGCAGGAGAATGGCGTGAACCCGGGAGGCGGAGCTTGCAGTGAGCCGAGATTGCGCCACTGCACTCCAGCCTGGGCGACAGAGCGAGACTCCGTCTCAGGAAAAAAAAAAAAAAAAAGAAATACTTTACTACTTAGACAATCAGGCGAGAGACCCCTGAGGTAGGTCATCTTGGTCTTAGCTATATATCTCCTGTAATTCCTCTCTTCCCTACAGAGCCCCGATGAGTCCCACCAGCTCAGGACTCTCAAGGTCCTAAGTCTAGTCATAAATGGCCTGTTCTGCAGCTAAGTCATAGACCTAGGGGCTATTAGAGCAGGCCAGGATGGGGCTGCGGAACGTGGACCTTGTCTAGTCCAACTCCCTGGGGTCTGGAAAGGTGAACTGACTTGCCCAAAGCCGTCATCTTGTATTAAATCTGGGCTTGGGGCTTCCGGTCCAGTCTGTCTTCTGGCTTGTGAGAAACAGGGAGTGAGGGGGGCAGTGCGTGTGCATAGGCACAGTTCCATGTGCACACACCTGTACATCAGCTTTGAGCCTCACGCTGATCCCGTCTCTCCATGTCTAATCATCCACACGGCACAACTGTTTTCCCAAGGCAAGATGCTTCCCTCCTTCTTTTCTTTTTCTTTGTCTTATTTTATTTATTTTATTTTATTTTATTTTATTTTATTTATTTTATTTTTTTGTGATGGAGTCTCACTCTGTCGCACAGGCTGGAGTGCAATGGCACGATCTCAGCTCACTGCAACCTACGCCTCCTGGGTTCAAGCAATTCTCCTGCCTCAGCCTCCCAAGTAGCTGGGACTACAGGTGCCCGCCACTGCGCCTGGGTAATTTTTGTATCCTTAGTAGAAGACAGGGTTTCACCATGCTGGCCAGGATGGTCTCGATCTCTTGACCTCATGATCCTCCCGCCTTGGCCTCCCAAAGTGCTGGGATCACAGGTGTGAACCACCGTGCCCGGCCGCTTCTCTCCTTCTTTTCTAGGCCTGAAAGTGTTCAGGTGTTCAGGTGGCCAAATCGGTGTTCAGATTTGACAGAAAAAATAACATTTATTTCAGGATTTCTTCCTTGCCTGGATCATTTATTGGTAGGATACTATTGTTTGTACAACTATAATGAGAAAAAACTAGTAAAAGAAGCTGGGTTTTGAGAGCTTGTGTCTAACTATTGGAGGAGAGCAGTCTCAGAGAAGGCACCCTTAAATCTGGGGGAGTGAGGGCACTTGTAGGTGTATTTTCTTGTGTTGGCTCAGAGACTTAGACTTCTTGGATGTATGAGAGAGGTCATTCAGTGTGGACCTATGCTGGGGGAGAGAGGACGGATATGAGCTTGGAAATCGTTTTGTTCAAGGCGGGGCAAGTAGCAAGATTAAAATTTTCAGTCTATTAAGTTGTAAGCAAAGCAAGGGCAGATGATGAGAGAAGGCTTTGGGGGCCTGCACCCCAACACTCCCTAAGACTGGCCTTCCTTGCTGGCCTCACCCAACCATAGAGGACGCTGATATGGGAGGATTACCTCTTTTAACCCCCTGAATTGCTTTCATTGAGAACCATGTTGCCTTTGCCAATGATCATTGCTAAGCATTAGGACAGGGTAGAGGCCTCTGGGTAGGAAATTGGCAGGTCAGGGTTGGGGTTGGATCAAAATCCAGAAGGAATCATGACCCTCAAACTACAGCCACAACCAACCGACAGGAGTAGACTCCCCTGGAGTAGGACTCCAGATTCTGCAGACACTGTCTGAGGGCCTTTGACAAGCACTGTAATTTATTTTAATCCTCTCACTAACAGAGAAGGGAGTCCCTTTTGTCTCTGATTACTGACCAAGAAGGAGACTGTGTTAGCCATTCTGGCATTGGTATAAAGAAATACCCAAGACTGGGTCGTTTATGAAGAAAACAGGTCTAATTTGCTCACTGTTCTGCAGGCTATACAAGAAGCATGGTGCTGACATCTGCTCAGCTTCTGGGGAGGCCTCAGGGAGCTTCTACTCTTGGCAGAAGATAAAGAGGGAGCTTGCACATCACATGGCAGGAGCAGGAGCAAGAGCAAGAGAGGGTGGGAGGTGCCACACACTTTTAAGCAATCAGATCTTGTGTGAACTCACTCATAGCTAAAGGGATGGCACTAATCCATTCATGAAGGATCCACCCCCATGACCCAAACACTTCCCACCAGACCCTACCTCCAACACTGGGGATTACATTTCAACATAAGATTTAGTGGGGACACAGTTCCAAACCATATCAGAGACCCTAGAGGAGAGACTGGCCCAAGATGACCCTGGGTGGACACTTCTCTGGGGGCTCTGATCAAATCTCATATTTCTTCCCTGCACCAGACCGCCCCTTTGTGGTCATAGGAAGGTCAGGGGGACAGAGTAAGCTTCTTAGAGAAACCTGGGCTCCTGTAATAAGTCTCTCCAGGCCGAGTGCAGTGTCTCACACCTGTAATCCCAGCACTCTGGGAAGCTGAGGAGGGCAGATTGCTTGAACCCAGGAGTTCAAGACCAGCTTGGGCAACATGGCGAAACCTTGTCTCTACAAAAGATACACAGCTTAGCCAAGCGTGGTGGTGTGCACCTGCAGTCCTAGCTACTTGGGAGGCTGAGGCACAAGGATTCCTTGAGCCCAGGAGGTTGAAGCTGCAGGGAGCTGTGTTTGCACCACTGCACTCCAGCCTGGGTGACAGAGTGAGACCCTATCTCAAAAAAAAAAAAAAAAAAAAAAGTCTCTCCTGAGCCAGCGTGGGGCCTGGGCTGGCTGCCCTGAAATGCAGCAGGTCTCCAGGTGACAGGGGCCTTCCAGGCAGCAGTGAATCAGCCCTTGTGGCTTCCGTAGTGTAAGGACCACCTTGAAAAGGCTTATCCTTTCTCTCTACCTATGGGAACCAGTCCTAGTGAAATAGTAATCAACATAGAGAAGCTGATCAGATAAAATATATACAGGCTCACATAAATTTTATTCTTTATTTAAAATACAGAAATACTTTTTACAGCATGAACAGAAAGTACTATATTGTGTTGAAATCTTAAGACTTAGAAATCTCACTGAATCATACACAGGCACATGATGCACTGTACTAGAAAAAAACTGTATCAAAAATGAAAACAAACAAACAAAGACCATCTCAAACTATTAAAATCATTAAGGCCAGTAGTGGTTGTTTAATTAAATTGTACATACCCGACTGTGGTGTACATACCAATCACTGTTTAAGAGAATACATTAAAAACAGAAAAATTGACCTCCAAATAATGAACTAATAGCCCTCCTGCAAAAGTTACAAACAATAACAGGCTTTGAAAGATTCAAAGCACATTTTGATGTAGTGTCTTATATATAATGGTCAATTTATGAAAACACTGTGTATGATAAAAATAAGTACATCCAACTCACTCCTAAGTAACACGCTACACTTACAGCCTGCTTATGACAAATGAGAGATCTGTAAATATATGCAGTAAGAATACACGTGTGTTCATACTCAGATAATGTATCTGTATGCACAGTATGTGATGAAATTAAACTAGAGGATAAATAACTTTAATAAACTCTACATTTTGAGGCACATGGGGAATAAAATTCATGTTATTTCTAAGTTATAGACACAGCATATTTTTTTTCCTCTCGGTACCTTAGTGTAATGCCAATTTGCATTTAACCTAGTTATCTTATGTTTGCATGCTTTGCAAACTGAATTACAGAACAAAATTGCCTGTTACAATTTCCCATTATGTAACCCAATTACATAGGAACACTTTGAGGTGAAAGGATTGTCCCAATATTAGGAAACACTGATTTCAGCATGCTTGCAAAGAGCAAAGATTGAGAGGCTGTTTCCTCAGGTAACAGGGTTTACTGCTGTCTCTCTCCAATGTAAATGCCACTCACCATTACAATGAGCTATATTCACTAATGTCTAGTCTGCCAAATTAGATCCACTGGTTTTGTTTTGTTTTGTAAAGAGGCTAGGACCTAAAATGGCACCATTTCCTAAGCTGAAAGTTTCTCTCTCCCCGAGCACTTGCAAGGAAAAGATGGAGTTGAACTAACGTTCCAAGATTCCATTATGTTTGTAAGAAATGAAAGCACAATGAATTTTCATACAATTAGAATATCTGCAGTACATACGCCGAGTCCTTCTTGCACACGTGCCTCAGCACAAGCAAATGATGTGCAAACTTTCACTGATGACCTTTCTCTAAAGTTTGCAAACCCAATCATAGAAACACACATGAACATGCATGCACACCCTCTCTAAAAATCCTTAATTAGAAGGGAGGAAATACTGTCTCAGTAGAGAAGAGGGAAGGTAGTCAACCCTGTTTTTATCTTCCCAGGATAAGGAGATGACCTATTTGCACCCTTGGTTTCTGGCTGTTTCATGCAGTGTGCGAATAAAGTAAGACGTTTTACCAGGGAAAAGGTGCAGCTGCCGCTCTCCCAGATGGGGCGAGATCAGGAAGCCTCCCGAGTGGGTATACGGGGTACAGAAGTAGCATAAACAGGTGGAAACATGAGATTAACTAAGGCTGAGTTGAAAGAAAGATTCTGAAAATAAGCCTATCAACTTACAAAACAAAAGACATAACATTTCAATCATCATCATTCTACCTCACAAGCTTCGGGAACATGGATTTCACTAACTCATGGGCCCTCATTGGTTAGCAGGAGTCTTGTTGGATAATGACAGCCTAGCGTAGCTAGTAAAACACACCTTTTGGCCCCATGAAGGGAGAAGCTTCATGATGTTACAATCATACTTCATTAACACAAAGTTTTCACTGTTAGTGAAAAAAAAATAGCAGCAAGACAATTATGATAAAATGATTTTATTCAATCAGTTTGGTTTTCTTGCATGTGAATAGAATGAAAAGCAAATTTATCCACAAATGTATTTAAAGTATAAAATTTTTATGTTAATGAAATTACTTCTAGATATATACAGTAGAGAAATAATCTAATCAACAGATATCTATAACATGGAAATATTTGCTCTATAAAGCAAATGATATTTCATATTTTCTTGAGGATAAAATGAGAAGAGCTCTTTTTTTTAAATCCCCAAGTGATCAAAGATATAGCTAGAAGATGACAGAAAATTAAATATTATGGCTTAGAACACAATGGATAATAAAAGAAATCAAAGTCCCTCAAAGTCTCTCACACTTGGACAGAAATACTTTCAGTTCCTGTGGAGGAAACATGTTTGACTTCTAGAAAGACCTCGAGGTGTGCAATTGTGCTGGAGAAAGGCCAGGAATGGAAACATTTTTTTTCCAGAGCTGTGCTGCCTTTCTCCTTCCTCTGAACCACATTTTCTTTTGGGAAATATGTCATCATCTTTCCCTACTCAGACACAAGCCACTTAATATTGCATACGTCTCAGTAGTCTTATAAATGTCCAAAAACAATACCACACCCCAGAAATGCTTCTGATGTAGGTCACTGTCCTTCATTTTTCATGCTGGCTGGACCCTCCTCACTTACACACAAGGCTCTGGCCTGGCTTTTGTCATGAGGCTGTACAGTCAGTGCTATCTGGGTCTGGACAATGCTCTGTGTTCTACAAAGAACTTTAGCATTATCTGAATTGCTGCTGGATGTCAGAGTGACTCCGTGCATGTTGCAGGATGGCGGGAGAAGCAGATTGTGATTCTCAAGAGGTACATCGAATTGGCACCAGGTCACTTAACCTTCAGGGCTGAATGAAGAGGGACAGCTAGTGAGAAGGGCATTGTGCTTGATGAAGATTCAAGAGGCCCCTCAGTGGTACATCAGGGTGAGTCACAGAATGAAACATTCAGAAGGGCAGAGACTCTCATTCCCAACCTCAGGCAACGAGCTGAGAGGCCTAGACCTTGAGAAATAGAATAAGTGGAGATTGGACAGGAAGTGGGGCAGAGTCAAGGAATGCTGTGGGTGGGCGACAACTGGGCAGAGGTCAGAACTGCTGGGCCAGGGAGGACAGAGTTGGCATATTCTTATTTCTTTCTCTACCCCGTCTCCATTCCCCAAGGCATTTGAGCTAGTGGAATGGAGAAAGACAAAAAAGGAAACAAACCAACAAAAAAAAGTGGAGGCAGGAAGAAAGAATAGAATGAGAGGTAAAAAATGAGTGGGAAAGAACGGTCAAGTGGTGCTTACATGGCCTTGAGAAGTTATGGGCCCATGAGGGAAGAGGATCAAAAAATATCCAGATGAGGTTGCAAAGGAGGAGAGGCAGAAGCCAGCAGCCATGAAACAGAAGAGAGATGAGCCAACAGCCCATAATTATTATGGCAGCACAGCCCCACTGGCCTTGGCCAAAGTAACTGAGCTGGAAATGCTTTTAAAGGTCATGTGGATGACTCCCCTCCTTTTCCAGATGAGGAGATGGAGGTATGGGGGGAGGTGACTTGGAGAGCTTGTTTCTTGCACACTGTACCATGCTCTGCCTCCCACAGAACAATGTGGAACCTACAGGGGAGAAGGTTCTACTCTGGAGGGGAGCCGTCCAGGTGTCTCCCAAGACCTCTTTTCCCCAACTCTAGGATTCTAGGGTTCTACGTGTGAGGGTGGTCTCTGTATATTTGCAAACACTCACAATACCCTCAGCTTACCATGCCTAAGGATATAGCAGTAACATTACTTTAAAATGGATATGTTGAATGTTATACATCAAAATACTGTTGTCCTTCAAAGTAGTCCATACATTGCAGCTCCTTATTCTAACACCTGCCTAATATATTTAAGTTAACCAGTGAATTGTGGCTGTTATTGTTCAAACTATTTGTACCAAGTAAGGAAACACACAAGGGAAAGTCAAATGAATGTGTGTGAAAACACATGATTCGAAACCTGAAACTGATTACCCATGTCATGCACCAGGCATGAGACCAGTGGCTTTGGTTTCCTCCAAAAAGAAAAAAAATCCACCCTCAAGGGATGATGATGGGTTTCCAGCAACACTTTGAAAAGAATGTAGTTGAGGATGCTACATTTATGATAGAGGTAGCCTTCAGTCATACATCATTGCTATAATGCGACACCTAGTGAGGTGCTATTATTTCACAATGAGCTGTTTGGAGAAGCAAGGCTTCAGGTGTATTCCAAAGTTGGAGCCATTGGAAGAGGTTGATGTTGGCCTGTGCAAGCGCCTAGTGCATGGAACTGACTCTAAGGCTCAGACCATGTGGTCAAGCCCCAGAGCAGGGTAGGGTGGGAAGACAGCTGAGGTATAGGTGGTCTGTGTGGCATATGTAGACCCTTCAAATGGAAAGATGCTGCTGTCCCCACACTGTCTGGCATCACTGTTTAATCACCCGTGTCTCTACTATTCTCGTCCTGCCACTATCAATTCATGGCACAGCACACTCGGCCGACCTGCGGGGAGAGTGTCATTCTTAAGCTCTACCTGCCATCTTTTCCTCTGCAGGAAATAGAGCCCAATGCTGAGCATGGGGAGAACCTCTGGGCTCTTTATGTAGGATTTGAAGAGCGCAGATCTGGGGTCTCACTTGCGAAAGCACAGTGAAGAAAAGCAAATCCTCCTCTAAAAGTGTGCTTTTGCCCAGAACTGCTTCTAAGTCGGGGGAATTTCATGAAGCCTGGGAGAGTCACAGCAAGTGTTCTCTCCATTCCAGCATCTTGGTGAGGCCCATGTGTGATAACACCCCCGAAACCACAAAGGAATTTACCACGGGAAGTGTTCCAGCAGTTGCTTATTAGCATTAGAACAATTACACAAAGTCCATTGTTAGCAGACATGTTTTCATGATCCTTAACTTGTGGCAGTAAATAACAGCGATTCTCTTTCAAGCAAATGCTAGATTTCCAAAAATCCAGCTTCCAATTGTCTGTGCAGGGATCATCTTGGATTAGAATAACCATTGGAGTGGATGGCACCCCGGAAGCTGAGGTGCCCAGCGCTCGTCCTGCAGGAGCAGGGCGGAACACACAGGAGCTGCCTGCGAGTGGATGGGGGTGATGTGGCTGGGTTTGACATCACAGAATGGAAACAGGGAGGTTTGTTCCCCTGGATGTCTGACCATCTGCTGGACCATCCCCAGGGTTCTCAGTGTGGTCCTCTCTTGCCACAGGGGAGGGATAGGGGCACAGGGCAAGGCAACAGGAGAGCCTGGCAGGTGCTCAGTTCTTGGAGTGTTTATGACAAAAAAACAAAAAACAAAAAACAAAAAAAATCTGCCCCATGGACGGGTTTGCACCCCTCTCCTTAAAAAAAAAATTGCAGTTTTTAAAAAGTCACCTACTCCTTCACAATCCCATGTCTTGTTATCTGAGGTTTTAAAAAAAAGTGAGTCCAATCCCCTTCCCCTCTCTCCCCATTGGAGAAGAGCTGAGAAGTGGCCCCTTCACAGCAGAGGTCAGACAGTGCCTGCCAATCACTTACATATATGTAAACCTGGCTGTTTCTTTAGAACGAGAGCAGAATATTTCCATCTTTCCAGACCTTCTGACAATGACTAAATTTGAGTCCCTGGTCACCTATGGGCATCTCCAATTATCTTCAGAGATTTGAGAAAATTCTCCTAAAACCATCTCAAAAATAATTTTAAAAGAATTTTAATTAAAAAAATAAGAAATATTCCATACAGCACATAGATACAAAAATAGGTTATTGCAGCATGAAGGGTTGGGGCTGTTAGAATTGCTGCTTTCATTGTTTTCCTAAGAAACTGACGGTGTAGGCCTCCCTCTCTCACTGGTTTCTTTCTGCAGTAAACCGGCCCTAGTCCCATATTCCTTCCCAATGTATTTAATATAGTAGGTAGCAGCCCTGCTGCAGGGAAATGGTGGGAGCCCAGTGTACTCTCTGGCAGGTGCTAAACGCCCGCAAGACAAATTGTTCCCTGCCGTGGGCTCCCTGGCAAGTTGTCTCCCCAGAGTCACCTGGAACCCAGGCTTGGCACATATAATCATCCTCCTGAGGGGGCAGGCCCAGAGCCCCAGAACAGCCCTGGTCACCTGGCTGCCTCCAGGGCATACCCTAGTAGCATAAGAGGGGACAGTTAGTAGTAGCAACCAGACCACAGTGGGTTCTGCCTCCATATTGCAAACCAAGCAAAGGCAATGGCTCATACACTCCCAAGCACTCACTTCCTAAGGCTCTTCCAGCTACAGTGTCAGGAAACACACACACACACACACACACACACACACACAGACAAGACCCACAGCTTTCACCTAAAGTCTTCACACAGGGAATAATGTGATTCATGAAATATTTAAAAGGCCTTAGGCAATAGAATTGTCTCTTGATTTTTTTTTTCAAGTGTTTAACAGACGAGTGTAATTGCAAATGTTTGGAACGTGAACACAGGCACACACACATACACACTCTAATTTGGAATTATGCAAAACAATATCATTATTCACTACAACCTGAAGCAAAGCTACTGCAATGGAATAATAAGTACCATATCTGTACAAGTGAGAGGCCCCCAGGTCGGCTCTCATTTGGACAAGGGTGACCCACGTGGCCTAACCCTTTAAGGTCTGTTTAGAGGAAATGGCCTGGTGTGTTTTACATTTGTGAAGCTATTTAGCCTCCTGGTTTGACAAGATTTTTGAGAGGGGTGAAAATTAATTATAATTGCAGTATTGCTACAATAATTTAGTTGGCTAATTGCATTTCAGTGCAGAAACAGTCAAGGAAGATTTTCCTCCCCAGGTTATTCTCTGATGTGGCAGCATTTATTTTAAGAGTAATGAGATTTTTAAAAAGTCAAACCTTAAATATCATGGCTTCAGCAATCTGTCCTGCTTAAAGTTTAATGCAAAATGAGATAGCACCTCCGTGAGAGAAGTTCCACGTGAACATGGATCCAGTTTTCTCCAAGACTTGAAATGAGAACATATCTCTCCCCTGAAAACTACTCAAGGGATCTCTTTGACATTGTTTGGGGCTGATTTTTATTTGAGAGCACCAGTGTTTGTGATTCTGTAGTGAGGGAGGCACTGATGAGGGTGGGTAGGAAGTTTTGAAAACTTAATACTGGAAGTCACTACATGAGGTATCTGTTGATGGAAGAGGTACCATAAGTATCGGAAGATTGAGAAAAAAAAGAGGAGTGAAAAACCTGGGTTGTTGTGGGATTTTTCTGGATCTCATTGTTTTCACACTGGCAGTTCTGAGTACATAACCTGCCCGTGGCTGTTTTGAGGGAAATGTATCTAACTCTAAACCAGCAGTGAGCACTTATGATTAATAGACTCTTAAGAGACAGGCCCTATCACCTTAAAATCTTGAAGACTCTGCCCCAAGGCCTGATTCAAGGTACTTTTCTCAGGTGCTGAACCTGTCAGAGGCGTTTGAGCCAGAGCAAGTCCATCTTGAATGGGAGCTGGGTAAAATGAGGCTGAGACCTACTGGGCTGCATTCCCAGATGGCTAAAGCATTCTGAGTCACAGGATGAGACAGAAGGTCAGCACAAGATACAGGTCATAAAGACCTTCTGATAAAACAGGTTGCAGTAAAGAAGTTGGCTAAAACCCACCAAAACCAAGATGGCAATGAGAGTGACCTCTGGTTGTCCTCACTGCTATACTACCACCAGTGCCATGACAGTTTACAAATGCCATGGCAATGTCAGGAAGTTACCCTATATGATCTAAAAGGGGGAGGCATGAATAATCCACCCCTTGTTTAGCATATCATCAAGAAATAACCATAAAAATGGGCAACCAGCAGCCCTCAGAGCTGCTTTGACTATGGGGTAGCCATTCTTTCATTCCTTTACTTTCTTAATAAACTTGCTTTCACTTTACTTTATGGACTTGCCCTGAATTCTTTCTTGCATGAGATACAAGAGCCCTCTCTTGGGATCTGGATCGAGACCCCCTTCCTGTAACAAAATCACCAGACATCAAGCTCTTCTACAATCTAATAACTCAAGCTCAATTCAGTGAGCAAGTTTAGTACATTCTCCTCCTCCCTTTCTCTGCCATGTTCTCAGTGCAGTCACCATTTGTGTGTCTGAAAAGGAGGCTATGATGTGCTTTCTCAAATACCGCACATCAAAGCGGGCCTAACGGCATGGCATGGACTATTTCTTATGGCCTTCATCTGGATTCTAACTATATAGAGGGTCACTCTGCAGATCTACCGAGGGCTGCCCTCAAGGTTATACAGGTCATGCTCTGTACAGCGGCAGCTGATCAGGGGCTGAGGAGGTTGAGCCCCCATCCTGCTTCACTTGCCAGCTGAGATCTCTGCTCAGGTTGTATCCCAGAGAAAGGGGTGCCTTTTCTGATTCACCTTTGGGCCAATGGGGGGCCCTGAGTCATCCCTAACCCTCTCCCTCCCAGAAATTCCAAAATCTAATGTTCATCTCCTCATCTACAACACTGTTGATGTCCTTTTAAGGAAGAGAATATGCGCATGGCAAAGGTGAATTCATTTTGAAGATATGTTTTCTGCTCAGTGTGAAAGAAGAAGAAGAGAGATGGAGGGAAACAGAGAAAAGAGAAGGATAAAACAAACGGTGGAGAAGTTGGCCCTCTGCCTAATAAATTGTGGATTCATTGTCCGTCTCTGGACACAGCTGCAAAGGAGCAGAAAATCAATTTTTTCTATTACTCCACGGTGAGGAAGGAAAACCTATTTGTAAATTGAATTAAACCCCATAATAGCATGTCTGTGTATTTGTTGAGGACTAGAAAAATTAGCCACAGATACAACTACATAACCCAGCAATGTAACTAGAAATCAACACTCTCCCATTTCAAAGCTTCGTTGAGACATTTTCTTTTCCTTTTTTAAAGAAACACCCATGGCTAAATGTCACTAAGATTCTTCGGCATGCCAACACTTCAACACCTCAATAAGGACTCTGGAAGGGAAGGAACTCCAAAGCCCCATCTGGGTAGAGCGTGCTTCCAAATTCTTGCCTTTGCTAGTTGAGTATCAGTCAGTCAGTCAATAATGATTGGATACGAACTAGACCCCTCTAGCTGATGGTTTCCTCCCAAGTCGCAATCTGTGGTGCTAACTGTGGAATAAATCCCCTGTTTCTGTGTGGGCTAGATCTTGTTCACAGACACCCTAACCCATCCACTCAGTACTGAATAATCCTGCTACTGCAGTCAGTGAGGGTCCTGAAATTTCATTAGCAGTCTGCCCTCTAGCGGAGCAACACAGTACTTCAGATTTTCTAGGAATAGAAAAGATTTTTTTTTTCCTTTTCTTTCACGGCTTAAAATAATTCAAGTTTTCCAGATAGTGCAAGGTGAGGCAGTCATCTTCAGAAGTCAGCTTCCAGAGCTGAGGCAAACAAGGCTCACACAGATAGGTCCCCAGGTCAGAGTTAGAGGCAGATGGTGCTGAGGGGGGTGTCCCTGCAGAGACCTCAGGGACAGAGGTCCTTCTTCCATCCTTTGAACGCTCCAGAACTCTCCTTGGCCATAAGCATCAGTTCCCCACCCTCTCGTTATGCAAATAGGACCCACTTTAAGAGAAATCAGCATAACAGGGATGTTAAAAATCAGAGGCTTTTGTAATTTTTTGGCAAATTATTAACACAGAGGAGCCTTTCAAAAAGGTCCACGTAAATTCTTAAAAAGGCAAAGATTCACGAGTTTTATAAAAAGACCACATCTTTGTGGCTGTTAATTTTAAGAGGAGAGTCTATTTTGTGATGTTGGCGGGATATTGGTAAGGCAGAAGATAATCTTAAGATCTGTTGTTTTGGGTTTCGCTTCTGTCTTTTTTAAAACTTCAGAACTTGGCTTGCTTCAGTTTGTCAATGTGGTAGCAGAGTTTCAGTGCGGGTCCCAGCTTCAGGCCCAGGTACTTCATGACCATGTCACTCTTCAACAACAGCAGAGCGTTGCCATCAATCTCCTGGTGGGATAGGATCAGAAGAAAGATAAACCCAGAAGATGGTCAGAGTCATCAAACAGTGGCTAAGGTTAAGGTGTGGTCAGGGGATGTGCTCAGGGCATATGGATTGATTTAGGCAAAATATCCTCTTGGTCCTGGGGCAAGGTCTTTTAAAATATTAAAGCAAACAAACACTGTGTTCTCCTCTCCCCATCATCTCCCTGGAGTCATTTGATACACGGGATGTTTCATATTCCTGCCCTCACCTCATAGAAGGAATCAAACACAACCCCATGTGTGTTCCCAATATCCCACTTAGGAAGTTTATCTCCTCATCCAAACTTGGCTAAAGTGGCAAGAAGTGTCATCCATTAGACCCTGAAACTACAGGGTCTTTCCATTCCAAACTTCCACCTATTGCCCTAATTTCTCATTTCTTTTCTTAGTAGGCCCACCTAACTTTAGCTGATAACAAAGCAACTCATTCCACCTATGGAGGATTTCAGGTGTGTTTAGCCCTGTCTATTCCACTAGATGGAATACACTAAAGAATGCACCTGCTTCATCTCAGGGTTCAGCACAAAGAACTACTAAGGGGACGAGCCAGTCCTTTGAGGTTTGGTCCCAGGGTTGCTGCCATTGGTCATTGAAAATGGTCACCCTCTAGAATGCATTCGGAGTTCACGAACCTAGCAAGGCTGGGCTTCCATGGTCACCTTTAGTGCCATTTTCAGGTCACTGGAGACAAAGGGTAGAAATTTGAGGTGCTCAGGCAGGGAGAAGAGACATAGTTACAGGACTCATATAATGGTACCAGGGTCACCAGCTCTCTCATTCATCTGCCCAGCCAGCCAGTATTGATGGAGCACCCACTCCGTGTCACTTTCCATGTCTTTGGCAAAATGGCAGTGGGCAAGGCTTACCTGTGGGCCACTCCCAGGAGCCTCATTTTCTGCTGTCTTCTATTTCCCTCACCTCCTGGACTCCCACTGTCTCCTCCCACCCTGGAAGACAGCCAGACTCCTCCTGCCCAAATCTGTCCAAGCATAACCCACTCTGTGGTTCTTGGTCTCAAGGCCCCATTGTTAGGTGAGGTCAACATATGCCTAATAAAAGGCGAGTGCTGTGTTAGATGAGAATCCTCCTCAGATTGGAGAGCATGATTTCTATGACAGAATCACCAAATAAAATGAGAAACAGGAAACAAAAATAATGGTCACTGTGGAAGGCAGAATAATGCCCCTTCCCCTCCATGCACAATGTCTGGATTCTAGTCCCCACACCTGTGAATGTCAAGTTACACGGTGAAGGGGAATTAAGGTTGCAGATGGGATTAAGCTTGCTAATCAGCTGACTTTAAAGTAGGGAGATTATCCCGGATTATGGGGCCAGGTGGGTGGGGGGAGTGGCGGCTGTGTAATCACAAAGCTCCTTAAACGTGGAAGAGGACATCAGCAGTGAGAACCAGGGATGGCAGCCCGAGCAGCAGAACAGGCCTCAGCTTGATGTTACAGTCTTTAAAGATGATGGCAGGGGGACAGGAGCCAAGGATTGATGGTGGATCTAGAAGCCGGAAAAGACAACCAAGCGGATTCTCCCTAGAACCTCCAGAAGGAAAGGCAGGCTTGCTGGCTGAGCCCACTGAGACCCATGCCAGGCTCCTGACCCCCAGAGTGGTAAGACAGAGAATGTATATTGTGTGAGGCAACTATGTTGGTGGTAATCTGTTCTAGCACAATATAAAATGAGTACAGTGCCAGGCACGGTGGCTCTTGCCTGTCATCCTAGCACTTTGGGATGAGACCAGCCTGGCCAACATGGTGAAACCCAGTCTCTACTAAAAATACAAAAATTAGCTGAGCGTGGTGGTGGGCGCCTGTAATCCCAGCTGCTCGGGAGGCTGAGGCACAAGAATTGCTTGAACTGGGGAGGCAGAGGCTGCAGTGAGCCGAGATTGAGATCGCACCACTGCATTCCAGCCTGGGCGACAGAGTGAGACTCCATCTCAAACAAAAACAAACAAAAACAAAATGCATATAGTAAGCCTGACAGGTAAATTATTGATTCTTATCTTTAAAAAAAATTTACCATCTCTATATTTTAGCATATCTCAAAATCGTTATAATGCTATCTGCTCAGTGAAGGCTATCTGAGTCAGGAACCGTGCTGAACACCTTTTGTGCATTTTCTTATTTAATCCTCAAAGTGGTTTACGAACAGGTGCTACTGCGGTTTGCCTGGCATGTCGTAGGTGTGCTGTGAATGTTTGTTGCATGCACAGACGGCTGGATGGGCAGGAAACAGGCACTCCTGACGAAGGCCAACATGAGAGAACAGATGGGGCAAATATTCCTTTAAAAACAAATTAAGTAGTCATTCTGCTCTGAGGAGCCTGTGGTTGTACCTGTCCCTCTCATCTCTGGCTCCCTTGAGGGTGCCCCTAGGGCTTAGTTTAGAGCGCCCCCACCCCCACCACCTCCCCTGGCAGCATCTCGCAGCTCCCTGGACCTCACTCTCCTTCCAGGCCTGCTCCCCCAATCCCCTCCAAGGTCAAACCCACCACTCGCATACGTGCTTTCTGAAGAGCTCCACGTGAGGCCCCAGAGCCTGCGGGTCAGCGTCCTTCACAAACCACACCACGTCCTCCACAGTCCAGGTGGAGGGGTTCCTGCTCCGTGGCCGCCTGGCATCCTGCACATCCTGAGAAGGGCTTGAGGCTGGATAGGGCACAGAGAGGGAGACCATGAGCCAGTGGGACAGGGCCTTGCACCTACCTGGTGCTGCCCACCCCCACCTAGCCTGGAAGGGGGGTCCTCAGTGCCCATGAGTCCAAGGAGCTGGCCCAAGTGACCTCCTGTCATAGGGAAAGGCTGTGAGTGGCAGCTCTATCAGCAGCCCAGAGCTCAGAAGGCCACTCCTAAATAAATTACCCTTCCCATGTATGCCAAAGCTGTCTGCTCTCCCAGGAGAGGAAGCACTAGACAGTGGATTCCCTTCAACAGGCTGGAATTCCCACCTGAGTTGGAGTTTTCAAGACTCTCCTGCTCAGTTCTTTCTCAGCGCGCCCAGGGCCTCCTGAACCTGGGTACTTGGTGACCAGGGCAAGTGTGCTAAGATGAGTGTCCAAATAAGCCTCATCGCCTCAGTGAGGCCAGTGACTTGGGGTCCTTTCTGCTTCCATGGCCTTCACACTGAGAGGATAGAGGCATGGCAGAATTGAGGTGGCTTTTCGTTCTTGTTCATGGTCTCTGCAGAATGCAAATCTGCCACAGCATCCTCAGAGCCATCCCTGGTCACACGTGCAGAAAGAAGAGGTCCCCTCACTCACTGCCCCAGGTACACACTGAGTCCTTGCACGGCCCTCTGGGGCTGTCAGAGCATTTGCCCGGGTCTCCCCCACTACACTGTGAACTCCCTGACTGCAAAGGACCTAACCTATATCTGGTCCGTAGCTGGTCCCTGGGAAATGGTTGCATAGGGCATTTTCTCATGCAGCAGGTAAAAAGGCTCAGGACAGTGAAGGAGGAAGAGAGCAATGAGTTCAATGGCTGGCAATATTTAGGGTTGATTTTTGTGTGTGTATGTCCCCAACTAATTCATCCTCTTTCCCTAGAGCCAGCTCCTCTTCCTATCTCCCCAGTTTTGGGAACCCACCTCTTCATCCTCCCCTTTTTGTGCTCCCCACATTTAATTATTCTGAAGCTCTTGGGAGAATGCCTGTGATGCTGATGTCCTCCCTTCCACCCCTGCTGCCCCAGCCCCAGAGCCTGTCACCTAACCCCCTGCTGGGGGTTCCTAATGGGTGTTTTTGGGCCATGCCCTTTTCTTCCTACTGCCTACAACTGCCGCTGCCTCACATTCTCCCTAAGACACATCTCCCCATGGGTTCCCCTTACCAACACACTGAGTCCTCATTCTACCTCAAGGTCAAGGGCTCTCTTGGTCTTAATAATATTTTTCCTTCTTAATGGAGGGGGAGAAGAGCTTTGGTGCCAGAGAGACCTAGGGGACAGATCCTGGAGCTGCCCCTTGCTGGTGATTGGACCAGGATGTAGCTCATCATGTGTGAAATGGCAGTGCATTCTACCTGGAGGGGCAGGTGTAAGGATGGAAATGGGATAGTGCCCTGCCCCGAGGCTGACCTATGTCAGGTGTTCCACCAAGGGCGGGAGCCTGCCTACCTTCCCTACATCGCTGCTCTCCTGTGCACCGCCTGTCTGTCTGGGTACACTTGTTGTGACCGACCGAATGTCTCCCCAACTTCCTTCCTCTGCCTGTGGCTGGTGCTTTGGCTTCAACCTAGAAGGCATTCACCCTCTCTCCTTCCCACTCACGTTCCACCTGATGCCTTTGTGAACAGAAATGTTCTGTGCTTCCTGCGGCCTGCATGTCACCTTCCTACCCCTTTATTTTATTGTATTTTATTTATTTTTCGAGAGAGAGTGTCACTCTTGTTGCCCAGGCTGGAGTGCAGTGCAGTGACGTGATTTCTGCTCACTACAACCTCCACCTCCCGGGTTCAAGTGATTCTCCTGCCTCAGCCTCCCGAGTAGCTGAGATTACAGGCGCCCACCATCACACCCATCTAATTCCTGTATTTTAGTAGAGACGGGGTTTCACCATGTTGGTCAGGCTGGTTGGGAACTCCTGACCTCAGGTGATCCACCCATCTTGGCCTCCCAAAGTGCTGGGTTTACAGGTGCGAGCCACAGCAGCCGGCCTCCTACCCCTTTATTCCTACATCTTTATTTGTTCATCTATCTCTTAAGGTGCTTTCACATTCCACTTTGTAGTACAATTATTTATGAACTTCTCTATAACCTCTAGTTAGATTTAAATTTCCTAAGGATTCCTCCCACTCACTCCGCAAACATTGATTGAGCACCTTTTCTGTACCAGCTGCTAGGTGAAGCGTTTGGTGAAAAATACAGATGTGATCCTCTCATGACAGGGGTTATAATCATTGACTCCTCCATGGCTCAGAGTACATATACAGTCACACACCACCTAAGGACGGTGCTCCCATAAGATGATAATGATTCTAGTTCCTATCGCCTAGTGATTTGTGTTACAATTTTCTCCAGTATTCCGTATAGTAACATGCTGTACAGGTTTGTAGCCTAAAAGCAATAGGCTATACCACACCGCCTAGGTGTGTAGTAGACTATACCATCTAGGTTTGTGCAAGTACAACCTATGATTTTCACACAACATTGAAATCACCTAAGGATGCATTTCCCAGAATGTATCCCATTGAGTGATGCATGACTGTGTTTATAAATAGGGCTTGATAAATGCGAGACGAATCAATATACTCTGCAGACACAGTCTAGGTAACTTATACAAAAGCCTGTGTGTGTAATCTTTACTTCTATTTTAAGGCTAGAAAAAAGTCAAGGCTCTGAACAATGAAGCAGCTTTCCTACAGAAGAATTCTAGTTAGAAGTTGAGAAGCCTTCACTTTATTTCCCTTCTTTAGATCTCAGGGCACAGTGGCTTTCTGCTGTCTCTGTCTCCTTCCTCCTTTTAATGTGCCTGAGACGTGCATGCTGCTCCATTAGCACTGAGGAAAATACAGCATCACATTTCTGCATCTGTCCTAAACACATAATGGTTTGGCTGAGAATTGGATTGACTTTGAAATTTCCCCTGCCTCTTCCTTGTGGGACCTGGAAGGGTCCCATAAGGTGGTTTGGCACGGGGTATTTTTCTGGGAATCCGTTAATGCACCCTGGAGCCATCTGAATGCTGATCCATGCTTATTAAAGATGATTTCACTCCATTTAAAGACATCTGCACTCAACATGGGGACGAGGAATCACGGAAATCACATTGCCTTTGGATCTCGCCCAATCAGAACATTGGCGTTAATCAGGGTGATAATAGATGCTCTGATTACAAAGGCTGGAAGTCTTTAGTGCCAAGAATAATTTTAGAGTGATCAGAGCAGAGGTCAAATCTAATTTCCTGCATTTGACAGGAAGGGGGGAAAACCCAGACCAATTAACAGGATCATTCACAGGAACCTAGAGTCCTTTGAGCTAGGTCAGGGAAACACTTTCCCTTCAATCACAGTGTTGAAGGGCTGAGCCAGGTGGCTGGTTTGTCTTTAAAGAGGAGGCTCTCAGGACGACTGCTGTGGAGGAAAAGAGATAACTGAGATGGGAAAGTGGGCTCTGTTCCTGGTACCTGGTGCTTGCTGTGGGCACTTTTCATTTTTCCAGGATGGAGCAGAGGCAGCAGGGGCCTGGCTCGGGCGTGTTTCTTACCGGGCCTTTTAGTCATACAAAACAGAGGGCAGCAGGCAGCCTAAGTCACACCTTGGGAGCTGCTCCTGATCCAAAGCACACAGATTCGCTTTAGAAAGGAAGAAAAATGGAACTTTCCAGTGGCAGGTTTGCAAAGCCTCACAGTGGTCTATGCTCACAAAAATAATAAATACACTAGCCACTCCCTCTCCAGCTGCGGCGAAGGTGTCAGGAAGACAGATGGATGGAGCCTGGTGCAGCTGGGGCAGGCAGATATGATAGATCAACAGTAAGACATGATGGATGTGGAAAAGTCTTGCTCCTAAGCAGACAGAGCATGCCAAGAAGCACTGGCCAGACACCTTTGTGAGCAGGCAGAGTTCTCCAGTGAGGAGGACATTGTGCTTGGTCTTGTCATTCCCTGGGGTCTGCCAGAGGCATGTGAAAAGTGAAACTCAGTTATGAATGGATTAAATATGCTTGTTTCTAAAGCTGAACTCACATTTACCAGAGCTAGGATGACTATGAGTCAGTGTTTCAAAGCAATCCCGATTTTCACAGCACAGGTACTTGCATACTCTCTGTGAATCTCCCTCTGCCTTGCACATGCCAATGAGCACATCCATACGTACGTAATTTCCTTTCACTCATTCATAATTCAGGAGAAACTCTTTAGCTAACAACAGAGTCATGTGGAGGAGCGGAATTAGCAGTGAGCTGGGAGTGAGAAACCCCTGCCACCCACCAGCCATGTGATCAACTCTCTGCTTCTCTGTTGTAAAATAAAAGGGCTTGATCTCTTGGTGGGACTGTAAACTAGTTCAACCATTGTGGAAGTCAGGGTGGCGATTCCTCAGGGATCTAGAACTAGAAATACCATTTGACCCAGCCATCCCATTACTGGGTATATACCCAAAGGACTATAAATCATGCTGCTATAAAGACACATGCACACGTATGTTTATTGCGGCACTATTCACAATAGCAAAGACTTGGAACCAACCTGAATGTCCAACAACGATAGACTGGATTAAGAAAATGTGGCACATATACACCATGGAATACTATGCAGCCATAAAAAATGATGAGTTCATGTCCTTTGCAGGGACGTGGATGAAACTGGAAATCATCATTCTCAGTAAACTATCGCAAGGACAAAAAACCAAACACCGCATGTTCTCACTCATAGGTGGGAATTGAACAATGAGAACACATGGACACAGGAAGGGGAACATCACACTCCGGGGACTGTTGTGGGGTGGGGGGAGAGGGGAGGGACAGCATTAGGAGATACACCTAACGCTAAATGACGAGTTAATGGGTGCAGCACACCAACATGGCACATGGATACATATGTAACAAGGCTGCACATTGTGCACATGTACCCTAGAACTTAAAGTACAATTAAAAAAAAAGTGGGGAGCTTGATCTCTAAGCCCCTGCCAGCCCCTTATGACGTTGTGTAACCCCTCCCACCTCAGGCTGTTCACACGAAGGGAGTCACTTCCTCCCACAGCTGAAGGCTACATCAGTGTGTCCACATGCAAAACACACCAAGTGCAGCCACAGCCAGGCTTCCCGTCCCTCCCGGGCTCTGATCATTCGCTACGGACCTCATTGTCTTCATCCATAAATTGTGAATATTATTTGCTGCTTCTTAAGAATATTTTAAGAATCAAAACAATGCGGCTCAGGGCTGGAGCCTGACCATAAGAATCTTAAAGACAGGAAGTTCATTGTCTCCAACAGGGACCCCTGTGTCCTCGGGCTACCTGTGAGCTGCCCAGGCCCTCTTGGTTTCTGTCAGCTGGAAGTGGGTTGGGAGGGCCGGGGCTGGCAAGGGGAAGGGGAGGGAGATCCGTTCTCAGCATCTCCAAGTGGCCTGCTCCCACTAGATGCATCCTTTCTAGATACAATGCCATTATCAAATGTGTGACGTGCCCAGGCTAGCCCACGATTATAGCAAAATCACGTGGCTTGAAACAGTGCTGTTTTTCATTATTTCTATCTGTTGCTCAGGTGGAGCGTAGCGGGGTGATCTCGGCTCACTGCAACCTCCGCCTTCCAGGTTCAAGTGATTCTCCTGCCTCAGCCTCCCGAGTAGCTGGGATTAAAGGCAAGCGCCACTCACTCTATCTAGAGTTTTCAAGGTGCCATGAGGTGAGAGAGATGAGAGGGAAGAGAGCCCACTCAATCCTTAGAGTTTAATCAGATTTTTCTTTTATTTATTTGAGACCAGCTGGCCTGCCTATGTGAGGAGACAGCATGTCTCTAGAAACAAGGAGACACCATGGGCTTGAGGCCAAGCTGAGCTGAGCTAGATTCCTTCTTGGCCACCAGAAGACACTGTGACCTCCTAGCAAGCACTGTGACCTCTGCTGGGAAGCCTCCAGCCATCCCTCCTCCCTACTGACCCTCCCTGGTTGTCTTTCCTCCTGCTTATTCCAGCCAGCTCCACTGCCTCTTCTCTGGGAAGCCTTTCCAGACTCCTAAGGGTAGGCTCAGCCACTCCCTCCCCATCTGATTCTCCCACAGCATCCATACTTTTCCCTGACAGCAATCATCACAACTATAATGAAGTTAGTGTAATAATTTGTTGACATTTATCTCCCTGGAGTTGCAAACCCTCAGAGAACAGGGCCGGTGTCCATCTTGTTCACAGCTCTGTCCTCAGATGTGAGAAGAGCCCCTGGCACACTGTGCCCAGGAAGTCTCTGCTGGCTAGGACCAACCAAAACCTGAGTCTTAATTGCCTGCTCTATAAAACACCTCGTTGAGCTGTTGCAAGGATTAAATGGCATAATGTTGTAATTAAATAGGATTACTCATGAGGTAGTTGCTGTTCTTCTTATTATGATGATGTCATTCCATAAATGGCCAGTAGATTTGTATTCCTAAATCCCAGGGCCACCAGCTCACTCCCCTGTTCAGAAATGTCTGGTTTACAGTTACTGCAGAGCAAAGTCCCATCTGCTTGAAATGGATCCCAAACCTCCCAGCATGGTTTCCCTGGTGTCCCTGCACAAACCCTTTTTTTTTTTTTTTTGAGATGAAGTCTCGCTTTGTCACCCAGGCTGGAGTGCAGTGGCATGATCTCGGCTCATTGCAACCTCCATCTCCCGGGTTCAAGCGATTCTCGAGCCTTAGCCTCCCGAGTAGCTGGGATTACAGGCACGTGCCACCACACCCAGCTAATTTTTGTATTTTTAGTGGGGACGGGGTTTCACCATGTTGACCGGGCTGGTCTTGAACTCCTGACCTCAGATGATCCGCCCACCTCTGCCTCCCAAAGTGCTGGGATTACAGGTGTGAGCCACTGCGTCTGACCTTTAATTAATTAAACTCTTTAATTAATTAATTAAACTCTTTAATTAATCAGCTCTTGCCATGCTTTTGTCCACTTCACCTCCTCACATAGAATGCTGTTCTCATTCTTCTTTTTCTAGCTAAATTGTCTCCATCCCTCACCCAATGCCAGGCCCTATCAAATAAAAATCCAACCACAGGAAGCATTTGGGTTGTAATAGCAATATCAGATTGACTTCGTTTCTTGATTCTGAATCTTGGACCCAGTTGTGGTTGGGAATTCTACAGTGTGTCTTGTTAAATGCCCAAGTCAGGAAGCTTTTGTTATCCAAAACCTCTTTATAGCTCTTGGTGATTATATCTTGGATGAGAGACAAGGAAGAGCTCTCAAACTTTCACCAGAGCATCAGCAGACACCAGGAAAATGTGCCCTGTGAACGCATCCCCTTGGAGCCCACTGGCAGCGGAGACAGACGTGATATATCACAACTGCAGGAAGCTAAAGGTAAGTACCGCCAGAGAGAGAAGGCCGAGGAGTTTGTCATGTCATCAATACCCACCCTTCTGCCTGCAGCCTCATGCAGTTTTCTGGCTTCTGTGGTTTTAAACCATTTTGATTAGTACCATGGGGAAAATGCCATTTCTAAGTCTCTTCCATGGTTTATGACTTGGGTCAAACTCTCTTAAAGCGGTATGGTTTTTTTGCTGATAACTGCTTTTTACTTGGGATGGAACTTCAGAGCAATATTGAACAGTCATTTGGGTGGGAGGGTGGGGTGTGAGGGGACCCACAGCAGGCACCAGGCTGACAGCTAGGTGAGAAATGGGTGAGGATGCTGGGGGTTTCTCTCCCACTTTAACATCCTGCCACTCAAGTCAGCATGGTTTTTATCTCCATGGTTTCCAAACATTTTTAGTTGTGCAAATTTTGTTTAAGCAAAGCACATATAGAACCCCACTCTGCAAATGTGAAAAGGCCCTGCTTAAAGAGAGGGAGGGCACCTGGAGTCCTGTCTGCTCTTGTTCCATCTTCTCCATCTCTTAGAACCTTGAAAGCCATCAGGCATGATTTGAAAACCCCTGGGGTTGTTTTGAAAGACACAGGCTTTGGAGCCCATTGAAGTCAGATCCTGGCTTAACACTTGATTTACCTTCTCTTGAACCTCTTTTTCTTTATCTTTAAATCAAATATACAATACCTTTTTATAAATATTAAATTCTAAACATATAACTTATAATAAATCGGAAACTGTCTGGCCCACTTGAGTGTAGGTCTTCAATAAATAACAGTTTGATACAGGCCTCAAGCCCCCCTTTGCCAGGGCTGTAAGGGGTTCAAATATGAATAAGAGACTTCACAAAGCTGAGGGTCTGTTCCCTTCTCTAGGATAGAGTGAGAACTATAGATGAGGAAACAAAGTGCCGCGGGAGGGAAAAGGAGGGAGTGAGCATTTCTGATCAGAATTCCCATTGCCTACTCAGCGTTACTTTGCACTTCTTTCTCTGTAATAGCAGCCCTAATTTCCATCTGGAATCATGGTTGCTAGGAATGAAAACAACATTTCCCAGCATCCCTTGCAGCAAGTGGCCATGTGACTACATTTTGGTCAATGAAATGTAAGCAGAAACGGAAACCTCTTTCACAGACACTGGTGCTATCCTTCCTTCCATCTTCTCCCCACCCACTTCCTCTGTCTCACTGCTGAGAATGTGCATGGCTGACTGGCTGTTTCTGGTACCTGCGGTTTTATTTAGCACCCTGAAGAAGGCACTGGTTAAAAGGAATCTTTGGGCTAGGCGGGGTGGCTCACGCCTGTGGTCCCAGCACTTTGGGAGGCCAAGGCAGGCAGATCACGAGGTCAGGAGATCAAGACCATCCTGGCTAACACTGTGAAACCCCATCGCTACTAAAAATACAAAAAAAAAATAGCCAGGAGTGGTGGCGGGCACCTATAGTCCCAGCTACTCAGGAGGCTGAGGCAGGAGAATGGCGTGTACCCAGGAGGCAGAGCTTGCAGCCTGGGCGACAGAGCAAGGCTCTGTCTCAAAAAAAAAAAAAAAGGAATCTTCAGAGAATTAAAGTGTTAATAGACCTACAAAGGATGAATAATTTCATTTTTCTTCAGTGTATCACAAAGGCTCAACAGTGAACTTCAACTGATACATCATGTAGCAGCTTTTCTCCAGAGAGGTTAGGTGGCTTTGTGATTTTAAACATCCCACAGTCCCATGGTGGGGGTCCTGCTGATTATGGACAACTGGATTTCAGGGTCTCAGGCAAAATTCTCTCTAATATTTATTTTTATTTATTTATTTATTTATTTATTTAAGACAGAGTCTAGCTTTGTTGCCCAGGCTGGAGTGCAGTGGCACAATCTCTGCTCACTGCAACCTCCGCCTCCCGAGTTCAAGCGATTCTCTTGCCTCGGCCTCTCAAGTAGCTGGTATTACAGGCGTGAACCACAACACCCAGCTAATCTTTGCTTTTTTAGTAGAGACGGGGTTTCACCGTATTGGTCAGGCTGGTCTCAAACTCCTGACTTCAAGTGATCCGCCCACCTTGGCCTCCCAAAGTGGTGGGATTGCAGGCATGAGCCATCATGCCTGGCTGGTTCTAATACTTCTAAGTTATTAAAAAGACAGCCAGGATTCAGGGTTCAGGTATTGATGCTCTTGGGATGAAAGGCAGCAGGCACTGGTGGACTCTGTTTCTCTGATCTCATCCCAGACCCTGAGAGGCAGAAGGGCCTGAGCTAGGGGGCCTCTCCTGGGGTGCAACCAGGCTCCAGCAGAGAGGCTTTCTCAGAGCTGGAGCCTGAGGAAGAGTCTGGGCTGCCCCTTGGCCAGTTGCCTGGCAAGATTACGCAGACTGTCAGGGCCTGATTCCAGGATGATACGAGTTAGCTCTGTGTCCCCACCCAAATCTCACCTTGAATTGTAATAATCCCCATGTGTCAAGGATGGAGCCAGGTGGAGATAATTGAATCATGGGGTCGGTTTCCCCCATACTGTTCCTGTGGTAGCGAGGAAGTCTCAGGACATCTGATGGTCTTATAAAGGGGAGTTCCCTTGCACAAGCCCTCTTACCTGTCACCATGTAAGACGTGCCTTTGCTTTCCCTTTGCCTTCTGCCATGATTGTGAGGCCTCCCCAGCCATGTGGAACTGTGAGTCCATTAAACCTCTTTCCTTTACAAATTACCCAGTCTCGGGTATGTCTTTATTAGCAGAACAGACTCATACACAAGAGAACAAAAGGCTGGGATGGGGATGAAAGTGAAGGACAGGAGGACATCCTAGGGCTCAACTGGAAGGAGGTTTGAGGGGCTGGGGGATGGGAGCTATGCTGAGGCCCTCTGAAGAGCCCTGGATTCCCTGGCCCTGGGTCACCAGTTGGACTGAACAGGGCAGACTGTTGTTGAGTGAGTGATAGAAGTTCTCTCCAACTAAATCATGCCTCCCTTTTACTGCTGGAAATCTTGCATTTAAGACATAGGGCTGAGATTGCACCAACGTGAGTGGGAGAGAGAGTAAATATCTCCTTTTTAAAAAGTGGGACTCTGGGATTATGAGTCAATTCAATCAGCATGGTGTCCTGTGATCACCACCCTGAGAAAAGGGGAATGGGGCTGAGGAGAAGAGGATGACAGAAAGACATTTAAATGCCAGAGGGACATAAGGATGAGTGTTTCGACCAGAATACAAAGGGACACCGTGAGGGCACAGACATGGTGCATGTTTATTGAACACCTACCACATGCCAGATATTATGCTAACACTGGGGACAAACCTATGAAATCAAGGCTGCCCCTGGTTTACTTTACAGTGTTGATTCGTGAAAGATCTTGTCCCTTTCTCTTGTTCTTAGGAATCAGATGGAACAATGTTGCTCTCCTTTGGAAAATAGGGCTCTGTGCACTTAATCTGCCTGGCTCATGGCCCTGTGTGACAGTGTTGGAAAGTGGCCTGCAGGGCAACTCTACATTTGGCAAGAGCTGCCGTGGAGAGAGAATCTGTGCTCTACCCCTCAGAACACCTCTCTGGCAAGGGGCCCCTTCTCACCTCTGCATTCTTGGCCAAGGGAAGCTGGTCAGGGCCACGCTCATCTGGGTTGCATGAGGCTCTTGGAAGGGAATGTGTGGAGGGTCTTGATCATACAAAATAGCTCATGTGTTTGGCTTGCTGGGGTCACTGGTGGAAGGGTCCTAGGCTCAGGGGAGAAATGTGACTTGCCACAGAAGACAGAGCCTGCCCACTGAGGGGCTACAGGGTGGCAAGATGAAGACTCCCAGACTCCTTGGCCTAGGGCCTTCTTTCTTCAGCAGTTCTCAGCTGTGGAGCTGATGGGCTGTGATCTGTTAAGGGATGTGTTAAAAAGATCTATGCTGTAACTACTAACATTTATTGAGCTCTTATTACCTCCTAGGCCTTCTACTAAATGCATGTATGAACTCATTTAATCCTCCCAACAATGCTATGAGGCAGGTGCTGCCATTATTATTATGGCAATTTTATAGGTGAGGAAACTGAAGCACAGGTAACTTAAGACTTGCAAGAGGTACGCAGGAAGCAGCAGATCCAGCATCTCAGCGCAGGCTGTCTGGCTCAAGTCCCAGTGATTATCCACTATGCTCTATGGCCTTTATGCACTATCAAAATACTGAAGCTTGAAAATGATTTTTTTTAAACATCAATCAGAAGGGCCTTCAAGCTATTACTATAATCCTTTAGCCCTTATAGCGCTTTTGTAGATTGCATTCCAACAAGCTTTCTTTAGTGGACAAGACAGAAGTGGCATTACAACCAGCATTGGGGGAATTTTGCCTAACTCTGCTCCTGCTCATGTATTTGTATCCTGAAAGTGACACCTCCTATGCAAGAGACAATTCTTTACCAAGGTCTGGTTCTCCTTTCTCCTGGGCAGAGCTAACCTACAGCTCCCAGAGTCCCTTATGGTTAAGTGTGGCAAAATGACCAGCTTTTGCCAATGAGATGTGAGTGGAAGTGACGAGCATCACTTTCAGATTGCAGGGAAGCACCTGTGCCTTCTCCATACCTTCATTCCCTTTCTATTCCCTGAATGCATGGGGCATGAAGGCTGTAGAGGGTGGCAGAGCCACAAAATAGATGGAGCCTGTATCCCTATATTGAGATGCATCCATGAATCAGGAACATTCACCTTCGGCTCTTGAGCAAAAATTTCTATGGTATTTGAGCCTGTGTAGATTTTGGAGTCTAAGTATCCTGTGGCCTAGCCTACCCTAATACATGATTTTCTTTGCTTATCAAAGGTTGAGTTTGGCTGTTTTTGAGAACCTCAAGATCTATGAAAGGACTTGTGGAAATTTCTGATCTCCCAGCAGTCCCATGTTTAAATAGCCACACTCCCCCTTCCCCAGATGCTGTGCCCCCTGCACAAGGGCAAGGGATGTTAAGTCAGTGGGAAGCTGATGCATGCATTACATTACCACATCTGTTTCCTTCAAGAGAAGTCACGTTTCTCTTGGGGCTGGAGGCTGGGGGCCTCAGCCCAGGTGCCGAGGGGCCACCAGAAGACATGGGGCTGGTGCGGGGACCACCAGCAGTGGCAGCAGGACCACCCCCAAGGTGGCTGTCTCCAGAGTTCTGCCTCTTGCAGTACAGCGAGGAGGAGGGGGGCAAGGAGCCCCTGTGGTTAAAGGTGGAGGCAGAGGTGTCCACGCCATAGCGGTTCATGCCCACAGGGTTCACCAGGTACTCTTCGGTTGTGACTGTCTTGGCTAAGCAAGAAGGCAATACAGAGAAGCAGATATCAGAGAGCAGTTCAGGAAGCTATCAGACCCTCCATCTTGGCAAACTCTGCCCTGCCAACATAGTCGCCAGTATCTGTGAGGATGGAGAGAGGAGAAATGAACCCCACAACATAATTCCAAATAGCATACCTGTCAGCAGGCTGAGAGCTGCCTTGCCCACAGGAGCATATTGTAATAGGAATTAGGAGGTGTGCTCCTTGGTGCTTAGAGGAAAATTGATATTTTGGCCATTGATGACTTAATAAGCCCAAATCAGGCCAGGTGCGGTGGCTCCCGCCTGTAATCCCTGAACTTTGGGAGGCCGAGGCAGGTGGATCACCGGAGGTCAGGAGTTCAAGACCAGCCTGGCCAACATGATGAAACTCCATCTGTACTAAAAATACAAAAAATTAGCCAGATGTGGTGGCAGGCACCTGTAATCCCAGCTACTCAGGAGGCTGAGGCAAGAGAATTGCTTGAACCCGGGAGGCGGAGGTTGCAGAGCAAAACTCCGTCTCAAAAAAAGAAAAAAAAAGAGTAAGCCCAGATCAAAGACTTTCTTCTGCAGTGGCTCTGCCCTCACAGTCTCTGCTGGCTTCTCAGAATCTCCCTGTACTCCCTGCTGTTGCTCACCCACCAGCACAGCCCCCCTCACCTGGCTCAGGACTCCTGGGAGAGATCAAGCAAGAGTCACAATGTCCCAGAGTCAGGAGAGACAACTGTGGCCTGGGTGGTGGCCCAGGTGCCACAGTGCTTTCTCCTCACACCTTTAGTCTTGATACACATGAGGGCAGCCATCCTCCGCCATGGCTAACAAGCAGGGATGCAAGTGCTGATCTGGACAGCCCCACGGTCCTCCCCAAACCCTTCGCAGGAGAGCTAAAGAGCCAAGCTAAAGTGCAGGGGGAGGAGAGGACTTAGAAAGTCCGCCAACCTCATCATCAGTGCCTCTTAAGTAAACCAGGACTTACCGTACTTTTTGTTTGTTTGTTTTTCGAGATAGAGTTTTAATCAATAAGTCTGTCACCCAGGCTGGAGTGCAGTGGTGCCATCTCAGCTCACTGCAACCTCCACCTCTCGGGTTGAAGCGATTCTCTTGCCTCAGACTCCCGAGTAGCTGGAACCACCATGCCTGGCTAATTTTTGTATTTTTAGGAGAGATGGGGTTTCACCATGTTGGCCAGGCTGGTCTCAAACTCCTGACCTCAAGTGATCCATCTGCCTTGGCCTCCCAAAGTGCTGGGATTACAGTCCTATACTTTTAAAGCTCAACACTGAGCCTGTTGAACTCCCTGTGAGCTACACCTATGGCCAAATGGTGGATGTTTTGTTTGTTTTATTATTTTTATGTGGAGTTTTTCTTTTGGGGGGTGGGGGAAGTCCAGAGAAATTATGATGATAGAAAGAAGGAAACTATTCTAGTCCCTCCCACTAGGACAAGATCATGTCTACCTATCCCCAGCAATAATTATCTGTATATTAGACACCATCAAAACAGATCTTGGTATGCCCAAAGAAAATGCAATCAGCAAAAAAATAAAAAATAAAAACAAATAACAACAACAACAACAAAAACCAATGGATCCTCCATGATTGGCAATGAAAAATAAATTTGAGGCCACAAGATCAAAATGTCTTCTCCATACATGGATTCTTCCACAACGTAGGTATTGAAGATTAAGACTTGATTTTATTAGGGGAGCTAGCAGATCTTCTCATAGTTGGGGATGGATGTGGAGCTTGACTAGAAATAAAAGTCTTTGAAGATGTGATACAGATAAGTAGTGGTTAGAGGTAAATTTGGAGCTGTAAATACTTCTGTTAAAGGAAGAAAGATCTCAAATGAATAACCTAATCTTCTATCATAAGACACTGGAAAAAAACTTAAAGCAAAGAAGGAAATAATAAAGATTTGAGCAAAAATTAATTCAATAGAGAATTTTAAAAAACAATAGAAGAAATCAATAAAACCAAAAGCTTGTTCTTTGGGAAAAAAATCAACAAAATTGCAAGCCTTTAGCTACATTGACCAAAAAAATAAACAAATAAAAAGTAAAGAGGGAAAGAGAGAAGATTCAAATTACTAGAATCAGAAATGAAAACCTGAAAGAGAGGAAATTACTACCAACCTTACAGAAATTGAAAAAGATTGAGAAATACAGATGCTTTTTGCTTACAATAGGGTTATATCCCAATAAACTTATCATAAGTTAAAAATACCATAAGTTGAAAATGCGTTTAGCATACATAATCTACCACACATTATAGTTTAGCCTAGCTGACCTCAAACATGCTCAGAACGCTTACGTTAGCCTACAGCTGGACAAAATCATCTAACACAAAGCCAATTTTATGATATAGTATTGAATATCTCATGTAATTTACTGAATACTTACTGAAAGTGAAAAACAGAATTATTGTATAGATACCTGAAGCATGGCTTTCAGTGAATGTGTATCACTTTCACACCATCGTAAAGTGAAAAAATCATTGTCAAACCATCTTAAGTAGGGAACCATCTGTTCTATAAACAGTTGTATGCCGGTAAATTAGCTAACTTAGATAAAATGAACAAACCACTAAAACTGACTTAAGAAGAAAAAGACAAGGCCGGGCGCGGTGGCTCACGCTTGTAATGCCAGCACTTTGGGAGGCCGAGGCGGGCGGATCACGAGGTCAGGAGATCGAGACCACGGTGAAACCCCGTCTCTACCAAAAATACAAAAAAATTAGCCGGGCGTGGTGGCGGGCGCCTGTAGTCCCAGCTACTCCGAGAGGCTGAGGCAGGAGAATGGCGTGAACCCGGGAGGCGGAGCTTGCAGTGAGCCGAGATTGCGCCACTGCACTCCAGCCTGGGCGACAGAGCGAGACTCCGTCAAAAAAAAGAAGAAAAAGACAATCTGAGTAGACCTGTAAGAAGTAAAAAGATTGAATTAGTAATCAGAAAACTACCCACAAAGAAAGCCCAAGCCTGGATAACTTCACGGTTGAATTCTATCAAACATTTAAAGAAAAAAATAATACTAATTCTTTACAAATTCTTCCAAAAAATAGAAGGGGGTGGAATACTTCCCAACTTCTATGGCAAATACTTCTACGAAGCCAGGATTACCCTTATACCAAAACCAGACAGACACATCATAAGAAAACTACAGACCAATATCTGGTATTCATATGGATGCAGAAATCCTCAGTGAAAAAACTGGCAAAACTGAACCTGGCAACATATAAAAAGATATATACACCATGACCAAGTAGGATTTATTCCAGGAATGCAAGCCTGATTTAACATTCAAAAATCAATTAATGTAATACACCATATGGATAGAATAATAAAACAGAGATCACACAATCACCTCAACAGATGCAGAAAAACATTTGACAAAATCCAATACCCTTTTATGATAAAATCACTCAACAAACTAGGGACAGAAGGGAATTTCCTCAATCTGACAAAAGGTATCTGCAAAAAACCTATAGGTAATATCATGACTAATGGTCAAAGACTGGATGGTGTCCCCCAAGATCAGGAACAAAAAGAGACAGTCCATTCCAGCTACTTCTATTAACATTGTACTAGAGGTTCCAGCCAGTGCAATTAGGTTAAGGAAAAGAAAAGCCATCTGGATTAGGAAGGAAGAAGTAAAACTATCTCTTATGTGTACGAAATCCTAAGGAATCTACTTAAAAGACTGTTGGAACTAGTAAGTACTTCAGCAAGGTTGTAGGATACAAGATCAATGTGCAAAAATCAATTGTATTTCTACAAATTTGCAATTAACAATTAGAAAATAAAACTGAGAATAATTCCATTTATAACAGCATGAAAAAGAATAAAATAAAATAGGAATAACTTTAACAAAAGTTCAAACATACTCTGAAAACTACAAAACATTGTTGAAAGAAATTAAAGAAGATATAACTAAATGGAAAGAAAAATCTCATGTTCATAGGTCAGAAGGCTGATTTTTAGGGTGGTAATTCCTCTCAAATTGATCTACAGATTCAGCACAATCCCTGTCAGAATCTTCACTGATTTATTTGTAGAAAATAACGAGCTACACGCTTGTAATCCCAGCACTTTGGGAGGCCGAGGCGGGTGGATCACGAGGTCAGGAGATCGAGACCACAGTGAAACCCCGTCTCTACTAAAAATACAAAAAAAATTAGCCGGGCGTGGTGGCGGGCACCTGTAGTCCCAGCTACTCGGAGAGGCTGAGGCAGGAGAATGGCATGACTCCAGGAGGCGGAGCTTGCAGTGAGCCGAGATCGCGCCACTGCACTCCAGCCTGGGTGCCTGGGCGACACAGCAAGACCCCGTCTCAAAAAAAAAAAAAAAAAAAAAGAAAATAACGAGCTAATTCCAGAACTCATATGGAATTGCAAGGGACACAGAATAGCCACAGCCATCATGAAAAACAAAAACAAAGTAGAAGGCTCACACTTCCTGATTCCAAATTTAGTACAAAGCAACAATAATCAAGACAATGTGGGAGGTCATCATGTTAAATGAAATAAGCCAGGCACAGAAAGACAAATATCACATGTTCTCACCCATATGTGGGAGCTAAAAAAGTGGATCTCATGAAGATAGGGAGTAGATTGGTGGTTACCAGAGGCCAGAAGGGCAGAGGTCAGTGAGGATGAAGAGAAGTTGATTAAAGGTACAAATATATGGTTTTATAGAAGAAATAAGACTTAGAGTTTGAGAAATCACTTGAGTGACTATAGTTTACGACAATCTATTAAATATTTGAAAATAGCTAGAAGAGAATAATTCAAATGGTTCTACCATAAAGACAAATATTTAAGGTGATGGATATCCCAAGTACACTGATTTGATCTTTACAAACTATATGAATGTAACAAAACTACATACATCTCTTATGCATTGATTTAAAAAATTTTTTTAAATAAATAAATAAAGCCAATGTCATTGGAGAGGGAATAAAAGACAGTGTGGTTCTGGCATTTGGATAGGTATACAGATCAATGAAATAGAATTCAGAGTCCAGAAGTAAATCCATGTGTATATGTTCAGCTGATTTCCACAAGAGTGCCAAGACCATTCAATGGAAGAAAGGATAGTCTTTTCAACAAATGGTGCTGGGACAACTGGATATCCACATGTAAAAGACTAAAGGAAAACCCTTACACCATATACAAAAATTAGCTCAAAATGAATAAAAAATGTAAATGTAAGAGCAAAAATTATAAAACTCTTAGAAAGAAACATATGGCGTAAATGTTTGTGACCTTGGATTTGGCAAAATATTCTTAGATTTGACACCAAAAGCACAAGCAATAAAATAATAAAATAAATTAGACTTCATCAAAATTAAAAACTTTTGCACGTTTGCACTGGGCACGGTGGCTCATGCCTGTAATCCCATCACTCTGGGAGGCAGAGGTAGGTGGATCACATGGGGAGTTTGAGACCAGCTTGGCCAACATAGTGAAACCCCGTATCTACTAAAAATACAAAAATTAACTGGGCATGATGATGCGAGTCTGTAATCCCAGCTGCTTGGGAGGCTGAGGTACGAGAATTGCTTGAACCTGGGAGGCAGAGGTTTCAGTGAGCCGAGATCGCGCCACTGCACTCCAGCCTGGGCAACGGAGCAAGACCCAGTCTCAAAAAAAAAAAAAAAAAGACACCATCAAGAAAGTGAAAAGACAACTCACAAACTGGGGGAACATACCTGCAAATTATATACTTGATCAGGGACTTGTATATCTTGTAAAAGGGACTAGACTTATACAACCAACCTGTGTAAGGGACTAGATTGTATTAAGAATTATTCTAGCTCAGCTGGGCACGGTGGCTCACGCGTGTAATCCCTGCACCTTGGGAGGCCAAGGCGGGCAGATCATGAGGTCAGGAGATCAAGACCATGCTGGCTAACACGGTGAAAACCCGTCTCTACTAAAAATACAAAAAATTAGCCAGGCATGGTGGCAGGTGCCTGTAGTCCCAGCTACTCGGGAGGCTGAGGCAGGAGAATGGCGTGAACCCGGGAGGTGGAGCTTGCAGTGAGCTGAGATGGTGCCACTGCACTCCAGCCTGGGCAACAGAGTGAGATTCCATCTCAAAAAAAAAAAGAATTATTCTAGCTCAATAAAAAGACAACCCGATCTTAAAATGGATAAAGGACTTGAATAAACATTTCTTTAAAAAGATATACAAATGGCCAGTAGGCACATCAAAGCTGATCCACATCATGAGTCGAATCAAATCAAAACCACAATGAGTCACCACTTCACACCCACTAGGAAGATGATAATCAAAGAGTCAGATAACAAGTGTTGGTGATACCGTAGAGAAATTAGAACCCCCACACCCTGCTGGTAGGAATAGAAAATGGTGCAGCCACTTTGGGAAACAGCCTGGTACTTCCTCAAATGCTTAAAGTAGAATTACCATAAGAACCAGCAATTATACTCCTAGGTATGTACTAAAAAGAAATGAAAACAAATGTCTACATAAAAATCTGTATATGAATGTTTACAGCAGCCCTATTCATAATAGCTAAAAAGTGGAAGAAACTCAAGTGGCTATCAACGAATAAATAAATTTTAAAAATCCGTTATATCCATACAACAAAATATTATTTGTGCATAAAAAGGAATGAAGTACTGATATCTGTTACAGTGTGAATGATCCTTGAAACATTATGCAAAGTAAAAGAATCCAGCCACAAGAGACCACATGTCAAATGATTCTTTTTATATAAAATGTCCAGGAAAGGCAAATCTATACAGACAAAAAGTAGATTCGTGGTTGCTTAGGGATTGGGGTTGGGGGGGGGTGGGTAATAGCTAAAAGGTATGTGGGAGGTTTCTTTGAGATGATGAAAGTATTCTACAATTGACTGTGCTGATAGCTGCACATATCTATATACTAAAAGTCACTGAATGCTACTTTAAATGGTGAATTGTATGATATATGAATTATATCTCAATAAAGTTTTTTTTTTTTAAAGGTGTTTGCAGAAGTTCAGTGCTTTTCAGATGAGGCTATGAACATATTCTCAAGAATTATATGCAGTCTAGTGTAACAAACACTGCGTTGGCCACCAGGACACACATAACCTAAGCAGCCGAAGGTTGTGCATGCTCTGTGCCGAATGCTATGCAGCTAATGAAGTGCTGCAAGATGTCTTCAGGACCCTGGAACGCTACATCTTTGCCTTGATGGCCTTGCTGCATCTCTTCCCTCTGGGTCAGAAGCCATCAGAAGGGAGATTCTAAAAAGGACCTGGCTATGGAGCGATATACTAGGCTGCTTTCTGAATGGAGTGAGAGCAAGGAAAACGCACGTGTATTGAGCATCTACTATCTACTATCTACGATTTAAAGCCAGTAAGCAGTAAAGCTGCCATTACATTCCTTTTGTTGGAAAGTTCTCATAGTCTGGGATACCAATCCTTTTTGTGTCCCACATGTCAGGTGCTTTGGTATATGTGAGGAAGCTACATGCAGTATCTGGCATGATGCCTGGAATAGAGGAAGTGCTTGATAAACATTTATTGAGTAAACATTTGAGCCAATGTTAGCTGTAAGGCTGCCGTTACACAGAAGACTCATTAAAATTGATATTTTAAAGAGCTTACATATAAATTCTTTAGGTAGATTTGTGATAAACAATGAAAAAAGATTGAACAAAAACAGTATCCTGCTTATTGAACACTTTAAGTCTAAATTAAATATGCCTACATAGTTCTGATAGTCTAAGGTAGAGAATGCAGATAATTCACTGATTGGCACTATAGTCAGAAAATACAGATGCAGATGGCAGATGATTCCCTTATCGCAAAGTGTGGGAATGGGGAACAAGGGAACATGCACTGAATGGATTTAAAAACTGTTGACGGTGGCCAGGCATGGTGGCTCATGCCTGTAATCCCAGCACTTTAGGAGGCCAAGGTGGGCGGATCACCTGAGGTCGGGAGTTCAAGAACAGACTGGCCAACATGGTGAAACCCGTCTCTACCTAAAAATACAAAATTAGCCAAGCGTGGAGGCAGTCGCCTGTAATCCCAGTTACTCAGGAGGCTAAGGCAGGAGAATTGCTTGAATCCAGGAGGTGGAGGTTGCAGTGAGCTGAGACTGCACCACTGCACTTCAGCCTGGGCAACAAGAGCAAAACTCCGTTTCAAAAATAAATAAATAAAAATAAATAAAGAAACTACTGATGCCCGTGGGCGAGACCAAAGGTAATAAAAGCTAACCTCTGAGCTATGATCCAAATGAATTCATCAGAAGGGAAAATAGGCTTCGGAGAGCATCAAGCAATACCTTCTACCCAGGCAAAGGATGTGCTGGTGGTTCCAAAGTCTGCCCAGGTGGGCAACTGTCAAGACAAATCACCAAGCCCCAGATGTGGCTCTGTAAAAGTGGCTCCTGGGTGGCCACGAGTGAACAGCACGTTCAGATGCACACACTGTGGTGGCTTCCAGAACTGATGAAATGGATCTGTTCAAACCCGATTGAAACTGCGTTTTCCTCACTTTTCTGTAGAGGGGTTCTGATACATCATAGCTAAGCATAAAAGTGACAGATGCATTGATGGCCCTCATCATTCGGTGGCAGGAAGGAAAAGGACCTTCACAAGCACCCAGCCCAGCATTTCCCCAAATGTTAAATACGTCCCACTGGCGGGACAGGGAACCACATGGGTGTTTTCGTTTCCTAGGATTGCAGAAACTAACAAACCGGGTGGTTTAAAACAACAGGAATTTATTCTGCCATAGTTCTGGAGCCTACCAGTCTGAAATCAAGGTGTCCACAGGGCCAGGCTCCCTCTCAGCACTCTAGGGGAGAATCCCTCCTGGCCTCTCTCTGGCCTCCCCTGGTGGCCAACAATCTTTGGAGTTCCTTGGCTGGAGACAGCGCTCCAATCTCTGCCTCCACTCTGGTGTTTTCCCTGCGTGTCACGATCTGTGTGCAAATTTCCTTCCTCTTCTAAGGACATCAGTCATGGGATTAGAGCCCTAATTCAGTATGACTTCCCTTTCACTTGATTACATCTGCAAAGATCCTATTTCCAAATAAGATCCCATTTCCAAAAAGGGTTCCAGATACCTGAGAATTTGAACATATACAATTCAGCCTACGACAACCAGTAAATGTTTTTTATTGTCATGTATTTCATGTACATCCACGACATATAATTAGCATATCAAACAAAATGATTTCATTGATACAGTATGATTGCTTAAGCTGATTAATGGCTAAGATTAAAAGACATGAGTTAATGTAAAGGAATATCTTGAGTAGATAGTTCTATAAGTCTTTCTCAGACACAGTAGAAATTGTGAAGGTGGTAAATTAATATTTGGAATGCATTGAGCTAGCCCCAACCTACCTCTTCAGGCAGGGTGTTGTCTAGAAAAGAAACTATGGTAGATAACTGAGTCTTTTATTTGAAAGCTTCCCCAAAGAGATTTTACAATCTCCTTTAGAGTGAGGCCATTGTGCTATGAATCTCACTGCCTAAAAGTTCCTCCTTACATCTAGCCTCAATCCTTCTTGCTTCAGTTAAAACACATGACTGCTGGACATATACCCTTTACACTATCCAACATGTTAGGTCACCTCAACATCCAACGTGAGGCAGATGAATTCTAGGTATGCAGAACTTCTAGGAGCTTAAGAATTTAATTGAACTGTGACATATGTTTGTTACCTAAATCCAATATTTAAAGTCAGTAAAAAGAAAGGACCAAGTCTGTATCTGGAGAGGGAGCCCCCACTTTTCAAGCACTTTTGTGGCTGACTGGTGAGCAAACACCAGATGGGGCCAGCCGACCTGCTGGAGGATCTAACTCCGCACACAGACTCCCGGCAGACCATAGGGCTCACAGGTGAAGGCATTCAAGGTCTTTTCCTCTTGTGTCTGTACAAAATCCTTTTCCATCTGAAAGAAGCTGTCTTGTCACCCTGGCACTGCTCATCAACAAGAGGTTCCAACCCAGCCTTTGTGAGGCCATTTAATTGCGGTGGAGAATGCCAGCTAAACAAAGCAAGGTCAATGAGTGGCTTTTTACTCACTTCTGTAACCCTCTGCGTCCAGCCAAGAGACTAATGTTGCCATTTATGAATCATTAAATCTTTTCCTCCAGAAAAAAGAATAATCTGCCTTTTGCACAGTCACAAGAGCATGCTTAAATAGAAAGGAAAACGCACACGTGGCCCGATCAAAGAAATCTGCCACATTTTCAAAGTTTGGTGTCCTGGGAGCTTTCAGGACAGACTGATGGTCCTTTTTCACCATCACTAAACCTGCTTGTGGACTATGGTTCCCTCCAGCCACTGTGTATAAAGCCTGCCTATTAGTGAGGCCAAAGAACACTCTAGAACCATGTAAACCCACTCAAGCCTCAAGGCATACCTGTTTGCATATGAACCTGAACTGTGCCTAAGCCTTCCAGTTTAGGGAACAAAGCTTCAGGGTTCTGAGTCCAGAGTGTGTGGATTCCTCCCTTGCTCCCTGATCCCTGCTGAAGCCTGGGGTGGAGATAGGGTTAGGTAATGCCCCTGCATCCATGGCTTCCAGGACACCCGGGTGCAGCCCATTTCTGCTACAGCCCTGGAGGGTCAGGTGTGACCCCCTGGAATGTAGAGAACCTCCAAAGAGAGGAGCAGAAAGAGGAAGAGGTGCAGGAGAAAGCCACGAGCCAGAGAGAGAAAGAGAAAGTCCCAAAACAGAGCGGCAGGGAGGGGAAAACGGACCTTATTTATAAAACTACAGATGCTCCTGACCGAGTGTCAGCTCTCCTCACTTAGGACACAAGGCTTAACTGCTTACAGCCCAGTGGGCTCGGACTATAGATTTTATTTTTAAAAATTAAACTGGCATTTTACTTGGATTCACTAACCAAATGAAGTCCTGAAACACAGCAATTCCACTATGCAAAATTATTCTCACATAATACCTATTAAGGCAATAAAAGCCACAACATCTAGTCTCAGACACTATTTGTCATCTCTAAACAGTTCTGTCTGTTTGTCTCTCTCTCTCTCTCTCACCCCCCACTTCCCACATCAGTCTTCCCAGTTGAGGGAGCAGCTGCAGAGTGAGCCCTTTCCACCATCAGCACGGCCACCTTCCTCCAGACTGGGAGCCCTGCCCCGGCCTTGCTCAGAATCGATCGCCTGACCCCGTTGCCGGTCTGCCCAGCCCTGCCGGCCCCCACATCCTGCCCAGGCTATGGTCAGTGTCCTGTGGCCTCCGCGTGTGAACAGTTTGGTTCGGCTTGCTGACAGAGATGGCAGCATCAGAGATTCCTAGCCCTGAAACCCAGATCAGAAAAGGCAGCAGTGCAGTTCGCAGATGTGTAGAGCTGTGGAGCAGCTACCCCTCTTTGCTTAGCCAGGTGCCATCACCTAGACAGTACAGGAAAAGGAGACCTGCGAGGAGAGGGGCAGGAGGGAGAAGGCGCAGGAAGCAGTAGCAGGTGCTCGTGCCAGCTGCACCTCTTTTACTCAGAGCCCAGACACAGGTGCTTCGGTGCCTACCTTGGTGGTTGTGTCTCTGCCACCCGGCAGCCTCTCCCGCTCTCCTCTGGGGGACTGCCAGTTTCCAGCACGTGCTTGGTGCTGTGGGATGCAGAGGGGCCTTCTGCTGTGAATCTCTAAGGGACTTCCTGGTGACCGAAACCCAAAGGTTTCCTCCCCTGCATGCAGCCTTTCACTGAGGCTCCTGTGGAGGTTTGCAGATTTTCTCTTCTCAAACTCAGTCCCGCCCCTTGTTCTTGCAGATAAGGGAGTTTTCCCTTAGGGCCCTCTGTGGCCTCCTGGCCCAGCCTTTCTGGTTCAAAGGGCACAGGGCCATACTACCTATGAGGCCAAGCATTTCATTCGCTTCAATTAAATTTTCCATTAACTTGGTCTCTGGCCAGTATGGATTTTCTAGCTAAGGTTGTCTCTCCAGTTCAGATCACTCAGCCTTGAGAATCAACCTTATGACTCCCCTCTGGTCCATTTAAGTACATTTCTATTTTTTCTCCCTTAATGAGATGCGCAGCAACCAACCATAATTTTAATGCCTGACACCTGAACTTCTAACAATCTCTCAGATGTCTCTGGTTTGCCTAAGACTTTGTTCTAAGCCTAGGGGTTGATTTCCTCCTTTGGAAATTTTGACCAAAGGCATTTTTGACCAAAGTCATCTGTTTGGGATAATGAATGGCCTTTCTGTCCTCTTGGGAGGAGAGCAGGTTCCATACCACCCTCCATATGATCTTGCAGCTTTGCCAAACCTCCATGCCAAGCTTATGAGAATTCCCAAGAGCTGGGGGAGGTGAAGTGGGTGAGACTTCCTGTGGTCACGCTGTTTCCTCCACAGCCCCCACACTTTTTTGGTCTTTCATAGAACCTTGGTGAAATTAAAAGTGGTCCTTAATCAGGAAAATGCTGAAGTTCCTGGAATAGAGGACACCTTGTAAGTTTCCTTTCTAAATGGACATCTTGACTTTGAGAGAGGTTCACAGCACTCCTAGCATTGCTCACTCTGGTGGAGCAAGTTGCTGTGCTGTGAGATGCTCTGTAAAGGGACCCATCTGGCAACAAACCAACAGCTCATGGGAAACTGAGTCCTGCTGACAACCATGTGAAAAAGCTGGAAAAGTGGATCCTGCCCTAGTTGAGGTTTGAGATGCAGTCTTGTGAGAGATTCAGAACCAGAAGGCCTGTGAGGCTGCACCTGGGCCTCTGACCCACAGAAGGTGTGAAACCATAAATGTTATTTTAAGCCCCTAAGGGTTGGGGGTAATTTACGACACAGCAAAAGATAACTAATGTGGACAGAAAAAGGGAAGCTGTTTCATTCCTCTTGATTCTGCATGTCCAGATTGGAAGTTGTCATTATTAACTCAGCAGTAGCTAGGATAGATCTGGTGCAGAGTATCTGCCCACTTCTCTGCCAGGGAGTTTATGTTTGTTTGTTGTAGTTTTTTTCAGCAAAGGGTTTGTTGCTTATGAATGAAACCCAGAAAGCACCACTGTTAGGAGAGAGTTCATGAAGTTCATCTTAGAAGCCTACTGGTTTCCTAAGCTGCTTCAGCTCCTCTTGGCATGGTTTGCCATTCTAACCCTAGTTCTCATGCATGGACAACAGATAACGGCGTGAGTAGCCTGTAGATAGTAGTACCTTAGGGTCCGCCACAGGGGCTCAGGGTTGCGGTCCAGGAGAATAACCAAAAGGGGTCTCTAATACAACCTGTGCAGGTCCTAGAGGCCTTGAATGGCTACATCTCATATACCCTGCCCCTTTGTTTCCATCAGTCCTTGTGCTTCCACTGTTCTGAGGGGTAAATCAGAGAACTTGGTTTCCAACCCCTTGGATCTACTTAGATGCCTGGCCCATCTCCCAGACCTACTCTTCTGTCAGAGGCAGGAGCCTCTTTGGACAGGCTCACCAGAAACACAGAACATCTTCTGTAGCGGACACAGACACAACTGTTTGACAGAGAGGCCGGGGGACCCCCTGCCATCTGGCCAGCTCTAATGGCTCATGGAGAATCGAGGAGTGGGGGAGCCACATGAAGGACTAGTTCGCCTCACGGAACACAGGAGATTTCCAGTAGATTTTGTTATTTGAGGAGTGGGCATAGGGTAGAGGTAGGGGTGTCTTTCAGAGGATTCCTGGGGTCAGCCTTCTAGGAAGAAGGAGTCCATTCGGCCTCTTTTTTTCAGGCTCTTTATCTCCTCCACACCGCCAAACAGTAGAAAGCCTGCAAGGGGTTCACCACTAGCATCATTCTGCTCCTCAAGTCTCACGTGATGGCATCTTTAATCCACAAAATAATTTGTGATTTAGACAAGAAGAGTGTTCACTTCTTTTTTTTGTTTGTTTGAATACAGTTACTTTCTACCAAAATTTTATCAAAGGGATCAACATGACTCAATATTACATTAGTTCATACTGAAGATACCTTGGGCAATTAAAACAACTTAATTGGAACATTCATTCATTGGTTAATAGTTATTGAGTAAATAACTTCCTCAGTATCTACAGGACATGAAAGAGGACCTGAGCCTTACAATGCAAAGGGATCCAATCAATTGCTGGACATAGTAGAGAATCCATTTTAAATTCTGTGAAATGCAGGCTTTTCTCTGGAGGCCCTTTCTTTACAAAAGAGATTATATTTTCCCTTTTATTTCAATATTTTAAAATATGTACAGATATCATAATTTAATGAAAGATATCACTGAAAATATAATAAAGCTTTTCCTAAATGAATTTACATAAGCACATGGGAATAATTAGGATGAGGAATCCTGCCCTGGAGAACACTCCCTATTCCACGGTGTCAGGGTTCTAGCTCGGCCTCTATGGCCCTAAGTGTCGGGAAAAATATGAAGGCTTTTGTATTTTCTACAAAACTTGTGGACACTTTTTAGTTTTGTTGTTGTTGTTGTTGTTGTTGTTGTTGTTTTTGAAAAGGAATCATGCTCTGTCACCTAGGCTGGAGTGCAGTGGCATGATCTTGGCTCACTGCAACCTCCACCTCTGGGGTTCAAGCGATTCTCCTGCCTCAGCCTCCCGAGTAACTAGGATTACAGGCAACCACCACCACACCCGGCCAAGTTTTGTATTTTTAGTAGAGACAGGGTTTCACCATGTTGGCCAGGCTGGTCTCGAACTCCTGGCCTCAAGCAATCCACCCACCTCAGTCTCCCAAAGTGCTGGGATTATAGGCGTGAGCCACCGTGCTCGGCCTGGACACTCTTTTTCAAAGTTTTCATCAAAACCTTCTGCAAGTATTCTTAAGATCAGAGCTTGTCAATAGTTTATTCTCCTTCCAGATGACCCCCTTTCCAGTGCTCAGCTTGAGAATGAGACAGCTCATTTGTCCATGTGGCCCTTGGCTGTGACAGAACAAATACAGCTCCACAATGTTCCAGTCGTGTGGCCTGCAGTGGGACACAAGCAGGTGCAAAGGCATCCGCAGGAATGCACCTCCCTTCATTCCTTTCCTTTCTTTCTGTTTTTGAGGGAGGGGGGATTCCAGCTCTGTTTTTTTTTCTTTATTTTTTTTTATTGTGGTAAAATACATATCACATAAAATCTTGACTAGACACAGTGGCTCACTCCTGTAATCCCAGCACTGTGAGAGGCTGAGGCAGGTGAATTGCTTGAGGTGAGGAGTTCGAGACCAGCCTGACCAACACGGCAAAACCCCGTCTCTACTAAAAATACAAAAATTAGCCAGGTGCGTTGGCGGGTGCCTGTAATCCCAGCTACTTGGGAGGCTAAGGCAGAAGAATCACTTGAACCCTGGAGGCGGAGGTTGCAGTGAGCCGAGATCATGCCACTGCACTCCAGCCTAGGTGACAGAGCGAGACCTTGTCTCAAAAAAATAAATAAATAAATTACCATCTTTACCATTTCTAAGCGTACAGCTCAGTGATATTAAATACATTCAAAATGTATTTATCTATCTCCATAACTCGTCTTGTAAAACTGAAACTCTATACCCATTAATCAAGAACTCCCCCTTTATTTCTTTTCTTTTTCTACCATCATTCCACATATTATTTCAAACACCAGATCAAACTCTGCCACTGTCTGGTGGAGTAGGCTACTCGCGTGGGTTTTGTAGAAATGAGGAAGTTCTCCAGGCAGCTGGAATGATGGGCTCTGCCTGCCCCGTGGTTGTCATCCAGCTCCGATGTAGCCAGAGCACAAGGACATGGGGAAAACATCCCGTGTGGGAAAGGCAGGAAACCCAGGAGGAGAAGAGAATTGATCTTCCTAGAGTGTAGTTTCCTCCTTGATTTTGCTAAATGAGGGCTGGGGTTTGTCGTGTTCTTTCACATCTTTGCTAGAAGCAACACAGGTGTACCACAAGCCCCTTGTGGACATCTATTGTGTGCAGTCAGCCCTCTGAGCTGAGGAACAGGGACGCACACCCCACCCAGCCAGTGCTGGATAACAGGCCTTATGGACAGCAGGACTGGAGAGGAAAAGCAAACGGCCAGGGATGAGAAGACCTGCTCTCAGTTTCCTCCCCGCTGCTATCTTGTTGTGTGTGTGGCTCTGAACAAGTGACCTGGGCCCTGTGCACCTCACTGCATTACAAACGGGGGAGCTCAGTACTATCTGCCAACTGACTAAATGGATGGGTCCATGTAGTGAAACTCATGCCTCTTGATGAACCCTGCTCCCTTTTAAAAATAAATGATCTTTCGTAAAGATAGACATTCTCCATATATTCTCTGTAATGTTATTCTATTAGATAAATGTGTTGTTGGATAGGAAGCAGGTTTGATTTCTCAATGCTGAGTGTATAGGTTCAACCGTAACGGAACACTGTGAGTGACTATTACTGGGAGGGTGTTCTGGTGCCTGCTCAAAGACCACCAGCCAAGGAAGGAAACAGTAAGCCTCAGGAATAAATGTCCGTTCTCATCTTCCACCCCCTGCCATCTGTATATCAAAGAAGCTACTCAGCAAAAGTAAACAATCTGTCCCCATTATGCTAAACCTTCAAAAGGCAGGAAACCAGCTACTAAATTAGATCTTGCAGAAGAGTTCAACTCTCACATTTGTGGTTTCCAAAGATCTCCTACTCTTGGTGAGCAGACAATTTGTTCTGTTGTGTTGCATAGAATTCAAGTCAGTAGGTATTTACTGCGTATTTGCTGTGTTTCAGGCTCTGCTGGGGACCCCCAGGTCTATCTAGCAGGAAGATGAGATCTGGACGCAGAGTCCTGCAATATAAAGCAGAATCAAATGCCATTGTGGACGTGGAAATAAAGATCTGGGGAGAAGAGAGGGATATCTTCTTGGGATTGGGGAAGGTTTAAAAGGCACCAGAGACAACGCTTCAGGTGCTTGCTGGCATGGGGAGAAATCTGTCTGTTTGTCATCATTCTTTCCTATCTTTCACCCTCTTCCCCAGATATGCAAGCCTTGTCTTTCTCCCCTGGATTTATACAAGTGCCACCTCGATCCAACCACTCTGCCCTTCATGCCCTTCTCTTCCTTTCCAGCCCACAAAACACCTCCACTCGACACTGGATCATCTTCAGGGGCAATACTTATAGCAGAGAAGAACCATCTTAGCACAGACAGACTTACTGTACTGAAAACTTGGAATAAGTTTCTCTGTGTGAGCCGGACTCTGCCGGCCCACCCACACTCTATCACTCAGGGTGTGGCCCCCACCCTATCAGCTGCACCAATATCAGCAGCACCAGTATCACTTGGGCACCTGTTAAAAGGCAGACTGTCTTGTGGAACAATAGACAATGCAGGCTTGTAATGGTGAGCAGTTGGGAGGGAAGAGGAGAATTATGTAATGGGTACAATGTACATTATTTGGGTGATGGGTGCCCTAAAAGCCCTACCTTCAGCACTACCCCACAAACTTGTACAAATAAAAAATTGAATTTAGCTTAATTAATTTTTTTTAAAAAAGAAATGCAGGCTTTCAGGCCCCACCCCAGCTTTGCTGAACCAAAATCTGAATTTTAGCAACATACTCAGGTGGTTTCTGCACATTAAAGTTTGAGAAGCACTGGCTAAAGCATATTTATGCTTGGGTCTTTTTAAATTTTAACACTCAAAGGCAAGATAACATTTTCCCCGTGGTCATCTCATGACTTCTGACAGAGCCACCAATGTTATCAAATCCGTCTTTCTGCCTCCATTCTCCTAAAACACCCAGGGAGCTGCGTTACTTCCTCGAACACAAACCACCTCCAGATGTCAGCTAACAGAATTGGAGGGAAATAACTAAGTTCCTGGTCTCAGGCCAAGAACTCTAACCTCCAGGCTGAATTCAGGCAGCGGAGAAGCCTGAAGGCTGATTTTCCCTAAGCACAGGAAAAATATCATTTGAAAAGGGAGTTTATAACTTTGGGAGGCCGAAGCGGGCAGATCACCTGAGGTCAGGAGTTCAAGACCAGCCTGGGCAACATGTCGAAATCCCTTCTCCACTAAAAATAGAAAAATTAGCCAGGTGTGGTGGTGCACACCTGTAGTCCCAGCTACTTGGGAGGCTGAGGCTGGAGAATTGATTGAATCCAGGAGGTGGAGGTTGCAGTGAGCTGAGTTCGCACCACTGCACTCCAGCCTGGACAACAGAGCGAGACTCCATCTCCACAAAAAAAAAAAAAAAAAAAAAAAAAAAGCGAGAGTTTATATTTCAAAGGTCTGTGGAAGAGATGTGGAAGAGCCCTCCCTCTTCTTCAAGGGAAGAGGTCTTGCTTCTAATACAGCCACTTTGTCTTGGTGTCCCTACCTTCACCTCTGGGAGGCCCTTGCTAATACTTTGAGGGTAACCTGCCCTCCTGCTGTACAGGGCTGTTCTCTGCCACCTCCAGCCCAGAACTGTCAGCCTGTAAGGGACCAGGGAGAACATCTTGCTCCTACTCTTCCGGGTGGCCAACATTCCCACCAATGACCCTAACAAGTCACACATATTTGTCACCAACAATGGTGAGATCATTATCACCTACCTCCCAAGCAGCCCCTTCAAGTTCTGAGAGGCTTTGACATTTCAAAGCTCTTTACAATGTCAACTCCACCTGACTCCCAAGGGAACTCTCTTCCAAGAGTTCCAGCTGGTTATTTAACTGCCAAGTTCTCTACCTGGGAGAGTGTTCCTTAAATGTATGCTTCTCTAATGTGTCTTCAAAACACCTGGGGATCTGGTGTTTGAAAGTTTGGGAGGGCCACTAAGATTTTTGTCTTTGGTGGGTGATAGCAATGCCCCTGACCAGAGTTTGAGGGACAAGACCTTAGATTTAATTCAATCTACCTTTTACTTATTTAGTCTCAGTTCTGTTCTACAGGACCACAGAGAACAAAGCCACCTGACCTGCTGTCATATACTGGAACATAAAATCATATCTTTCCCAAATCTTCTCTTTTTTTCTACCAAAAACATCCCAGTTCCTTCCATAGTTCCTTAGCTGTCATGGCTTTACATCTTCTTATCATGTAATTAACTGTCTTCTGGAAACGTTCCAGTGAGTGTTGACAAGGCCTTTAGGTGTATGGCACCAATCCTGGAACTCATCAACTTGAACAGAACAGCCCTGGGGCTAAGCAGAACCAGGCATTGTCCTGATTCAGATAAGTCCATGACCTTACAATCCTCTTCGGGAACAATGTGGTCCTATGGATGTACGGAGCCGCGAATAAAAAAAAACCTCCACCCTTCCCTCATACAAATGCATATGCCTTTCTTGTCACAATGGTGAGAAAATGGATGATAAACTAATTCATCCACTAACATACTAGTAACTTGACATGTTATTTAAAGGAACTTTGACAAGGCGATCTTAAAGAGACAATGTCTTACTCTAAAGGCAAACTCCCTAATGGTGTCACTGTAGGGCTCATGACAGACTGGTGGGAAAGACATGTAGGGTGAAGGTATTGCTCAGAGCATACCATGCCATCACTGCTTCCTCCACTTTCCCTAAAGCTCCCTGACAAGCAACATTCACAGCACTCAGCTCTGCTGAGAAATTAGTGCCACAAGGTTGGATAATTTAGAGCAATTTGTTTTTTCAAAGTAGTTATGAGCCAGGAAAGGGCTCAAGAGAACAACTGGGGTCATTACTTCCAAGCCAGCTGACTGGGAGGAAAACCAGCTTTCAGATGGAGACATCAGCTTTTAGGAAGGAAGGCTGTCATCCTCCTGGAATAAGATGTTAAAAGGAAACCATTTTAGGTTCAGTTTTAGTTGAACTGCAAGACAATAGATACCATATACCACAATAAAGTGGACACCATGCAGGTCTTGCAAAAAGAGATCGTGGAAAGCCAGTTTTACACCAGTAGATGACCACCCACATCCATCCTGCAAATGAGGTGGTAGAGGTGGAGAAACAGGTTAACTGAAGAGAAATTTTGGAGAAGACGATCCAGTGTATGGCTTCAGTGTGAGCACATGAATAGCTTGAGATCTGTCCTCTGGAGCTTGAGAGACAAGCTCTAAAATATGGCTGTTGGCTGGCAGAACAAAGGAGAGGTGCCTGCAGGGATCAGCCAATACATCCATAGTTTGTTTGGTCACAGGTTGTGTGTTTCTCAAGGACCAGATGTGGGCCATCAGAAGACATAGATCTGCAGCAGGATCATCTTAGATCCTTTCCACAGGGCAGTCTGGAGGCACGAGAGGGCTTCAGCTGAATCTAGAGATTTACCCCCAGAGGCCTTGGACTGTGGAAAGAATTGTAAATGACCAGCTAGAGAAGAGTTGCATTTGTCCATGCCCATGCAAGTGCAGGTGAAGGATGGTAGGGTCACCAAAGAATACATGTAAAAGCCCACAGGATGAAGAATCAGCTTTAAACATCAGCTAGAAGCAGTGAGCACGATGCCAACTCACAGCAAGATTCATCACGTACAAACTCCCCTGCCTCTTGCGTCTCCTCCTTCCCCCATCCACTGTGAAGGGTTCCACTATCAAGGTTAGCGAGCTATGGGAGGAGGTAATAACAAAAAGGGGAAGGTTGGGGGAGAAGCCAACTATGCCCTTCTTTATTGCTGCGGGCAACTGGCCTGAAGCAAGCCTGAGCTGGGTGTGGGGCAGTCATTATGTCTTTGAGTGAAACTGAAAGTTCTGAGGCAGACTTCAAGTTCTAAACTGGTGGCATAGAAGCAAGCTGGCTTCAGTCCCCACCACAGAAAATCAAAAACAAATATATAGCACTGAGAGTATAACCAGAAATATCCCAGAACTCAAATATGAAGAGGAGACAGTGCCTGGGGCCACAGAGAAGTGAAAAAACTCTGAGCAGAGGGTAAGAGAATCTGACTTCCACGTTCATGTCCCTCCCTCCATCTGCTTAGCACCAAGCATGCAGAAAAATTTCTCCTAATTCACTGTTTCTACACTGGAAAAAGTGAGATCGAGGTAGACAACCAGCTTTCACACCATCTTGGTTTCCATGGCAGGAGTCCTGTCCTTGCCTTAATCCGTAAGAAGCATTGACAGTGCCCGAAGGGAGAAATATCCCTGAGGACAGCCAGAGACAAAGCAGGGAGGTAGAACTACCATCCCCAGCCCTGGAAACTCTGCTTAGTTACTTGCCCAAGGGAGATTTCAAATCAACGTGGCTGTTGCACAGTACCACACTGTAAGTTTGTCCCACAGATCTCCTGGGCACAACCCCCTGCCAGCCTTCCCACACTGCTGGGATGTACCTTTTTGGAACCTCCTGCATTTGGAAAGGGCAATGCTTCAATCATTCACTAGAGCTAAGGCAAACCTGGGCTTAAGGTGCCATTTAGAGCCAAAAAACCAAAGACAGTGACCTAGCAGTAAAGAATCTATAAACAAATATATCCAATAAAAGCCAAACAAGCCAGAGAAGACTGAAATAAATATTCCTTCCATGGAAAGACAAAGACATATCCACAAGAAACAACGGCTAACAGGAAACCGTTATCTCCCCAAATGGGCAAGGCAAGGGACCAGAAACTGACCCTAATAAGATGGTAATACGTGAGCTCTCTGACCAAGAATTGAAAATAGTAGTTTTAAGGAAACTCACTGATCTCCAAGATAACGCAGAAAAGCAATTCAGAAATATATCAGAGAAATTTAACAAAGAGATTGAAATAATTTAAAAAATCAAACAAATCTTCAAACTAAGAAATACATTTGCTGAACTAAAAAATTTATTAGAGACTCTCAATAGTGAAGTAGATCAAGCAAAGGAAATAATTAGTGAGCTCGAAGATAGACTATTTGGAAATATAGTCAAAAGAGAAAAAAGGAAAAAGGATGAGAATTAATGGAGATCACTTACAGGATATAGAAAATTACCTCAAAAGACAAAATCCAAGAATTATTAGTGTTCAAGAGGGAGTCAAGCAAGAACAAGGGGTAGGGAGCTCATTCGAATAAATAATGACAGAAAACTTTCCAAAAGATGTGAAGGATCAAATATGCATGTATAGGAAGGGCAGAGAACACCAAACAGATTTTAACAAACAAAACTACCGCAAGGCATATATTATAATCATCACACTCTCCAAGGCCAAGGACAAAGACAGAATCCTAAAAGCAGCAACAAAAAAGAAGCAAATGACATTTGAAGGAACCCCAATTCATTTGGCAACAGACTTCTCAGTGGAAACCATATAGGCCAGGAGGGAATGGAACAGCATTTTCAATGTACTGAAAGAAAAAACAAAACTGTTATCCAAGACTATTGTATCAAGCAGTTATCCTTCAAATATGAAGGGTAAATAAAGTTTCTCCCAGACAAACAAAAGCAGAGAGAATTCACTACCATCATAGGCATCTTACAAGAAATGCTATAGGGAGTTTTTCAATGTGAAAGAAAAAAAACCACTACAGTTACAAAGACTGTTGGTACCATTACGTACACAGACAAACCCAGAACACTCTAATACTGTAATTGCTGTGTATGATCCACTTATAACACTAGTATGAAGCCCAAAAGACAAAGCTATTAAAAGCAATAATAGCTAGAACAATCTCTTAAGAGATAGGTAATATCAAAAGATATAAATAGAGGCAACTAAAAAGTCCAAATGTAGGGGAGATGGAGTTAAACTGTAGGATTGTTTTTTTCATTTTTTCCTTGTTTCTATTCTTGTCTGTGTGATCTAAAATAAGTTGTAATTTCTTTAAAGTAACTTTTTATATCTGTAGCATTTTTTTAGAAGCCTCATGGCAACCACATGTAAAAACCTATAATAGATTCACTAAGAATAAACTTCAATTATCACCCTGACCCGGACATATCAATTATTGACTAGAGAACATTTCATAACCTGAAAGGAGCCAGAAAAGCAAGTATTTGTCATGAATTTCATCTGTAGTCAGGGAAGAACTAGTCTCACAGGATACACTTAGAGGACAACGGGAGACATGGGTTATGCTGCTTTATGATGATGTCCCATGGGTCATTGTGCGTTCAATGTAACAATGAGGCAAGCATCTGAGAAGTGAAATCACATGATTCTGCTATTCTCATTGCAACACTCACTAGAAGATAAATAGTTTAAGAATATGTTTGTGAGTCACCTAGGGTTTACAGGTGAGGCCAGATTCATAGACTGTTGGAACCAGAAGAACGTTCTGTATCAGCAACTCCAACCTGTCATTTACCCATAGGAAACCCAGGCCCAGAGAGAGATGAGACTTCTTCAAGCTCACACATGTAGAGACATCAAGAAAAACATAAAAGTAAATAGCATCTGCTCACACCAACCATATTTAATTAGGTACCTTCCTTTGTAGGGGCCAAATTTCTTCCTGTTTCCCAGGACTCAGAGAGATAAAAGCAAAACTGTAGGAAAGATTTTGATAGTATCCAAGAAAAGCTATGCAGAGAATCTAAATTTATCCTTCCCTGCTGTCCCCTTGAGTTGGAGACACAGCCTCTCTTATGATAAATATCCTTTTGTTGAACGTGCTAAACCTGTCTGCGAGCAGATACCTGCAGATGTATCTGTTTTTTATTATTTGTAGCAGTTACTCTATTTCTCAAAAACTTTCCTAAGCTCATGCATTTGACTTATCCAAGGCAGGGTCTCACACAGTGCTTGGAACAGAAGAGTGTTCACCAAATGTTTGCAGACTAACATAATAACTGGATTCCAGTTGTACTGCCTGTGTGCTTTTCATATACCAACAACCCTGTGTTCAGAGAAAGAAGAAAGGCAACATTTCTACCCATCCTTGAGATTCACCTTCACCTCTTTGCAGATCTATAACTCAGGGCTTCTTAGTGGAGAAGGAGCACCTCCTATTGGCATCTAGCCCCTTGGGTAGACAACACTGTGTCATGTATGCCTGTGTGGCCTTGCTACCCTCCCCAAGGGCCACTTTTCCATCCTAAGCTACTCTGTGGCTAATGGTACAAAAAGGTGCTCAACCCCTAGGCCACTTTCCGTCTTGTGATGAGAACGAAACACTAACCCTTGCTGGAAGACATATTTAATATATGGCCCAGTCAAATCCCTGCAATAATAGACACTTTGTTGCACCTTTAATTCACATGGGTAGGCGTCTGAGACTCCCAGGCAGGACCAACATCATCAGTTCTATAGCCCTAGTTTCTTTGGGATGAGTTCCTTAGTTTCGTAGTCCTGCTACTACTCAAAAATGACAAATGCCCAGAGTTTCAATTAGAGGAGAGTGAAGAAACTTACTTGTTATATATGATGTGATGTGGTCTCATTGTCTAAATTCTAATAACATAGACCTAAAAGTTATAATGTCAGCTCTTAATAGCTGGAGGGACCACCTCCCTCTGCAGCCTGGGGTGGGGACTGTCCAGGCACCCCTTTGTCCCAGCCAGCTTCAAATACTTCCCAGGCACCCAGACAGGCAGCCCGTGGGGCTCCAGTGGCAGAACTCCCAGGAGCTACAATGGCTCCCTCCGTAGTGGAAGGGCAGAGACACCTGGGACAGGGAGGTGTCCCTGCAGGTGGGGGAAGCAGGACAAGGCCTACCTGATTCCATCCTCCCTTCCTCTTTCTCCTGAACTTTCTCAGAGGCACTGCAGCCCCTGGGGAAGGGCTGGTGGCTGAAGAGGTCGTCGCAAAGGAGGCTTCGACACAGCTTGGCGAGAAAGCGGAGGACATAGCCAACGCTGTTCACCACAGGCAGGCTCCGCAAGTGCTGTTTGCCATCAAAGGAAGCCGAGACTGGAAAACCAGAGAGACGGTAGCTTAGAGCCGGGCACTGGAGAAAACCGCAAGTCAATCGGCCCTGGTGAGGATTTTTCGTTTGTTCATTTTTGTTTTGTTGCTAAGCAGGCTATATTTGGATATCACCTGTTTGTTCACAATGTCCTGTTTCTGGTGGGGATCCCACCCAGGATACCACATTGCATTTAGTTGTCACATCTCCTTCCTCTCCTTGGTCTGTGACTGTTTCTCAGTCTTGCCTTGTTTTTCATCACTCTAACAGCTTTGAAGAGTACTGCTCAGGGTAAAATGTCCCTCCATTTGGATTTGTCTGTTTTTCTCATGATTAGACGAGGGTTATAGGTTCTTCGGGACCACAGAGGTGAAGTGCCCTTTCTATCACATCACATCAGGGGATAAAACCGGAGGAGAGGCTGTGACCATGGAAGACGGGATTTCTCTGACTCTGAATGATCTTGAATAATAAGACATGCCCTGAGATGGGGTTGAAGCCATGATGTTTCCCCACTGCCCTGCATGGTGGTAAGTGCTATGAAGAAGGAATGGAGCAGAGTAAGGAAGTACAGAGAGGCCGGGTGTGATGGCTCATGCCTGTAATCCCAGCATTTGGGAGGCAGGTGGATCGCATGAGCTCAGGAGTTTGAGACCAGCCTGGGTAACATAGTGAGGCCCTCATCTCTATAAAAAATTGTAAAAAGTTAGCCAGGCTTGGCGGCATGTTCCTCTAGTCCCAGCCACTTGTGGGGCTGAGGTCGGAAGATCGCTTGAGCCCGGGAGATCAAGGCTGCAGTGAGCCGTGATCGTGCCACTGCACTCTAGCCTAGGTGACAGAGTGAGATCCTGTCTCAAAATAAATAAATAAATAAATAAATAAATGGAGAGTGACAGGGGCGATATATTAGACAAGGGGTCAGAAAAGGATTCTTTGATAGAGTGGCATTTGAGTAGAACCTAAAGGACATCCATGAGGTCATCTCTGCTAGAACAGTGGGGAGCAAGAGAGAAGTAACCAAGAGATTAAAGAGGTAGCCAGGGCCAGGTCACACAGGGCCTGTGGGATTTTGTAAGGACTTGGGCTTTTACTTGGAGTGACATGGGAGACATTGGAGGGTTTAGGGCAGAGGAGGGGCATGATTTGACTTAGATTTTTAAAGAACCAGAGACGTTGCAGTGGGTGGTGAAAGGTGGTTGGACTCTGGATATATTTTGAAGTGGAGCAAAAGGATTCTGGATATATTTTGAGTGGAGAAAAAAAAAAAACAAAAAACAGTGGGTTGGAAGTGGGAAGTAGGAGAAGGAGAAGAGTCAAAATGAGGATCAGAAATTCAGTCTTCTTACCCGGGCGTGGAATCATCCTCTCCTTGAACCCTGAGAGAGGCTTTTAGCTCACAGGCTCATAAAGACCCTGGGAGCCCAGCAGATGAAGGACAGACCCTGGCCACACCTGCTGTCTCCAGGCCTGAGTATGGCTGCTTCCCCTGCAGAGAGACACCCATGGCCTCCTCATGCAACCTGCCCCAGGCCTTACCTGACACCATCTCGCCACCGTAGCCCTGCTTGACCAGGGAGAACACCAGCTTCTGCTGGTGGGCGCAGTCGATGCAGGCTTGGACGGCCTGCTGCAGCACCGCCGACGGCCGCTCGGGCCCGAAATGCTCTGGGAGCTGCTGCACCTTCTTCCTCTCCAGATAGGGCCCTGCATTGGCCTGCTTGTTGATGTAGAGGCAGACTGCAGAGACAGAGGCCACAAAGCCCTCAGCATCAGGGGCGCATCAGGCCAGCTGGCGGCCTTTGTGTACATGGGGGATGTGTCAGCCATGCCCCTTTGGCCCTGGCCTTGGGAAAGCTGGAAAGGGCAAAAGTGGGGTGGATACTTCCCAACTTAAGAAGTAAAAGAGGCAAAAGGGTTAGACACCCCAAGTGCCAGGGCCTGACCTCGGGTGCTTTCTTGGTTGGAAACGGTTGGTTAGGTGGGTCCACTCTGATCTACTGAAATCTGAATTAAAGACCATTATGGTGGCCCACATGGACCGTGTGTATAAAGGTATTTCCATGCTGGGAAAGTGTACATACAAAACCTCCTCTCCCTTCTCCAAAGGAGCTGTCAAGCTATAGACAATTTTTGCCATTTCTTTGTTAACCATCTACGAACAAAAAAATCAAGATGCCACTGATCACTCCAGAGACTATATATTCAACAAAGCTCTACAGACAGTGCTATTTACAATCTCAGAGAAAATAAACATTCAACAACCCATTTAGGTGAACCCAGTCAATGGTCTCCACACTTTTAAGGTAATAGACCCCATTGATAAAAATTTGGGGGGGCACATGTCCCAAACCATGTTTATTTATTTATAGGTTATATACATTCTTAACTGTATTAATATATTGTGTGAATTTTTTTTTTTTTTTTTTTTTTTTTTTTTTTGAGACAGAGTCTCACTCTGTCGCCCAGGCTGGAGTGCAGTGGCGCAATCTCGGCTCACTGCAAGCTCCGCCTCCCGGGTTCACGCCATTCTCCTGCCTCAGCCTCTCCGAGTAGCTGGGACTACAGGCGCCCGCCACCACACCCGGCTAATTTTTTTGTATTTTTAGTAGAGACGGGGTTTCACCGTGGTCTCGATCTCCTGACCTCGTGATCCGCCCGCCTCGGCCTCCCAAAGTGCTGGGATTACAAGCGTGAGCCACCGCGCCCGGCCCATTGTGTGAATTTTTTACAGGAAAGTATCTAATTTATATAATATAATAATATTATGTAAATGTTATTTACATAATATTATATGTATAAACATAAAAATGTTAGAATGTCTACAAAACTGGTTTTCATATATGATAGATTTCAGTAAATCAAGTGGAGTCTTTATGAATTTTGCAATTAAAGAGAAAAAGAAATACAAATCCTTTTTTAGCAGGAAGATTTTGTACAGAGAAGACTGCCCAAAGAGTTAGTTATCATCAGTAAAATTAGCTCGGTCAGTTGGGTGAGGTATTCAGACCTAGTTTATACAAGTTCAACTTCATTCTATTCTATGACAATGAATAAATTCCAACCTCCAACTACCTATGCCACCTGTAATTTGGTAACAGTTGCCAAACTGGTCAGCCTGTCTTCAGACTGTTTGCTTTTTCATTGTCTCAGACATCAAGGCAGATTCCTTAATAAATGAAGAGTGCCCTGGCCGACCTCTTGAGAAAAAACTATCCAAAACTTGGAAATAAGACACAAAAGTTATTTCCTTCACTTTCAATGACATGGTACAGCATTGTCTAATAAGCATTGCATACATTGTAAAACATATCCAAGAAATAGAAATTGTAAAAGGATGAGATAAGATGAATAGGAATAGCAGGTGTTATATTTTCTTCCATACATTAATGACCCCTCTTCTGTATCTGCCCTCTCACTCCCCATCATCCTCCCATAAGCATCTTACCTTAGAGGCCACTGGTGCAAAGGAGTGTTGAGGAGGGACTTTAGGAGGAGACCAATGGCATTTTGGAAAGGCTAAGTAGTAACAGCAAAGGTGAAGAAATAGGCTTTTTTTTTTTTTTTTTTTTTTTTTTAGCACCTACTATAGTCTCAAGACAAGCATGTGGGTTTGGTGGTATTATTACTGATTTACTAATGAAGAAACTGAGGCTTAAAGAAGTTAGTTGACTGCTCAAAAACTGTAGCCAGTGATGCAACAGAAATTTGGATCAAGTCTTTTGGAAGACACTCTGGTAGAGTCCAGGTCTCATCCCAGATGATAAGAAAAATCTAATAAGGGACCTTCATGCAGGCACTATGCTACACCCTACAAAGAAAGCTTGAACAAAATGAAACAGTCCCTGCCCTCACAGAGCTTACATCCTGGTGGGGGAAGTAGGCCTATTCAGATGATCTCATGAACTGATGTGAGACCATGTGAAACTGTGGCTATGAGAAACACGGGGAGGGGCTAAGAGAGCCCATCTGGGGGACCCTGGCAGGAAAGTTCATGAGGACCTTCTGGAGAGAAGTATGCCTGATCTGAGATATAAGGGAGGAATAGGGTGGCCCGAAGGAATGATCACTCCACATAGAGGGAGAGAATATGCTAAGACTCTGTGGCCAGTCTGAGAGAAGAGCAGTGGGTTGAACCACAGGGTGGAGCCTGCAGGGCCTTGTCGGCCAGATTAACAAGCCTGGGCTTCATCTAAAAGCAATGGGAGGGACTGAAGGGATTTAAATGGGATGGGAGAGGGGCTGGGGTTGTGACATAAGGGGATTCTCTGTGTGTGTGTGTGTGTGTGCGTGTGTGTGTGTGTGAGAGAGAGAGAGAGAGAGAGAGAGAGAGAGACACCATCAGATTGTCATTACTATTATGATGAAACTGTCAGTTGGTGGATGCCCCACCAGAGACAGAGATTGGGATACCTGCTACCCGGACTGGGTTGGAGGGTAGTGGGTCAGACTAAGGAAGAATGGGATCCTTAGGAAATCTGGAAGAGCAAACACAGGAACAAGAGCACTGTTTAAGGTGAGCAAGCTTAGATCAGTGCAACGGATCAGCGCACCCTGGCTCCTAAAAGAAACATCTGGCCACTCTGTGTCCCCGTCATCCACCTCCCTCCAACCAAAGTAACCACCTAAACCCAAGCTGCACTGAAAACCAAGTTCTACATAATCCAAGCTGTGGGACATGTAAGCTGGTGCTCTCAGAGACTCTGGTCATCCTGTCTGCTGCCTAGCTAGCACACTAAATCCCTCATTTGAGCCATCTCAGCAACAACTCTTTAATCCACAAAGTAACAGTTAGATGGTGTCTGCCCTGTTCTCTACAGACCATCACAGCCTTGGAGTTCATTCTGCAGACCTACCTGTGAGAGCCTGTGGGACCGCCAAGCTGGGGACTGTGGCTGCGTCCTGAGGGATGGAGCTGAGGTCGGGCTCTGGGGTACTCCGCGGAGGCGAGAGGGCTAAGGGAGTCATGAGAACCCGAGACTTGATCTGGAAGAGACAGCCCATTTGGTCAATGAGAATCTGGCAATGCTCTCTACACCCTTCCAGATTCTGTCCTAGACGGCAGTTAACCATTGCTCTTCTATCATGCTTCCACACCTTTCCATCCTGCAGCTTCGGGGCCTGAGCTGCAGCTCAGGATTCATATTTGGGGTCACAAGTTCATGCTCAGGATTCATATTTGGGGTCACATTCAGAGATCACCTCTCATCCCACCCTTACAGAGGAGCCACCCAGGAAATGACAGTGTCAGGCAGTGAGTGCAGGAGCACAGAGATGCAAAGAGTTGGCCTCCATGAACCCTTTGAGTGCAGAATGCAGGATAGGAGAGTTTCCAGCCTGCACCCCATGTGTTCCCTAGAATCCTGTGGACAGGGCTTTCCCTTTATCCACCCAACCAGAGACCAATCCTGAAGCTCTCTTCACTCTCTCCCAAGCTCTCTGCTCACAAAAATCACTGGATCCTGCCGGAAAAGAGAGCAGGAGCCATTCCTCCAAGAGGCTGACATACTGCTGTGTTTATTTCCCGCAGCAGATTGACAAAACTAGCCTGGATGTGGACACAAGAGTGAGCAGTGGCCACTTTGATGATTTCACTTGAAACCACAAAGGAGGAGTTAAAATTTGCCCTTATGGAGTAAGGGAAAGATGAATAGTTGATGACTTGTTGATATCCACATTAACAAGTTACTCTTTATATCAAGACTAGTACAGAGACAAGCTTTTAATCTTAGCTGTCTACCCAAAAATAATGAAGAAAGTCAGGCATGTCCTTGTCTTCACCTCTGACCTATATCTAGACCTCAGTCCAGACCAATTAAGTCAGTCTGTGGAAGTGAGACTCACACATCCGGAGTTTTTAAAGATACTGAGATTCTAATACACGGTTAAGGTTGGGGAGCCTTGCCCAAAACCAAAGCTTTTCAATTTTTGCAATCAACATTCTAGGGGGTCTCGTTAAAATGCAGATTCTGATTCAGGAGTTCTGGGCTGGGACAGGAGATTCTGCATTTCTAATGAGCTCCCAGGCACGACTGATGCTGCTGGTCCATGGACCACACTTTGAGTAGCAAGGTTGTATGTCCTATTGTTAACATGTGTGCAGTCCTCATCTATATCTTCACTTTCTTCCTGGATTTTTAGGATAGAATACTAATAATAGTCATGGAGAAATAGTATTTGAACTGCTTGTTCCCCAGTCATTCTATATTCACTCATTTATTCGTTCAACAAATATATATTGAGAGCCTATTTTACGCTCAACACTCTTCCAGCTGCTACGGAAACAGCAGAAGCAAAGCGTACAAAAATCTTTGGCCTCGTGGAACTGATATTCTGTTGGGGGGAGACAGACAATAAACAGAATAAATGGGTGAATGATATAGTAAATTACATATTAATAAAAGCTGATGATGAAAATAAGGAGGGAAGGGGCATGAGAAGTGTAATTGAGTTGTACTTTAGGCTGACATTTTTAAATAAGGAGGTTGAGGCATTTCTTGGGTGAAATTGCACCCAAGATTTGAAGGAGGTGAGGGAGCAAGTCATACAGTGTGTAGGGAAAGAATATTCCAGGCAATGTCAATATCAAACCCCAAGGTTCTGAGGCAGCAGTATGCCTGGAGGGTTTGTGCAACTATAGGGAGGCCAGAATGAGATTGGAGAGGTAATAAAGCCAGGTTGGGCAGGGCTTTGCAGGACACTGTCAGGCTTTTAGCTATTACTCCTGAACTCTTTTGAGCAGGGAAACAATAGGATCTAAACTAACATTTTAACAATCTTTCTTTCTTTCTTTCTTTTTGAGATGGAGTTTCGCTCTTGTTGCCCAGGCTGGAGTGCAATGGCACCATCTCAGCTCACCGCAACCTCCACCTCCCAGGTTCAAATGATTCTCCTGCCTCAGCCTCCCAAGTAGCTGGAATTACAGGTGCCCGCCACCACGCCTAGCTAATTTTTGTATTTTCAGTAGACAGGCTTTCACCATGTTGGCCAGGCTGATCTCGAATTCCTGACCTCATGATCTGCCCTCTTTGGCCTCCCAAAGTGCTGGGATTACAGGCGTCAGCCACTGTGCCCGGCCAACAATCTTTCTGACTGTGGTCTTGAGAAGAGACTGAAAGAAGCAAAAGTGGGAGGACCACTAACCTACAGTAGCTTAGAGATGACAGTAGGCTGGAGCGTGGTGATAGCAGTGGCGGTGATGAGAAGTAGACAGATCCTGGACATGTTTTGAAGGTGGAACCAACAAAATTTACCAAGGCATTGAATGTGGTATACGAGAGAAAGAAGGATGTCAAAGATGACTTCAAACATTGACACCAGGAGGGCTCTAGGTGGAGTAGTTTTTTTGTTGTTGTTGTTTGTTTTCCAGGGAAGGAGGATAGAGTGGAGGGGGCTAGAGAAGATCAGGGATGAGTTTTGGACATGTCAAGTTCAAGATACTTGCTAGACATCCAAGTGGAGATATTACTAGGCAGTTGCATCTAGTAGAGTATATGGTTCTGGGGGAGAGCCTAAATGAAGATGTACGTTTGGGAATCATGAATATAGAGTTGGTATGTCAGACCATAATAATGGAAGATATCATCAGAGAAGTGAGTGTAGATGGAGAAGAGAAGGATCCAAACACTGAGCCCTGCAAGATTCCAACACAAAGAGCCTGGAGAAATGAGAAAGGGACAAGAAAAAGAAATCAGGAAAGAGCACCCAATGGGGTAGAAAGAAAACTGGGAGAGGGTGGGAGTGTGGAAGTGAATGGAGAGGCTCTTTCAAGGAGGAGATAGCGGTAAACCATGCTAAGTGCTCTGATGAGACAAGTAAGACTAGGAGTGGCCATTAGATTTAGCAATTTATCAACAAGAAAGGTGGTTCAGAGTGGGTTGAATTGGAATAAGAATAAATCTTTGCCCTTGTGGAACTGACATTCTAATGGCCAGCGGGGGCAGGGAGACAATAAATGAATAAATAAGTATATGATATAGTATGTTAGATGGCGATAAGAGCCAATGTTGAAAATAAAGAAGCAAGGGGCATGGGAAATGCAATTGAGGAGTTATACTTTGAGTTGAGATTTTAAAATAGGGTAGCTCCTGATTGGAAAAACGGAAAGAGAAGCATTAGGGTCAGTAAGTAAAGTCAACTCTTTCAAGGAGTTTTGTCAAAAAAGGGAGCAGAGAACTAGCCATAGCAAAGGAACAAAGTGGGATTAAAATATTTTTTTTGCCCCACAATGAGATACCACCTTGCTGGTAGCTATTAAGACAGCTACTATCAAAAAAAAATACAAAACAAAAAATAACAAAATGAAACCCCCCCAGCAAATAGTAAATGTTGGCAAGGATGTGGAGAAACTGGAACCCTTGTGCACTGTTGGTGGAAATGTAAAATAGTGCTGCCGCTATGGAAAAGAGTATGGCAGTTTTTCAAAAAATTAGAAATAAAATTACCATATGACCCAGCAATTCCATTTCTGACTATATACCTCCCAAAATTGAAAATAGAGTCTCCAAGAGATATTTCACATCCACGTTCATGGCAACGCTATTTACAATAGCCAAAAGTCAAATGCACAGAGACAGAAAGTATAATGGTAGTTGCCAGGAACTGGGAGAAGGTGGGAATGGGGAGTTATTGCTTAGTGGGTAGAGAGTTTTAATTTTGCAAGATGAAAATGTTCTGGAGATTGGTTGCACAACAATGTGAATATACTTCACACTATTGACTTTTATGGCAAACTCAAAAATGGTAAATTTTAGAAATAATGCTAAATTTTATGTGTTTTTTAGTAAAATTTAAAAAATTAATTTTAAGGATTCTTTGTTTTTTGTTTTTGAGATGGGAGAAAAAATAGTGTTTTAATGCTGATTAAAATAATCCAGTAGAAAGAGAAAAGTTAATTGTACAGAAGAGTGTGTGGAGACCTGCTCACATGAAAGGGCTTTGAGTAGGTGAGAGGGTAGGAGATTTAGTGCATCAGGGAGGCCGTGGCCTAAGAGGACACACATACTTTCCATCTATTGCCACAAGACAGAATATAAAGGTTTGAATGCTGGGGTGGGTGGATGTGGAGGTGGGAGCTTGCAGAAGGTCTCTTCCCATGGCTTCCAATTTCCCCGAGATATGGAAGCTGAGTGGGAGGGCAGAGGAGGTGGGTATGGTCATGAACTGGGAGAGTAGGAGGCCTGGGGAATGGAGCACGGCTGCTGAGCAGCACTGAGGGGGCACTGGGATGTGCAGAAATGAATGTGAAATGAGATCAGTCAACAGCAAGCACATTGGCTGCCCAGTGCCAAATGGGTGCTGAATTTCAGGCTCTCAAGGGAGCCTCTATATTAATCAGAAACTATAATTAACAATAGAGATTTCATCTTATTCTGAGTGTCACATTTCAAAATTAAAGGACATATCCTGTAGGAATACACTGCTAAATATTATAAACATAATTTAAAAGAAGCCTCAGTCATGGGAATGGGAGATCATAAACCTGCTTTGACTCAGTGACTCTGACTTTGGTGTGACTTCGTCATCTGCCAAGTGTCATGAGGGTGGCGGCCGCCATGCCTATTTATGGAGGCCATGCACCAAGGGTCCCCTGACTGCCTTTCTCGGAATGAAAGGCTTTCCATGCCTTGTGACAGAGAGGCTGGTGGTGACAGAGTCCCTGAGGACTTCAGGCAGTGACTTCTGGAATAACCCTGGCTAAATCCTCCTTCACAAGCTTAAAGCCCTTAACTGTCATCACAGAGATAATAATGCTCACTGGGGAAAAATGGAATTGGCAAATTATTTTTTCCTCTGTGGTCTTTAAGCAAATCACACAAAGATACTTGTGATTCTTCCCTAGAAAAATGACGATGATGATGATGAGTAAAATGTAAATATCCAGACACTGTTTACTGTTCATATAAACCTCCTAATGACTTTAACATCTAATGTTTTCTCACCATTTTAATATTTATTAGAGGCCAAGTGTATTGGCTCACACCTGTAATCCCAGCACTTTGGGAGGCCAAGATGGCAGGATTGCTTGAGCTCTGGAGACCAGGCTGGGCAACATAGTGATACCTCTTTTATACTAAAAATTTAAAAAATTAGCCAGGCGTCGTGGCGTGTGCCTGTTGTTCTAGCTACTCAGGAGGCTGAGGCAGGAGGATTGCTTGAACCCAGGAGATCGAGGCTGCAGTGACCTATGATCACACCACTACACTCCAGCCTGGGCAACAGAGACAGAACCTGTCTCAAAAAAAAAAAAAAAAAAATTACTAGGGAGGAATCTGCTCATTGAACCCACCTCAAATGAAGTAATGGAATTATAATTGGCTGTTACTTCTGTCCATTTCTGTCCAAGTGAAATTACAGGGATTAGATTAAATTGCCTGATTGCAAGGAAACCTTCTGTATTCATCCAGTCTCTAAAACAACTGCTAGAACTTTTGAATGAAAGAAAAAGTCATGAGCAACTATGGGTAGTATATAGCTTTTTAAAAATATCCTTTGCTAGATAATAAATCACGAGCAGAAATACCCTTTTGACTTAGCATTCAGAAATTTCAATCCCATTGCTTAATATAAAGAATAAAAAGTAGCCTAATGTAGAAAAAGGAGTCACCCATGATTTTAGAAAAGTCCTGAAATAGAAGAGCATGGATATGAGCCCACTGGCTAGAAGCATTGCTCTAGTGTGATGCAGGGCCCAGTCCATCAGCGCAAACCTCTCCCCAGTGGAATGCGGGGTTCCCTGTCTGTCGCAACCTATCCAAGCTGTTCTCTGGCAGGGCATTTGTCTTTGTAGTTGTTGCCTTAGGTTTCTAAAAAAAAAAAAAAAAAAAAAAAAAAGCTGTCTATTTTGTTTTTTAAATGGACAAAACAGGGCTCTGATATAGTGGTTTCTAACACCATTCTTCAATATAAGGAACAAAAACTCCTTGCAGACATGGCTGATTTTAGGACTAGGGTAGGGAATACACAAGGGGAACCTACAGCATCTTGTAATGCCAGAAAGTAAGAAAATACTAAGGAAATAAAACACACACAATGGTGGGGACTGGTTATAGGGACACAGGTGCCAACTGAAAGAGCTCCCAATGGCCAAATTCGGACCAAGAGGAACAACAAATAAATAATGCAGTAATGGATTATAACTCAAAGTATGAAACAAATATTCATGAATCCACACTGACATAAATAGGTGGTTGACTCAGTAAATAAAAGGGAAAGAACAAACAACTCTCCCACGCATAAAAATTTCAAATAATTTATGTAGACACCCCACCCTCAAGTAGGTGAAGCATAATTCCCTACTCCTTACGGATGGGCTGTGCACAGTGAGTACTTCCAAAGAGTACAGTAAGGAAATGAAGGGGAAATGTAACTTTACAATAGAGAAACCTGATAAATAAGACTTCAACCATATGATCAAGGTCAACATCATCAGTGATAAGTCATGTCACTAGCATGTACTCTCACCATATGATGAAAATGCTACGTCACCTCTGGGATCTTCTTCTCCAAGCCCCCTAACCCTAGTCTAATCATGAGAAAAACATTAGACAAACTGAAATTGCAGAACATTTTACAAAATACCCAACCAGTACTCCTCAAAACTGCCAAAGTCATCACAAAAGGAAATTCTGAGCAACTTTCCCAGCCCAGAGGAGCTTAAGGAAACATGACAACTAAATGTTATGTAGTATCTTGGATGTGATCCTGGAATAGAATAGAATAGAATAGAATAGAATAGAATAGAATAGAATAGAATAGAATAGAATAGAATAGAATAGGGAAAAGCTAATTAAATTGGAATAAAATATTGACTTTATTTAATAATGAAGTATTATGATGGGTTCACTAGTTGAGACAAACATACCACAGTAATATGAGATGTTAAAAATGGGGGAAAACCGGGTGTGGGGTACTTGAGAATTCTCTGTTTTATCTCTGCAACACTTCTGTAAGCTGAAAACTATTCTAAAATAGTGTTTGTTTTCAAAATATTAAAAACAGGATGTGGCAGAATAAACTGGGTAAATGGAGAGGAGGAGAGAAGAGAGGCCTCTTCCTGGCAGCATAGAACTGGAAGCAGCTTGCTGCGCAGGACGCCATGCTCTGACATACAAGAGCTAATCCTGGGCCTTCAAAGCTAACGTCCCTTCCCAAGTGCTAGTACAGTTGCCACCTTTACCTGAGATTCAAAACCTCAACCCAGCAGATGTGGCAACCCCTCATCCAAGGCAGGGTCTGTGCTTTGCCTCATTAGAGAATACCGCTGGGACAAAGCAGTAAGTCAAAGTGTCCCTAGCAGCTGGAGTTTCCACCAGAGGGGCTGGGGAATCTGGGATCAGCTCATCTTTCTTTTCCATTTATAGAACCAAAATATGGGCCTGGGGAATTTCTGGCTCCAGCTGTCATTTAGGGGAGGACCTTCTCTAAGACATTTGCTAGAACATCACTGGAAAGAATTGGGAGGGGATTTGGGGGGAAACTGAGATGTGAGGCCAAGAGGACACTAAAGGGGAGAGGGTCGGTTGATGTAAAACTCAAGGATTTTTCTAGAAACGTCTGGCTTTGGCAGTAACAGAAATGCCAACTAAACATTGTTTGACAGACTGGCAGCAAGAGGTGGATAATGTGAAGATGGAGAGTGTGGCTGGGGAAGGATGAGGCTGTATAGAGGCTGCTGGCACATCCGCTGAGGGTAAGCCAACAAAGCAAAATTTTAAAATGTGTTTAGGGCAGCAGTGGGCACATGCAAAGGAATACCAGCTTTGGATCTGGATTGAATGTCCAGCGTGGCCACTCACTGACTCTGAGGCTTAGTACTTAGGCCCTCAGAGCCTGCCTTTCCTCATCTGTAAAGATAATAGCCCTCACACAGGGATGTAGTTAGAATTAAATGCAGAAGTTTAGCATAATGCAAAGCGAGAACTCAATAAATGTTAATTGTCATTATTGGTGTTAGTATTATTATTGTTACTTTTAGAAATTCCAAAAATGCAAATAAGTCCCAAGTTTCTTGTTCATGCAGTGATGGCAGGAGGAGGAAACTGCCCATCTTTCCTGGAACCCATCTACATTTTCCATGCTTATCTCTTGGGATCACATCTTCAGAAATCTCTGCAAACCCACCCTTTTTCCTCACACCTCGCAGATGATCCCCTCTGTGAAACATGCTTCCAATCCATTTTGAGATGGTTCCTAAGTGTTGCTTAGGTAATAGCTATCCTTTCCAAGTGGCATCATTTAAGCCAAATCTAAAAAGGAAAAAAAAAATCATTCATTCAATGAGACAGACATTTATTCAACAAAAACTTGAGCACCTACTATGTGCCAGGAACTGTTCTAGGTGCTGAAGATTCAGCTGTGAATGGGGAAGATAAACTTCTTGTTCTCAATGAGAGCAACTAGGTGACCAGGGTAGGCCTATAAAGGGCTGACACTGAAGTCAGGATCTGAGTGGCTAGAGGTAGCCTGTTGTGACCGGAGAAAGCTTTCCAGGCAGACAGAACAGCTTGTGCAAACATTCTAAAGCTTGGCTTCTTCAAGAAACCAGAATGGTTGGAACTGTGGGCAAGAGTCAGAATGGTGCAAGATGAGGTCAAGCTAGGTGGTTAGGATGAGATAATGGCAGTTTTCTAAGTTAGTGTTATGCATTGAATTGCGTCTCTCTAAAAAGACATATGTTCAAGTTCTAATCCCCTGTACCTGCAAATATTGGCTTTATTTAGACATAGGGTCTTTGCAGAGGTAATTAAGATAATGAGTGCATACTGTATTAGGGTTGGTCTTAACCCAATGACTGGTGTGCTTATAAGAAGAAAAAAACTTGATACAGACACAGACACCTGTTTGGAGAGAATGCTATGTGACGACAGAGGCAGAGATTGGAGTAATGCGTTGACAGCCAAGAAACAGCCGGCAACCACCAGAAGCTAGGAAGAGGCAAGAAAGGACCCTCTCCTGGAGTCTTCAGAAAGACAGCATGGCCCTGCTGACACCCTGATTTCAGTCTTCTAGCCTCCAGAAAGGATTTTTTAAGCCACCCAGTTGGTAGTACTTTGTTACAACAGCCCTAAGGAAACAAATACAGTCAGGATAAGAAGTTTGGATTGTATTCTATGAGTGATGGAAATAATTACAGGATTTTAAGCAGGGAAACACACAAGCTAGTTTTCATTTTATAAAAATAAATATGGTGCTAGGCCCAGTGGCTCACATCAGAATCTCTGAGTGCTGTTATCCCAGCACTTTAGGAGGCTGAAGCAAGAGGGTCACTTGAGCTCACGAGTTCAAGACCAGTCTGGACAAAATGGCAAAACTCCATCTCTACAAAAAATACAGACAAAACAAAACAAAACTAAACAAAACAAAAAAAACTGGCCGGGTGTGGTGGCATGCACCTTAGTCCCAGCTACTTAGGAGGCTGAGGTGGGAAGATGGCTTGAGCCTGGGAGGCAGAGGTTGCAGTAAGCCGAGATTGCGCCACTGCACTCCAGTCTGGGAGACAGAGCCAGACCCTGTCTCAAAATAAATGAATAAATAAATAAATAAATACTTAAATACATACATACATACATAAGGCTGCTGTTAGGCAGAATGGATGGGGAAGTGGAGGCAAAGTGCAGAAAATAACACTACTAAGGAGATATCACGTGGTCTAGCTGAGAGACACTGGTGGCTACACTAGGGTGGAAGTAGCGAGGTGGAAAGAATTGATTGGATTCAGGGTGTACTTTGAGATGGAACTGAAGTGACGGGTGAGAGAAAGCACAAAATCTAGGATAATATCTACATCTATTCACAAAATCTTTGCTTTAATAGTACATTTTTATTATGTTATAAAACATTAGCATTTATTTACTTATTGCTGATTTGGTTAACTTACTAACTAGACTTATTATGGGGCAATAATACTGGCTTTGTCTCTAAGTTTCAAAACATTCCTTCTGTAATACTAAAGTAATAAACCTTCAGAATGAGACAGTAAAAGTTCTGTGCAGAAGTTTGGGAGAGGGCATGAAGAAAAGGAAATAATCCGTATTTCCTCATCGGGGCAATGGACATAATTTCAGTCAACTACACATTGCCACTGCACTGTAGGGCAGTGGCAAGAGTACAGGTCTTAGAGATAACAAATGACACTCTAGTACTGGTTCTGCTGCCAACTCACACGGGACTCTGAGCAACTCACTCAGCTCCTCTAAACTTCATCTTCCAAAGCCATTAAATGGGTTACACTTGTTGGTTTCTAAGCTTTTCCCAACTCATAATATTGTGTGTGTAACTTTCATTAGATTATTTTTGAACACATTAAAGAATTTGAGTCAAAACCAGTGTTAGTGCCATATTTGGAATGTTAATTAGAAGAAATGTAACATACTAAATTCTTTGAAGTCCTGTTTCTGGTAAGATGGAAAACTGGTTATTAGGATCAATTGAAACTACTACAAATAATGAATAAATGCAAAAATGATTAAAAGCGTGGAGGAACTGACATACATAAAGAATAACCAGGCCAACATATAGGTGTAATCTGGGCCATGGGCATTGCAATGAAGCCCAGGGCTTACCCTAAGAGCTACAACCTCAGGATAAGGGCACGCCAGCTGTAGACTTGTCCCATCTTCTCCCACCCCTGCCTGGCTACAAGAAAAGTTGCCTTGACATTGAGGGAGGAGATTTGCAGAATCCCTGAGAAGATATTACCAAAAACCAGACCGCACATATATTTGCATCCCAAATTCACAGAACTTGGGTGATTAAGAAAACTTCAGGCTATGAATTTAGTTAAAAAATTACTCAATATGACAGTGTCTCAGGTGACTGGAAAGGCAAAAGAAAACACATCATCTCTGGAGAAAGATTTCAAAGAAGTCTCAAAAATAATTTTTCAAGGTTGATGAATAACAGTCCAAAATACCCAAGCACACAAGGAAGCAAATAACTAAAGAAAGAATAAGCAATAAAAACACACAGCAATAAAACCCCCAAAATATTAAGATATTTCAATTATCAAACTTAGATTAAAAACAACTATGATACTATGTATAAAGATATAAAGGACAAGCTTGAAAATATATCTGGGGAACAAAAAATGATTTAAAAAACACAGTAAATTTGAAAAAGAAGCAAATTGAATGTTTATAAGTGGGTAACACAATAATTAAAATTAAGAAGTAAATGGATAGACTTAACAGCATTGTAAACACAGCTAAAGAGAAAATTAATGAGCTCGAAGATATGTCAGAAGAAATTACCCAGAAAGCAGCACAGAAACCAGTAGATTAAAGCTATGGAAAAGAGGTTAAAAGACATAGAGAATATGAGAAGTTTGAAACATAAGAGTTTCAGAAGAAAAGAATATGGAGAATGGAAAGGAGATTATATTTGAAGAGATAATAGCAGAGAATTTTCCAGAACTGATGAAAGATTTCAACTCACAGATTCAGGAAGCTCAGCAAATCCTAAATAGGATGAATAAAATATAAATCCACATGTCAACACAATGAAGTGAAATTATAAAACACCAAAGACGGAGAGAAAAATCTTAAAATTAGATTAAAAATACAGATTACTTTCCAAGAAACACCTAAATAAGCTAGAAAAGTAGTTGAATTCTCTACAACAGTGAACCCCAGAATATAAATATAACATCTTTGGTTTTGTTTCTTGTTTTTGTTTTTTTTTTTTTTTTTAGACAGAGTCTTGCTCTGTCACCCATGCTGGAGTGCGGTGGTGCAATCTTGGCTTACTGCAACCACCGCTTCCTGGGTTCAAACGATTCTCCTGCCTCAGCCTCCCAAGCAGCTTGGATTACAGGCAGGCGCCACCATGCCAAGCGAATTTTCATATTTTCAGTAGAGATGGGGTTGCATCATGTTGGCCAGGCTGGTCTCGAACCCCTGACCTCAAGTGATCCGCCCGTCTTGGCCTCCCAAAATGCTAGGATTACAGGCATGAGCCACCGTACCCGGCAAAATATATCTTCTATGTGCTTCAAGGGAATAACTGACAATCTAGACTTCTACACCCAGAAAAAAAAAAAAAAGTCTTTTTTTTTTCAAAAGTGAAGGTAAAATAAAGATAGTCCCAAACAACAAAAACTAAGAGTTTATCACTAGAGGACCTATATTAGAGGAGCTTCTTTTCATTTTACTTCAGGCAAAATGAGAAGGAACCCAGGTGGAAGTTCTGATATACAAAAATGAAGAATTTTTTAGAAGTGGTAAATAATCAGGTGAATTTAAATGAAAATGACTGTATAAAACAATAATAATGATGACTGGAGGAGCTAAAAAAAATTAAAATGTATGGCAACAACAATATATAAGTGTGAGGGGCAGAATATAAATGCAATTAAAGTGTACTAAAGTCCTTGTATTATTTAGGAAGAAGCAAAATTATGGTTAGCTTTAGACAACTCTGATAAGTAAGCATGCTGTAATTTTTAGAGTAACCATTAATACAACAGAAAACAGAATGCTTGACTTCCAATGAATGGGAAAGAAAAAATTAAATATTAAAAAATAACTCAAAAAGAAGGCAGAAAAGAAAGGTAAAAGGAATATATAGAACACAAAAAATCAGTATAGATTTAAGCCCAAATTTATTGGTAATTTTTTAAAATATGATTGGACTAAACACCTAATTAAAAGACAAAGATTGTCATATTAGATGTTATGGGTTGAAATGTGTCCCTCAAAAACATACGGAAATCTCAACTCTCAGTACCTGTGAATGTGACCTTATTTGAAAATACAGTCTTTGCAGATGGTCGAGTTAAGATGAGGTCATAAGTCTGGGTCTTAATCCAATGTTACTGGTATCCTTATACAAAATGGAAATATGGACGGAGAGGCAGACACACACAGATGGAAGATGATGGGAAGACATGGGGAGTAAGCTGTCTACAAGCCAAGGAAAGCCTGACACTGTCAGAAGCTGGGAGAGAGACATGGAACAGATTCTTCCTTACAGACTCAGAAAGAACCAACACTACCTACACCTTGATCATGAACTTGTAGCTTCCAAAACTCTGAGACAATAAATTTCTGTTGTTTGTTACCTAGTTTGTTGTGTTTTGTTACATCAGCCCTAGAAAATAAATGCACTTTTTTTTTTTTTTGGTCAAGGTCTTACTCTGTCACTCAAGCTAGAGTGCAGTGACACGATCACGACTTACTTCAGCTTTGAGTTCCTGGGCTCAAGCAATCCTTCCACCTCAGTCTCCCAAGTAGCTAGGACTACAGGTGAGCACCATCACAGTTGGCTAATTTATCTATTTTATTATTTTTTGTAGAGGCAGGGTAGTGCTATGTTGCCCAGGCTGGTCTCGAACTCTTAGGCTCAAGTGATCCTGCTGCCTAGCCTCCCAAAGTGCTGGAATTACAAGCATGAGCCACGATGCCCAGCCTAGATTTTTGTTTTTTTAATTATGTTCTCCTTCCTTTCCTTCCTTTCTGTTATGGACTGAATGTTTGTGTACCTTCCAAAATTCATACGTTGAAGTACTAACAGCCAATGTGAAGGTATTTGGAGGTGGAGCCTTTGGGAGGTAATTAGGTTTACATGAGGTCATGACGGTGAGCCCCGTGAAGAGATTCATGTTCTTTTTTTTTTTTTTTTGTATGTTTTTGAGACAGAGTCTCGCTTTGTCACCCAGGCTGGAGTGCAGTGGCACCATTCCGGCTCACTGCAACCTCCATCTCCCAGGTTCTCCTGCCTCAGCCTCCCAAGTAGCTGGGATTATGGGCACTTGCCACCACACCCAGATAATTTTTGTATTTTTAGTAGAGATGGGGTTTCACCACATTGGCTAGGCTAGTCTCAAACTCCTGACCTCAAGTGATCTGCCCGCCTCTGCCTCCCAAAATGCTGGGGCTACAGGTGTGAGCCACTGCACCTGGCCGGGATTAGTGTTCTTAAAAAAGAGGAAGAGAGGCCAGAGCTTGCTTGCTCTCTCCACCATGTGAGGACACAGTAAGAAGGCAGCCGTTGCCGAGAGAGCCCTCACCAGAACTGAATCCTGCTGCACCTCGATCTTGGACTTTACAGCCTCCAGAACAATGATAAAATTAATTTCTATATTGAAGCCACCCAGGCTATGGTATTTTGGTACGGCAGCCCGAGCTGACTAAGACACCTCCCCGCCTCTATTTAAGGAAGACTAGCTTTGTCCATGTCCCTGCCCATAGCTTTCCTTGTGGACACATTTCTTCTTGGAACTCACGTTCTTTCTTCATACAAAACTCCCTTGGGGTTCTGAGGAGATGCTGCAGGGGAACAAAGTTAGAAGACATCGAATAACTCACCATGTTTAACCACAGACTTTCGTCTAAAAACTTGCCTGCGGGAAATGCACATTGGTTCCAATAACAAGAAGCTTGTGGCAAGTGACCTACTTCCATTCCTGGGAGTCAGCCTGTAACCGGGTCTACTCGTACCTATTTCCTTCTGCATTTGGGGGAGATATTAAACACCCAAGAGATGGAAGGGCTGGTACCTTTTGGCCTTGAGGCCTGCTTTGGTCAAATCTGGGATTCTAATTAAATAATCATTGCACTAACACTTTCTTAGGAAAGTAAAATTACCCAAATAGAATAGATTGCCTCCATCACAGTGAAAGCAGAAGCGGATGCTTGGAGGTGTGAGTGGAATGGCCCACCCTTTCTTGTGCCTTTCAGAGATGCAAATGAGGAGGGATAGGATTCGGATCCTATGGGTTCAGATGCTGGTCTGTATCCAGAAAGGGGCTGAGACTGGTGAGGAGGTGGGGAGGGCTCCTGCTCTGCCTGAGGTGGGAAGGAATGGTTTCATTTTCTCCTCACCGAAGGAACCCAAGAGAGGAGACAATGAAGCCAGTTTTCCATGGGTACCGGGAGGGAGAAGGAAGAAACAGAAAGACAGAAAAGTGCTATCTGATATGGTTTCACTGTGTCCCCACCCAAATCTCATCTTGAATTGTAGCTCCCATAATTCCCACGTGTTGTGGAGGAACCGGTGGGAGGTAACTGAATCATGGGGGTAATTTCCCCCGTACTGTTCTTGTGGTATTGAATAAGTCTCACCAGATCTGATGGTTTTACAAGGGGAAACCCCTTTCGCTTGGCTCTCGTTCTCTCTTACCTGCTGCCATATAAGACACACCTTTTGCTTTCCACCATGACTGTGAGGCCTCCCTGGCCTCGTGGAACTGTGAGTCCATTAAACCTCTTTTTCTTTATAAATTACCCAGTTTAAGGTACTTCTTTATCAGCAGGGTGAAAACAGACTAATACACTATCCTTAAATAAAGCAGAATTCAGAAAAACATCTATCCATGAGAGTCATTTAACAGAAGCTGTCCACTATGGCCTGCAACCCCAACAATCTTTAGTAGAAACCACACATTTCAAGAACTGCTTGGTGTGATTGGGTTTCTTACAGAAACTGGTGAGGGGGTCAAGTTCTGTATATCAGTGGCAATGGGATCAAAACCTTCAGCCCAGCTGATGAGAGCGGGGACAGGGACCATCCAGGTACAGGCATCTTGAGCTCAGCAGAACTCTGATCCCCCAGGGGCTGGAGCCGGCTTGTACTAGTCCATGAGAGAGGATTGTCACATCTTCAGGAGTATTGCAAGTGGATTGTTAAACACAGCCCTTATTAAAAATTATGAGGCGGAGGTTGCAGTGAGCTGAGATTGCGACATTGCACTCCAGCCTGGGCGACAGAGTGAGACTCTGTCTCAAAAAAATTTTTAAAATAAAAATTACAGTATATACACTTACAAGTTAATAAAGTTTGCAGGGAGTCTCTGAACCTACCCTGGCTCAGGAGGCTGCCCCATTCACAAATCATTTTTTACTTAGTGAAACTAAACAAACAAACAAGTAAATAAAAAGTTTATTAAAAACAAAAGTAATAAATACTGACAACTCATCACTTTGTAATTTTACGACAGCATCTGTATTTCCAAGGGTTTGCTGCTGTACATCTTTTCCCAAATTCATATTCAGGGACATCACATTGGTGGCTTAATATTGGCCATGAAGGGAATATTTACACCTTAGAATCTGGGAAATGCTGTGAATTAGAGCTGGGCTTATTATTGTGTTGATTTATAGACTTTAAAAAATGATGGAAAAAATACTAAAAATGCAGGTTAAACTTAAAAGCATGTCATGTCTATAGCTATTACAATGTGAATAGCACGAAAACTTAAATTCTTTTTTGTCTTCAAAAACTATTATCCAATCCAGGCATGGTGGCACATGCCTGTAGTCCCAGCTGCTTGGGAGGCTGAGGCAGAAGGGCTGCTTGAGGCCAAGAGGTCAAGGTTGGCCAGGTGCAGTCCTCACACCTGTAATCCTAGCACTTTGGGAGGCCCAGGTGGGCGGATCACCTGAGGTCAGGAGTTCAAGACCAGGCTGGCCAACATGGTGAAATCCCGTCTCTACTAAAAATACAAAAATTAGCCAGGCATGGTGGTGCACGCCTGTAATCCCAGCTACTCAGGAGGCTGAGGCAGGAGAATTGCTTGAACCTGGGAGGCGGAGGTTGCAGTGAGTGGAAATTGCACCACTGCATTCCAGCCTGGGTGATAATGTGAGATTCCGTCTCAAAAAAAAAAAAAAAAGAGTTCAAGGCTGCAGTGAGCTATGATCTCGCTCCTGAATAACCACTGCACTCCAGCCTGGGCAACATAGTATTATAAAACCCTGTCCAAATAAAAAACAAAACTATTATCTAATTTAGCAAGGAAGTCATTCTCAATCTTGACAAACAAAGAAAGCTCTGACATACGACCTCATTGTTTACGCTCATTTTACTCTTTAACATGAGTGAAAATAACAACTAACAATCATGTCAGAGCTACACTCAGAGTGCCAGCTGTAAAACATTTACCAGCCTACCACTGCCTCAGATCCACAGCTGAGCCTCACCCCTGACCCCTGTTCCAGCCCTGGGTGCATGGGCATTGGGGGGTAGGCAACAGAAGACACAGGGGAGACAGTCCCTACCCTAGGTGCTGCGCAATGTTCAACCAGAGGAAATGGCCCCTGCCTTGTGACTGTGTCATAATTTCCCCCACAGACCACAGGCGGCAATCCATACCTACCATCAGCAAGAGAGGGACCCTGGAAAGAGGCACAGGAAGGGTATCAGGTAGCCACTCTTCCCATCTGTACTATTAAGCTATTTTTTTTTTTTTTTTTTGAGACAGAATCTCACCCTGTCTCTAGGCTGGAGCACAGTGGCATGATCTTGGCTCACTGCAACCTCCAACTCCCTGGTTCAAGCAATTCGCCTGCCTCAGCCTCTCCTGACATGAATAGCTGGGATTACTGACACGCACCACCATGCCCAGCTAGTTTTTGTATTTTTAGTATAGACGGGGTTTCACCATGTTGTCCAGGATGGTCTCGATCTCCTGACCTCGTGATCCACCCGCCTCGGCTTCCCAAAGCAGCAGGCTCACGTCTGCTGGGATTACAGACGTGAGCCACCACACCCGGCCTATTAAGCTATCTTTAATGTCTGTAATACAATTCCAAGCAATAAAACATCTAGACTGCCACAGAACCAGTGACGCCAATTCAACAGTTCTAATGAAAACACGTTTAGAAAGAGGCTTTAAACAAATGTTGAGACAAACAAACGAAAACCCTTTCTACTTAAGTTTGAATAGTCAGGTTTCTACTTAAGTTCTCTTACTTGAGATTTTTGTGAACTTGACTCTCTTGTTACACAGGGCAAAGAACACCTATTTTTTTCAGAAAAAAAAATAAGGAAGAGAAAACAAAACAATCCAAAGTACTGAAGGATTACAAAACATTGCATTTACCCATATTAATTAGAAAATTAGCAAGTGAATTTTCCAGTTAACAGAAGCCTGTCCTTTAGGTACTCAACAGAAGCTGTTAGCTGTTCCCAAATATCCATTCTCCTTTCTTCCTTTAACAATGGACTTCCTGAATTTTAGCTGATCACTCAGTAACCAGCACTGCATTTTCTAGCTTCCCTTGTAGCTACAGGTGGCTGAGTGACTAACTGCTGGCCTGGGGAATGCAAATTGTAATGGATGTGCGACTTCGAGAATTGAGCCCTTCAAGGAGACAGCCACGCCCTCTGCTAGCTCTGTGTTCCCATTCTGTTGCTAAAACAGTGGGACAGTGGGGCCTGGAGCAGCCATGTTAGACCAGGAGGTAGAAACTGTGTGTTAACAATGGCAGAGCTGGCTGGGCCTGGTGGCTCACGCCTGTAACCCCAGCACTTTGGGAGGCTGAGGCGAGAGGATCTCTTGAGCCCAGGCATTCAAGACCAGCCTGGGGAACTCGGTGAGACTTCATCTGTACAAAGAAAAAAAAAAAAAGTAAAAAATTAGCCAGGCATGGTGGCGTGCATCTGTATTCCCCACAACTCAATTGCTTGACCTGGGAAGTCGAGGCTACAGTGAGCTGTGAGGGTGCCACTGCACTCCAGCCTCGGTGACAAGCAGCAATACAGGAACAGCCCGGGTCCCCACCCCATGGAGCCATCATACCAGCCTTCCCACACTTTAACGTGAGGGAGAAATTAGCTTCTTTCTTCTTTAAAGCCACTGTTATTTAGCCCTTGTTACAGCAGCTGAATTTGTATCCCGAATGACACAATTACCAACATTTTGAGTCATTTTAACTATTTTGTTTCTAACATTTCAAGGATGATATCCTTTCTAGAACATGCCACACCTTTCTTAACTCATTAAACAAAGCAGACAGAACATCATTTCCTCCTTTTTGACTTGAGAAGCATAATTGCTATTCTGAACAATAATACAAGGCGATGGCTGAGGAGCGGAGGGCTGCTGCCTCCTGTGGGCTTGGTTCATTCATGCCTAAGGCCTGCAGTTTTTCTGCAGCTCTTTCCTCTCACTCTCAAACTATCAAGGATCAAATAAGAAATACACATAAAATGCTTCCACCCGGAGCCTCAAACGTAAAAGTATTCAATAAATATTTCGTATGATTATGATTGCTATTAGTATTATTATTACCTTGTATTGGGGACAAACAGCTATTTTTCAAAACCCAGAACTTGTTTCTTCTGCTTAAATAAAAATCTCAACCAGGAAGACACAGAAGATCGAAATCCCACTATTAGAGGCATTATAACCAGCTGCCTCAACAGAATGGAAACTAGGATTTGTTCTTAGTGCAGCTCCTCTCTGTTTCTTTAAAAATACCTTGGTGGTCTTTTTGGTCATGAAATGTAAGGAAAATCCACCTATTGATCTTGGGGAGTCTCTGAACTAAGGACCTCAACCCATAGCAGATGTTTCAAATGGAGAGGTAAATGCTCTGTTTGATCATGAACAAGGCTATTTTCATGGTAGTCAGAGTATGGTTCTTCATAAAACATATGACGTTCAGAGGTTTTGCTTTCTTTGACCAGGACAAGAAGAGGGCAGTAGCGCCATAAAATGTTTAATACTCTTCCAGCTGTGAGCCTGCCCCAGTCATGTGGCTGCAAGCCTGGGGCCAAGAGGGAGATGGCCAGATGGGCCCTGGGAGGGGGCCTGACCTATGAACTCTAGAGCATTGATACCTGACTGCCAGTGTAACCCTCCCTTATCTGCCTGCAATTCACTCATGTTATCTTCAGGAAGCAGTTAAGTGTCACAGCCTGTGTTACATGTTCTTGGGTCTTGAATGGAGGTCTTGGACCAGAGAGAGTTCCCACATGTGCACAGAGGTGATTGACAGAGCAGCTGGGGCAACACCAGGCAAGAAGTGACAAATGTCAACCAGCATAGACTTGTTATACAGTCAATACAATGAGGTGTCCTCAGAATCTCCTGGAGAAGAGCCTGCCAAAGGCTGAGAAACATATTATCTTATTATGATGCTATTATTAACATCAATATATCATTGTAATAATGTTATTGATATAATAAAATTATGTTATATCTTATTTTAGAAGATTGACATTATTGTATTATTTATCTCTTGTTAGTATATTATCATCTCACTACTTTCACTACTCTCAAAAGTAATTATTATTCTTCAGTGTCCAGCTGTGTATGGAGTATTCTCACCCAAAATACCTTCCCCTTCAAATTTAAGGCTACTAACCAGCTGTAACTGAGCTTTCAAGAAACATGTTAACAAAAAATGTAAATAAATTCTGATGGAAGGCCTGGAAGTGTTTTCTTAGCAATGAAATAGAGTATCTTTAAAAGTTAGACCAAGTAATATCTTACTTTGCTTGGTCAGAATTTTTTTTAACAACTTCTGGCTCCCCAACTGTGTCCCAGATAGTTAAAATCGTCAAATTAGTGGACATTTGGCAAATGGAGTGAAACTGTACAATTTCTGAGTTGGCTTCTTCACAATTAAAGTCCTGTCATTAATGGTAAAATGGGGTGTCCAGGTCTAGGAAATTGTCAAAATAAAACTGGGGAGATTAATAGGTTGCCAACTTTATTTTGCCAACTAAGAACATTTTTAAAAATTACTAAATCCTATTAACATAAAACATTTAATAAAACAATACATTTTACCACCAAGATAGTAGGAAGCAGATATTTCAGAATAAAGGATCATCCTTTAAGAGGAATCATTTGAACTTCATGAAGACTTTCAAATGGCTCTTGTTTTTCTTATGTCACCACGGGTGGGTGGGAACTTCACGCAGAATGGCACCCAGTTTGGAACTATTATTCTAGAACATTAAGCCTATAGCTTGGGAAGCTGTCTGGGAGTTGTTGGCCTAAAATAATTTCCATACATTTTCCTAAATATATGGGAAGTGGATTCAAGGAAGAGCAGTGGCCTGCTTCCCATAAGAGAAACTCTATGAGGAAATGGGAAGAGACTGCCTGCTTTGGGCAGAGCTCTGTATTATCAGCCAACCAACCCAAAGATTTCTTCCTGATCTGAGTTGTCTCTGAGTGTCATGAGTGCTGAAAACTACCCTTTTGAGGAGACAGGAAAATTGTGAAATCAGGTTCCTTTCATGGAATGAATTTTCCATTCTTCCTGGCCCCAGGAATGCTAAGTCTGTTGGTAATTTTCATTCTTGGGTCACAGCCTCCAGGAGAGTGGGAGAAAGGCTAAATAGGAGGGAGAAGTCTTCAGTATATTTCTTCGGATCCTGGATTTGCTCCCTGGAGCTATAAACAGAAAGGCTGCCCTGCTCCAGCCCTCCAGATGCAATTCCCAGAAGCCAACAACTGCACAGGTAGTGGGTGGGTGAGACTGGCCCTATGCCAGCTTCAGAGACAGTTCTAAAGCTGGCATGCACATGAAAGAGATTCATGTTGTTAGAAGAACAACCAGTGAGAGAAGACTTTACCTCATGAGATAGCTGAGTAAAAGCTTCTTTTACTAAAACCAATGACCCCACAATAACTTTGAGGAGCCTTCCTCCCACCTACTGATTTTATTTTCCAGCATGTGGAAGAACTATGGAGAACCAAAGGGATAAAGATTGAACTCATTACCAACTCTTCCAGAAGCTCTTTCTACTGACCTGAAATAATTTCCATATATTTTCCTAAATATATGGGAGTTAATTGCCAATTTGCATTCTAGTTTCAGTATTCAGGTCTCAAGATGGAAACATAAGCCTTTATTTCACGAAAAATAGATGAAGGAAAACTTCTGAAGCTCATTTTCTAATGCCCGAAAGGTTTGTGAAGAACAAGCGTAACATTTTTTTCCTCTCTAGTAGCCTATTCAAAAACAACTAAGAGAAGCAGCCCTCCCTTGGGTTTGAGTTGGTTTATGATTGTGGTTACATCAGAGGATTTATTCGCCACCCCAGCCTCTCCAAATCACTGCTAATTCTTAAAAGGGTCACAGGAATGTAATTTTGCCTGATATGCCTCCTTGTAGCCAAACTCAATGTCAGCACCTTTTAGAAGTGGGAAACTAGGAATTAACACGCTGAATTTTCATTATGACTCTCTGTGTTGAGGTTCTGTTTGGGAAGACTTTCCCATGTCCTTTGACACTGGCCTGCTCGTGTTATTAATTTAAATGTCTCAGGAACATCATCTGCTCCTGCTAAAATAAATGACAAATGAGTTCTGGAAAGTGGCTTCGAGATTTACCCTGGTAGGAACAGTCAGGGGAAAGCTCAGTGTCTGAAACACTAATTTAGATGCAAGGTTTAATAATGTGTGTTTAGCGATGACCCTAAAATCTGCTTGCTCACAACTTTCCCCATCTGGTGTAATTTGCTTTCTCCACTTGGAAAAATGCACACGACAGCAGGCATTATGTGCCATGTTGTAACAGTGAGACCTCATCCGTCACATACTTCACCGAGGGAGGCTTATTTCTCATCCTGTCTCTACCAAGCTCCCAACCTCTAGTGGCATTTTGCAGTGCAGGTCTGACCAAGTACCCATGCCCCAGCCCAATACCACTTTGGAGAAGGAGACGATGGAGCCGTACCTTGTACCCGGGTTTCCGCCCTCTTTTCTTTGGGATCTTCACTGCTGGTAAAGAGCCAGCTGAAGCAGAATAAAGGTTATGAACTGCCATCTTCATAGGTGTGGAGTGAAGTGAGGGTCGGCCTCGCTTTCTCCCCGGGATCCTTTGAGACTGCATTTCTGCTGGTGCCAGTCTTACAGAATGAGGTGACAAACCGCTCACAGGCAGAAGAGGTGCTAAGAATTAGTCCAGACACAAAGCAAAACAAAAACAGAAGCGTTTGTTTGGTTTGCAAGGCAAACATGATCCTGTCTGGTGATTTTGGCGATACCTACCACTTATTGGAGGGGAAGACCAAATATGAAGGAGCTAGGTACCACTAGATGCATTTACGATGCTATTGGGCCTCTGGGGGAGTTGATTGTTGTAATTTCAAGGATGTTGAATTTCCATGGGGCAAGTGAAGTAGGGAAGATACTGGCTAGGCAAAGAAAACAATAGTTTCCCAGCTCCAAACACAGCTGATAATGTCACCAGCAACAAAATGACTTTGTCTGTGTCTCAGTTTCCTCAGTTAGTTCAACTTTGAACTGTTGTAACAATAATATTAAATAAACAAAGCCACTCTCTCATGTTCACTCCTATCTCTTTGGTTGAGTTATAAATTGTCATGATCTCTTTTTCTCTTGAAAGAAATTTAAAAGAAATCTAAATTTATCAAATCAATTGTATGAAAGTTGATGACATCCCTCTATCAAAATGTGGACAGAGGTTTACATAGAGATATGTTCATTTTAACATGATTTGTTCATTTTAACATGATTTAGAATTGCAAAATTAAAATGGATGCAACCCAAATAATAAGCAATAGGAGAATATTTAATATATCTGCAGAATAAAACAATCAACTAGTTAAAAGCCTTTAATGACACTTTTTGAACAACATGATGTTGAATAAAAAAAGCATCACACATTAAAATGACCTCAACTATGCAAAAAATGTGTATGGTAAAAAAGTGGAAGGAGACATACTAAAATGCCACCAAGGCAAAGATGGCAGGACTATGGGTAATTGTTCAGCAGGTACAGATACCTTTGCACAGATACCCCACATACTACAATAATCTTAGTATGGCACTAAAAATATGAATAATAAGGCCGGGTACGCCAGGCACACTGGCTTATGCTTGTAATCCCAGTACTTTGGGAAGCTGAGACTGGTGGATCACTTGAGCCTAGGAGTTCAAGACTAGCCTGGACAACATAGAGAAACCCCATCTCTACCAAGAATACAAAAATTAGCCGGGCTTGATTGCCCACGCCTGTAATCCCAGCTACTCGGGAGGCTGAGGCAGGAGAATTGCTTGAACCAGGGAGGCAGAGGTTGCAGTGAACTGAGATCACACTGCTACACACCAGCCTGGGTGACAGAGCAAGATTGTCTCAAAAAAAAAAAAAAAAGAATAAGCTTCTCAGGTAGAATTGCCTAAACCTTGAAGCAAGAGGTAGTTGATCAAACTTGACTCAAAGAACATAGTGGTATCATGAGCTCAGGGGTCAGACTTCCTGGAATGTTCAGGAATGTGATGAGTGAGGCAGAACTTTAGACTTTGATTCAGGGGTGAGAAAATTCATTTTTAAGGATTAGTGGTACCTTACAGTGGAAATGAGAGTCTTTTGCCCAAAAGCCTGTAGAAGTTGGGGAAGATGATGGGCACAGTCCCTACACCCTGGCCTGGGCCTTGTCTACAAGGACAAGATTGCTCTGCTCAGGACAGAAAACATAAAATAGTGGAAGTTCTTGAAAACATGATAGGAAATATTGGGTATCCTTTATAGATTTAAGGTCACTTTGTTAATTTTCTGAATATGAACAGTATTCTATCAATAATCTTGATTGTTCTTGGAAATACCATATGTAGTAAATAGAATTTTAAAGTATAAATTATTTTTTTGAATGCACTGTCAAATAGAAAACAATGCACTGTTAGATAGACAAGGTGTTTTGGATATGAATTTTTTTTTCTGTTCTTGTGAGTTTAAGAAAAATACTCGGTCTCACTGATTCTAAGAAGCATATTTTTCATGTATTAACATCTCTGAAATCAGGGTACACCCTACAGTGCATCAGAATTCCATAGGGAGCATTTTTTTTCTATCTTAGTAGTACATAAAATAGTGACAGGTGATATAACTAAAGGTATCTTGGAGTCAATCAGTTAGGATGAGGGACTATAAGCTCATTAACATGTAAACAAAAAAAATCATCCTACTTCTAGACTTAGTGCCAATAAATATACTCTACAGTGCCAATAAATATCCAAAATATTTGTTTTCCAAAAAGAGGCTACTAAAAACATTGAAGAACCACCAAATTTATTTAATAAGACTTTTGCTACATGAAAGTTGGTCCGAGTCTAATTTTGAACTATTCTCATCAAGTTTCTGCTTCTTCGTTATTATTTCTATAGACTTTAAACTCAGGAATTATTTTTTTCCTAGTTGAGGACATGCTTCTCTACTTTACTACTTTGTCTTTACTGAGGAGTAAAGACAACCTATCCACTAACATCAAGATCCGAACTCAACAAGAGAAAACCCATGATCAGGCTGGGTGTGGTGGCTCACACCCGTAATCCCAGCACACTGGGAGGCCAAGGCGGGCAGATCACCTGAGGTCAGGAGTTCCAGACTAGCCTGGCCAACATGGGGAAACCCCGTCTCTACTAAAAATACAAAAAATTAGCTGGGCATGGTGGCAGGCACCTGTAATTCCAACTACTAGGGAGGCTGAGGCAGGTCGCAATGAGCTAAGATCGCGCCACTGCACTCCAGCCTGGGTGTGACAGAGTGAGACCCCATCTCAGAAAAAAAAAAGAAAGAAAGAAAGAAAAGAACAACAAATCAACACTCACACGAAAACATCTATAAGCATTTAGGCAAGATAAACAGGTCATTTACAGTGGAAAGAATAAACAGGCCAGTTCACTTCAGCACCATCAGCCAGAAGATAATGGAGTCACCATAGTGGCATTTTTTTCCTGTTATTTATAGTTGTTGACACACTTGCACCCACCACAGGGCCTTGGCATTTGCAGTTCCCTTTGCCTGGAATGCTCTTTCTTCCCCCTCTAGTCCATGCCTCTCCTTCCTCAGTTAACTCAAGGAAGCCTTCTCTGACCCCACTAGGGTTTCCTGAGCTTAGAGTTCCTCAACTGAGACACAAACTCACTGCATGTGCAGTATCCACCATGGAGCTTGGACAAGGGAAGCCCATAGGAACATGAAGTTGTGTGACGTGCTGTGCCTCTGACCTAGGAGCTATCTGTCTTCCGCCAGCATCTGTGACACCAGGGCCGGCTAATTTGTTTGCTGTCAGAGAGGGTAAAATCTCAGACCCTTCACAGTTCTTCATATAGATTTCATAAGAAGTAGAAAGATTCCAATGAAGGAAATAATATTTCTTAAAATTTTGCTAATGTCCTTAAACAAGATTTGAATAAATAAGATTATTTTATTTTGGGACAGATGGGTATTTTTAAAATATAATTTTAATTAAATGCAATCACATTAAAAATCCAAACTGACTTTAGAAAAAGAAGGGCAAAACAAAGTCTAGTGAGGAAGATTTGCCCTCCTAGTTATTAAAATGTGCTATAAATCTCCAATCATGGCAGCAGTATGGTATAGGAGTAGCAACTGGGTCAATGGAAAAGTTAGTCCAGAAATTAAATGTATATTAAATTTCCATTCAAAAAATTTAGGAACATTTCACTTCAAGACAGGAAAGCGCAATAAATGATTTATGGACAACTGCCATTTAGAAATAAATAAAATTTTACCTATATTTTAACAAAATATTTTTAGAAATTTCCAACACTTAAATATACATTAAAAAAAGAAATATTAAAAAGTTCTAAAGACAATATACGTCAACATTTGTATGTTCTCGGAATGGGGATGAGCTTTCTAAGTACTGGATATTAGCGAACTTGGGAAGCAGAACTAGAAAGATCGATAGACATGACCACGTAAAACTCAAACACTTTCATAAAGCAAATGTAAAATCATAAAAAAGATTGAAAATAAAGCTAAGGAAACTATTTGCTACATATGGGAACAACAAAAGGTTAATACTGCAAATTATAAAAATTATAAAAATACTAGGTTGGTGCAGAAGTAGTCACGATTTTTACCATTGAAACTAATGGCAAAAACCGCAATTACTTTTGCACCAACTCAATAAAAGTGAAACTCACTCCCCCAATACACACAATAGAAAATGAGCAAAGGATACAAAAAGACAAGCAGGAAAGAAGGAAGGAAGGAAAGAGGTGAATTATTACAAGAAAAGATTGTGCACTTTATTGCCAACTCCCCCAAAAAGTAAATTAAGGTATCACTTGTGGATTGCCAGATTGATAAATGTGAAAAACCCTGACAATACTCATGCTGGTGAGGGGCTGATGCAATGGGCGCTCTCACTGATTGTTGGCAAGGGTACAAATTGGCTAGCCTTTCTGGAGGACAATTTGAAAACCACGTAAAAATTTACACAGTCACACCTCCTAATCCAACTGCATCACTCCTGAGGATTTATCCTAAAAAAAGAATCTGACAAGAGCACAAAGATACATGGCAAAGGATATTCTTTGCAGTATTCTTTATAATAGTGAAATACTGAGAGCAATCAAAATGTCCCTCAAAACAACCATGGTTTAGCATATTATTTCACATTCATAAAATGAAATATTTGTGTATATATATATACACATATACATGCATATATGAAGATTGCAAAATAGCATATATACTTTGATTCTCTACATATATTTTATGTATATAGATAAAGATAAATCTGCACATGTTTAAGCATAAAAAGATCTGGGAAAAGTAATCATCAAAAGGCTGATGACAATTGTGTCTGGGCAGGAAAATACTAAAAGATGCTCTTTCTTTCCTCTTTGTACACTTCTGCATTGTCTGAATTTTTTTTTTTTTTTTTTTTTTTTTGAGATGGAGTCTCGCTGTGTTGCCAGGCTGGAGTGCAGTGGCACAATCTTGACTTGCTGCAAACTCCACCTCCCGGGTTCAAGCAATTCTCCTGCCTCAGCCTCCCAAGTAGCTGGGATTACAAGCGCCGGCCATCACGCCCAGCTAATTTTTGTATTTTTAGTAGAGACGGGGTTTCACCATGTTTGCATGATTGGTCTTCAACTCCTGACCTCGTGATCTGCCCACCTGGGCCTCCCAAAGTGCTGGGATTACAGGCGTGAGCCGCCACGCCCAGTCACATTGTCTGAATTTTAAAAATCAGAATTAGAAAAATAAGATAAAGAGAAAAATAAGCAATGAATGGATGATTCTTACTTTCTGAAAGTTTCTACTGAAAATTTTTGCTTCCTGGAATGGCCTTTTGTTTTCTTGTTTTCTAACAGTTTTTGTTCTTGAGCCACAGAACTTCAGTGGCTACTATGTTAACGTTGCAAACAAAAGTAACAAAAAGGCAAAAAGGTCTTTATCAATCAGCAAAAATATCAGAAAAAGTTGTTCCAGAGCTAAGAAGCGCATCCACAAACAGATGATGGACAGGAATGTTTCCCCGGACCCCAGAAAGAAGCAGCTTGCCACCACCACCCTCCTTGACACCATCTCCCACTCCTTGACACCACCTCCCCACAGGTGGCAGCTGGGCCACTGCCCTTTTCCCAGATTCCCCCATCTCCAAAGACCTTCAAAGACCTCAAATGCTGTCCAAAGATATTATATCCATAGATACATAATTTAACACATCCAAATATATAAATCAGGCCGGGTACAGTGGCTCACACCTGTCATCCCAGCACTTTCGAAGGCTGAGACAGGTGGATCACTTGAGGTCAGGAGTTCGAGGCCAGCCTGGCCAACATGGTGAAACTCCCATCTCTAATAAAAATACAAAAATTAGCCAGGCATGATAGCATATGCCTGTAGTCCCAGCTGTTCGGGAGGTTGAAGCACAAGAATCACTTGAATCCGGGAGATCACGCCACTGCACTTCAGCCTGGACAATACAGTGAGCAAGACTCTATCTCAAAAAAAAAAAAAAAAAAATGTATATATATATAACTTGAGAATGCCCAGGATCCTGGAGGGATATATGAAACCTCTGAATTTTTCTGCTTTCAACTGTGGACTTCAGTGCAGTGAATACTACCTCAGTTCAGGTCAGATTTGAAAGCCATCTTGAAGCACAGTGCTTTAGTAGTCATTAAAAGAGTCTGTCCCTAAAACAGCCTAGTCATCAAGTCTCTAAGTCTCCAAGTTATAACCTTTAAACAGTTGTCAAATCCTGGCCTGAAATATTAAATCAAGTGATTTTCCGCTGGCTTCCTAAGTCTCCCTCTTCTTATCAAGCCAAGACTTGGCTGGAAATACTACAACAGAAAGCAAGAGTAACTAAGATCTGTTCTATTAATTTGGAATGACATTTTACATGTTAGCTTTGCAAATCTAATACATATCAACCAAGGTCCTGGCGAATCATGCTTCATCAAGATAAAGATCAAGAAATGACCAAATCCAAAGCATACTCCAATCCCATGGAGCCACTGAGTCATCCAAGAGTTAGTCTGAGACATGTATTCATGTATTTACTCATTCATTTACTAATTTGTCCAACAGATTTCTGTTGAATAGACAGTGAGGCTCAAACACTATGCTTAGGTACTCTGATGCCAAATAAAAATAAGACACATCCCGGCCAGGCGCGGTGGCTCACGCCTGTAATCCCAACACTTTGGGAGGCTGAGGCGGGTGGATCATGAGGTCAGGAGATCGAGACCATCCTGGCTAACATGGTGAAACCTTGTCTGTACCAAAAATACAAAAAATTAGCCGGGCATGGTGGCAGGTGCCTGTAGTCCCAGCTACTCGGAAGGCTGAGGCAGGAGAATGGTGGGAACCCGGGAGGCGGAGCTTGCAGTGAGCCGAGATTGCGCCACTGCACTCCAGCCCGGGTGACAGAGGGAGACTCCATCTATAAATAAATAAATAAATAAATAAATAAATAAATAAATAAATAAATAAGAAAGACACATCCCCTCAGATAGTCACTGTCTACAGAGAAGCAAACAAGCAAAGAGGCAATAATAACATGCAAGACAGGTGGTCTAACTGGTTTTGTATGAAATGCTATGAGTACACGAAAGAGGAGGGAGATTAATTCTTTTAGTAAGATTGGGAAGGGTAGGAGCAGGTGATATCAGAGCTAGGATTTTCCCGGGCAGAGCAGAGCAAGATAGAGGCACAGGGCTGGTGATGATGCAGAGATGTTTGGTGGTGCATGGAGAAGGGGTAAGCCAGCCCAACTGGAAGCAGGATCAATGGCTTCTGTTGTTTCTATGAGAAATGAACGGAGGTAGCTTTAAGGATGCCTAGCCTCTGCTGGACTCTAAGTTGTTTCCTTCTATTAACTGGATGGAGTGCGTTCCCGACCTTGGGGTAATGTTCTTACTCACTGTCATTTTGAAAACACAACCCTATCTTCTCTTGTTCTGGGACGCCATGTTGCCCTCACTGTGAGCCCATGTCTCCAGTGTCATTCTTCTGCCACCAGTTTCACCCTAATGCTTGTGTGTCTGCAGGCTGCTTAGGGCTGTCTGTGAGGTGGTTCCCAAGGATCAAAATGCACTTTGGCATCTGTCTAAAATTCCACCATTTCCAAGGTGGCTCAAACTCTCCTGCTTTGGAGGCCTTTCCTCGTCCACACACTGGTCTCTCAACTCCTTTACCACCCATTGCATGCACTTCCAGTTTCATCAAGCACTGATTACATGATAGCTTATACAGTTTTCCCTTTGTTTTGCACACGTAAGTGATATCTGTACATCCATGGAGGCCAGGGGCCATGTTTCACATGTCACTCTGCTCCTTACAGCCCCTGGTACAGTATTGCACCCACAGAGCACACCTGGCACTGGTGGCAACCTGTTCATCGTGGAGTCTAGCCATCCCACTGAGGCTGATGGCCCACAGCTGGAGTCAGAGGTGCCTTTGTATTTTAAATCTTTGGATAGAAATACATCAATATAATAGGATGTCTTTGATAGAACAAAACCTTCATACCATAAGAATAGGGCCACCAATATAATAATCTGTTAAATTGAAAAAAATAAATTCCTTTACAAACATTTTTCTCCAATTCTGATACTAAAATTTGACCAACAGAAGCTAAAGCCAAGACTCACGTGTACTCATTCTTAGCGTCAAATTTTTCCCTTGGATACTATTCTCCACCGTAAATAAATCCAGGAGCCTGAGTGTGGTAACTCATGCCTGTATTCCCAGCAGTCTGGGAGGCCAAGGCAGGCGAATCACTTGAGCCCAGGAGTTTGAGACCAGCTGGGCAACGTGGTGAGACCCTGCCTCTACAAAAAATACAAAAATTAGCCGAGCATGGTGGCACACATCTGTGGTCCCAGAGACTTGGGAGGCTACGGTGGGAGGATTGCCTGAGCCCGGGAAGTTGAGGTTGCTGTGAGCCAAGATCTCATCACTGCACTCCAGCCCAGGCAACAGAGTGAGGCCCAGTCTCCAATAATAATAATAATAATAATAATAATAAAAAAACTTAAAAAAATAAAACCAGGACTCGTCAGAGATGACTGATTTCACATCTTGGGGATAGAGAAGAGTCAGCATTAGCTTGTAACATATTATTATTACCAGAAAAAAGATAATTTTGAGAATATCATCGGTGCTAAGAGGACAAAGAAGCAACTTGTAACAATTTATGAATCAATAATAATAATAACCATAGCAATGTAGTCAATTGACATAAATTGTTTGTGATAAACAATGGGTTTTTTTTTTATATTCAAAAGACTTAGATAAGGCGCACCAGACTATGGTTGTACTTGTTTTAACACAAAAGAAGGGTGAGTAGAATAAAAGTGATTTAGGTGATTTTAGTAAGTATAGGAGAGCTTATGTATAGGTATTTTGTTCTGTTGAGTACTGATATGCACAGTCTAAATAGAGAAAGTTAGAGTTTAAGGCCAGCTGGACAACATGGTGAGACCCTGTCTCTACAAAAAATACAAAAATTAGCAACAAAAATTAGAAACAAACCCAGTTTCTGAATACAAAGAAACTGAAAGTAAACCAGCTTGTCCTGAAAAAAACAGGAATTGACCCAGGAACAAAAAGACCGGCTAGTTAATCTCAGTTGTCCCACATGATAAGCAGGCCAAAAGTGGTTCACCAAGCCGAGCGTAGTGGTTCACACCTGTAATCCCAGCACTTTGGGAGGCCGAGGCGGGTGGATTGCTTGAGCTCAGGAGTTCAAGACCAGCCTGAGCAATAGGGCATAACCCCATCTCTACCGAAAATACAAAAATTAGCCCAGTATGCTGGTGTGTGCCTGCACTCCCAGCTATTCAGGAGGCTGAAGTGGGAGGATTGCTGGAGCCTGGAAAGTTGACGCTGCCGTACTTGTGATTCTGCTGCTGCCGTAAGCCATTATTCTGCCACTGCACTCCAGCCTGGGCAACAGAGTAAGACCCTGTCTCAAAAAAAAAGAAAAAGAAAAAGAAAGAAAGGAAAAAAGAGGTTCAACAGAACGTTCAAGGGTGATAAATCCACCAAATATCTTTACAGGAGTTGCAAGGTGCGAACTTATTTCTTCAGCCTGTAGTAGATGAAGCTTCTAGATGTGTCTCGTAAGTATATGGAGACCAAGGCTCATGCACCTCCTTCTCCAGATGTGGAACTCTCAACTCTGTTGTTGGATGGGGGTACAAGGAGCTCCTCAGGTCCTTGTAATGGGCCCTCAGCTGTGAGGGAAGACTCTGAAAGCCTGTCAAATCCGTTCCACCGTTGGCTAAACCTGTAAAAGCTATCACCATTCTCAAATGCTAGAACCTTCCCTGCCCCCAAGAGGGGTACAACAGCCAGGGTGACAGAAAGCCAAGATTCATATATTTAAGGACAAGGAGGAAAGATAAATGAAGTAAGAACAGAGAATATGCACAGTGAAGTGGGAAAAACACCCATTCCAGGCTGCAGGATTCAGAAATGCTTTAGAATATTTTAAAGCATGAGCAATAGGCATGCCACAGAGGTAGGAAAAGTTTTCCTGGCCTGGCTCAGCTGTACCCTAAATCTACGTATTCTCTGGGGCCCGCCAGTCTCCTCAGTTGGCACAGGAAGAGGAGGAAAGACTGCTTCTAACTCCAGTCCTGCCATCAGGCCTGCTTATTGGGGCTGCCCCTGAGAAGGTGACCTCAAGGGAGCATGAGAAGGGAGGGATCCGGTCCCGGGGGGCTGAGTGTGCCCCCTCCCTGTTTCAGATGTCCATCCCTTCTTTTTAAATCAAATCCCACATTAACAGGCCTTACCCAGCACTGTGGAGATTGCATGTGGGACCCTGGGCTGTTTCCCGCAGCTGCATTTCTTACTTTTCTGCTCTTCTCTGCACCAAAGCAGGTGTTATTCCCCTAGTTCCTGTGACTGTCAGCTGCTGGATAAGTTTGCCTGATGGGAGGTGCTGGTCTGAGTTTGCCTGATGGGAGGTGCTGGTCTGAGTTTGGAGGTGGAGGTTGGGATGGGTGAAGCCCATCTTTGGTGAAATCCCCATCTTTGCTTGGCTAGGTCCCTGCTAGAAACTGCTGCTCCTCTATGGCTCCAGCTCCCTCTAAACAGGCCCAGACGGTGCCAAGCTCTGCTGGGTGACCTGGTCTTCGTTTCTGTCCTGCCACCTCCTGCCCCCGCCCCTCAAGCTTAGGGGTGGTTGCAGCTGCAGGAACGGTGGCTGAGTGCCCAGTCTCTTGTTTTGGCTCATCATTGTGCGACCATTTCCTGCATTAAATACTCAATGCCTTAAATACTAAAGAGATTTCCTAGTTAGACCCCAACAGACAGACATGAAAAGGACAGCATCTGCCTGCGCTTGAGACAGGCCAGTTCGTGACCAGGCAGAATGGGAAAACTTGTAAGAAAGGGAATTTCCTATCTTTCCTCTTATTTTAAAGGATGGAGTCTGTCTCTCTGTGGCCACACTTGGAGATACACCTGCAGGCAAAACCCATAAGTCAAGAGAAGGGACCCAGAGGACAGGGAAGATGCAGTGTTCTCTGCCACTGATGTGGTCAGCAGAATCATGGATAAAAAAAATGAGAGAGAATGACCTTTAAGATAAATGTTGAAATTTACACAGTGGCATGTATAGCATGCTATCATACAGTGGGTAAAGAAGATGCACGTAAGCGTTTCACATCTATACATGCATGTATGCTTATGGATGCATAAGATACCACTGGAAGCATTTTTACAACAGTAGCAATTGTCTCCTGCTGGGGTGGGGAGAGGAACTGGGGTTCTAAGGACTGGAGAGAGAGGAAGGACTTTTTTCTCTGCATACTCTTTTTTACCTTTTGAATGTTGTATATTTTTTAAAAAATAAAAACAATCCAATAAAGTCAATCTAAATGAGTGAGTGGCTCTGATATCCTCAGCTTTTGATCAGCCAGGGCCAGCTGCCCTAGTGCGTGGGAGGTGAAATGAGTCAGGTACTCTGGACCCTGAAAAGACTCCAAATCGCAAGCCCATATGTGGGGGCTGCACTCATCACGGCCCATGGTGTGTGCATTTGCCCTGACTGGGATCCTAATCACCCCAGTGGTTTGGCTGAGCAGACCAGCAACCATTTCAGTGGGTGTTTATGGCACATGAGGCATAGTACCAGGTGCGAGTGGACATGACCCTGGACTTAGGGGGCCAGACTTTAGTGCTGGCTCTACTCCTAGCTAGCTGAGACAGAGACAAGTACTTCACCGTTCTGGGCCTCGGCCCCATACTGTACAGGTTCAGATCTCTCAACTCCCTGTTAAACAAAGCTGACAGACACGCCTGGTTTATTTATTTTCTTTATTTTATTTTCTAATTTTCTTATTTGTATCTTCCTGGTCCAGAGTTGTATTTGAGTCAAGGAGTGCATTCTTCTTCTATGAGTAGGACTTTAAACAAACCCTTTAAGGGCTCAGTTTCTCACTTAGCAAAAGCAAGAAGAGGATCAACTCCCTGTGTCCCTTGTCCTAGAGGACAACACAAAACCTAAAGGAACAAGGTGACTGTGATCCGAGTGCTGTTGTGCCCCACTGCTGAGGAGCTGATCTCAGGCTGCAGCGAAGCAGTTTCGTAGCCTGCAGCTGTGCCCTTAGATGGGGTGAGGCAGGAAGCCTCACATCTCCTCAGCACCCAGAAGGCAGTGAGAAACATCTAGTGACAGCCTCCCTGGTGGATAGGGAGGTGAGTGGCCAATGGCCTTGTAGTAGTACCTCCCAAGCCTCCCACACTCTCACGCTCAGAGAGGATCACAGGTCACTCTTCCAGGACTGAGATCAGCCGTGGTCCAGCCTTGCCTACATGGCCCATGTGGAGATGTGCAAGGTCACCAGGGTGCTGTGGTGGAGCCTGTCCTCTGCACTCCCCTCCTGACTTTGAGAAGCTAAACAGCTAGTAAGGGAGAGGAGACATCTGTACATGATATGGCAGGAGGACAGTTCTGAAGCAACTGGTATCTCATGGATAATGACCTAAGAGCCCAGGATGCTCAGAAAAAAAGAGGTCCTACGAGGCTGAGGTTTTCCAGGGCCACAAAACAGCCAAGGGAAAGGCAGAGCCTGGGGCATACCCTGCCTGACAGCTCCTCTGCACCTCACCCTCACTAGCTCCTTGCAGCCTGGTACTCCAAGGGGTCCTTGGGGTGCTCCCCTTTTACTACCGACCCTAGAGGACACCTAGGACACCTAAGCTGAAGGCTCCCCTGTGTACAGCCCTGCAGTCCCACTTTCCCTACTCCTGGCTCATTCCAGAAGGCTTTCATTATTATTTCCAGGTCCAAGGAAGTCTTCTGGAATAATGAAACTGACCTGCTTCTAATCTGAATCAAGCTACAATGAGAACTCAAGTGAGTTGAATTGCAGCAGGTCTCAGAAGCTTCTAATTTGGGACCCCCACTCATGGTTTTGTCTAAGGTTGGAGACAAAGAAGTGGCATTACTTGTTCTTTGCTCAGCAAGAGGGAGCTTATCCTCTCTCCCACAAGCGTCAGTTTCTGCCTGAAATGTGAGTGGTTTCCCCCTGGCTAAATGAAAAACAGCCACCTACAAAAATTTGTGTTTCTCAAGGAAGTAGCTTTCCAGAGGCTCCTCCCCCACAGTCTTGCCTGGAAATTGCTACTTGGACAGAATCTTTCTATTCTACATCCTTCCTTGTGGCTGTAATTGACCCATTTCTATCACAGCACCTACAAGATGCTATTCTGTATATTGGCATTCCTGTCTCTCTGTCCTAACATGCCTGAGCTCCTTGGAGAAGGCTCTGTGTCTTCTTCCATGTATCTCTACGTCGTTCAGTGTCTGGCACATCCTAAGGATTGACAAATATTTATTAAATAAATGATGCATGAACAAATGAATGGATGATCAGTGTCCCAGCCCTCTTCCAGGACTCCTCCTACTCCTTAGCACTGAGGCAGCAGAGTCCAGCCCGGGGTACTTGCCTTTTGTTTTTAGTAGTGGCCACCAGGCTCAGAAATTTACCTGCAGAGGACTCAGCAACCACTTTCCAACAACAAGGTCCATTCCAATAAGACACAGAGCATCCCACGCTGCCAAGATAGGTCTTCACCTACTTCATCTCTTAATTTTCACAATGGTTTTGAGATAAGCATTACTGTCCTTGGATTTCCAGATGAGGAGCTAAGGTCCAGAGAGATTACATGAGATCACCCATCAGGGGCAGAGGGTAGATTCCACCCCAGAGCTCTCTGCATAACTCCCTCCAGCTGTCTCCCTTTGTCAGCCCTGGACAGAATTCAGAGAGCTGGCACAGAGCTGGCTGGGGGACAGGAGAGAAATCTGATCCTTCAGGCCACATCTCCATATCTCTATAGGATATAAAGAAATGGGACTGATACAACATGAAAGCTTGGATGGTATAAAGTAACCCAGTCAACTCTCTGGGCATGAAATAACTGGATGAATAGAACAACACAATTATTTAGTGCCTACAGAGCTGATCCAGATTTTTTTTGAAGATTGCTAAAGGGTGGTTGCGGGCAGCAGTAAGACAGCAATTGCTGCGAGACACTTGTCTCTGCTAAGGAGGCAGCAGCTGCGACTGTCACTCAGCCTCGGCACTCACATCCCACAGTGTAAGGAAAGACACCTTAGAATGCAGCTACACACACACGTATATATATATTTTTGCAAACCACTATTTCCTGTTTTGTTCTCTATTTATACTTTACATTTAGTTTTGAGAAAGCGCTGGTGGTTTGGTGTTTGGGTTGTTTCTAGTTCAATCTTTATCTATAAAGCAAATTCTCTTTTCAAGATGATTTTTTGTAATAAAAACCAACTGTATAGCTAGATTCCTTTCACATACTTTGCTAATAAAAATTCCTACAACTTCAACAATAAAGCAACAAGATTCAAATAACACAAATCACAACTCTCCAAGTCGGCACCTCACCAAGTAGGAATCCATTCACCAGTCTTGTGGGGGTGGGGTTGTGAATTTCTCAAGGAATTCCAACACAGACATTTTCACACGGATTTTCAGGCATATAGATGCTCATCCTGAAGTACAGAAATGTGTAACTATGATACCTTCATATGATACTCTTTGGAAAACACTGAAGTGTCTAAAGCACTTTGTTACTGCTATATAATGACACATAGCAACTCAATGTTTGCCCTCCAAGAACTGTCTAAGAAAGACACCACCTCGGACCCAGGGGAACAATCAGCAGAAAATAAACATGAAAACAACACCAGAACCAAAGCCTTCACCTCTTGTGCAGGTCAAGGAAAGATGCATTTAGAGGTAAAAGGCAAGAGCAAGTGCACAGTTATCATGAAATGATTTTGTTTCTCCACATTTGGTAGCTGAAAGCTTTGCTTCCCCAACAGACAAGGACCGTGTTTCTGCAAGGACCAGGAAAGCTGGCTTTGCATTGCAGTGGGCAGTAAGCAGAATAGCAGAGTGACTCTTGGGTATCAGCGTCCTGCCCTGTCAAACAGAGACTTCAGTACTTGCCAGGGCCATGTCACCAGGCTGCCATAAGGATCCCATGAGAAAATGACCATGAGATCCCATCATAATTGATAAACCCTGTGTGATATAAATTACTATTCTTCCTGGGTAATTATTTTCTTTTGTTCTCTTTGCAGAGAACAGAGAGCCAATAGAAACTCTATTTTCCAACCATCTTGTTTGCAGTGTCCCTAAAGACAACATAAACCAGATCATTTCTTTTATTTGCCAAGCAAAAGAAATACACCCATCCAGACAATGACACATTCCTCATCTTTTCCTACAGAGCATCACATTAGTCCTGTCTCCCATCTAGATGATGCCCACCTCATGGGGGTGAAGCTGCTACCAACACCCTGGTATTAGGAAGGGTTTTAGAGCTCTCTAGAAAGCTGTGAGCCAGGGAGGAAGGCTAGGGTACTGGGTGCCTGACACCGTGGCCATCATTGTCTGTATGTACAGTCACTACACACTGGTTTATTCTCCCCTCTTATTTCACAAAGAAAAAGCCCAGGGCCTTCAAATACTATCAGGTCTGAGAACAGAATGGGTGAAAGGGTAGGGGCTGGAGCAAGGAGCATAGGAAAGCTCTCCCCCAGTGTGTGTTTCCCTGACTTACAGGACAGAAGACCAAATGCAGCCTAATTTGCTTCTGGTCACCAAGGATCACAAAGGCTTCTCAGCTGTCCTGATAGGTACAGTCCCAGCATTGCTCCACCAGGGACACTGTGGGCAGGTCACTACTTCTCTGGCCTATGTCCCCCAGTGGCCACTCTTACACAGCCTGTTGGTTCTGCAGGCTTCACAAGTACTGCAAGACCAAGGTCAAAAGCAAATTCTTAACCTTCAAAGGGAAGTACTGGCCAGAAGTGGACTATTCTCTTTCTCTTCTCAATCATCCCTTCAATCATCTGGCAATATTTTCTGGGGACCTACAGTGGCCAGACACTGTGCAGAGCACAGGGAAGTGAAGAGGAACCCAGAATGATCCCTTCCTTGGATGTTCGTGGGTAGACGGGAAGGAAGTGGAGCACCTCTGGTCATCACATCTCCTCTGAGTCCCAGCCCATCCTGCCTCCCCACTCCCCCACATAAACACAGGTCCCCTTCCAGGAGGGTTCCTCTGGCATGTTGTGGTGTGCAGACAGCACACAGCTGAATTCCCTATGTCCTGTGTCGTTGACACACAGCTTCTCCATCACAGTCTCCCAGAATCGCTCTGAGCCTAGGATACATGCGCAGGTCGCGCAGGAAGAAGCAGCCGTCACACACACTTAGTCGAGACAAGGGCAGTGGCCAATAATCAGAAAGACAGAGTCTCTGGAGACCAGGCCTGCCGGCCCACAGCAAAACCACCAGATTCATCTTTGAGTCATCGTCCCTGAACAAGCCCTCCTTCCCTCAGAGCACCACACCTGTGGAAGGGAGGATTCCCAGCCTTGTTGGCCTCTCCCTTCACACTCATGTCCCCGGGGCTGTGGGCACTGACCCTGACACACACCACTGGACACAGGTCCCAGCTCATAGAACCAGCAAAGCAACAAATAGTGGGTGAATAAATAAATGAATTAATAAAACATACATACATGCATATATTATTTTATTAAATTCTCACTACCAGCCTTTAAGGCAAATATTATTACGTACTCCCACTGTATAGATGGAAAGTCTGTCAAATCTATACAGATGACAGCTCAGAAAGGCTCTAGATCTTGCCAAAAGTTGCACAAGTCCAGTCTAGTCCAGCCTTTCAGCACTGGCACCTGGTCAACGAGAGGTTAGCTGCTGAGAGATCCAAGAAGTTTCATCTCCCAGAGCTTCTGTTTCTAGCTGGAGGTGGGTGGGAGATGTTGCATTTTACCAGCTGACTTCTCAAGACCAAAAAGCCGCAAAGCTTTGCAATCACCCTGATACAAGTCAACAGTAGTATTAACATGGACGGTATCTTGCCTGGTGAAAATCTATGTGACCTCTTGGGGCTTTGCATACAGTGAATCCCCCGCCAATGTGGTTTGATTGACATAGAAAGAAAGGGGGAGAGAGAGCAATACAATGATACAGTTGAGGACTTCCACTTCTTAGTTGCAAAAAGAAAGGTCAGAAAAGGAAAAATAACAACACTTTTGTCCTGCTTTCTCTCTCTCAGGGGTTAGCCAGCAAACAGGGGCTTACTGGATTACTTTCTAGGTCTTCTCCCCTTCGCAAAGGTCTCCTGGGGCCATGCAACAGCCGTTAAGTCAATTCTTAATTAGCTTTCACAGTTTACCTTTTGAAAATCCATATCTGTATGAATATTTATTGGATGCTTATTAAATGCAAGGCATTTGTCCCAGGCCCTGAAGATACAAAGGGATATCAAACAAGCGTGCAAACAGAAAGGCACACACAGCATCAGGAATGGCCAGACGAGGACAACCATCCACACCTACTGCAGGAACCAACAAGTCCCACAAAGGTCAAAGCACCGAACAGGCCAGGCGTGGTGGCTCATGCCTGTAATCCCAGAACTTTGGGAGGCTGAGGAGGGCAGATCACCTGAGGTCAGGAGTTCGAGACCAGACTGGCCAACATGGTGAAACCGTGTATCCACTAAAAATGCAAAAATTAGCCAGGCATGATGGTGCGTGCCTGTAGTCCCAGCTACTCAGGAGGCTGAGGCAGAATTGCTTTAACCCAGGAGGTGGAGGTTGCAGTGAGTGGACATTGCACCATCGCACTCCAGCCTGGTCAGCAGAGCAAGACTCGTCTAAAAAAATAAATAAATAAAAAGCACTGAACAAGCCCAGGGTCACTAAAAATAAAGGCAACAGGGATGTGTCATTAAGCTAATTCTTAATTTCCAGAGCAAGAAGAACAGGGATGGAATTAGCCTACTGCTTAAAGTATACTGGAGGTTAGCAAGTGACAGGGAGACTCCCGAAATGCCTCGAGACTATTTAGTTTCAGTTTAGGACAGAAGGGGGAAGGGTCTCAAACTGGAGATGGCAGACACATGCTAAGAAATTGGTCTGCAGGAGGGGTAGAGATAGTGACGGCAGCTCATCACTTTAATGAGCCCAAATCTCTCTCAGTGCAGACAAAACTCAGCCTCAAGTGCAGCAGGAGTTTACAGATAGAGTCTCAGAGTGGCCGCTGGAAAATGTTTGAGAAACCTAGGAAAGAAGGGAAGTACTGGAAGAGCAGAGAGGGGCATATTTTATCCCAATTTCCAAAAGAGGTTGGATTTGGGATGTGAATAATCAGAGAACTGATTATTAAACAAGCTAGTTACACTTTTTAAAGAATGTGGTAATTACTGATATTGGAACATTGGCTCCCTAAGAGCAAATTACTGTACTTTAAAGTTTAAGGCTTCAGGCTGGGCACAGTGGCTCATGCCTGTAATCCCAGCACTTTGTGAAGCCAAAGCAGAAAGATCACTTGAGCCCTGGAGTTCGGGACCAGCCTGGGCAACATGGCAAAACCCCATCTCTACTTAAAATACAAAAATTAGCTGAGCATGTGGCACGTGCCTGTAGTCCCAGTCCCAGCTACTCAGGAGGCTGAGGCAGGAGGATCTTTTGAGCCGGAGAAGGTAGAGGATGCAGTAAGCCGTTGATCTAAGCATTGCACTCCAGCCTGGGTGACAGAGTGAGACCCCGTCTCAAAAACAAGCAAACAAAAACAAATAAAGTTTAAGGCTTCACCTAACTAGATTTACTTTGGGGGAAGGGGAGGGAAACAAATAGGTGGGAAATCAGAGGACTGCTATAATCATGGGCCATCTTGATTGCAAAGTATTTGATAAAATTTCCCGAGATTATTTCATGGATCAGATAGGAACATGTGAGCAGAAGGATAACACTATTGGGTAGAATCGTAACTAATGAGACACCACCCAGGATCCTGGTTGCATGATTGATGACAGCACCAATCTGCAGATGATCTCCAGTGGCATGCCACAGGTCTCCAGTTTTAGTTCTATTCTACCCAATAACACGAATGAAGATTTGGAAGGCAGGCCTATCATCAGATAAGCAAACAATGTAAATTTGAGAGGGATGGCTAATGCTACAGATTTCAGGATTGCAATTCAGAAAATTTTAGTTAGGTAGACCAAATCAATTAGATGAAAACTTTATAAGATAAAAAGGGGCCAGGCACGGTGGCTCACGCCTGTAATCCCAGCACTTTAGGAGGCCGAGGCAGGTGGATCACCAGGTCAGCAGTTTGAGACCAGCCTGGCCAACATGGTGAAACCCCAGCTCTACTAAAAATACAAAAAAAAATAGCTGGGTGTGGTGGTGCGTGCCTGTAGTCCCAGCTATTCGGGAAGCTGAGGCAGGAGAATCGCTAGAATCCGGGAGGCAGAGGTTGCAGTGAGCTGAGATCCCACCACTGCACTCCAGCCTGGTGACAGAGCGAGACTCTGTCTCAAAAAAAGAAAAAATAAAACGATAAAAAGGATAAAATATCACCCCCAAATGTACCAAAGAGACTTGACAGGAAAGGCTTGCTATGTGAAAAAGATTTGGGAATATTGCTAGTGACAAACCTCACTTAGATTTTGGTGTGGGCCATTTTATCAAAAAGCTAATGCGAATATAGATTGTATAGGATCCAGATCAAGGGAAACAATAATGAATTATCTACAATATCTGGAGTTTTTCACTTGCTTCTAGGGGTAAGAACTAAGACAAATATTGAATCCAAAAGGAGGAAAGAGAAAGGTATATAGAACTTTCATCTGGGGAACAGTCTAAATAACTGAAGGGAGTTAGCTTGGACAGAGACGGCTGATTCCATGTGGCAGCACAAGGTGGAGGCACAATGTGGTCGGCAGCCCCCAAAAATGACCCCCAATGATCCCCATCTCCTGTGTAGCCCTCTCTCCCCCTGTATGAAGGGTGAGAGTATCCAACTACGAAATTATTAATTCAGAGGATGATTACTCAGAATTCTTGCTAAGACCTGGTCTAACTTAAAAACAGGAAAGCGGTAATTAATGTTCTTTTTTACCTCAGCGCAACAAGAGCAAAGGTATCACAGCCAGTGGGTATTTATTCTACAGACAGGAAGCCCCTGCATGCACATGAGACACAGAACCAATAACTGGGAAGCATACAGGACAAACAAATGCTTAAAACAAGCTGAACACCTGCAGAACAGGACCTATGGGTTCATCCTCACTGTTCTAGAAGTGTGTATTTCTCAGTGTGAATCCAGTGGAATCCTGTTCTTTCTGCTTTCATTCTTTCTGTCTCTCCTTTATAGGGTGAGAGCTGCTCTTTTCTTCCTGAGGCGGATGCTAAACTCTAAGAAGCCCAATTTGGTAAGGACATTAGAGCCTATTGAAATAACAAGGCAGCCGGGCACATTGGCACATGCCTGTAATCCAGCTTTTTGAGAGGCTGCAGTGAGTGGATCGCTTGAGCCCTGGAGTTTAAGACCAGCCTGGGCAACATGGTGAAACCCTGTCTCTACCAAAAATACAAAATAGCTGGGCATAGTGGCATGCACCTGTGGTACCAGCTACTCAGGAGGCTGAGGTGGGAGGATTGCTTGAGCCTGGGAGGTTTCAGTGAGCCAAGATCACACCACCGCACTCCAGCCTGGGCGACAGAGTGTGAGACCCTGTCTCAAAACAAAACTAAATTAAACTAAAAAACAAGCAAACAACAACAAGAAGAAGGCCAGTATAGAAAAAGAAAAATATCTTCTTCATCCCAACCATCAATCTCTTATTATGGTTTTATTATCAGTCTCTTGTGATATTTCTGTTTTTTGTTTTTTTTTTGAGACGGAGTCTCGCTCTGTCGCCCAGGCTGGAGTGCAGTGGCGGGATCTCCGTTCACTGCAAGCTCTGCCTCCCGGGTTGACGCCATTCTCCTGCCTCAGCCTCCCCAGTAGCTGGGACTACAGGCACCCGCCACCACGCCCGGCTAATTTTTTTGTATTTTTAGTAGAGACGGAGTTTCACCGTGTTAGCCAGGATGGTCTCGATCTCCTGACCTCATGATCCGCCCGCCTCAGCCTCCCAAAGTGCTGGGATTACAGGCGTGAGCCACCGCGCCCGGCCTCTTGTGATATTTCATAACAAGTTTTCAAAAAGTATCTTTGCTATGGACCCAAGGGGCAGAGGTAGTCAATTAAGATGAAACCAAAAGATGTGATCACAGCAGAGTGACTGTTACGAAGAAGGTGCTCAATAGATGCTTATTGAATTGGTTTGCACTGGATTGGATTGAATTAAACAGATTAAAATGGAAATGCTCAGGATGAGGCATTTAATAGACTTTCATCTAATTGAACTGGGCTGGCAAAATAAATCATGATAAATTCATGTCCTGGAATATAATTTCCTCCTTTAGAAACAATCATTCCCTGGTCCCAAAGCAGCCTGGAGGGGCACATTCGGGCTTCTCTATGTACTAATAAGGAAATGTCTTCAAAATGTATTAGTCTGGTGGAAAACACCAATAAGAAGTAGCCAATAAGTATGTACAGTTATTTCACTTGTATGTTATCCAAACTGTACACAAGAAAGAACATATTACATGTATATGTATGTATATGCGTGTCTATATATATATATACACATATATACATATATATATAATTTTTAGAGCACATTTTGTTCAGTTTATTGATTCAAATCTACCTGAGTGTGTCAGGTAGATGGTTGAATACTTACTTCGATAACCTAGCTGAGTAGTATATGTGTTAGTTTCCTAACACTATCATAATGACCACAAACTTGGTGGCTTGGGACAACAGAAATTTATTTTCTCACAGGCCAGAAGTCTGAAATCAAGGTGCCAGCAGGATCGATTCCTTCTTGGGGCACTGAGGGAGGATCTGAGAATCTGTTTCCTGTCCCTTTCCTAGCCTCTGGTATTTGGTCAGCAACTACATCACTCCAGTCCCTTCCTCCATGGCCTCATGACCTTATTCTCTCTATGTGTCTCTGTATCGCCACATGGCCTTCTTATAATGACACTAGTCATTGGATTTACAGCCCACCTTAATTTATGACCTCACCTTAACCAATTATGTCAGCAAAGGTTCCATTTCCAAATAAGTTCACCTTCTGAGTTTCTAGGTGGACATGAATTTTGGGAGGGACCTATTCAACCCTGTACAAATAGTATACATCAACCTTTCAATTGGGGAAAATGCTTCCTTTTATCTTATTAGGTATAGTGGTGTGTTAATTAACTCATAAATTTAAAACAGTCTTTTGCTGTCATTTAAAAGCATTTTTCTTGCTATATCCTCGGGGAAGATGAAGAAAATCTAATAGCCCTTCTTATAATATTGCCATTTTTTTAAACTTCCTGCTAATTTGTGCAACTAAAGTTTTCCCTGTAAATTTGGATTTTTTTCCAATTTAAAATATTTTTCTTAATTGCAGTATAATTTAGCTACAGACAACTTCACAGGTCTTAAAAGTACAGTTTGAGTTTTGAGTTTTGACAAATGTATACACCAATGTAACTCATTCCCTAATCAAAATATAGAACATTTTCATCACCTTAGAAAGATTCTTTTTTTTTTTTTTTTTGAGATGGAGTCTTGCCCTGTTGCCCAGGCTTGAGTGCAATGGCATGATCTCAGCTCACTGCAAACTCTGCTTCCCAGGTTCAAGTGATTCTCCTGCCTCAGCCTCCCATGTGGCTGGGATTACAGGCGTGCACCACCGCACCCGGCTAATTTTTTTTTATCATTAGTAGAGATGGCGTTTCACCATGTTGGCCAGGCTGGTCTCAAACTGCTCACCTCATGATCCACCGGCCTTGGCCTCCCAAAGTGCTGGGATTATAGGCTGGAGCCACCGCGCCTGGCCAGAAAGAGTTTTTATGCCTCTTCCCTGTCAGTCCTACTCTTCCAAAGGCAGATACTATTCTATCACCATTCTATCACCATAGATTAGTTTTGTCCATTCTTAAGTTTTATATAAATAGAATCACATAATGTATACACTTTTGCATCTGGCTTCGTTAGCTCATAATTATATTTGTAAGTATACAAGCAGTTCATTTCTTTTTATTGCTGAATAGTAGACCATTTTATGTGAATATGCCACAATCTGTTAATTCATTCACCTGTTGATGGACTTCCTATTGTTTCCAGTTTTAAGCTATTTTGAAAAATATCTGCCAGAAGCATTTCTCTACAAGTCTTTTGTGGACATATGTTTTTATTTTCCTGGATAATTACCTGGGAGTGGAATTGTTGGTTCATTGGGTAGGTTATGTTTTACTTTATAAAGAACTGCCAATATTCCAATGGTTATACCATTTTCACTCCCAGCAATGTAAGAGAGGGCCAGTTGCTCCATATCCTGACCGAAATTGGAGCTGTCAGTCTTTCATTTTAGCAATTCTAGTGGGTGGAATTTAATTTGCAATTCCTGTATTATTAGAGATGCTGAGCCCGTTTTTATGTGTATATTGGCTATTTACATATCTTCTGTTTGAAATGGCTGTTCAAGTCTTTTGCCCAAATTTTATGGGGTTGTTTGCCTCTTCCATTATTGAGCTGTGTAGGAGTTCCTTATATATTCTAGAGACAAGTCCCATGACAAATGTAAGCACTGCAAACCTCTCTCCCAGTCTGTGGCTTATCTATTCACTCTCTAAATACTGTCTTTTAATAAGCAAAAGTTTTAAATGTTTGAAGTTCAATACAGCAACCTTTTGTTTTATGATTAGTGGTTTCTCTGCCCCTTCTAAGAAATGATTCCCACCCCAAGATCATGAAGATATTGTCTTGTGTTTTCTTCTAATTTTTTGTTGTGCTTATCACAGTATAAAACCTATAATTCATGTTAATTATTGTATATGATGTGAGATAAGGCTGAGGGTTCACTCTTTCCCCATATGGATATAGAGTCATCCCAACATCATTTGTTGGAAAGACATTTCTCTCCTCATTGAATTCCTTTGGCACTTTTGTCAAAATAAATGAACCTCATGAATCTATTTCTGAACCCTTGATTCTGTTTTATTGATGTTTTTGTTTATACTTATGCCAATTCCAAACTCTCTCGGTTACTATAACTTTATAGTAAGTCTTGAAATCATGTAGTATAAATTCTCCAGCTTTATTTTCCTTTTACAAGGTTGTTTTGTAATTTGCATTTGAATTTCCATATAAGTGCAAAAAACCTGCTGGCATTTTCATTAGGAATGCATTGAATTCAATTTGGAAAGAATTGAAAATTTAACAATATTGAGTCTTACAATCCATACATATGGTATATCTCTCCATTTACTTAAGACTTCTTGAGTTTGTCTTAGAAATATATGTGCAGTTTTTGGTGTAGATGTCTTGCACATTTTGTTAGATTAATCACTAAGTCTATTTGGGTTTTTGATGTTATTGTGAGTAGTACTTTTACTTCATTTTCCAGTTAATTGTTGCTTTTACACAGAAATACAATTGATTTTTGTACAATGACTTTGTATACTACTAGTAAACTACTTCTAAGTGACCATATATAGTAAGGCTTTTTGTACATTCCTTTAGATTTACTATACACAATCATATCATTTGTGAATTAAAAATCATACTTCTTTGCAATCATTTTGCCTTTTAATTTTTTAAATTTCTTTTCTTGCCTTGTTACAGTGGTTGGAAATCCAGGATAATGCTGAATATAAGTGGTGAGAAAGGACATCCATGCTTGTTCCTGATTTTAGGTTAAATTTTAAAAAATATTTAAAGTATGATGTTATCTTTAGGTATTCATAGATGCTCTTTATCAAATTGAGAAACTTTCTTCTATTCTTAGTATCCTAAGAGGTTTTTTTAATCGTGAATGGAAATTAAATTTTGCAAATGCATTGTCTACATCTATTGAGATGATCATATCATTTCTATCATTTATTCTGTTATCATGCATAATTACACTGATGGATTTAGAATGCTAAACAAGCTTGCATTCCTGAAGTAAACTCCAGTAGATTATGACATACTATCCATTTTATGGGTTGACGAATTTTATTTGTTAATAATTTCTTAAGGATTTTTGCATCTACGTGCATGAAGGATATTGGTTTACAATTTTCTTTTCTTATAGTATCCTTGTCAAGTTTGATGACAGGATTATGGTGGCCTCAAAGCAACAACAAATAAATAAGAAGTGTTTCCTTTGTCTCTCTTTCTGAAAGAGCATATATAAGATATATTATTTATCCCTCAAGTATTTGATAGAATTCACACAGAAGTCATCTGAGTCTGAAAGTCTTTTTATGGAAAAGTCTTTAATTACAAATTCATTTTTTTTAATATAGAAGGCTTTTCTGGTTTTCTATTTCATCTTATGTCAGATTTGGTCATTTGTGTTTTTCAAACAATTTGTTGTGAATTTATTAACATAAATTGTTCATAATACTTCCTTATTATTATGTTAATATTCTTAGTGATGTACAGATGCCTCCTCTTTCATTCCTCTGCTGGTAATCTGCATTTTTCTTTCTTTTTCTTGATCAATCTTGCTTGGGGTTATCAATCTTATTTATTGATCTGTTCAAAGAACTTTTGATTTGCCAATATTTCTCTATTGTCTGATTTTTAGTCTATTGATTTTTGCTCTTAATTTGATTGCTTCCTTTTTTCTACTTTGGACTTAATTTACTCCTCTTTCTCTAGCTTCTTAAGGTGGAAGCCTAAATAATTGATTTTAGACCTTTTCCTTTTCTAACGTGAATATTTAAAACCACAAATTCCCCTCTACTCGCCACTTTAGTCACATCCAACACATTTTAGTATGCTGAGCTTTCTTTTCTGTTTTCATCAGTTCAAAATATTTTCTAATTTTCCTGGTGGCTTCTTCGTTAACCAAAGGGTTATTTGGTAGTATGTTTTAATTTCTACATATTTGGGGTTTTCCTGACGTTTCTGCTATTGACTTCTAAAACATTCTGTATGATCTCAGTCCTTTGAAATGTATTGAGACTTGTTTTATGGCCCAGCTTATCGTCTATGTTGGTGAATGTTCCATGTGCATTTGAAAAGAAGGTGTATTCTGTAGTCATATAGTGTTCTATAAATACCTATTAGTTAAGTTAGTTGATAGTGCTTTTCAAATCCTCTATACCCTCGTAAGTATTTCAGTTGTTCTATCAGTTACTAAAAGTGCAGTGTTAAAATCTGCAACCATAATTGTGAAATTGCCTATTTGTCCCTTTATTTCTGTATGTTTTTGCTACATGTATTTTGAAGCTCTGTTATTATAGTACAAATACATTAAGAGTTTCATATCTTCTTGATGATTTGACTCTTTTATTATTGAGTGTCCCTCTTTATTTCTGATAAAACTGCTTGTCTTTAAGTCTACTTTGTATGATATTGCTATAGTCACTCCCTCTTTCTTATGATGCACAGTATCTTTTATTGATCTCTTACTTGTAACCTACCTGCAATTTTATATAAAAAGTCTGTCTCTTGTAGCCAACATAGTTGGATCTTGTTTTTGTTATTCAGTCTGATAATCTCTGCCTTTTAATATGTGTTTGCTCCATTTATATTTTATGTAATTATTGATAGACAATAGACTTGAGTTTAAGTCTACCATCTTCCTATTTGTTTACTTTTGTCCTTTTTTTCTCTTTTCCTGCTTTCTTTTGAATTAACTTTTTTATAATTTCTTTTCATTTCTGCTTTTTGCCTATACATCATTGCTTTCTTTCTTGGCTCAATTTCACTTATACTTTGTTCTTCAGTGGCTAATCTGCTGCTAACCCCATCCAGTGATTTTTATGTCTTATATTGTATTTTTCAGTTCTAGAATTTCAGTTTCTACTGGTTTTTATCTTTAGAGTTTCCATTTCTTTTCTAAAATATCCATCTCTTTTCCTTAAATCATTTAACATATTTAAAGTAGTTGTTTTAAAGTCCATTATCTGGTAATTGCAATATCTAGGTCCACTGTGGATATGTTCCTTTTTTTTTTTTTTTCTAGTATGGAATCCACAGTGGGAATGTGGTTTTTTGTTTTGAGATGGGGGATCTCAGTTTGTTCCCCATGCTGGTCTTGAACTCCTGGGTTCAAGCCATCCTCCCCCCTCAGCCTCCCGAGTATCTGGAATAGACTATAGGCACACACCACTGCCCTCAGCATGGATATGCTCCTATTGTCTATATTTTTCTTGACCATGGGTAACATTTTCCTCCTTCTTTACATGTCTAATTAAACAAAAATTAAACTCCAAAAATTGTGTTAAACAGTGGATAATGTAACATTCTAATTTTTTTGCTTGGTTTTATTTATTTCCCAGAGTCACAAGCCCTTTTCTCTATCTAGGGGCTATTCAAATTTGCCTACAATTGAGTTGGACTAGTGCTGAGCTGCAGCTTTATTTAGATTGAGTTTACCTGTCGTTTGCCCAATACCCAACCAGTCTCATCTATTTTTTGTTTACCTTTGAATTCAACTCCTGCAGGAGTCCCAGGATGCAAAAAACAGAAGAATGCTGGAAAAGATGTGATTTTTATCTACCTATTAGCCTCTCCTTCACTGGTCCTTTCTCAGCAAAATTCAGAAAGGGGGAGGTTTGGGGTCTTTTAAAAATGAATTTGTGTTTTTTGTGTATGTGTTTTGTGCCACTTAAGAATTTATTGCTTTTCAGCAACAAATCCATCTTTCTTTCCCCTCTGTGTGATACTCGGGCCCAATTCTACAGGCATTACTTCTTTGCCAGTTGGCTTAATGTTAGATCCTGTCGATAGAGGGCATTGGAGACACACTGCAAGTCTAGAAGAGGAAAAAGGACTTTTTCTTCTTCCAGTGTTGTATTTTTCTACTTGGTGGCAAGTAGATCAATAAGCAAGGGTCCTGGCAGTGTTAAACAGAGGAGGACAGTTATTTGATTTAGGAGCAAATGCTCCCCAATATCAGTCAACTTGCCCTGTCCACGGACAGGAGTCCAAATCTCAACCTTGCAGGGGCTCCCTTCTTCTGAGTTTCTGAGTTCCTTCATCATTTACCTTTCTTTCAACTTTCAGAGTAGTTACTGCTCTCTGCATTTACTACTTTAAGAGTTTTTATATTAAAACTTCCCTATTCCAATTGCCAATGTGGTTTATGTCTTCTGACTGAACCAGAGGGTCCTTCAGATTCCAGTCCCTTCTAGTAGCACATGCTGTTATGTAAAGCCCAACTGGTTTCTCCTTGTAAATTCTCTGTCTATGGTAAGCCCACTCTTCCATTGCAGACCCAGGTCACACTCTCACTGTTCTCCAGACAGCACTATCTTTATACACACGATTCCCAACTCCTGTAATCCCTTCCCCACCTCCCTTTTCTGGCTAGGTACATACAAAGTCATCCTCCCAGATGGCTCAGAGGGCATCTCCTTGGCGAAACTCCAGCCCTCCATCCACCTATGCCTGCCTACCCGCCCCCCACCCCAGGTATGGAACCTATAACTCTGCTAATCCTACGAAGAGCTCATTTCTCTCCAGAATAGAGTCTGTCAAGATTTTTTTGTGTCCATTACTTTTCACTAGTCTCATAGAAAAGTATGGTTTTAATTTCTCCAGGTTTTTCTTGGGGCTTCCCAAGACCAAACGTCTTTCACATCCTTCTACACCCTAACTGTAAGCAGAAGCTTCTAGGTATTCTTGCATACGCAAAGAAAGTTCCTGGAAGGATATGTTGCTGACAGGGCGTAGGACTGAGAAATGTGGAATGGGGGTTAGCACATGCAGGGTGGAGAGAGAAATTCTGACTTTTGACTACAGTCTTCATTATTCATTTCTTTTTTTTTTTTTTCTGAGACCGAGCCTTGCTCTGTTGCTCAGGCTGGATCTCGGCTCACTGCAACCTCCGCCTGCCAGGTTCAAGCGATTCTCCTGCCTCAGCCTCCCAAGTAGCTGGGATTACAGACACCCACCACCACACCCGGCCAATTTTTTTTTTTTTTTTTTTGTATTTTTAGTAGAGACAGGGTTTCACCATGTTAGCCAGGATGGTCTCGATCTCCTAGCCTCATGATCTGCCCGCCTCGGCCTCCCAAAGTGCTGGGATTACAGGCGTGAGCCACCGCGCCCGGCCTATTCATATCTTTACTCAACAAATATTTCTCAAGTGCCTCCTATGTGCCAGTGTTCTGGGCACTGAGGATACAGTACGAGCAACAACAAAAAGTCACTGTTCTCATGGAACTCATATTCGTGAGAGACAGACAATAAACAACCAAATGATATGCAGCAAGTTAGGTGATGATAAATATTACAATAATAAATTAGATTAAAGGGGATAGAGCACGATGGCAGTGAGCATGTTATCTGACATTGATGGTCTTGGTCTCACTAAGGTATATTTGAGCAGAGACTTCAAGGAACTTAAAGCTATGGGCATATGGGAGTGAAAAACATTCCAAGCAGAGAAAGCAGCAAGTGCAAAAGTCCTGTGGTGGACAGTTCAAAGGCAGTCAGGAGGCCATGGTATTGGGTACAGAGTGACAGAGGGAAGGCGGGGTAGGAAATGGTGTGGGACAGAAGTGGGGGCAGAGCATAGAGTGTCTTTCAGGCCACTTAAGAGCATTGGCTCTTTTTCTGAGCAAGGTGTGGAGTCACTGGGCATTTCTGAGCTGAGCAGAAATGTGATCTGACTCATTTAAAAAGGCTCACTCTGGCTGCTAGTTGGAGAGCACAGCTTTGTGAATTCTGTACTAATTTCCTAATTTACATTTTAAACATGAAACGTGTGTGTGTGTGTGTGCACAACTTGTATAACTCAAAAATATAATTAAAGAAAAAGGTCTGCTACAAAATAAGCCCTGGCAGGGTGCCCACAGTTACTGGAGGCCAGGCCCCAAGACCAGGCGCCCATGGGAAGGCAAGATGGGATCCAGGGCTCCATTCTCGATTTTAATTTCAGCCTTTCAGATGCAGGGTGCCCAAAGGAGAGTCTGGAGGGGCCAGGAGAGAATGTGGGCCAGAATCAAATGCAATATGTTGCAATTTGCATTCCAAGTATATCTAATTTTCAGAATCAAAACACAATATTTTATATCTATGTGTATATATGTACAGACACACACACACACACACCTATTTAATTTTTAAAATTGGCTTAGCTCTCCAAACATCTTCTCTTAGCAGAGAATATTATCCAGTTGTCCCTTTTTTAAAATCTCTGGAAAGGATAAAGTGTGGCATCCAGGGCTGGGCTCACACCTGTAAACCCAGCACAATTGGGAGGCCAAGGTGGAAGGATTGCTTGAGCCTAGGAGTTTGAGACCAGCCTGGGCAACATAGTGAGACTCTACAAAAATTAAAAAATTAGCCAGGCATGATGGTGTGCCCCTGTGGTCCCAGCTACTTGGGAGGCTGAGGCAGGAGGATCTCTCGAGGCCTGGAGCACAAGGCTGCAATGAGCTGTGTTTGCACCACTGTACTCCAGCTTGAGCAACAGAGTGAGACCCTGTCTCAAAACTAAACAAATAAAGTGGCAGCCAGAGCCCAAATGAGGGCTTTATACAGTCAGTCAACTCAGCTCATCCTCACAATAAGCCTGTGCTGGAGGCATTCCTACCTATTTTGCAGGTGAGGAAAAAATGGCTATAGGAAGCAAAAAGAGGGATCAGTAGGCTTGAGGGAGGAAGTGAGTACTGGAGAGTTAGGGTTGTGGAGCAGGCATGGGGTGGCTGTCAAGGGTGGTGCGATCAAAACCATATGGCCCCCGAATCTGAAATGTTCTCTATTTGGCCCTTTATAGAAAATGTTTACTAAAAGAACAAAGCTGGAGGCATCACGCTACCTGACTTCAAACTATACTACAAGGCTACAGTAACCAAAACAGCATGGTACTGGTACCACAACAGAGACATAGATCAATGGAACAGAACAGAGCCCTCAGAAACGATGCCACATATCTACAACTATCTGATCTTTGACAAACCTGACAAAAACAAGCAATGGGGAAAGGATTCCCTATTTAATAAATGGTGCTGGGAAAACTGGCTAGCCATATGTAGAAAGCTGAAACTGGATCCCTTCCTTACACCTTATACAAAAATTAATTCAAGATGGATTAAAGACTTACATGTTAGACCTAAAACCATAAAACCCTAGAAGAAAACCTAGGCATTACCATTCAGGACATAGGCATGGGCAAGGACTTCATGTCTAAAACACCAAAAGCAATGGCAACAAAAGCCAAAATTGACAAATGGGATCTAATTAAACTAAAGAGCTTCTCCCCAGCAAAAGAAACTACCATCAGAGTGAACAGGCAACCTACAAAATGGGAGAAAATTTTCCCAACCTACTCATCTGACAAAGGGCTAATATCGAGAATCTACAATGAACTCAAACAAATTTACAAGAAAAAAACAAACAACCCCATCAAAAAGTGGGCAAAGGACATGAACAGACACTTCTCAAAAGAAGACATTTATGCAGCCAAAAAACACATGAAGAAATGCTCATCATCACTGGCCATCAGAGAAATGCAAATCAAAACCACAATGAAATACCATCTCACACCAGTTAGAATGGCCATCATCAAAAAGTCAGGAAACAACAGGTGCTGGAGAGGATGTGGAGAAATAGGAACACTTTTACACTGTTGGTGGGACTGTCAACTAGTTCAACCATTGTGGAAGTCAGTGTGGCGATTCCTCAGGGATCTAGAACTAGAAATACCATTTGACCCAGCCATCCCATTACTGGGTATATACCCAAAGGACTATAAATCATGCTGCTATAAAGACACATGCACACGTATGTTTATTGTGGCACTATTCACAATAGCAAAGACTTGGAACCAACCCAAATGTCCAACAATGATAGACTGGATTAAGAAAATGTGGCACATATACACCATGGAATACTATGCAGCCATAAAAAATGATGAGTTCATGTCCTTTGTAGGGACATGGATGAAACTGGAAATCGTCATTCTCAGTAAACTGTCGCAAGGACAAAAAACCAAACGCCGTATGTTCTCACTCATAGGTGGGAATTGAACAATGAGAACACATGGACACATGAGGGGGAACATCACACTCCAGAGACTGTTGTGGGGTGGGGGGAGGGGGGAGGGATAGCATGAGGAGATATACCTAATGCTAAATGATGAGTTAATGGGTGCAGCACACCAACATGGCACATGTATACATATGTAACAAACCTGCACATTGTGCACATGTACCCTAAAACTTAAAGTATAATAAAAAAAAAAAAAAAGAAAATGTTTGCTAACCCCTCTACTACACCGTCAGCTCCATGAAGGCTAGGATCACACCCTACTTATCTTTTATTCTAAGACAGTGCCTAAAATACAGGGATAACAAAGTCTAAATGAATAAATGAGAAAACATCAGATATCATCTTTTTTAGCAGCAGACTTATTCTCACTAACTGTGAGGAGGACTGAGATTGTGGCCTTTTGAAAGCATCACATCCTTCCATTTTCATACCTCCATTTAAATGAAAGTGAAGAATGGCAGCCACTGCTGAAATACTTAATACACCTGAAATCCTGACACTGGCCTGATTTTATGGGCCCTGATGTTTCTGTTACATGAAAGCTGTCAAACTACACTTGAAAACCCCAATTACACCCAGACTCAGCCAAAACCACATTTTCAACTTGACTCTGTGTTTTTAGAACTATAAATTTTCCAACTTAGCTCAGCGAAGAGTGACGTAAAGTTGTACATATGTGGTGAGCTGTTTTATAGGCCCTCAGATCTAAGAGCACAAAGCAGCTGTAATACTGGCAATGAGGCCTGATGAGAAACCAGCCTGGTTCTGAAATACAATATTCCTAATTATAATAAGAACAATGGCATTGAAATTTGACAGACATTACCTCCGAGGAGAGCCAGGATGGATTGGGGAGTCACAGAGCCTGGGAGCCGAGGGATTGTCATGGAGGCCACGGTTATGAGTTCTTGAGCCATATATTCCTGTCAAGCTCAGAGAAGTGGCTAAGGAGACACCACTTCTCTTCTCTTCTTTCCTCATTGAATAAGATAGGATTTACCACGGGGCCAGGTGATGCCACAGAGGCACCTGTGCCAACTGCCTTCTACTTTTCCCACACAACAAGGGTCCAGAAAGCTTCCAACTTAAGAGTCCCTTCTGAACTCAAGGACAATCAAAACAGAGATTTTCCCCCACTAATAAACAACGAGCAAGGGCTCAGCCTGACAATCCATATTATATTCAGAATGTTCAGCACACGCTCATCTGCTCCTCATAGCAACCTCTACAGGCTTCCTGGAGGAGGTGATCCTTGAAGGGCAGGAAGCCCACTTCTGGCCCTTTGGACATTCATCTGACTTTGTGTCTCTGCACATTGGGGTGAATTATTCTATGTGCCCTGCCTGTCATTGATGCTTAATAATTATGTGTCAGGCTCACTAATTAACAAATACAAGTAATGCCACCAACCGGTTTCTACTTCTCCACTGACATGGTGAGATCTATCAGCCACTACCCAGAGCATAGTGGGGATTCTGCTCCTTAATGCTGGCCCCTGGTGGGCCTACTACTCTGCACTGGGCCTTCCAGGACTTAGCATTGGGCCTCCAAAGCTGGCACTGGACCATCACAGAAGTGGCTGGCTTCGAGTATTTAGTCCCCAACCCAGCCTGGCATTGGGCCCCTTACCTCCAAATAATCCTGCCCTCTCCCACTGGAGCTCCCACCCCAGCCCCAGGACTCATGGTGAAAGAGGTGAGGATGGACGTTTAGTGTGGATGGACATGGCCATTCCCAAAGCTACATCACTGACCCAAGGGCAGCTGCCATCTGTTTCTCTAGATTCTTGGCTGTTTGCCCACATGGTGCCTGCAGCTGGGCAGAGCTTCAGGCCCCACCCCATGAGAATGAACCGCCTGCCCGCTGGCAGAGTTGGCTCCCTCCACCCTGGGCTCAGGTGCTTCTGTGTATGAAATAGCTGGCAGCACCAGGGTAGGGAGAGGAGGGAAATTTAAACGAGTCTTAAGGGACTGGAAAAATAATTTGATGAAATGTTCCTAAGCTTTTTTTTTTTTTTTTGGCTTAATACCCATAAATTGCAGGGGCCATGTGTGCTAACAGCTTTTGATTTATGATGCCTTTATTGTTGCACTGTATTTAAGCCAGATGATGAAAAGGTAGCAAGAGTAAAAAGACCCTTTTACAAAATGCTTTGGGATCCATCATGGGGTCAAGCCATTTCTGTCAATCTTTGCCACCACTTTGTTAAAGCAAGGGCTCTGGGCGCTGACAGCTGAGTAGCTAATTGCTGTTGGACGCCAGCCCACCAGGCATCTTCCTCCTCCCCTTAGAAATTTTGCACTCCCTCCCCCAGGTCCCTTCCTCTAGCAAGACCTTTTAATGGCCGCTGAGGGCCAGGAGGGAAGCTCGCCTTGGGTAAACTTTGAGGGGCCATGTCTTATCCAGCTGCCACAGGACAGAGATATTCCCAGGACCTCTAATTAAAATGCCTACAGTCCAACCAATATGCTCCTGTTTCATTGCTCAGGGGTTACAAAGCTCCCAGCAAATGCTAAACACAAATTAACAAAACGCTGTGTCAGCCTTTCTGGTCCCATTACAATGTTATTGTCATATTTATTAGCACAATTCCCTGTAGGACACTGGTAGAAATATCTAAAAAGTGAGTTAAGCACTCTCCTTGGCTATATGGGGAAAATGCTCTGCCATTTCCCTGCGGAGCACATAAACTTTGTTTGCAATTTGTGCTCACAGCAACTCCCAGCCGAAGACAATCCATTCCTGTTCTTGTACGGAAAGGGGGCTACGTTCTCTCAAACTGTAATTATCTTCTATTCACGCTACTGTAAAATGACTAGGTTGTTGCCACTGCTTTTATTTCAAAGAACAGTCCTATTATCCGTTTACAAGATTTAACAACCTACAGCACTTCCATGAATTAATTACAGTCTGAGGGGAGCATAAACACAAACTTCACTGATCACGTTGTTCTAAATCACATTAGCCTAATTGCTTGATATTCGGAATTGAGTTGACTTTTGCACATCTCGCTCAATTACTCCCCAGCCTTTGTGTCTGTCTGACTGCCTGCTTCTGCACTCCTCTGCAGGGGTTGGGATGTATTTTCCCCAGAGTCAGAGGAAAGCCAAAGGGGAAAAAAACCTCTTTGGAATGTTTCACAAGGAAGGAAAGATATGTTACTATGACAACTTGTTCTTGGCAACCACAATGACATACACCCCAAAACCTTCCGTCTTCCTCCTTGCCCATCAGAAAGATATTATCAAATCATGCAGCAAGAGAAGGTGAAGGTTCTAAACACTATATATAAAGATGGCACCAAGGCAGTCTGTGTGGAGAGCCAGGGTCCCAGGAGTCAAGTGAAGAGTGCTGGTTTGTTTTTTGTTTTTGTTTTTTCCTGGAGAGATGGGGGTCTCACCATGTTGCCCAGGCTGGTCTCAAACTCCTGGCCTCAAGCGATCCTCCCACCACGGCCTCCCAAAGTGCTGGGATTACAAGCATGAACCACCGTGCCCAGCCTAGAGCGCTGTCTTGAAGGACATACAGAACTTCATCACATGAGAGAAGTGAGAAAAGAGAACTCCAGGACACGGGAAGAGAAAATGGAAAAATCACAGAGGTTTTGAGAATGTTCAGGGAAGGGCAAAAGGCTCGTGTGGCCTTTTTCTTTCTATTTTTGCATATGTTTTATAATGTGCATAATGCATTAATGTAGTATGTATATAATCTATCAATATACATAAATATACATATGTTGGGGATGTGTACTCAAGAATATTTTAATAATTAAGTAATTATAAATAATATATATGTGTATTGGGATGATTTAACAGAGAACACAGGCAAAACATTTGGCAACCATCAGTGTGAGCAATGGAATCTATCTGAGATTATTAAGCACTAGAGTGAGTAGATCAGTGCTATGGTTTGAATGACAGTGTCCCCTCCAAAATTCATGTTGAAACTTAACTCACAATGCAACAGTATTTAGAGGCGTGGCTTCTGGGAGATGATTAAGTCATGAGAGCAGATCCCTTAGTGCCCTTATCAAAGGGCTTGAGGTTGAAGAGAGCACTCTCTTGCCCTTCCACCCCTTCTGCCATGTGAGGACACTGCATTTGTCCCCTCTAAAGGACGCAGCAACAAGGCACCGTCTTGTAAGCAGACAGCAGCCCTTTCAGCCACCAGTCCTGCTGGCACCTGGGTCTTGGACTTCCCAGCCTTCAGAACCTTGAGAAATCAATTTCTATTGTTTATAAATTACCCAGTCTGATGTATTTTGTCATAGCAATACAAATGGAGTAAGACTATCAGAACTACATCTTATAAAGATAAACTTGGTGCAACGTGTGAAGTGGGTTAAAGGGAGGGGAAAATATAGGCAGAGAAGCAGGGCAGGAGGCCATCATGGTGGTCCCTGTGAAGGGTGCTAATGAGAGCCTGAGGAAGGGCCACCAAGGGGTGGATGGAGAAAGGGAGAATGCAGAAAACTTTTCTGAAAGTAACATCCGTCAGGACCTGTTTCCCAATTGGAAGGCATGGGGTGAGGAGAGTTTGGGATTCTAAAACTGTTATCTTGGATAGCTGGGGAAGCAGTGATACCTTTAACGAAGACAGAATAAAGGAGAAGGGGAAGATAGGGGAAGGGAGCAATGATGAGTTCAGTTTTGGAAACTTTCAGTTCAGGATGCCTGTGGAACAGGTAGGTGGAGATGTCCATTAAAACAGCTGAAATTCAAAACCAGAATGCAGGTAGGCTAGTCGAGGAAGCCCTCAACTGCCTAACCCCTCACATAATTATTCACCTCCCTCTCTCTCTCTACTGACATCTGTAATCCCAGCACTTTGGGAGATGGAGGTGGGAGGATTGCCTATTTTTCTTGGTTGCATTTTGTGTTTCCTGGTGTTCTCTACATTCATTGATCCCTCTGAAAAACCTGTGGGCATCTCTCTATGCCAGGCAGTGTGCTCATGTGGTCAGGGGGAGAGGGCAGTTAGCAAACAGAGAGAGGCTGGCTGCTCGTGGGCAGATAGAGAAGAGCCCTGGTGCTGGCCACTGTGAGCATCAGCCTTTGTCCTGGAGGCTCACACAATCTTGGGAGGTGTGAAGAAGAGGAGTCTGTGGCTATCAGGTAAGAAGTCCAACTCCAAGGGTGTCCACACTTGCTCTTCTCACTCTGGCCCTCCCCGCACTGCCTGCCATACTGGGTGCGGCCCAGAATCACCTGGAAATCTTCAGTCAAGAGGCATCAAGTGACATGTGGATAGAGAATGCCACCAGCAAAGCCCCAGGAAAATCACTGGTCCTAGGCAGTTTTGTTTGCTGGTGCCTCCTCTCATCGCTTGGGATATACTTTGTGAACTTGCACTGCTGTGGGCAGGAAAAAGGCAGAGAGGGGCATTGAGTGGGAGCCAGAAAGGAAGAGATAGGTGGAGATTCCAGTTCTTCTTTAAAAGGGATCTGGAGACATCAGATCATCTCCTCTGCCCTGGGGTAGAGTTGAAACCTTCCTGAAGTCCCTTGGCTATCTGGAGTGAGTGCAGCAGGAATGTGAGTGGCCTAAAATTTAAAGAAATTGTAGGTGTTTGGTAAGTAATAATAGGCCATTATGAAACACATTTACCATTGATCACTTATAGGGAAATAGATTAAACTGTCAGATGAAATCTTAAAATAAACACTGTTATAAATTGAATTGTTACCCCCAAACCCAAAAATCATATGTTGAAGTCATAACTCCCAATGTGAAATGTAATTGGAGATAGAGCTATTTTATCTTTTTATAGAAATGGGGGTCTCACTATGTTTCCCAGGCTGATCTACTCCGGGGCTCAAGCAATCATCCCACCTCATCCTCCCGAAGTGCTGGGATTACACATGTGAACCACCACTCCCTGCCTGGAGATAGAGCTTCTAAAGAGATACTTAAGCCTAAATGAGGTATTATAATAAGGATGGGGCCCTAATCCAGTAGGGCTGATGTCTTTATAAGTAAGAAACATCAGGAATGGAAGCATAACGAGGAAAGGCCACATGAGGACAGTGAGAAGGCAGCCACGTGCAAGGCAAGGAGAGAGGCCTCGGAGAAACAAGAGCCACTGGCACCTTGATCTTGGACTTCTAGCTTTCAGAACTGTTAGCAAATAAATTTCTGCTGTGTAAGCCACCCAGTCTGCAGGATTTTGTTATGGCAGCCCTAGCAAACTGATATAGCACTATAAAAACATTTTCTTCTTTAACACAGGAGCCAGATCACCACTGTTTCCACCCTATTAATATATAGGCAAAATAAATACAACTTGTTTTTGTGAACTTGCCTGTTTTCTTGATTGCATTTTGTGGTTCCTGGTGTATTTTATATTACTTTCTGAATCAGCCTACCCCTACTCCTCTCTCTAGCCCTACCACATCTCGTCTTTATAAGCAGTGGGTGCTTCCATCCCTGTCTCAGACAGCTGAAGACAGAGTGAGAGCAATAACAGGTATACTGATTTGCAGCACTTTGTGTAAGCTGAGGGCTGCCCCAAATGCCCCCATCAAAAGGCATCAGCCTAAACGGGAAAAAATGTGTCTTCTTCAATCCGCCTGAAGTTCTCCTCAATGATTTTCTGTTCTGCAATGACATTTCCAGTCAAAGAGGCCAAAGAGATAAAACTGCTGACCTAAAGACTTTTTCTTCTGCTCCTGGGGGCAGTCTGGACACAAATTCACAGAGTGGGCAGTGGGGAAGTGAAATTGATGGTGCCAAACAGCATCATCTAAACAAGCAGAACCCAGAGGGGGACATGAAAACGTCCAGCTTCCTTTATGGCTGTGAGACATGGACCAGTCATGGCGTCTATGATGTCATATTTTAACCATCCCATCTGAACTGTTGAGCAGTTTCATCTGTGTCACCACTAAGCCAGATTTAACACTGGCTTAAATAGTGAGAGGGATTCCAACAATCTCGACTTCCAGGGCAGACTTTCTCTCACTAGAGGACCAAGTTTGTGTGACATGTGATCCTGTGTGGGAGCCAGCAGGGAGCCTTAACTGCAGTTCTATGGGCAGCCGAGGCACTGACAATAAACACAGTTGCCAGTGGTGGATTGCCAGGAAAGTCCCTCTCTCACAAGGGCAGCTGGAATTCTGAAGTCTGGCCCAAACATCCCCAGAACTAGTCACCACTAGGGACAGTCTCTAAAAGGTGCTCTGAAAATGAAAGATAACCTTCCCAGGAGACATTATGGAAAACAGTCAGAGGATCACAGTCCCCACAGATGAACTGAACAATGCCACCAGGGTTTCAGCTCCAAACCCTCCATACCAGAGACGGGGACAGGCTAGGGCTCAAAGCAGTGCTTACCAAGCTTCAGACCTGGGGTGCCACCTTTGTAATATTTGCCTTGTCCAATAACTCCTCTGATGTTTAATTTTATGTGTCAACTAGATTGGGCCGTGGGTGCCCAGGTATTTGGTTAAACATTATTCTAAGTGTTTCTGTGAGGGTGTTTTTGGAAGAGATTAACATTTGAATTGATGGACTGAGTAAAGCAGATGGCAACCCACAACGTGGGGGGACTTCACCCAATCCATCGAAGGCCTGAAAAGAACAAAAAGGCTGACCCTCCGTGGGGTAAGAGGGACCTCCCCCTGCCTGACTGCCTTCCAGCAGGGACATTTTCTTTTCCGCCTTTAGACTGAAACTAAAACATGAACTCTTCTTGGGTCTCATGTCTGCTGGCTTTTGAACTGAACTATACCATAGACTCCCCTGCATCTCCAGCTTCCAATCACACATCTCGGGACTTCTTGGCCTCCATAATCATTTGACCAACTCCTTATAGTAGAGCTCTTTACACACAGACACATACAGACACACACACAGACACACACACAGACACACACACACACACCCTATTGGTTCTGTTTCTCTGGAGAACCCTAACTAGTACACCTCCTGCATTCCTAATATTTACTAAATCTTTAAATGGCCTATTTAAATAAATACATTTTAGTGAAACTTTATGTCACGCTTATAAATTCAAATCACATGTTTATTGTTAAAAATATAAATTTAGGCTGGGCACGGTGGCTCATGCTTATAATCCCAGCACTTTGGAAGGTGGAGGCAGGAGGATGGCTGGAGTTCAGGAGTTCGAGACCAGCCTGGCAACATGATGAAGCCCTGTCTCTACCAAAAATACAAAAAATTAGCTCGGGGTGGTGGTGGGCGTCTATAATCCCAGTTACTCAGGAGGCTGAGGTGGGAGGATGGCTTGAGCCTGGGAGGCAGAGGCTGCAGTGAGCTGAGATCGTGCTACTACACTCCAACCTGGGTGACAGAGTGAGACTCCATCTCAAAAAAAATTTTATATATATACTGTAAAATTAAATACACATTAAAGTAACAGTGCCCGCTGAAAACACACTTCAGATGGTGTGACTGGATACATTTTGAAGGTGGAGGTGGGGAATGGTTTACAGAATGGTCATGGAACAAAACTTCTCTCTCTCATTTCAATCTCTACCAAATGGAGGTCAACTATATTTTATAGTGAATCTTTGCCTACTTTTTCGGGAGGAAGATCATTCTTTCTTAGGCATCAAAAATAAGGCACAATACAACATAAAGAATGCCATGATTACACGCTGCGGTTATCAGTCGCTGCATTAAAAACAAGTTCAAACTTGGTAGCTTCTCATAGCTCACCATTTTGTGAGTCAGGAATTCAGAGAGGCTTGCCTGGGCAGTTTGTCTGTGGTCTGTGTGGCAGCAGCTAGGGTGGCTGGGACTTGGTGGTCCACATCCAGGATGGGTTCTTCACCCATGTGTCTGATCCCTCCATGTCTCCTGCCTCTTTCTCTCTGTGTCTCTTCCTACAGAGCCTCTCCATGTGCCTTTGGCTTCTCACTGCATGGCAGCCTCAGGGCAGTGGTGCCCAGGGCAGTCCCATGGTGACTCAGGGTTCCAAGAGCTAGCATCCAAAGAACCAGTAGAGCTGCAAGCCTCCATATATCCATCCTGGAAGATCACTTCCACCAATCCCAAGAGCCAAGCAACACATGCCAGTCAAGGAGAGGGGAGTTAGACCCCACATCTCCATGGAAGGAACGCCAAAGAATTTGTGGCCATCTTTATTCCCTTACCTCGTTCTTATGTATTGAACAAGGAGAAAGTCCTCAGAATGGGGTTTCAACAGCATGGGTAAAAATGTTCACTGTGGACTTTGGGAGGCCGAGACGGGCAGATCACAAGGTCAGGAGATCGAGACCATCCTGGCTAACATGGTGAAACCCCGTCTCTGCTAAAAATCCAAAAAAATTAGCCAGGCGTGGTGGCGGGTGCCTGTAGTCCCAGCTACTCGGGAGGCTGAGGCAGGAGAATGGCGTGAACCCGGGAGGCAGAGCTTGCAGTGAGCCAAGATCTCGCCACTGCACTCCAGCCTGGGCAACAGAGTGAGACTCCGTCTCAAAAAAAAAAAAAAAAAGTTCACCGTGGAGCCACTTAATTCAAGTGGCAGGTCAGACTGGTAAAAAGGTGTTTTAGAGTCAGACACATCTGAATTTGAGACCCAGTTATACCACTTAACAGGTGATCTTGGTACAGTTGTTTAAGCTCACTGAATCTCTGCCTTTTGGTCTGTGACATGGAATGGTGATGTTTCTGGGCTGCTGTGTGGATACCCACAATGTCTGCAACATCACAGTCCCTCAGTAGTGTTAATCATCTTAAGTCGACTTACAGAATAGTGAGGATTTTACAAAGGTGTTTTTTTTCTTTGTTTGTTTGTTTGTTTTTAAGACAGGATCTTACTCTGTCACCCAGGCTGGAATGCAGTGGCACAATCTTGGCCCACTGCAACCTCCGCCTCCCAGGTTCAAGCGATTCTTGTGCCTCAGCCTCCTGAGTAGCTGGGATTACAGTGTGTGCCACCACACCTGGCTAATTTTTGTATTTTTAGTAGAGACGGGATTTCGCCACATTGGCCAGGCTGGTCTTGAGCTCTTGGCCTCAAGTGATCCACCGCCTTCAGCCTCCCAAAGTGCTGGGATTACAAGTGTGAGCCACCATGCCAGGCCGTACAAAGGCGCTTTCTAAAATACCATATGTATGATAAAACCTATGCATAATCTGAAGGAGACTGACACATGATAGAAAGGGTCTTCTCATTTAGCTTAAAACTACAGTTTTCGGAAGAAATTCACTAGCAAGCATCTTGCTAGAATGTTAGGGGCACCCCAAAGTTCCTACCATGCTCTTTGAGAGGGCTCTGCATAGTGATCATATAGGAAACTGGCAAAACAGAACCAGCTTTTTTCTAAGCCTTAATTAATCAGAATGCTCAGGGAGACAGGAGAAGGTAAAATGAGTGGCAGCTCTGATCCACAGGTGCTCAACAGTGATGGTAACAGCTTCTGCAGAGGGGCATTTTGGAAATGTGTCAGTGATGGTTGTATCTGATACAATGCTGGGGGCAGAGTGGGCATTCCTGCCACTTAGAGGCAGAGACCAGGGATGCTCGGTGTCCCTCAGTGGATGGAGCAGTACCACACAATGAAAGCATTGTCTTGCCAAATAGAAATACCCCGCTTTTCTGAACCTGGGACTAACTTATTTTACAAATAAGCAATATGTAGTTCTGCTCAGCTGTAATAGACACTTTACACTTTATTTTCCAGGAATGCCATTAGTGCATAAATCAAAGGAAGACTGTTTATTTTCTTCAGAATTCCAAGAGTTGTGTATCATTTTGGAAAATCACACCACCCGCAGCAGCTCATGTTATCTGAGTCACCAATCCCACTCCTCTGACTTCGACTGCATTGGAGGGGTGGCCCAGCCTGAGCTTCTGGGGGCAGGTGTCAGCCCCTGATCACTTCGTTCTGTTGCCCAGAGGCGGGTGCCTGCGTTGGAAGTAATTAGCAAATACTTTGTCTCATTCTTCTTTATATTTCGGTTATGACATTATATTAATTTTTCTTAAAAATTATGGGTGTGAGTGAGTCATATTATCCAGGAATTTCACCTCAGAATTGTAAACCAGGTGCTTGAATATATTTGCAATAAAAATGGGGGTTGGGTCTGACAGGCCTAAAAGCTCACTGCTTTAAAAGAAATTTTCTGTGGATCAAAAATGCCTTTCCAAGTGGAAACACCAGGGAATCATTTCCTTTCTGGAACCTGCCGGACCTGGAGCAGCCCTGCCAGGCGGAGCAGGAGAGGCTGGCACTGCAGCATGAAAGAGCTCTTTCTCTTCAGCCCTTACAGGTGAAAAGACACGGACACCCCAGCCACTGCTCAAACTGGAGGAGGAAAGACTCACAGACTCCTAGGGCCATGTGGCCCTCAATAAGTTAGTTATGTATAATATAAGCCTCAGTTTCCCCATTTGTATGTTGGCAGTAAAAATAGCCCCTCCTGTATTGACTTCCTGTGTGGATCAAATACGATAAGTAAGATAAACCACGTTTCATGCTTCCCTCCACATCCCTGAGCACATAATGCTCAATTGATGCAAATGTGTATTATCATCCGTATAGCATTTATGGTTTACAAAGCCCTTTTCCACGTACTGTTTCCTTTGGACCATTCGGCAGTGGGAACTGACAGGAAGAACATCTCCAGGGAGGAGAGGAGGCTCGGGGATGCCATGATACTTGCCCTAGGTCACACTGCTGGCCATGAAAATGGCTTTTCTGAATTGGAATCCGTGTGGCTCCATTTAGATGGATTCTGTGCAGCTCTGAAGACACAAGTAGGCTCTCAGAGGAGGAAGAAGCTACTGGAGAAGAAAGGTAGGAAATTGCTAACAACTGGAGCTTCCTAACAATGGAAGGGTAGAGTTTTGTGCTGTCTGCCTCCTTCTGAGATGTTAGCAGGGAGTTTGGGCCTTGACCTGGGAGAGAGGCCTTGAAACTCATTCGGTCTAAGAATCCAGGCTTCACTTCGAGATCACTTCTCAGAGTACAGGTTTTCGCTTTTAACTCTTTCCTTGAATGTTAGATGTTTTTCCCTCAAACATATTGTTTTAGTTGTCATTTTAACTTTTCCACAGAGGAGTGAGCTAGCTGGAAAATGGTCTGGGACTTCAGTGGCACCATGGTTCCAGCATAAATTCTCCTTACTCTGTTTTAAATCTGCACTCTCAGGGATGAGAAAGAAAACCCCTGAAACTGATGTTCAATTCACAAAGTACACACACAGAATACAGGAAATCTCTGCCAAAGCGTGGCCTGGGTTTGCTTAACTTTGTCCTGGAAGTTCCGTAACCTGTGTTATCTGCTGTTAAAAATTTACAGGGGGCCGGGCGCGGTGGCTCACGCTTGTAATCCCAGCACTTTGGGAGGCCGAGGCAGGCGGATCACGAGGTCAGGAGATCGAGACCATGGTGAAACCCCGTCTCTACTTAAAAATACAAAAAAATTAGCCAGGCGTGGTGGCGGGCGCCTGTAGTCCCAGCTACTCGGAGAGGCTGAGGCAGGAGAATGGCGTGAACCCAGGAGGCAGAGCTTGCAGTGAGCCGAGATTGTGCCACTGCACTCCAGCCTGGGTGACAGAGCGAGACTCCGTCTCAAAAAAAAAAATTTACAGGGACCAGCTGAGTCTTTGGGCCAATGGAATTTTTTTTTCTTCAGGCATGAAAATGTCAAATATAGTCATAAAAACAATGACCTAACCTGTGTCCAGAAATATGGTTTCTAAACAATTATACTTCCAGTTAACCTCACACTACCGTGGTCCCAAACCAATGAATAAGAACTCAATTTCTCAGCATTTGACCTGAACAGAGATTTGGGCTGCTTCCAGGGAAATGCATATTAGACAAACCTTTCTGAATGTACCTTTTTCTAGGCCAGGTGCAATGGCTCACGCCTTAATCCCAGCACTTTGGGAGGCCAAGGTGGGCAGATCACCTAATGTCAGGAGCTCGAGACCAGCCCGGCCAACATGGTGAAACCCTGTCTCTACTAAAAATTACAAAAATTAGCTGAGCATGGTTGTGGGTGCCTGCAATCCCAGCTACTTGGGATTCTACTTGAGGCAGGAGAATCTCTTGAACCTGGGAGGCAGAGGCTGCAGTGAGCTGAGATCGCACCACTGCACTCCAGCCTGGGCGACAGAGGAAGACTTCATCCCCAAAAAAAAAAAAAAAATTTCACTGAATGTACTTTTTTCTTATTCTACTATCAGATCATTTCTAGTTGATTTATTCTTCTTTACTAGGTTCATGCCAAATGACTTCTAACTAAAAGAGAGGGCCCTAGAAAGAAAGAACCAATCTTCTATACCATCATATCACTGGCCCCTACACATTCTCACACATACCACCTCCCAAATCGAGTACTACCTTCACATCCCTGGAGAGAGCTTATACTCACCTGGTCTCATTAAAGCAACACACGGTTGTACAGTTTCTCACTGTGGGACCAATTAACCATTTCCACATCAGGCACCAACACAACCCCACCATGCCGTTTGCCCTCTTTATTTATGTTAAGTCTCTAGTACTAATTATGTTAAGACACTCAAAACAAGAGCTATATTCTCACACCGTGGGTGGTGATTTCGAGCATTAGAACCAGCTTTTTCCCCCCGCACTGTTTCTATGCTTTGCAATTTGCATACCAAAATTTAAAGCTATCTACAGCTTTCCACTTGAAGCTTTTTTGCAAATGAGGTCTTAAAAGTGATACAGCCGACTATGCTCGGGCACCTTTGGCATCTGAAAGGGAAAATTCCCAATACAAGGGGCAGTGCGCAGATGGCTGCTGGGTTGACTCCTAAGTCTCAAGGCAAACTCCCCCAGCACAGGCCACAGTGGCAACAGCATGAACCAAATCTTGCTTGAATCCAACAAATGACCACAGATTTCTCATGACTGAAAAAATAACAGAAATCTATTCCCACAGTGGAATTTGTCACTGATCAATAAACCCAATGCATTGTGCAACATTTGTGATTATTCCCTTTGGAATCAACAGCACGTCTTAATAGCTAATTGTTTGATAAAGCCTTGACATCACCAAAATTTCCCAATAATGAGGGCACTAAATCCTCAAGAACTGTGAAGGAAAGAGGTCAGCCTCTTCTTTAGAAGGCCACAAAGAATGAGAATGATTCTTATAGTCCTATAATCACTCAGAAATGGTTAGGCCCAAAGGAATTAAGTTACATGACCTCCAAATCCTGTCTCCAAAACCAAAAGCATGAATGCCCTGGCATAGGCTTTCACCTTGTGTTTTTCTCTTCGGTTCTTCCTTTCCTTATTCACCAAGGCGGACTGCTTGTCAAAACAGGATTAAAATCCTGAGGCCAGCCCCTGGCCGACTTGAAGGCTGCATCCAAGGCAGGGCCTTGGACATGGCGGCTCCAAGTGTTTCATGGGCCTGGTGAGAGGGGCAGGCCCTGGCTCTAGACACCAGGGAAAAACATACTCCTTAGTGTTCAACCCTGGTTTTCTCATCAGAGCGATGATGTCCCAGGATGACCTGTGGACAAAAGAGGACAGGAGAAGAGAAAATATTTTCTTCAATTCAAAAGAAAAGGCCCCTATGGTCTACGAGCTGACAGCTGTATGGTACTCATAGCTATTACTGAATCCTTTCTGAACTGCACCGGGGGTACAAGAGGGAGAGTGAAGGTCTAGTGCTCGGTTGGAAGGGAGAAGGAACAGGCTCCCTTCTCTTTGTTTTATCCCACTGCCTCTTTGCTCCATACCACTTTCCTCTGGCTGGATTTAGACCCAGCCAAGGCAATTCTTTGCTTTGCCCAGCTCAGCACTTGTTCCCAAGTTGAGTACTCATCTTCATGGGAACCTGCACATTTCTTTAGGATTACTTTCAGGCCATATGTTTCTGTTTTGAAACAATGAGGGCTTCTCTATAATGATCAGCACAGGGAGAGGAAAAGGGCAAGGGCTTTGGTTACCAAATATTCAGCTCCCCAAAGTTGAGTCACCATCGCGGGGCTAAGCAGACAACATCACCACCTTTCAAAGCACAGTGTTGACACTATTTTTTCCTGGCATACTAGTTTTCTCATAACAGCCTGCTCCACTCCTCTGCTTCTGTCTTGCATGTTTTCTGGAGAAAGTAAGACCTCCTCAGCTCAGCCAATTTCTCAAAAGGCTAAGACAGCCTGGCTGCAGGAATTGCAATCATTCTTGAAAATCAGCAATGGTGGGTTGCATTTATCTGATCAAAAAATGCAACTGCCAAAAAAAAAAGCACATCTACCTCCCCACAAATGAAAATTTAGGTAGCATGTGTCTAAGTTAGTGGCAGAGTAAGAGGAGTTTATATGGTTTCTTATCACTGGACTAAAACACAACTAGTAAAACTGGTATAGTAATAGTCACCCCGGGAAATATGCAATGTGGATATCAAAATCTACTCCCATTACTTCAGAGTGTCAAATGGACTGAGTGGAATGACTTTTCAGCTTAATACAAAGTGAGAACTGCCACTGGGTAATAAATTCCTTTCTGTCCTAAAATAGTAGCGCAAGAAATAATCATCCCAAGAAGCAAGAGGTGTTTTATCTCCTCCGCAGCAGCAAAGGGCTTCTCCTGATTGCTAAGTGCTGATTTATTCCAGAATGCACAATTGCAGCTTGCTGCTGGTCTCCACCCCATCCGCCTGAAGGCAGGGATGTTCTTGTCTGTGTCAGAACTGCCTACTTAACCCAGCAGGAAGCCTTGTCACCGGTATCCAGCCCTGGCCACGTCTCTTGGCTGAGAGAAGCAGGAGGCCAGCAATGCTAACATTTGAAAGATCCAGAGGGAAGAGAGGAGGCTGACTTTTGAAGGGATGATCTGCATCCATCACCACTTGCCCTCCAGATGCTATACCCAAATAGCAGTGTCCCTCCTGAGGCTGTCCCTGAATTCCACCCACCAGTGACCAGCAGCACTGGGAGGGGTTTGTGTGTGTGTGTGTGTGCGTGTGCGTGTGTGCGTGTGCATGTCTGAGAAGGGCAGGCAGGCTGCTCTGCAATGCTGAATGCTCCTGTCTGTGCCTCTTCAGACATTAATATATGCAGATCAGAAGAAGCTAAATTCCAAGCCTCTGTAAGCATGTCCAAAATGGCCCTCTTGCCCAAAGTGCCTCTTCAGGTCTCAATCTAAAGATCAGCATTTGACAAACCACGGGTGAGAGTTTGCAAAAACATGAAGGAGTGAGCCCTTGCCAGAACTGAAACCAAGACGAGTGCAACAACAATGAAAAACGCTTAGAACCCACGGGCTGGCAGCCAAGGCGTTCGGACTTGGTATGGGCGTATCAACAAATGCAGGGTTCCCCACAGCGATTTACAGCAGAGACTCTAGCAGAGATTTACAGCAAACTGGAGTACTGCGCTCTTGCAAATGCAGAAGTTTGGGGTGGGGAAAGGTAGAAAAGAAAAAAAGAAGAAAGACAAAGTGACATATTCAAATGCAATTCAAACATTCCAAGCTGCTCTTTTGACGTCAGAAATTTTACCATGATTTGGGTGATCCTAATGGTCTGTGGACCACGTTGGAAAATGTCACAATAGATGTTTGAATTAAAATCCAGTAGGTTTGCCAAAAGACCAATTGTTAAAAATTGGCAGCATTCCAGAGAACTTACTAGGCTGTGTACTGCCCCGGGGCTGAGAGAACTGCTAATTCCAGAGAAAGTTAATTATCACCTTATTGATAAAAGGGCAATTTTTAAAGCTTGTGGTGTGGCTTTTGTGACTCATTAATTAAAATTTAGAGTAATTTACTAGATACCCTGGTGCCTTCTGTTATATTATATCTGTACCAAGCCGTTTAATGTCTCTCCCAGGGGCTATTTTTAATCCCCCTCTTCTCTCCTCACCTGTCTGCTTTTGAAGGCAATGAAAACATTAAAAAACGTGTAAATCTAAAACTAGTCTTTTGAGAGATTGCAGAATTAAGAAATAAGATGTCCAGGGAGGCATTTTTTAAAAGTTTCTTCTTAGAAATGTCGAATTTGCCCACCAAAAGAAAGAAGCTTGTGTGATCACACCAAAGGCAACTGCTTTCACAAACTTCATCCGCAAAATGTTAGACAAGATTCTATGCTCCACGATAATCAGATTAAAAGAGGGTCTTTTCTCATCTCCTTTCCCTTCTTTCCCATTCTATCCCCAAATAAAATCTGAGGGCTCAGGGGAAGAATGACACTGGAGATGCTTGGTATCCTAAGGCTCCCAGCCCAGTGAGGGGTAGCGTCGCCTGCCACGCTCTTCAGGACTTGTGGAGTGGGATGGGCACATCCCGGCTCCCTGGCATCTTACCCATGTGATATTGAGGTTTCCAAGGGCAGGGACTTGGGGAGGAAAATTGTCCTGCAGATCCCTAACAGGGCCCCTGTGAGTGCCTTTCAAGCTCCAGCCACCACCTCTGCCTGGACCAAAAGTTCTTTAAGGTGCGTGTCATAAAGGATGCGTGGACACGTGTGTGATGTGTCCTCAGGCCACACAAAATTGTAAACAGACCTACAAAGCACTCTAACATTTAAGCCCCCAGACTCCCAGAAAGGTTATTCCTGTCCGAGCATTCCTTCTTATGATTTCAGGGAACTTCGTTATGTTTCCTTAAACGTATTGAATTGAAGTATTTGAGATGCAAAATTGAGATTAAAAATACATAAACAGCAGAGATGATTTTCTCATCATTTCAAATTTTAAAAATTAAAAAAGTCTATCTTTGTACTTTGGGGTAGTGCTTGAATTTTTTAATAGGAAAATGTTACTGAGTATTTTTTTAAAGTCAATATTGTTTTGAACTCTCATTATAAAAGTTCTTGCAGCAAGTGACAGTATTGGGGTCTGGCTTGTTTTCTGTGGGCTGAGCTGCTTAGCTTACCTGCTGCTTGCTAGAGGAGACAGCCTTTCACCCTCGCCCCCAGGAATCAAGAACCAGAAAGTGAAACTGCTTCTGCTGGTTTCCGTCGCCTCGAAAACACACCACCAAAAGCAAAGAAATGATGAAAAGCAACTTACTCTTGTTTCACTTATTGTTTTCTTGTTTTTCTATTACCGTTCATTTGCTCCTTTCTTTTTTTTTTTTTTTTTTTTTGCAGCAAAATAAATGTAATTTTGGGGGCACAGGGAAGAAATGTAAACACGTTAAACATGAAAGAACTGGATTTTTGTGGGCTTTGCACTTTTGTTATAATTCCACAAATGAAGCAAACTGATGAATTTACCAAAATATTTCAGAGCTCATCTGCATACACAATTTAAAGAGCTAAAGAAAACACATTCATATTTTTAAAAAATTCTGTCAAAAAGCCTGTTTAAAAGTTATAGTTTGTGAAGCCACCAATTTCCCTAAAACTGAAGATTCTGTGTTAACCTTTTATTTGAGTTTAGATGATCACGCAGTACCGATTTTCTAGATAATCTTTACCCAGCTGCTGTTGCTCAAATAGCCCCTCATTTTTTCAGACTAGTTCTACCAAGCAACACAAAAAATGCTCCACACAAATATTATACCCCCCAGATAGTTTAACACACTAAGAATTCCTTTGTAGTTATTTCTACATTTTTATGCTTTCACTCCGGATATTCTATTTTGCTTTAAAAAAAAAAAAGTGGAGAAAAAAAGCAGCTATATCCCTCATTCTTCAAAAATGGTTCCTCTGGTTGAAAAGAAAGAAAAACAGCATACAACAAACACCCCGATTCTGAAGTGCCTGGATTACTTTCTCAAGTACTGTAGTGTCTGAGATCAGTAAAAAACCACTTTCTCAGAAAGCCACTGATTGTCTAACCCTCATGAGGACTGTCATGGAATCTAGAGACAACATGAGGAGACACCTCTCATTCACGATCACAGATAGTGGAAAGAACTTTGACTCAAGCACCTCAACTCAGCAAAACAGCTCAGCAGCCTGCACCCTGGCCTCATCCACCGCTCCTGTCCAGCCACCAAGCAACCTGGAGAGGACCCCTCATGCTTTGGGAGGAGCACGTGGAAGCTGGTTCAAGTCAGTGCTCCACCTGGGAAGGAGGTGATTTGAGCTTGGGAAAACTGCCGCTAATACGCCATAGTCACCAGTTTTTTTCCCCAAAAACGAATTAAAACCAGAAACTAGCAATAAATATTATCTTATTTATGCCTCATAAATTAGGAAAAACCAGCACAAAGACATGTGAAATATTCGAAATAAAATTAAATTAAAAAAACACTTTTACATGTTCATAACATACCAATTTTAATAACCAAATTTGAGGTAAATATTTTTATCCCAAGACATACTACAATTTTTTTTAATTAAAAAGCAAAACAAAGCAAAATTATCGTGAAGGGGAAAAAAATAACTAACCGGTTACTTGAGTTCACATTTGGAAAAAAATAACTTTCTAGGTATTTAAATGCAGAGTTAAAGAGTAATGAACATGTATATAGCCCAAATTTATAAACTATATAATTCAATGTTACATTTTCCCCTCTGAGATCTGGTTAATAAATTAAATGCTGTACTTTGCACATGAGGAACTAAAGTTTACCTACTGGACTCAGTGGTTTTAGTGCAGGACACTCTTGTGCGTTGCCATAGAGGTAGGCATGCAATCCAGAAAAAAACTAAAACAGGTAACCTGTCATGCTGACAGTTACAAGAAAAAGATCCCGTGTCAACGGCACGCCTCCAATTGTGCATCTCCCTTACCTACAGCTTGTTCACCAGAGCCCTGAGCAGGTTGTTTACCAGGTCGGGAGTGTTGACTCAGAAGACAGATGACTTTCAGCACATGCAAACCGAGTATTGCAAAAGCTATCTTCCACCCGTTAGTAGCTCACAGTTAGTCTCCAGTAGCCCTGCGCTCCAGCTGCAAACATCTCATTAGACTAATGCATTCAGCACAGGCAGAAAACTCGATTTACCATAGCTACAGCAATGAATTTCCATTACGATGACAGCTTCAACCACATCATGTCCGGAAAACCAGCCAACCACTGGCTTTTAAAGAACACACACATTTTACATGCAGAAAACGAGGCCTGTGTGTGTGTGTGTGTGTGTGTGTGTGTGTGTGTTTCATGTTTCCTTCCTCTTAGCAGCCTAAGAGAAATGTGCAGTGTAGCTTTTTGTCGACATGAGCTGCAAGGTAATGACACTTCTGCTTCTTTGGTAGTTACGTCCTTGTAATAACCTGAATTATGTCACAATGGTTAGAATGGGTGTTTCCAACATTTCAGTTTTCATTACCCCTCCTCTGTTGCCATAGAAACCAGACTGTAACATCATCTCTTTGTCCCAATCCTGCAGCAGTGTGGGCCAACACCAGGCTTATAAGACACTGGTGATCTGACAGAGTGAATGTTTGACTTTGGACAAATAAAACAAAAAGAAATATTACAACAGCATCATTGTTCAGGAGAGCCTGTGTGATTCCCAGAGCAGTGTGCCTATCCGGGTGTGTGCACACACCATGGTTGTGCATATTAACTCAGCGGCTGCCCACAACATATGTGTACAGTTCATGAAAGCTGGCCCTGACTTTGGCTCCAGACCTGTATGTGTGCATGTGTAAGCATCTCTACCCACCTCAACGTGGTGGGACCTGCATAGGATAGAAACAGGGCAAGAGTGACTATTCATTCCCATGCCCCATTGCATTTTCTGCAGGAAATCAATACACACCAGCGAAGGGACATTTTCTTTTCCTTTCTTTTTGTAAAGTGGAGCAGGGCTCCCCGTTGCCCATTTCATCCACTCTGGGATACTGGCATATTCACAGGTATTTCCCACAAGATGAAATATCCATTCTACAAACATGTAGCTTACTCCTAGGGATGAGCAGCAAACAAATTTAGCCAGGACTAAATATCAACCAGGGCTAACTAAGGCTTAGGCCACAACCTGGCCAGTTACTGAGAGTGAAAAAAACTGCAATTGACAACTTGAGGTTTCTCTGAATATATGTGTAGAGTCACATTAGAAGTACATAAGAAAACTCTCCTCTGAAATTTATTATGAAAATATAAAAAATTGTTTTAAGTCAAAGCCTTGTAATTAATTGAGCAAGAAGAAATTCACTACTTTAGTTCATTTAATCATCAAATTTTGTTATTTTGTGTGGGAAAAGGCAGGTTTGGTAGTTTGCATTTTCATTTCATATAAGTTGATTTCACTAAAGAAGGAGGAAGAGGAGAAGAAAAGAAAATAAGATGGATGGGCCAGGTGCGGTGGCTCATGCCTGTAATCCCAACACTTTGGGAGGCCGAGGCAGGTGGATCTCTTGAGGTAAGGAGTTCAAGACCAGCCTGGCCAACATGGTGAAACCCCATCTCTACTAAAAATACAAAAATTAGCCGGGCTTGGTGGTACATGCCTGTAATCCCAGCTACTCGGGAGGCTGAGGCAGGAGAATCACTTGAACCCGGGAGGCGGAGGTTGCAGTGAGCTGAGATCACGCCATTGCACTCCAGCCTGGGTGACAAGAGTGAAACTCTGTCTCAAAAAAGAAAGAAAAAGAAAAGAAAAGGAAGAAAAGAGAAAAGAAAAGAAAAGAAAAGAAAAGAAAAGAAAAGAAAAGAAAAGAAAAGAAAAAAGAAAAGAAAAGAAAAGAAGATGGATGATTTAGATTTGGACAGCATCTCTGTCCCAGCGGCAGTGGTTATTATACTCACGCCCGTGGCCTCATACATGCCACACTACATTTAGCTTAAAGCACCTGGAATGGGCTGAGATATTAGACCAATTTTCAGTCTAAAATGTTTCTTAGGATAAAAAAAAAAATGTTTCTTAAGTAATCAGAAATATTCTCCAAGTCCTGTAAAAGAAGAAAAAGGGTTAGCAGAATCTACCCAAAAGAAAGGAGTTGCTGGTTTTCCTATCCAGCTCTGCGAGGGTTTCTCACTCTGATCGTCAGGCCCAACCTCCTTGCCTCCTCCCAGATGGGCTACCGTTGTCCTTGTCCTCAAGGTGGGTGCATGTGGGAAGCAGCCATTGTCATCTAACAGGTCAACTTGGTAATAAAGCCTAAAATTGAAATCAACAAAAGCTGGATTGCTTGGGCGCGGTGGCTCACGCCTATAATCCCAGCACTTTGGGAGGCCGAGGCGGGTGGATCACGAGGTCAGGAGATTGAGACTATCCTGGCTAACATGGTGAAACCCGTCTCTACTAAAAATACAAAAAAAATTAGCTGGGCATGGTGGTGGGTGCCTGTAGTCCCAGCTACTCAGGAGGCTGAGGCAGGAGAATGGCATGAACCCAGGAGGCGGAGCTTGCAGTGAGCCGAGATCACGCCACTGCACTACAGCCTAGGGGACAGAACGAGACTCCATCTCAAAAAATATATATATATTTTATATATAATAAATATATATATATTTTTTATATATTATATATTTTGTATATTATATATATTTTAGAAATTATATATATATTATATAATATATATTTTATAAATTATATATATTTTATATAATATATATTTTATATATCATATATTATATATAATATATATATTTTATATAATATATTTTTTAATATATCTATATGATATATATTAAAATATCTATATTATATAATATATATTAAAATATATATTATATAAAATATATATTATATATAATATATGATATATAAAATATATATCATATATAATATATTATAAAAATATATATCATATATAATATATTATAAAAATATATATATTTTATATACATATAATATATATTATATATAATTTTTATATATTTATATAAAATTTATATAATTATATATTTTATATATAATATAGATATTTTATATATCATATTTATTATATATGTAATATATATATTTTTTATAATATAGATATTTTATATATAATATATATTATATAATTTATTTAATATATTTACATAATATTTATTTACTTAAATATATATAAAATATATATTACATATAATATATAAAATATATTATATATTATATAAAATATATATAATATATATTATATATAATATATAAAATATATTATATATTTATTATATATAAATTATATAATATATATTATATAAAATATGTATTATATAATATATAAAATATATTATATATAATATATAAAATATATAATATAAAATATAATGTTTTATATAATATTTTATATAATATTTTATATATTATTTATATATAATATTTATATATATAATATATATTATATATGTAATATTTATATATAATATTTTATGTAATATTTTATATAATATATAATATAATTTTATATAAAATTATAATTTTAGATAATATTTTATATAATATATAATATATTGTATATATTTTATATAATATATTATATATTTTATATAATGTATTATATATTTTATACAATATATTATATATATTTTATATAATGTATTATATATTTTATATAATATATTATATATATTTTATATAATATATATTATATATTTTATATAATATATTATATATATTTTATATAATATATATTATATATTTTATATAATATATTATATATATTTTATATAATATATATTATATATATTTTATATAATATATATTATATATATTTTATATAACATATATTATATATTTTATATAACATATATTATATATATTATATATAAAACATATATAATATAAATAATATATATAATATAAATAATGTATATATTTTATATATAATATATATTTTATATTTTATATATTTTATATATATTTAAGTAAATAAATATTATTTAAATATATCTGTATATACACACATTTATTTAAATATATATACATTTAAACTTACTGGGATTTCTTTCTTCATACAACCAGGAACATAGCTTTTAATAACTTAAATCAATATTTTTAAAAATCCTAAATGTTTTTAATTCCAAGAAAAATTTAAGTTAAACATGTAAGAGAAAAGAAATTTGATGGGATGACTGGTATTAGCTGAGGGGTCTGTTAAGAAGAAAAGTGACCGCTCTGAGCTAGCATCTCTCTAAGTCTTGTACATCCCTGTCCCATGAAAAGGGTGCTTAGGTTGTGCCACGTTGTTAATTTTCTTTGGCACTGTGGTTACATTTCTGTCTCAGACCACAAGCAGCATGTTCCACTCTCTCCACACAAGTGCTACTGGGCTGGTGGTTAGCAGGAGGCAACCAGAGGGAGCAAGTTACTTTGGGGGCATCCCAAACACAAATCTACTTAGAGTAGCCTCCATTTGAAGAGTAATCCTTCTGTCAGCTTCTGGTAAAGACATCATTCACGTTGAAAATGGCCTTTGTCCTAAAGAGTTGTGTTTTCCAACACAAGAATCAGATCGAGAGGATTCTGTCTTGGACTGGCAGTCAGTGCTACCGCCAAAACAACCTTTGTTATAACGATAGCTAACATTTACTGAAGAATTACGTGTGAAGCCCTTCTCATTTTGTATCCCATTTACGACAATCCTATGAAGTAGGTATTATGATACCATTCCCATCTTACAGATAAGGAAACTGAGACTTAGGGATGTTAAATAACTTGCCCAAGGACACACAGCTTAGAAGTGGTAGACACAGGTCTGACCCAGGCAGTCTGTGCCCAAAGACACTTTAATTAATCATTCCACCTCATGGATCCTGGCACTGCCACTTGTTCCAGCACTACCACTAACCCAATTACATGGGTGAAATCATTGACTTTCTATAACACGGGAGAAGGAAATAAGGGTCTAGATCATCTTTGTGGTCACTTATGGCTCTGACATTTCACAATCCTAAGAACTGCTTTATCTCTAACTCAAAGCATCGGTCTGCTGGAACAGCACGATGCTTTGGGCTGGAGGAGTGCTTAGTTGTGATTATGGATATGGCCATGATTACAAAGGGGCAAAAAGTGCCCTTTCTCTCATTAGGATAAGACCTACTAAACTAGAGCTTTGGACATCAATTTGGAGCAAAGGTAGGGAGGAGAGAGCATGGAGGCAGAACAGGAAGAAAAGCTAAGATTCCATTCCTGTAGTAAGGAAGGGAGGACAGCCTCCCACACTCAAGAGGCCCCACAGCTTCCCTTCCACATCATTCAACACAAGTTTGAGAACCTTAGGGGCTACGGAAGGTATAAGGCTTGTGATTACCATTTTGCAGCAAATAGTTAACCTAGTCAGACTACGCAAGAGTGGGTGCCAGAGCTCTTAACTCCCCAGTCTGTCACTTCTTCAACCCAAAGGCCTGCCTTTCATGGGGCCAGATCTTAGCTTCACCTACTCAAGCAGGGATCTTTTAAAGTTAAAGACAAAACTGTTCTTTGTAGTGAAGATAAACAAAAAACAACCTAAATCACAGAATACACAAAGCATCCCCAAAAAGGTTGTCATAGAAGAACACGAAATGAAACTTTTAAAATGTTCTTAATAAATGTTTGCTAAAATATTGCAATTTACAAAATAATATGCAGGATAGAATTTTATTTTGAAACTAATGATTTGCAAAATATGAGAGATGTTACTAGTAATGATTCTTCCCAGCACTTTGGGAGGCTGCACTGAGAGAATCGCTTGAGTTCAGGAGTTCAAGACCAGCCTGGACAACATGGAAGACCTTGTCTCTACAAAAAATTAGAAAGAAAAAAATTAACCAGGCATGGTGGTGCGTGCCTGTAGTCCCAGCTACTCGGTAGGCTGAGGTGGGAGGAATGCTTGAGCAGTGGGGAGGGTGAGGCTGCAGTGAGCTGTGATGGTGCCACTGCACTCCAGTTTGTGTGACCGAGCAAGACCCTGCCTCAAAAAAAAAAAAAAAAAAAGAAAAAGAAAAAGAAAAGAAAAAAAAGACAAAATAGTAATGATTCCTTGGTGATAGAATTTTTATCTTTTTAATATTTTTCTTTTATATTTTCTGCACAAGAACACCCATTTCTTTTGTGATAATCAAAATTGGTGTGAATTCTCATAAGTGGGAGTTGAACAAAGAGAACACACAGACACAGGGGGAACATCACACACCAGGGCCTGTCGAGGGGTGGGGAGCAAGAGAAGAGAGACCATTAGGAGAAATACCTAATGCACGTGGGACTTAAAACCTAGATGACAGGTTGATAGGTGCAGCAAACAACCATGGCACATGTATACCTTTGTAACAAACCTGCACGTTCTGCACATGTATCCCAGAACTTAAAGTATAATAAATAAACAAATAAATAAATAAATATTAGTTCCATTTAAAAAACTGGTATGAATTAATTGATTGATTAGTAACAGAATTTTTCCTTGTCACATTGGCAAACATATTTGATAATGGCTCTCATAAATGTTAAGTCTCAAATTTCATCATTAAAATAAAACTAAAAGCTTTGTCAGCCCAATGGCTATAGGTTACATTCAGCCCCTGCCTTAGCCAGTGCCCCGAGTCCGAGGCCTGCTCCCACATCCTCCATGATGGGCTTCACTATCAAGAATATTTCCGGAGCCCATGCGGGGTGCTTAGTGCAGCCAATAAAAAATTAGGGACATATTCCCTATCCTTCCCCACCCAAGGGCCCCTGCGGTCAGCAGGGTCCTCTCAGAGCTGATAATACTCTGTCTTGTTTTTAGTCAAGCCATGTGCTAAAGACATAGGACGTTGCTGATTGAATCAAGTAAAAAACACTCTCATCCAAGGAAAGAATGACTCACTCAAATTCTCTTGGGCCCAAAACATGGCTCCTCTCAGACAGGGCCTCCTCTCTTTGTGGCTCTGGGCCTGTGACCCTGGCTGATATTCAAGGACTGACTGAGTGGAAACATTTTTCTCAAGGTCTGGCAGTTTTGATGGAAGCACAGCCCAGAGACCCTTATCCCAGGGGCAGCATCTGGTAAAGGGTTGGATAGCTGAGGGCAGGTGGCTGAAAGCTGGAAGAACTGAGAGGGACAACATCAGGGACTTTTCTTTGGTCACTAGGGCTGTTAATTCCAAGATGGCAGGAAACAGGTCTTCTCCACTGTAACCCCAGCATGTAGTGAAGAGCCTAGTCCGTAGTAGGAAATCAACAAATAATTATTACTGAATGAATGAAAGAAACTAGAAGTTAAAGTGGGAGATCTCATCTTAATCTATGTTAGTACAGGCTTTTAGAACTGATTCCTTTCTCCCACAGAAGTGATTGGTGTCAGATGCCTGTTATCAGAAAAAAACATCATTCATTAAAATTCAAAGGAAGACTTCCCTTTACTGTTTGTTCCTTTATTCTGTTAAAATGTTCTCTTTGTGATTGCTTCTGCTTTGAGTTGTCTTTCTCTGTAACAAATGAGCTTTAATTCAAATGGGTGATCTCCAAGCACTAGGTTTCTCTTTCCCACCTATGATATTTCTCCCAAGTTAGATAGGAGAAACAAACCCAGAGTACCCTCAGTACTCTGCCTGGAGTACTGAGAAGCTTCTAGAATTAGCAAATGTGAGTCTCAGTCAAACCTCTGTGTGTGCTCCAAAGAGCCAGAATAACAGACTTCAAATAAAGTAATGAGTACCTGCAATTTCAGCTGAAAACAGTTACTGCTTCTGGGCTCAATTTCTATGGCAAAGGGGTGTAACAGGGAAAGGGAAGAGATGAGAGTAGGGGGACGTAGAGGCCCATCAAAGAGAGACTCTACATTTTTTAAAGTTCATGTAGAAGATGGTTTTGGGGGATTGCCTGCAGTTTCTAGAATAAAGACGTTGATCACCTGAGGTTCCATCTCCCTCTATTTGAGGGAAGATCTCCAAGATGGGTTTCTTAGTAACAAAAAAGCAAGAATACAACCATTGTCCTTAGAACAAAACTTGAATCTGAATAGAGATGATGCGGTCTGAAATTTTCATTCACCAGCTCGTTGGTGAATACAAAGCAACTGGTTGATCAGTTCATCTTAAGGACAGCCAACTTCAGTGTGGACCGTATCTATGATAAGCCGACACGAGCAAGAAGTGAACCTAGAGACTGGGACTGGAGAATAGAGGAGGAAAGAAGAGGGAAGTAAGTTTGCAAATCACAGTAAAAACAGCTCAAACTGGCTTTAAAAATGAAGGACATTCAGCCGGGTGCAGTGGCTCATGCCTGTGGTCCCAGCACTTTGGGAGGCCAAAGCAGGCAGATTACTTGCAGTCAGGAGTTCAAGACCAGCCTGGCCAAAGTGGCAAAACCCATCTTTACTAAAAATAGAAAAATTAGGCCAGGTGCGGTGGCTCACACCTGTAATCCCGGCACTTTGGGAGGCCGAGGTGGGAGGATCATGAGGTCAGGAGATCGAGACCATCCTGGCAAACACGGTGAAACCCGTCTCTACTAAGAAATACACACACACACACAAAAATTAGCTGGGTGTGGTGGCACATGCCTGTAGTCCCAGCTACTCAGGAGGCTGAGGCAGGAGAATGGCGTGAACCCAGGAGGCGGAGCTTACGGTGAGCTGAGATCGCACCACTGCACTCCAGCCTGGGCAACAGAGTGAGACTCCATCTCAGAAAAAAAAAAAAAAAGAAAGAAAGAAAAATTAGCGCAGGATGGTGGTGCATGCCTGTAGTCCCAGCTACTTGGGAGGCTGAGGCACGAGAATCGTTTGAACACGGGAGGCAGAGGTTGCAGTGAGCCGAGATCGTGCCACTGCACTCCTGCCTGGGCAACAGAGAGAGACTCCATCTCAAACAATAAAAATAAAAATAAAGGGCATTCATTAGCAGGGAGTCCAGTGAGCTTAAGCAAGGGTGACCCGACAATTGGTCAATAACGTCACCAAAGATCTGGTCTGAATCATCTTATGCCTGGCTTCACTCATGGTCACAGTTCTGTTGCCAGCTGCTTCCAAGCCACATGCTTCCCCCTTTCCCACCTAGCACAAGGGAGAGCTTCTCCAGGTAACTTCCATAGAGGAGCAAGGAAGCTTCTTTCCTAGAACTTCTGGCTAACATCCCTCTCATCTCATTGGCTGGAATTGGGCCACATCCCATTCCTGAACCAAAGACTGCCACCCGGATATGCTGATTGGCTTAATTTCACCTTTGAAACTGGTGGGGACCCTCTGCTTTCCGCCAGGCACTGGAGCTGCCTGGGGAGAAATGGACACCTGAATGACAATTGCAGGGCTCTTACTCAGCAAAAGGGAAGAGAAATTGGTGCTAAAGGCCAAAATCAGCAAGAAGCAACTGACTAACAGAAGGTGGGGCAGAGGAGACCAGGAAGAAGAGAGGCCACAGGGAGGGGGAGAGGATAGGGTGCTGTGCACCGCACATGTGACCTCCTGCCCTCGCAGACACCGATCTTCAGGAAGAGCCACAGAAATTAGGAAATTCTTGCTGTGGTTGAATTTCTTGCAAAAACTGGTGAAGAGGCTGAGTTTTGCATCCTGGGTTGATGCAGGTGAAACCACATTAGCATAGGAGAAGCCAGGGGCCAGGACCAAAAATATTATGAAAGTGAGTCTAGGGAAGGAGGCCACTATGCGGGGAGGACTCTGGACTTAACTGGGATGCAAACATTGGGATATAAGAGGCAGAAAGGCGGCTATCTGACAAACGGGCTGCAGCCATGTAAGTTGGTCATATAGTTAGCTAAATTCCATCCTTTCTTGCAAGGGGAGTGACCTTCTAGAAAGGAAGTCTTGACTGGATATTGACATTCTCAAGATGGGTTGTTTAAGACTGAATAACTTAGTCTTTAAGAGAAGTGCTGTGCACTACTCAGACCGCCTTATCTGGCTCTAAGTCCGCCCTGTGTGTGTTGTTGGGTAGGGGTTAAGAGCCGGGCCTTACCTGAATCAGGAAATTGGTGGGAGGGTCTGTTCTCTCCGCCCAAACCCTGTGGAGGCTGCAGGCAAGCACTGGGGACCTAGCCATGGGGTAGCTGGAGGAGCTGGTGAGCGGGTTCTGCAAGGCTGAGGAGCTCAGGGGACACCTGAGGAGTGCCTGGACTGCTTCCTTTCAGCAGTAACAGGACGTGGCAACACCATCTGGGAATGGATACTTGGACTGACCCACCAGTGACCAAAACCAGCAAAGACCCCTTTGGACTAAGTATGTAACCCAGAGAGCTTGGAGGACTCTCTGGAGAGGAAGTCCAGGCTTCCCCCAATTTGTGAGAAAGGGCCCAGCTCAGAGTTATATTAATATGATACTCACACTAAAAGGAATGTGAATAGCAAAACCTAAAAATCAGAAATTTTTTTTTTACAAGAAATGTACAAGTTGGATGGGAAGCTCACTGGCTCAGTGCAGGGATTCTGGCTTGACCATGTCCATGACCTCGGTCCAGAAGCTCAACCCCAGTGTGCTTCAGCTCCTTATGCCTGAGACAGGGATGCTAAGACTGGTGTGTGGGTTAAATGAGTTAGGCTGGATATGATGTAAAGTTGTTGGAATAGTGCCTGGCACATATATGAGGTGTCATAATAAGGAAAAGGGAATTTAAGTGGCCTAAATACACTGTGACAAATGGAAGGAAAAAGGAATAAAAGCAACAAAATTGTAGAAGCTGCAAAGTGGATGAGCAAGAGGTAACTGACCTGGCAGACCCAAGAAACCGGGACTTTTTTCAAGTGGGGGATCCCAGAAAGCACACAGTTCACACCATAGAACCCAGAAAGTCTCTTAAACTGGAAGTCCCAGGAATCCCCAAAAGCAGAAGTTGGGAGGACTAAAAACAAGACTGGATCTCCTCCCCAACCCTGTGCTGCTGGTGACAGCCCCTTAAGCCTGACAGAATGAAGATTTACTCTGATCTCAAGGACTCAGGCACAGCGGAGGGGAGAGGTGCTATACTGAAAACAGAATTCAGAGAAAGTTCACCTCCTCAGCAGAGATCCACAGCCCCTGGCTCTCTCACTGCCAGACTGTTTGCAGCGAGGCAAATACACCCAGATGAGACCTTGGAAAACCCTGGGAAACTGACCAGCCCACAAGAAAAGACACACACACTGAAGTGGGGTTCAGATGGGGCAGCCCAGCAAGATGTCCCTCCAGTGAAGGCCACCAGTGACAATACGCATTCTAGGTCCTCACTAAGTGTGAGCCTCTGGTATGAAAGACAGAGACCAAAACCAACAAACAGGAAGAAAAAGAATTTGGAGCCAGGCACAGTGGCTCACACCTGTAATCCCAGCACTTTGGGAGGCTGAGGCAGGTGGATCTCTTGAGCCCAGGAGTTCAAGACCAGCCTAGGCAACATGGTGAAACCTGTCTCTAGAAAATATACAAAAATTAGCCAGACGTGGCAGCAGGCACCTGTAGTCCCAGCTACTCAGGAGGCTGAGGTGGGCATATTGCCAGGAGGTCAAGGCTGCAGTGAGCTGTGAATATGCCACTACACTCCATCCTGGGAGACAAAGAGAGACCCTGTTTGAAAAAAAAAAAAAAAAAAGGAATTTGGAAAAAGGCAAATTTCAGGGAGGAAAAAAATTATTTAATTATTACTAATATCTTAAAAGACAAAATATATTGCATCAATAACATAAGAATAGATTGCTGTATAAAAAGGACATTAGGCTGGGCTCAGTGGCTCACGGCCTGTAATTCCAGCACTTTGGGAGGCCGAAGCGGGTGGATTACTTGAGTCCAGGAGTTCAAGACCAGCTTGGATAACAGGGTGAAACCCTGTCTCTACTAAAAGTACAAAAATTAGCTGGGAGTGGTGGCACGTGCCTGTAGTCCCAGCTATTCAGCAGGCTGAGAAAGGAGGATTGTTTGCACCCAGGAGGTGGAGGTTGCAGTGAGCCAAGATCCTGCCACTCCACTCCAGCCCTGGTGACAGAGCGAGACCCTGTCTCAAAAATAAATAAATAAATAATTTAAAAATAAAATGAAAAAAATAAAAAGGACATTAAAAGATAAAAGAGAGGCCGGGCACGGTGGCTCACGCTTGTAATCCCAGCACTTTGGGAGGCTGAGGCGGGCGGATCACGAGGTCAGGAGATCGAGGCCATCCTGGCTAACATGGTGAAACCCCATCTCTACTAAAAAATACAAAAAATTAGCCGGGCGTGGTGGCGGGCGCCTGTAGTCCCAGCTACTCGGGCGGCTGAGGCAGGAGAATGGCGTGACCCCGGGAGGCGGAGCTTGCAGTGAGCCGAGATTGCGCCACTGCACTCCAGCCTGGGTGACAGAGCGAGACTCCCGTCTCAAAAAAAAAAAAAAAAAAAAAAAGATAAAAGAGAATCCTTGGAATTAAAAATACAACAGTAAGCTGGGTACAGTGACTCATGCTTATAATCCCAGCACTTTGGGAGGCCAAAAGAGGAGGACCACTTGAGCCCAGGAGTTCGAGACCAGCCTGGAAAGCATAGCGAGACCTTGTCTCTACTAAAAATCAAAAAAATTATCTGGGCATGGTGGCATGCACCTGTAGTTTCAGCTACTTGCTGGGGAGGGGCAGGCAAGGTGGGGTGCACTGAGATGGGATGATTGCTTGAGCCCGGAAGTCGAGGCTGCGGTGAGCTGGGACTGCGCCACTGCACTCCAGCCTGGGTAACAGGGCAAGACCCCATCTCAAAAAAAAAAAAAAAAAAAAAAAAATGAGAGCAGAAATAAAACAAATTATTAGAAGAACAAAAGAATAGAAGATAGTGTCAAGGAAAAAACTTAAAGAAGGAAAATAGAAAAACTTCAAGGATCAACACAGGAGATGTATGTATGGCAGGTCAGGACCTACTACGGTATCCACAGAAGTGAGATTTATGTCCTGCCTGAACTTCATCTCCTACAAGTCTATTTCAGCCACTTTGTGGTTGTATTTCGACGTCTCCTCAAGGGAACAGGGCTGGAGCATCCTGCTCTGCCATTTTACTGACATGAATAATCTAAAGTACATTTTGATGGCAGCAATTTTTGTTCCTGTTTTTTTTTTCCTTTTGTGAAAACCGTTAATGTTCCCATGCTTTAAGATATATTTTAGAAGAACAGAATAAATTTCTTAAAACGAATTCATACATCCTGTTAAGAAACCAGGATGTTTTGAAAAAGTATGTTAATTGGAGTTCTATTGCGTTCTCATTTGAAAATACTTGAATAGGGGAAGCACTCCGAAGACACACAGAGGGGCTCAGGAGCCAGCACAGGGATGAGTCCTTGGGAACTAAGGGAACAGAGGGGAACTAAGTCTCTTTACTCTCAGAGCTCTCTGTCTCTCCCACCCAGAGGCCACATAATTCACAACTTAGCTAATAAAACTAAACCTTAGGTGCCATGCCATTCGGACCTCAGGTCCAATGTCCAGATACTAAATCTCTCACCACGAGGCCTGGGGACTTTCCAAACCAGAGCTTACCAACTCCATGGGGCATCCTCACTGACTCTGGGCTTCCCAAGCAACACCCTGGTCACAGCATACAGAATTGTTCACCGCCTGGTTCAGTGATGAGGGTGGCTCTCCCACTAATAATTTTTTATTTTCCAGGCAGCTGCAGTGACACCTCAAACAGGTAATGCATCTCTTAATTAATATTTGAATACGACCAATTCATATAAAACAAAACATAATTCATATTGTATTACATAATCTCCCTTTCCTAAAAAAAATAAGAAAAATCAGGACCACATATTCCAGGGCTCACTTAGAATCTGCCTACATTTAGCCATTTCCTTGTGTACGTGTCTTGTTAAATCCTATACATTTGGGAAGTTGCCTGGATATAAATGCCACAGTCATCCCCGCCAATGTCACATACTCCTCCTTTCTCAGCTGGGATATGATCAAAGGCCACAAAGTTTTAGAGTACTACATTTCTCAAAGCCATCATTCTTATGATCCATTTCCAATCTCTCATGCGGCCTTTGTCCCTGCATACATTAGGAATTGTATATCCATACTGTTCCAGAGCTTATCCTGAGTTCCTGACTCTCAGTGTTGGTCTCCCCACCACCACCATCTCTCGGGTAGGCATCAGATATCCATACATGGCACATATATCCAGTAGGCAGAATTCGGAGCAGGCCACCACTCTACCTATTACCAAGTCTACCTGGTAGGATCTGCATTGAGAGGCAATGGTATGGAACCATTAGGAACCATCATGGTGTTCCAAGAACATCTTCCACCTCCTCCTGGGCTTATGAAATGTGTGTATCTTGAACAAGGGAGTAGCCTTACAAGGGTGTGTGTCTTGGTGTGTTTGGGGGATTGGGAAGCCAGTCATGAGTTTTAAGTGCTCAAATTTTAGGCATTATGGTCCCTGACCCCAGATGTGTGAAAGTTAGTAGGCGGAATGCACTTCTAATCACTTCACCTTCACCTTGAGTTCAGGGATTTGGTTGCCCCCAACACCCATAATGGCAGGTGCCTTTCCTGCCATTTCCTCTTCATTTATGGTATTTATGAGGTTTTCCACTGGAGACAGGTCACCCAACAGCCTAACTGGTGGCCTGTGGCTCTTGCCTGGTTTAACACCAGACACCGTGATAGCCCATCCCTCAGAGATTCTGGAGTGCGGGTTCTTTTTCTGACTCTGTGGAAGGCTATTTTCCCTAAGCATTTGTTGAGTATAGATCAACTGTCAGTGGTCCTGACTGCCCTAGGAGTGCCATAACCCTGCCTACTGGGTTCTGATTAAATTACCCCTCTAGTTGCAACTGACCCTCCACATAGGACAAGCTATTTCGCTTACATTATATTCCAATTGGTATCATAGCCCAGTGTGTCCCAGAATAACCTCACCATTATTATGATTTTCTTTTTTTCTTTTTTTTTTTTTGAGATGGAGTTTCGCTCTGTCACCCAGGTTAGAGTGCAGTGGTGCAATCTCAGCTCACTGCAATCCCTGCCTCCCAGGTTGAAGCAATTCTCCTGCCTTCGCCTCCCGAGTAGTTGGGATTACAGGCATGTGCCACCACACCCAGCTAATTTTTGTATTTTTAGTAGAGATGGGGTTTCACCATGTTGGCCAGGCTGGTCTTGAACTCCTGACCTCAGCTGATCTGCCCACGGCCTCCCAAAGTGCTGGATTACAGGTGTGAGCCACCGCACCTGGCCGACCTCACCATTATTAAGAGGGTAGTAGGGGCTTCCTTAAGTTTCTCTTCAAAGGTAACAGGGCAGGGCTCACCACACCTGGCCGGGGCTGTGGCTCTCCAGAGCCCCAGAGTAACCACTAACCCTCCCTTTCTCCCCAGGCAGCAAACACCAGGGATTGCAAAGGAAACCAGATGCCGAGCTCTGGATGGGGCTTTCGTGAAGCACAAGCACAGGAACTTGAGCTGCATTGACAGGCGCGCTGTCAGACCAGCCTTCCGGCCTCCCCCAGTGTCCCCGCAGGCTTGATTCAAGAGTGTCTGAAATGGACAAATAAATCTAAATCATCACCCTCATAGGGCAGTCAGTAGGAGTGATTCATTCTAGAGTAACGGTGAGAGGAATTCCAGAATGACATTGATATACCATGATATGCAATGGACCTAGAGAGTTGCCCATCCTTGAGGTATCTCTCCACATGGAAAAATCAAACAAGGAGGTAAGGCAGTGCTTGAAAGTAACAAGAGTTACATCTCGAGGGGGACGGTTTGGGGATAAATTTGTGATAGATGCTTAGAAAACCAAACAACAAGAAACAGAGACACATGCAAATATTAGTAATTGCATATGAAAAAATAATCACTAAAGATTGATTTCACTAAAAATTATTATGTAACTTTATCGGGAGGGTGAAGGGAAGAAGGGTAGAATGAGGCATTCAAGAGTTAAGCCCTCATCTTCCAAAGTAGAAAGTTAACAAACTATGTCTACAATAAAAAATAGTCCAGAAATAGCAGTATATGCTGGTTAATTGAAATTTAGAGGCAAAGCCAGGTGCAGTGGCTCATGCCTGTAATCTCAGTACTTTGGGAGGCCAAGGCAGGAGGATCGCTTGAGGCCAGCAGTTCAAGACCAGCCTGGGCAACATGGTGAAACCCTGTCTCTACAAAAATACAAAAATGAGCCAGGCATGGTGAAATATGCCTGTAGTCTCAGCTATTCGGGAGGCTGAAGAAGGAGAATCACCTGAGCCCTGGAAGATTGAGGCAGCAGTGAGCCATGATCGTACCACTGTACTCCAGCCTGAGTGACAAAGACATACCCTGTCAAAAGAAAAGAGAGAGAAAACAAAGAAGAAGGAAAGAAGAGAAAGAGAGAAAGAGAGAGGGAGAAAGGGAGAGAGGGAGAAAGGGAGAGAGGGATGGAGGGAGGGAGGGAAAGAAGGAAGGAAGGAAGGAAGGAAGGAAGGAAGGAAGAAAGAAAGAAAGAAAGAAAGAAAGAAAGAAAGAAAGAAAGAAAGAAAGAAAGAAGAAAGAAAGAGAGAGAGAGAAAGAAAGGAAAGGAAAGGAATTTACAGGCAAATATGAGAAGAACCAACTAAAAACATGATTGCCATTAGAAAGTAGGGATGGAGAAACAGAGAACAACTATTTCTGATAAAAATCTTATACAATGATTTGCCTTTTTAATCTCCTTATTGATAAAGCTAGACACATACACAACTGATATTTAAGCATTAAATTAAAATTTTTAAGCATCCTCAAAAAATGTGGAAGACGCAAAAAAGTAAAAAAGAGCAAACCATTGATTCTGTACCCCTGAGACTGAGGGAGCTCACAAGTACTATAAATATGACTTTAAAAAAAATTCTTTTTTGTAGAAATGGGGTCTTCCTATGCTGCCCAGGCTTGTCTCAAATTCCTGAGCTCAAGTAATCCTTCTGCCTCAGCCTCCCAAAGTGTTGAGATTACAGGTGTGAGCCATCACACCCATCCAAATATGACTTTTTAAATATTGAAGTTGTAATTTTTAAAATATATAATAAAATTTAATCACAAATTAAAATAAAAATTATGAACACAATTTTAAAAATGTAAACAGAATTTGACTGCTTTTTACTCATAATAAAAATTTGTTATTACATATGCTTTATGAAAATCCTTAATCGTGGCTCTGTAGTGGATATTATAATTTTTTTCTTGGAGTGTTTCTATTGTAAACAGAAATCCAAGGAAGAGTACAGTGCTTAAAACAGTGGCTGCAACATGGTGAGAACTCAATAAATGTTTGTGAAATGATAAACGAGTGAATGAGAAATCCTAATTCACTAAACACTTGTGAGCATCTAATATCCTACCTTCAGGGCTCAAGTTCATTGAACGCATAGACTGTGCCATATTAATGATTGGGTTCTGGTCTGGGATAAATGATGTGACCCACCAGGTGCCTGGCACACACCTATCACAAACAGGGATTCCATAATAAATATGACACTTTTTGAGCTATCTAACATATTAAATCTCACAGGTACCTGAGTAGAGTGTCCTTCTAACCTATGATAGCTGAAACAGGGAATCTTCATTCACTTATTCAACAAGTATGCAATGAATGCCTTCTGAGTGCCAGGCACCTTTGTAGGCTTAGTGTATGAAACACACCCAAGTCTCTAGCTTCATGGAGCTTAATTTCTACTGTAAGGAGAGATAATAAACAGGATAAATAAGTAAAATGTGTATATGTTACATATAAATGTGTATATGTTATATACACACATATGTATGTATAAGTAAAATGTGTATATGTTATATACACACATATATATATACACATATAAATGTGTATATGTTACATATTATATGCTACAGAGAAAAATAAAGTAGCAAACAGGGACAGGGAATGTCAGAAATGTGATGAGGGGGAGAGGAGTTGCAATTAAAATTAGTCGCCAAAGTCCCATGGAGGTGAAGGTGCATTCAGACCTGAAGGCAGCAAGGGAGGAGCCATCTGAACCCATGCTGCTCTGAGGCAATGGAGAGTGGGAAGGGGGTGAGGTAGTATCCACCTGCTCTGTGACCCCTCATCGACCACACATGGCAGAGCAAGCTACTCAACCTCTCTCTGGGGCCGTCAGAGTGGGAGTAATGTTAACTCCTAGAATATATAATAGTACATGAAGATTCTAGAGACTGAATTTTTTTTTGCCCTCCTCTATGATTTTTGTGATGTCATCAGAGAAACATCTCTCCCCGCCTACCTGCTCAATCCCCAAACACCATCTCCCTCTTGTCAACCATCATATTGCATCATACGATATAAAATGAAGGGTCATTGGTATTGACTGACAGCAGTAACTTATAAACTGCTAAAAAATGAGCTAACTGGGAGAGGTGGTATGCACCTGTAATTCTAGCTGCTCAGGAGGCTGAGATGGGAGGATGGCTTGAGGCCAAGAGTTCAAGACCAGCCTGGCCAACACTGGAAGACCTCATTTCTAAATAAATAAAGTGGAGTTGTAGTCATCACCTTTCTAATAGATTAACATTCTTCCCCTTTTTATTCTAAAGTGGTTTCAAGTTGTAAATCAGCCAAGTACCACTTATCCAGAGGTTCCACATGCCAGACACTGTGCCAGCACGGGGGAAATAGCGTCTTCCATCATGTACTGCCTGCTCACAGATAGAAGCAAAAACACTCCTTTACAACTGAGCTATGAAGCCAGACTGTCTGGACTCAAATCCAGGCAGTAATTTGGCAGATTGCTTAACCTCTGCATGCTTTTGTTCCCACATCTGTAAAATGGGGATCAAAATAGATCGATTGTATGAACTATATGGACAAATACATGCAAAGTGCTTAGAACAGGACCTGGTGTATCATAAGCACTCAATAAATGTCAGCTTTAAAAATGACATAAATAGAATATAGTATTTTTTAAAACATTTGCTACATCTAGTTTCACAGAGATCCTGGGTAGGAGAGGGCCCACATCTCCAAGTCTGACCTGTGTAATTGGATAAAATCCTCCTTCTCTACACACCATTATTTGCATGCACTGATTTTCGTAGAGACTTAGGACTCTCATGGGAAGCGGTAGGAAGGTTTTTCTTGTTTTAATATTATTGATGTAGGCCTTTTATTATTTCCTTCCTTCTGCTTGCTTTGGGTTTAATTGCTTTTCTTTCTCTAGTTTCTTATGGTAGGAGCTTAGTTTATTGATTGGAGACATTTCTTCTTTTCTAATATAAGCATTTAATGCCATAGCATTTTCCTCTAAAGCACTGCCTCAGTTGCAATTCACAAATTAGATATAAGTTGTTTTTATTTTGTTCACAGTATTTTTTTCATTTGCCTTGAGGCTTTCCTTTTGGACCATGGATTATATGGAAGTGTGTTGTTTAATTTCCAAATATTTGGGAATTTTCCAAATATCTTACTTACTGATTTCTAGCTTAATTCCATTATGCTCCAAGCACATACTTTGTGAAATTTCCAGTTTTTGAAGTGTTTTAAGATTTCCTTTATGGTTCAAAATATGTTCTACTGGCCAGGTGCAGTGGCTCACGCCTGTAATCCCAGCACTTTGGGAGGCCGAGGCGGGTGGATCACAAGGTCAGGAGATCGAGACCACAGTGAAACCCCGTCTCTACTAAAAATACAAAAAATTAGCCGGGCGTGGTGGCGGGAGCCTGTAGTCCCAGCTACTCGGAGAGGCTGAGGCAGGAGAATGGCGTGAACCCGGGAGGCGGAGCTTGCAGTGAGCCGAGATCGTGCCACTGCACTCCAGCCTGGGCGACAGAGCAAGACTCTGTCTCAAAACAAACAAACAAACAAAAAAACAAAATATGTTCTACCTTAGTGAAAAGTCTATGTAGAAGATAAAAAATTATGTATTCTGTTGCTGAGTATTGTATAAACGTCAATTAAGTTGGTTGATGTTATCCAGAGTGCAGTGGCGCGATCCTGGCTCACTACGACCTCCACCTACCAGGTTCAAGCCATTCTCCTGCCTCAGCTTCCCAAGTAGCTGGGATTACAGGTGTGTACCACCACGCCCAGCTAATTTTTCTATTTTGAGATGGGGTTTTGCCATGTTGGCCTAGGCTGGTCTCAAACTCCTGATCTCAAGTGATCTGCCCAGGTCGGCCTCCCAAAGTCCTGGGATTACAGGCATGAGCCACCGCACCCGGCCTGGTCTTTTGTGATTTTCTGTCTACTCTTTCTTTCAACCATTGAGAGAAGAATGTTGGAATCTCCATCTGTAAATGTGAATTTGTCTTTCTCTTTTCCGTTCTAGCGGTTTTTGCTTCGTGTTTTTTTAAGCACCGATGTTACATATGTACACACTTGTTATGTCTTCTTGGAGAGTTGACCCTTTTCTTATTATGTAACATTACTATTCCTGATAATAATATTTCTTATTCTGAAGTGTACTTTGTCAGATATTAATATAATAAGCTGCTCAGGCTTTCTTGTGGTTAATGTTTACATGGTGTTTATTTTTCATTCTTCTATTTATAATAAATATATATCTTTATATTTCATGTGAGACAGTATCAAATCGCCTAATATGCATGCAATCAAAATACCAAAAGGAGAAGAGAGATTGAGAAGTAATATTGGAAGAACAAATGGCCAAGATTTCTCCCAAAATTCACGACAGATACCAAACCACAGATCTAAGAAGCTCAGAAACGTCAAGCGAAACACAAAAACAAATAACCGATTGATCAAAAATGTCACACCTAGGTATATCATTTTCAAACTGCTGAAAATAGAAGACAGGAAATCCCAAAGACAGCCAGAGAAAAAAGGCATATTATATTTTTTGGGAAAGACAGGAGACTCCCAAAGAGTGATCAGAAACATTGTTCCACTGCCCCTTTAAAGGTCATCAACCTGAAATTTAAAAACAAATCTAGAATTGGCTTCACCAAACTTAGAGCAACCTATTTTGCACCAATCTGAAAACTTTCAGTAAAGTACCCTTTGACCACCAGGAATTCCAAAGCACAGGGAAGTGGCTTATTCAAAATCACCCAGGAAAACAACACCCGCACACACAAGTACACTTCCTTCACCCGCCCACGTCTTCATCAACCTGCCTGCTCTGCCCACTGGCCCTGCCGGTAACATTTGTGCTGTCATCGCCCACAGGCCCTGCAGAGTGGGGATTGTAGAAGAGCACTGCCCCCAGAGACACATTCAACTTTGGGGGAGAAGGAGATTGAACATGTTTCCAGGCAGGGATAACCCACCCAAACTTCCAGAAACCAGTTAGAGGGTGTAGGCAGGGACTTTGCCACACACTGGTGTTCACAGAATTAGGGAGACCCTAATAAAGAGATGGGAAGGTTGGCTAGTGCTGCTGGCAATGTACTGTTAGCCAGCTTTGGGAAAATGCACTGTGCTTTCTCCACCACTGAGAGGAAGAGAGAGAGAGAGAGAGACAGAGAGAGAAGCAAAACAAAGCAAAAACAATGGGGAAATGTTTTTAAAGTTTAAAGGCAAAGAGAAAAATAATGATGGCAAATTAGGTGGGAGAAATCATCAAGGATACAGTATGAAAAGACAGAACAAAATGAATATGTGCTTGCTAAAGAAAAGCTAGATGCTAGACACAGGAGAATTTAAAAACAAAATGTAAACCATGCAACAAAGCTATTAAATGATGGGAAACGGACATGAATTTGTGTAAGGAAGAGAAAGGGAGACGATGAGTCTGACAGCAAGAAAACTCGATGGGGTATTTGTTGTGGAGGGAGGGTGCCAAGGAGGGAAGGCAGAAAAAAGGGTGCTGGTCCTCAAGTACAGAAATAGAATGGTCTTCTATCACAATCTCTTTTTACCTTAAATGTATTAAGAAAAAATTACTAATGAGCTCACAATGTATCAAGAAGTCAATGATTCAAATCATCTGCCGCTGGGCACAGTGACTTATGCCTGTAATCCCAACACACTGGAAGGCCGAGGCTGGAGGATTGCTTGAGGCCAGGAGTTGGAGATCAGCCTGGGCAACATAATGAGATCCTGTCTCTACATAATATTTTTAAAATTTGCTGAACGTGGTAGCACGGGCCTGTAGTCCCAGCTACTTGGGAAGCTGAGGCAGGAGGATCGCTTGAGGTGAAGAGTTCGAGGTCACAGTGAGCCTGCAGTCCCAGTGGGGAAGGGGGACAGCTTTCCCTCACTGCAGTCAATTCTCCTCCTCATTTGTCCTCATATCAAAATTTGCACCTCTAACACTCACTATATATTTTAGGGAGACTAAGAAATCATATCCCTGGCTGGGCATGGTGGCTCACACCTGTAATCCCAACACTTTGGGAGGCCAAGCTGAGAGGATTGCTTGAGGCCAGGAGCTCGAGACCAGCCTAGGCAATATAGTAAGACCTCGACTCAACAACAACAAAAAATGTATAATTTTAAATATATATATATTTTTTAAAAAGGCCTGGCATGGTGGCTCACACCTGCAACCCCAGCATTTTGGGAGGCTGAGGCAGGCAGATCACTTGAGGTCAGGAGTTCAAGACTAGCCTGGCTAACATGGTGAAACCCCATCTCTACTAAAAGCACAAAAAATTAGCCGGGCATGTGGCACACGCCTATAATCCTAGCTACTTGGGAGGCTGAGGCAGGAGAATCGCTTGAACCCAGGAGGCAGAGGTTGCAATGAGCCGAGAATGCACCACTGTACGACAGAGCTAGGAAAAAAAAAAAAAAAAATCTTATCCCCAACATAGTAACACAAAGGAGTTCACATCAGCAAAAAAGGATCATCTGAAATTAGGCTTAGAGGTCAAACAGTCTGTCCTAATGCAGTGGGACCCAGTGGTCCTGACCACCAGCTAACATCACTGGAGCCTAGAGACGCTCCAGGGCCCGGCGATAGGAGGAGATGTCATGTACTGTTATCTTGTTTTCACCTTGGCCTTAGCAGCTACTGGAAAGGTGATGGTTCTCTGGAAATTACAGAACAATTGCCTGGATTCCTTTTTCTTTGCGAAGGAATGGAGGAAGAGATTTTCTCACTTGCTTGAGAGACTTCCTGTTACTAATTAGAACATTACAATCTTAAGAGGATGATAGGTGACCCAAGTCTGAATTTGAAACTCTTCAGTGACGACACTCCCTTAGAAAGGAATGGGCAAGGGTGTTCTTTGGAATCCTCAGATTTCAATTGTGTGTGACAGAACACAGGGTTACATTAGAGTTTTATGAGCAAGAGGATACAGTGTGGAGACACAGGGCTTTATGAGACCCAAATTACTATGAACATTTACTACACATGGTATTACATTTTTACCTCGTATCTTCCAGATGCTGGGCCCTTGTTTTCTTTCCTCGACAAATGCCTGGCTCCCCATTGAACTCAGGTGCCACACGTGTTGGGCAAATCTGTGGGGAATGTTCCAGTGAAGGTCCTGTCCCCACCTGCAGTGACAGGAGACAAGTGGGCCTCTGATGTGGAGAGAGAAGGGCGCTCCCTGAGTGAGCCTCCTGCCAGCAGCCCGGAGCCGGCCTCAGACTCCACTCTCCCAGGAGGCCAGCACTCCCCAAGTTCTAGGACCTTCCTCGCCAAAGCCTTAGCCTAGCAGCCTGTCCATTGAGGAACTGATTGGATCCTGAAAAGGGTCCTTGTCAAGCACCAATGAACTCCTCCTCCATTCATCAGAGTTTCCTTGGTGTTAAGGGTTGAACTGTGTCCACCCCAAAAAATATATGTTGGAATCCTAACACCTAGTACTTCAGAAAGTGACCTGATTTGGAAATAGGGTCTTTACAGAGGTAATCAAGTCAAAGTGAAAGCATTAGGTGGGCTCCGATCCAATGTGACTGGTGTCCTCATAAAAAGGACCAACTTGTCACAGAGATGGGCACGCATAGAGGGAAGAGGAAGTGCAGAGACACAGGGAGACAAGAACCATCCTGGACCCAAGAACAGTCTGGAACAGATCCTTCCCTCATCAGCCTCAGACGGTGCCAACCCCGCTGACACCTTGAGTGTGGACTTCTGCCTCCAGAACGGTGAGACAATCAAGCTCTGTTGTCCAAGCCTCCTCGATTGTGGCATTTGTTACATCAGCCCTAGCCGATGAATACACTTGGCCTCCTCTCCTCTGAGACCCAAGCAGGTCAGGGCCAAGGAGGAGCACATCTGCATCTGAGCCACCCATCTTTGGAGAGAGGGCAATGAACTCGAGCAGGGCCAGGCAGTGTTCTTAGGAATATTATAGGTGGCTGGGTTCCTTAGGACAGATTGAGACTCTTGGTCCAAAATCTAAATGTAATAGAAACATATTACATTTGTTGTGTGTGTGCATGTGTGTGTGTCCCATAGGATAGTGGGCGTGAAATGGTTACCCAAGAGTTAAGGTCCCCAGGAGGGTCTTGTCTTGAACAAGGTCTTGTTCAGGGTGGTGTACAAGTGGTACCTGTATCATGACGTCCCTATGTCTGCCCCACAGAATCATTCCTGTACAGTGTGGGCCCCCAACAAAAAGTAAATCCTTCCAAAAATAGCAAAATATAGATTTGCCCATAAAGAGAAATTAATATAAATACATTCATTTCCTCTGAAGAAAATATTCTACAGACATGAAAGGCAGCAGCTTTAGCTATGTGCCATGACTTAAATGATCAGTCACTTCTTTTAAAAATTTGTTAAGAAAGCTAATGACTTTTTTAAAAAGTTGTGGGATGGGGGCAAGCATGGTGGCTCATGCCTGTAATTCCAGCATATTGGGAGGCCCTGGTAGGAAGATTGCTCGAGCCCAGGAGTTCAAGACCAGCCTGGGCAACATAGTGAGACTCTGTCTCTAGAAAAAAATTCTAAAATTAGCTGGGCATGGTAATGCACACCTGTGATCCCAGCTACTCCGGAGGCTGAAGTGGAAGGATTGCTTAAGCTGGGGAGGTAGAGGCTGCAGTGAGCTGTGTTCATGCCACTGCACTCCAGGCTGGGTGACAGAGTGAGACCCTATCTAAAAAAAATAAAAAATAAAAAAAGTCACAGGCAAGGTTGTACTTGATCTTACCTGAAACGAAACAGAGAGAAGCAGGATTTTTAAAAAGCTAGCTGGGTTTTTATAAATGGAATTCTATAGATTTTCAAAAGACCAAATAGAAATAAGTACCTTGCATAGTGAGGGCTTCCCACATTTTTTTTATTTCTCCTCAAGCTTCCCCCTCCTTCCCTGCACCTAAATCCGTTCCTGGCTAGAGTTGCCAGAAAAAAATACAGGACACCTAGTCAAATTTGCATTTCAAGAAAAACAAGGAAAGCTTTTTCGAAGTGTAAGTACATCCCAAATGTTTCATGAGACATGTTTATACTAAAAATTCTTTTGTTGTTTATCTGAAATGCAAATTTAACTGGGCATTTTTTTGGGGTGTGCTGGATCTGGAGACCCTCTTTTTGCCAGAACGCGCGGGCTGCGTGAGGGGCGTCCTACTGAGGGGCGGGCTGATGGCCCAGGTCGGTCGTATTTGTCCCCCGGCTAGGAGAGGCTCTGAGACAATGACTGCAGCTGTTCCCCTCCCCCAGGACCGGAGTCGGCGCGTCGGGAGGTCGGGCCTTGGGGAGCCCCCTTAGGAGGCAAGGCGCTAGAAACTACAGAAGCGACAGGGACCCTTTTTTTTTTTGCGTCTGAGTCCAAGGAGAAACAGCTGGGTCTAAAGGGAGACGGTCCAGACTCTGGGTCTGACTCAACGAATGCCGGAGGCCACTCTGACCTCCAGAGTGGTGGAGTCCGGGACGTGGCCGCGAGGGGTCCGGGGGAGCCGGGGGCACCGCAGCGTCGCTCCAGCCCCACTGGCCAGCCTGGGACTCCAAGAGGCAGCGGATCTCCCAGTCCCTGACCAGCCTGGCCGGGCCCCGGTCGGCCACCTCGCGCCCCCTGGTGGCCACGGAGGGAGAAGCCGCCCGCTCATTTCTCCTGCAGCCGCTGGAATCTGGACTCCGGGGGGCTGAGCGCCTGGACAGGAAGGAGGAAGGGAACACTGCAGAGTCCTCGGGGGAGCTAGGGCTTCGTGGGGCAGGAAGAAGACAGTGGCCGTTTCCACCGAAGACACCACGTGCAGTGTCTTCACGAGCAAAGCAATCCCAGCTGTGAATCCCACGGAGCACCTACCTGCTCACCAAATTCTGCTGGCAGAACGAAGCCTCTGGTTGACGTCCCCAGGGGAGATCTGCCGCCGCTCCTGAGAGCACCTTTGCCGACTCCCCTCTGCAGGCATTAGGCCACTGGGGAACTGAATGCTTTCCTGGTCCCACCAGTTAGCCACCTTGGGTGATAGGGAAATCTCATCTTTTCAAATGTAAGACTTGTCAAGCTGTAGGAAAAATACATGTGAACATCCTCCTCGCTCAGCAGTAACATCCTCAGGCTCTTGCAGCTAACCCAAAATGAAAAGATCGAGATCTGAGGACTTGGTTTACATTATTCACACAATGATTTCATCCTCTTTCCCCTTCCCTCAAGGCTGTGGGAATGTTCTCTAAGAGGGGGAAGAATCCAGACTCAGGTGTTCTGAGTGAAAATCAAGGGCATGAGTTGTCCTTACGCCCCACGCGGCTCTTCCCCCACCCCGCCCGTCCCCAAGCAACTTAAGGGCAGAGTCGTCAGAGCCAACGCTGTATTCAAGATGGCTAATTTTACTGGTCAATTTGGCCAGACCAAGGTACCCAGATACTTGGTCAAACATTGATCTGGATGTTGCCGTGAATGTATTTTTCAGATGAGAATAACATTTAAGGTGGGGCCGAGGCAGGAGGATTACTTGAGTCCAGGAATTCAAGACCAGCGTGGGCAACACATGAGACTGTCTCTACAAAAAATTTTTAACAATTAGCCAGGCATGGTGGCTCCACCTGTGGTCTCAACTATTAACTGCTTGAGCCCGGGAGGTCGACGCTGCAGTGAGCCGAGATTACACCACTGCCAGCCTGGGAGACAGAGTGAAACCCAATCTTCAAAGAGAGAGAGAAAGAGACATGTAAACCAGTAGATTGGGTAAATTACCCTCCACAATGTGGGTGGGTCTCATCCAATCAGTTAAAGGTCCTTTCCTTTTAAGAAAGAAGAAAGCTCCACCTTCCGGAGGAAGAGGGAATTCCGCCTCCGGGAGGCCTTCGGTTTTGAGACTGCAACATCAGTTGTTCCCTGGGTCTCCAGCTTGCTGATCTACCCTTGACATTTAGGACTCACTGGCCTCCACAATCACATGAGCCAGTGCCTTAAAAAATCAATCAGTCTCTCTCTGTTTCTACTGATAGAAAGATCTATTATCTATCTATAGAGAGAGGGACATCTATATGTCTATATGGATAGATTATTCATCTAGAGAAATAGAGGGAGATTTATTAATAGGAGATATATATACATCCGTGTGTGTGTGTGTGTGTATCTGTCAATCTCCTGTCGGTTCGATTTATCTGGAGAGCCCAGACTGAAGGTCCTTAGGGCCTTGGCATCAGCTCAGCCCAGGCCCATTCCCCTCACCCACTCCAGAGCTTGGCTTTAGCAATCCCCATCTCCTGCCTTATCACCTTCCCTTTCCAGTGGGTGATTTCCTTCTGCAGAAAACGACTGTTGTTTCTGTCATTCTTGAAAATCTTGACCCCACTTCTCTTCCAGCTACTACTAGTTTTTGTTTTTTTTTTTTGTCGTGTCTGCAACAAAATTCCTCTAAAAAGCCTGTACTTTCTCCAAGTTCTGTCCTCCAATTCTCTGTGATTTTATTGTGAAATATAGCACACACAGAGAAAAAGGGCAAAACCAGAAACATACAGCTTGATGATTTCTCCAAAACCCTTACAACCATCAACCAGATCAAGAAATAGCACATTGGCAAGAGTTCAGAAGCCTTCCTCATGCCCCTTCCCAGTGTCCACCCCATCTGCCCCCAAGGATAAACACCATCCCGACCTTTATGATAATCAGTTCCTTGATTTATTTTTTTGTACCATCTAGGCATGCATCCCCAAACACTGTACTTCGTTGTTACCCATTTTTTGATCTTCAGATAATGAAATAACACAAGGAGTCATCTGTAAAATTTACCCATGTCAACATGTATAATTGCATTTCATTTGTTTTTGTTAAATTGTAGAATCTTTTTGTTGTTGTTGTTGTTGTTTTGTTTTGAGACGGAGTCTCGCTCTGTCACTCAGGCTGGAGTGCAGTGGCACCATCTTGGCTCACTGCAACCTCTGCCTCCCGGGTTCAAGCAATTTCTCCTGCCTCAGCCTCCCGAGTAGCTGGGACTACAGGCCCCCGCCACCAAGCCCGGCTAATTTTTGTATTTTTAGTAGAGACGGGGTTTCACCATGTTGGCCAGGCTGGTCTCGAACTCCTGACTTTGTAATTCACCCGCCTTGGCCTCCCAAAGTGCTGGAATTACAGGCACGAGCCACCATGCCCTGCCAGTACTTTGTGGAATCTTAATGCATTATTTATCCACTGCCGCATAATGTATTACCCCAAAACATAGCAGCTTAAGACTAACATTTATTATTTCACGTATGTTCTGAGAGTCAGGAATCTGAGAGTGGCTTAGCTGGGTGCTCTGGCCCAGGGTCCTCTCATGTAGTTGCAGCAAAGCTGCTGCCTGAGGCTGTCGTCTCTGAAGACTTAACTGGGGCTAAAGGAGGCTCTTCCAAACTCACTCCCAAGCCTGTTGACAGACTTTGGTTCCTCACTACTTGGGCCTCTCCATAGGGCTGCTCACGACATAGATTCCCCAGAGCAAATAAGCCAAGAGACAGAGTGTGAGTGACAGAGCTCCCAAGATGGAAGCTGTAATGTCACATTGCCTGTCACATGGCACACCATCACTGCTGCCCACAAGCCACTGATCACATAGGAGAACCCTGGCCCACATGGGAGGGAACCACATGAAGATGTGAGCACCGGGAGGCAGGAATCGTCTGAGAGGCTGCCTACCACAACCCTTGGATAAACACAGAAAAATGTATCCATTCTTTTAGTGGTAAACATTTGGGTTATTTCTAGTTTAGGGCTATTGGGATAGAGCTTCTGTGAACATTCTTGTTCATGTCTATTGGTGCATATGTGCACGCATTTCTTTCGGGTAAATATCTAGAAGTGTAACTAATGGCAGACTGTTTTACAAAGTGATCCACAAATGTACACACCTCCAGGAATATATGAGATTTCCAGTTGTTACATGTTCTCAATTCCACTTGATATGGTCCATCCCTTTAACTTCAGCCGTTCTGGTGAGCTTGAATTAATATCTCATCGTGGCTTCAATTTGCATGTCCCTGATGGATAAATAGCTTGAACAACTTTTCATGTATTTCTTGGCCATTAGGATATGCTGTCTTGGGACATGCAGTAGACGTGGAGTTAGGGCGTTCAAGTCTTCCTTCCAGCAAGGACTTGCAGCCCAGCTGTGGGGAGTGTGGTTTGCAGACGGTCACCAGCTCCTTCAGAGTCTGCCCGAAGAGCAGAGAACCACCTTGTCCAAGGTCATGCTCTTCCTGAGTGTGACTGAGTGTTGACTGAGCAAGGGAAGGCCAAAGCACAGCCGTTCAGCCTGAGTGGGGCGGATGGATAAGCAATTCCACTCCCAAGCCCCACCAGGTTGGCCCAAGCTGTGCTAGGCTACATGGCAGTTCAGCTCCTTTCTCTGCCCAATCCTGCTTCTTCCCTCTTTGTTCACAATAAACATCTTGATTCCTAATAAACATCTTGCACCGCAAACTCCTTTTCAGGATCTGCTTCTGAAGAACTCCATCTGCGGTGCGAAGTGCCTTTTTGGAAAAAAGCCTATTGCCTGTCTTCCTGTGGGGTTGTCTGGTTTTTTTCTTACCAATTTGCTGCTTTTTGTTTAGTGTGGATACAAGTCCTTTGTCAATTACATGTGTGGCAAATATCTTCTCTCACTATGTGTCTTGCTTTGTTAATTTCTTTATTGTGTCTTTGAAGAACAGAAGGTCTTCATTTAGATGTAATTCAATTTATCAATTTATTTCTTTTCTATATACGTTCTTTGTATCCTGTTTAAGAAATATTTTCCTATCCTAAGGTTATGAATGTACTCTCCTGTATTATATTCTAAAAGCTTTTATTGTTTCGCCTTTCAGATTTACATTTATACGCAACCTGGAATTAATTGTTTCATAAGGCGTGAGGCTGGGACCATGTAACATTTTTTTCCCAAATGGATACGCTATTGCCCCAGCACTATATTTTGAAAATTCCTTCTTTCCCCATGGTGCTGTAATGCCAACTCGTCCCGTACATCAAGTGTGAGTCTGCCACATATGTGAGTCTGTTTCTAGATTTCCATTCTATATCATTGGCCTATCTGTCTGTTTTTGTCCCAATACCACACTGTCCAATACCCATTGGTTTTTTTCCCCAATTTTTAAAAGCGTGGTAAAATACACACAACATAAAATTCACCATCTTAACTGTATTTAAGAGTACGGTTCAGGCTGAGCGCAGTGGCTCACACCTGTAATCCCAGCACTTTGGGAGGCCAAGGCGGGCAGATCACCTGAGGTCAGGAGTTTGAGACCAGCCTGGCCAACATGACAAAACCCCATCTCTACTAAAAATACAAAAATTAGCCAAGTATGGTGGTGTGTGCCTGTAATCCCAGCTACTCGGGAGGCTGAGGCAGGAGAATCACTTGAACCTGGGAGTAAGAGGTTGCAGTGAGCCGAGATTGCACCATTGCACTCCAGCCTGGGCAACAAGAGCAAAACTCGGTCTCAAAAATAAATAAATAAATAAGTACAGTTCAGTGATATTAAATACATTCATAATGTGCAATAATCACCACATCCACTTCCAGAACTTTTTTCATCTTGTGAAACTGAAACTCTACACCAGTTAAACACTAATTCCCCATTCCTCCTCCCATCCCAGCAACCACCATTCTGTTTTCTCTCTATGAATTTCACTACTCTAAGTACCTCATGTAAGTGGGATCATACAGTATTTGTCTCTTTGTGACTAGTGTATTCACTTAACATAATGTTTAGCATAATGTCCTCAAGGTTCATCTGTGTTTTAGCATGTATCATAATTTCTTTCCTTTTTAAGGATGAATAATATTGCATTGTATGTCTATATCACATTTTGTTTTATTTATTCATCTATCGATGGACACTTAGGTTGCTCCGCATTTTAGCTATTGTAAATAATGCTGATATGAACTGGTATACACATATCTCTTTGAGACCCTACTTTTAGTTCTTTTGGGTATATACTCAGAAGTAGAGTTGCTGGATCATGTATCCTACAGTACCTCTAATTTTAATTTTTTGAGGAACCACCATACTGTTTTCTAAAGCAGGAACACCATTTTACATTTCCACCAATGTTTCACAAAAGTTCCGATTTTTCCACATTGTCATGAACACCTGTTATTTTCTGGGTTTTTTTTTTGTTTGGTAGTAGCCATCATATTGGGTGTGAGATGTTATCCCATTGTAATTTTGATTTGTATTTCCATAATTATTAGTGATGTTGAGCATCTTTTCGTGTGCTTATTGGTCATTTGTATACCTTCTTTGGAGAAATTTCTATTCGAGTCCTTTACCCTTTTTTTAATCAGGTGGGTTTGTTGTTGTTGTTATTGTGTTGAGTTTTAGGAGTTCACTAAATATTCTGGATATTAATCCTTTATCAGATAAGTGATTTGCAAATATTTTCACCCATTCTATGGGTTGCCTTTTTATTCTGTTGATAGTGTCTTTTGATGCACAAAATTTTTTAATTTTCATGAAGTCCAGTCTATTTTTTATTTTATTGCTTAGGCTTTTTATGTCGTATCCAAGAAATAATTGTCAAATCCAATGTCATAAAGCTTTTGCCCTATGTTTTCTTCTAAGAGTTTTATAGTTTTAGGTCTTACATTCAAGTCTTTGATACATTTTGAGTTAATTTCTGTATGTGGTCTGAGGTGATGGTCTACCTTCATTCTTTTGCATGCGAATATCCAGTTTTCCTAGCACCATTTGTTAAAAAGACTGTCATTCTCCATTGAATGATCTAGGCACCCTTGTGAAAAAATATTTTACCATATATGCAAAGTTTATTTCTGGGCTCTCTATTCTATTCCATCAGTCTATATGTCTGTCTTTATACTGGTACCACACTGTTTTTATTATGTAGCTTTGTATTCTGTTTTGAAATCAGGAATGTGAATCCCCCAACTTTGTTTTCCATTTTCAAGATTGTTTTGGCTATTCAGGGTCCCTTGAAACTCCATATGAATTTTAAGATGATTTTTTCTACTCCTACAAGAAAGTTACTAGATTTTGATAGGGATTGCATTGAATATGTAGATTACTTTTGATAGTATTGACATCTTAATAATTTTGTCTTTCAATCCAATTTTTTTCAGCAATGTTTTATGGATTTCATTCTATAAGTATTTCACCTCTTTGACTGATTCCTGAGTATTTTATTCTTTCTTTATTATTATTATTTTTTTTTTTTAGACAGGGTCTTGCTCTATCGCCCAGGCTGGAGTGCAGTGGCACAATCTTGGCTCACTGCAACCTCCATCTCCTGTGTTCAAGCAGTTCTCCTGCCTCAGCCTCCCAAGTAGCTGAGATTACAGGCACCCACCACTACGCCTGGCTGATTTTTGTATTTTTAGTAGAGATGGGGTTTCACCATATTGGCCAGGCTGGTCTCGAGCTTCTGACCTCAAGTGATCCACTCACCATTCTTTTTGATGTTACTGTAAATATAATCACATTAGTCCATTTCCATGCTGCTAGTAAAGACATACCTGAGACTGGGTAATTTATAAAGAAAAAGAGGTTTAATTATGAGGAAAAAGAGGTTTAATGGACTCACAGTTCCATGTGGCTGGGGAGGCCTCACAATCGTGGTGGAAGGCAAAAGGCACATCTTACATGGCAGCAGGCAAGAGCGAATGAGAGCCAAGAGGAAGAGGAAATCTCTTATAAAACCATTAGATCTCATAAGACTTATTCATTATCACAAGAACAGGATGGGGGAAACTGCCCCCATTATTCAATTATCTTCCACCGGGTCCTTCCTACAACACGTGGGAATTATGGGAGCTACAATTCAAGAAGAGATTTGGGTGGGGACACAGCCAAACCATATCAATAATTTTTGTAATTTCCTTTTCAGATTGTTAATTGTTAATGTATAGAAATGAAACTGAATTTTTATGTGTTGATTTGTATCCTGCTACTTTGCTGAATCATGTATTGGGTCTAACAGTTTTTTCTTTTTGTGTGTAGAATCATTAGAGTTTTCTGCACATAAGGTGATAACATCTATGAACAGAGATAATTTACATCTCTCTTTCCAACTTGGATGCCATTTCTTTCTTTTTCTCACCTAATTGCTCTGGCTAGAATTTTCAGTACTACCCTGAATAGAAATGGTGAAAGCGGGCATCCTTGCCTTGTTCCTGACCTTAGAGAAAAAGCTTTCAGTCTTTCACCATTGACCATTATGTTCACTTGGTATTTTTTATATATTGGTTTTATTAATTCTCATTCTCTTTCAATTCCACTTAGATGGGCCAAATAAAAAGGCCTAAGAATATTAACTTCAGATTGATTTTCTGCAATCAGCGGGAATCGAGTCATGCTGGAGTGGGTCTGTGGCCTCACAGCAAAAATGCTGTCTGTAAGTGGTCCTCTAGGTTTAGAGAAATCAGAGAAAGCCCATCAGTTCTTTCACCGATATCCCTGAATTTTGCTGTGGTTTATATGCTAATTTGAACACAAGTGTTCACCTGTACCACAGGCTCCTCCCCCACCCTACCCCAGCTCTGTATCCTCCTTAATTGCTCAGCAGCAGAAATACGCTGGCTCTCAGGGGTCAGGGATTTCAGAGGTGTTGGATGACTTGCACACAGTAGGCTGGAGAAATTCTCATGATGCCAACTGGGTCACTAGACTAGGTTGCCTTGCCCAGGCAGAAAGCCACAGGTTATACCCCAGACACTGGGCAGTGATCCAGTTGCTCTTTGAAGCAGAAACTTTGCCTGCTCTTGAGATAAGAGCACTTCCCAGCAAATTTCTGTCTCCAGAGGTGACATCCAAGAAGTAACTGTAATGAAGTCCTTGTCCATCAACTCTTCCACCATGGTGCACATGTGAATAAATAGTAGACTATTTACACTGAATGGGAAAGGCTTATTGGCAGCAATAGGAGGAATCTAACCTTCAAATATTCATTCTGCTAGCTCAGAATACCTGCTCAAATTTCAATTCAATAAATATATGCCTTGCAGCGAGTTAGACTTCAGCAACTTTCAGAGTTCCCACACTGGTGGGAAACAGAAGCAAATGCCAAAAATTCAGGCAGGCTGTAAGCAGTGTCCTGGAAAATTCCAAAGTGTTTTCATCTTATTTTATGTTGCTATACTGCTGGGATACATTTTAGTAACTGGAAGGCAGCAGAAAGGATTTGAAGAAGAAATTTTAGAGTGCTCAAAGTTAAGCCTAATAGTCATTTCTAGAAATCCATTCTTCACAGAATGGATGTCTTCATTTTCCCTCAGCTTCCGTCCTCAGTCCTGACATAAAAAGTAATATTTAAATACAATCAAAGAAATTATCCAAGAAACACATATTTGGCCCAGTGAGAAGGCTGCTAAGGTTTAGAATTAGAACCTCAAATAGATCCTTCAGAATCCCCATTCAGTAGAAAAAAGAGGGTGAATAGATGCGAGGAAGCCAGACTGGGCAGTCTATGCCACCATCTTGGCCTCGTAAGATCAAAGATTGGACACCCAGGGGATCAAGCCCTGCTCTGCCTCAAGGTAATCACATTCAAGGCTGGGGAAGAATGTATTGCTTCTGTCAAGGCAGTTACCTAGAACTGTAACACTTTGAATCACTTTTCTTCAGCAAGCATAAGCTGCACCACTTTAGATTGGGATGGATCTTAAAGGTCCCTTTGCGTGTGTGTGTGTGTGTGTGTGTGTGTTGGTTTCCTTCCTGGCCTTCCAAAATGGAAAGATGGAGAATGAGCGTTGTGGAACGGGGTGCAGCACGCCGCAGGGGAAGAGACCTGGGTCCCAGCTCCAGTTCACCAGCGGTGCCAAGTCACTCCTCGTCTCTGGGTCTTTATTTCTCTATCCCCCTTACATATCAATGTCTGACCCTCTGTGGACACAACAGGGACTGCAATTTGCTTCAAATCAGAGCTGCAGCGTGGGTGCCCCATAAATACAAGTGTGCAGCACTTACACACATGCTTTCATTCCTTTCCCTTGATAACGTTGCCCATGGAGGCAGTAGTCTACCCCATGTAGTCAGCCTCAATGGGCAACATACTCAAGACTAAAGTCAGGGATTTTGTTTCTATCCCTACATTCCAGCTCTGCATCTATTAGGCTGTGGAGGGGATTAGGGAGGAGGGACTTGGTTCAATCAGATGCAAATGCAAAGAAAACTTTAGAAATCATACTGAGTGACATAGAGAAAGGCTTGTTTTTTTTTTTTTTTAAGATTTCTCACTCTAAAAAGAATTCCTTTTAACACACTGAAACATTCAAAATTCTACTCAAAACTCAGTTTTAGTATTATCAAACTTAAACTGCGTCTACAATGTGCTGTTCCTGAAGTGTCACTCCTGACATTTAGTGCGATACCCTGTCATTAAGTCAGCAGACTTGAAAGATGTGGGGGTTTTCAGTGTATAAAGAAATAATGCTGAGGATCATAACACTACAGTCTCACCCCCCATTCTCAAAAGCACTTTGCTGCTAATCACATTAATCTTTATAATTTCCATGATAATAGACCCAGATCAGTGTTTTGTGAGTAGGGATAGGTAGGTGGGGCAAGATTTCATTGGGTTCCTGGGAAAAAGAGTGACTACTGAGTTCTGAACCAGGAGCTGGCTGCAGGAAGAGCAGCGACTCTAAGATACTTGAAAGGGGGTGCCTTGCCATCTTTCAACTTGAGCCACCTCTCCTGGCTCTCTCCCTGTTTAATAGATGCTGTCAGGTCAAGAAGAGGAACAGTAAGCTTTGGGAGGAACTTGGAAAGTGACATAGAGCCTAGCCAGTGACTGGAGTCCCAAGAACGTGGCAGAGAATCGGGAAATAAAAAAGCTGCGGAAACGTTGGATGTGATTATAAAGCACACAGACTAATTGAACAAAGATACAGAAGCATGCTAATGCATATGAATGAGGGAGGTTATCACGATCCCACGAACGCTACTGAATGATGATGTCTCCTTGGAAATCGTCAGACATGGTTGGAAGATCAGGATTTTTTAAGTCTCTCATTGAATTTTTGTCACATGCCTTATTTTTTTAATCAAAATACCCATCAATGAATTTGATCCCCCCCTTCTGTGTATCATTTCTAAATGAACTTTTGTAGTTAAAAACAAAAACACATCACCCCCCAAAGGACGACTACGTACCAGGGAGACTGTTCAAAATAGTATTTCAAAGATTCCTCAGTTATTTCAACCAAAGGTCTAAGGCGTCCCTAAGTTTGGGCAGCATATTGGAAAAAGAACACTGAAGGAATGGCAACTATTCTACAAGGAACAAGATTCCCTTGGAGGAAAATGTTCAGTTTGTCCAGAAAGAAAGGGTATGGGTTTTGTATTTTGTGGGAAGGGGTGGAAGGTTTGGGGAAGGAGTGCAGAAAGCAATAATCAAAACCTCTTATGGTTACCACGTAGAATAGGTATAGTGTTCCTTCTTTTAGATACCCTGTTTTGCACTGTCACATTGGACTGGATTCAACTTTGAAAATTCTGGATATTTTTTAGTTGGTGCACAGGTAAGTAAATTATCTTCAGTTGCAACATAAAACTATCTTTGATAATACAACTATCTTTGACAATAAAACATTTCCAAAGGGTTTAAATGTATATTATTCTCAAGGAAACTGCCTCAGTGGTCCTAGTTTTCACGAAATAGACCTCATTCCCTTTGAAAATCAGTGTTCTATAATATCTCTTTGTAAATACAGGTCCTATATGTATTGAATTCCAACTATTGAGAGACAGTTTTCCATGAGTCTCTCATGTCTCTGCACACCTGTGATCAGAGGCACACAAGCTTTTGTTCTAGACTATCTTTTCAAGGGTGTCTGTATAGCAAACAGCCTTGGAAGGCAGTGTCTCCCTCTCAGAAAGAGGGCGAGTTTGTTTGCTGTCCAGGATAATAAGATCAGACAGGGTTGCTTGCAGGCTTGACAGGGTTAAGTGTCCCAAGCTTGGAGTTCCTCAGCTGTGATATGAAGAGCATCTGCCTGGCCACTCCGCATCGCCTCCATGGGAACTTGGAGGACAACAGGAACAGATGGGGAACATGAAGCTCATGCCACCTGCTGTGCCTGTGTCTTTGGAGTCTTGAGTGTTTTGTCAGCATCCATGACACTGGCAGGTTAACTTGTTAGCTTGCATTTAAAAAATCTGGACTCTTAATAGTTGACACCTATCAGGCAAACAGATTAGATTTTGTAGAGTTAAGGAATTTCCACGTCCTATTTGATTGTCCACCTCTCTCAAGCAAACAAATGCAATTTGCAATTCCAGCACAATGAATACGTATGGATTGTCTTTTGGAGTTGGTTGCAAAGGGACTTAATGTTTCTAGACAGTACATCTAATGGGTTAAAGGACACACAGCCAGGTGCAGTGGTTCACGCCTATAGTTCCAATACTTTGGGTGGCCAAGGGTTGAGGTTAGCAGTTCGAGGCCAGCCTGGGCAACATAGCAAGACCCCCATCTCTAAATACAATGAGCCAGGTTAGTGCCCATGGTCCCAGCTACTTCAGAGGAGGCTGACGTAGGAGAATCACTTGATCCCAGGAGTTGAGGCTGCAGTGAGCTATGACTGCACCACTGTACTCCAGCCTGAGCGACAGAGCATGACCCTACCTCTAAAAAAAAATAAATAAATAACAAAGGACACATGTAAAGAAGAAAAAGGTTAGGGGAAAACATAAAAGATCAAAAGAGAGGGAGGAAATCCCAGAAGGTGCAGATAGAAATAAATTACAAAGCATTTCTTTAATCGTGGTTTTTAGTCTCAAATGAAACACACCAGTCTTTGTTAAAGAAAATTATAGCCCTATCGCCCTCTACTGGAACAAGGCTGGAAAATACAGAGAAATAGCTTGAAGATAACTCTTAATGGAATCTGTTCACACTGAAGTCCATTGCTGCTATTATTCGGATGTTAAAGTGTAAACCTCAGGTGTTTCGGGTAAGGTATGAGGGCTACAGCTCCCTTTGTGTACCCAGGCTGATAGGTTAACGCTAAACAACCTCGTGCTGAACAGAGTGGCCAGTCCTTCCCACACGCACCTTCCATTTGCAGCAGTCACTGACTGCCAGGACAAGTAACAGGCTGTGATTTGCTCAAAGTCCCAGCAAGTCAGCCCCAGCACTGCTGCTCCATACCCGCACCACCTGCATTCCACAGACAACCGCTGTGCAGAACCCTCCCCTTGCCTATCAATCCCATCTCCAGACCTACTCAGCTCTGTCTCATAAAAGTCTCACTTTGCTCTTGGGAGCTACAGTAGGGCTGGACACAGTGAATGCCAACCCACCAACTCCAGAGTATATCACTCTGTGATCTCAGTGTCAGTGCTGAGTGTCAAATGTCACCCTATCAATACCACAAAGCAGTGGTGCCCAAATGTTTTGATCATGGACCCAAATCAGAAAAAAATATATAATGCACCAATAAATGTTTATTTATAAATAATAGAAGTGTACAATTGTACAATATATTATGTACATTATAAAACACACAAAAATAGAAATTTAAAAGGATGAGATTAAATACAAATAATCATCTTAATACTTCCTCAATGGATTGATCATCTCCACACCCCTGGGATGTATACACCCCCACCTGAAACAATAGCCCTAAAGTATATCAATGATTGTTATTTGGGTTTTCAGCTCAGGTTACAGAAATATGTACAAGATCGCATCTTTTAAGTTTTGCAAAATAGCCCTAGCATCAAGTTTAAATGGATGAGAATGCGTGGTGCTAACGTCTTGAGACATATTTGAACTAATCACTACACAGCTGGTAAAATGTCGTTATGGTTCACCAACAGTTATTTCACTTTAAGGCAGTCTAAATAGAGGATTTCATGGTGTTAAATCAGACCGTTTGTGGGAAAATTGCTTTTTAAAAAAAAAATTTTAAAGGAAAGGATGATTTGTTTTTTTTCCAAAAAAACCCAACATGCTGGGCGCAGTGGCTCATGCCTGTAATGCCAGCACTTTGGGAGGCTGAGGAGGGCTGATCACTTGAGGCCAGGAGTTCAAGACCAGGCTGGACAACGTGGCAAAATCCCGTCTCTACTAAAAATTGAAAAATTAGCTGGGTGTGGTGGCATGCACCTGTAGTCCCAGCTACTCAGGAGGCTGAGGCAGGAGAATCGCTTGAAGCTGGGAGGCGGAGGTTGCAGTGAGCCGAGATCGCGCCACTGCACTCCTCCAGCCTGGAGGACAGAGCGAGACTCCATCTCAAGAAGAAAAAGAGAAAGAGAGAAAAAAAGGCCAGCAAATTAAATAGCTAGCCCCTAAAGAAATAATTCTTCTGCCTACAGTAGACTAAAAAAAAAGGCATTCCAAATAATGGCCAAGGCAAATGGATTTAAATGGATTGCCACTCATCTACCTGATCTAACACCAGCGAGTGAGTTCTTAACACTGTTTTTCATTTTGATAGCTCCAGTATCCAATCACAGAGCCTGGCACATAGAAACTGAGTAAATATGTGATGAATGACAACCCCTCAAAAATTATGTAAGGTGCTGAATTACATTTGAAATAAGAATTGTGACTACAGAACACTCTAGTATATGGTTTGGATTGGCTGAAGCAAACTGAACAAAACTTGTGGTCAAAAATAACGTGCCTAGAGAGCCTCATTATATCTCTCCCTCCCTGTTTCCACATCAGTTGTTTGACATCCACACCCCCCTGCTTCCACCAGAGCCTGAGATTCCCCACACACAGTGGGACAGTACAGCTGGAGAGGCCTGTCCTTTTCCAGCCCTCAGTGAAAGCTGGGAGAAGCAGAGCAGAAGGTATTGTTCTACACAGAGAACTTCACTCAATGTGCTCCCTAACTTAAAAAAAAAAAATTATGAAAAATGTTTAAAAAATTCAAAAAGGACATGAACATCTAACTCTGAGATTGAGATATTAACACCTCAGGGCCTCAGTCAAATATTATAATACTAAAATACACAACTGCTACACTTTGAATTGTGGTAACTAAGTCTCCTCATGAACAGCTGTATTTTAATAGGTACTTTACCAATTAGAGAAAAATATCACATAATTTAAGTAACTGTTTCGATTTCACTTCCTATACACTGTATGATCTATAGGCTCATCAATTGTTGACAAAATGTCAGTTTCTTTATAGGAAGAAAATTGAAACTTCACTCAAGTTTCATTAGATTAAATGCAAACTAGGATAGTTTGTTATTCTCATTCCAAAAGAAAAACGAAGGGATGTGGAGTTTAGCGACTTGCTGGAGAGAGAACTATCAACTGAAGGCTCAGTTCTTTCACTACCGCCATATGGAAAGAGGTTACCTAAAGTACTCACTAGAGGAAATTTTATTTTACTTAGTTGGGAAGTACATACACATCACACAAAGAGAAAAGGAAAACAAACTGGTGGAATTTTCTGGTGATGGTAGTTTGTTTTTTTTTTTTTTTTAAGCACTGTGGTGAGTTACTAGGTTATCATCCTCTCCAGAATCAAAACCAGAGAAGCCAGCTGTGTGAACTTATAAAGCCTCTTTAAGGCAAAGTAGCCACTAGAAAATAAACACTTTTCTTGAAATCTTTCAAGAAAACTAGGAAATATGCATTCTACACATTGTTGTGTCTTGTCTGCTCAGTTTCCTTGCCTTTGTGCCACACCTGTTTTCTCTAATCCCTCCTTTCACTTGACACCAGCTGGCTCACCCCCTGCCACCACACTTAGGTAATCAGTAGCTGCCTCAAGACACTGGTGCTTCACAGCAGAACCTGATTTGAAAATTAAACCCACCCTCTTACTTGTACAATGAAGTAAATGAAAAAAATCCTCAGTGACACTGCCTCCCGCCTGCCAAGAAAGGCTCTCACTAAACTGGTGATTGAGGTTACAGAGAAAAAAACTGCTTTCACCATTTTATAGGAAATATTACATCCTAAATTTAGAACCAAAAAAACCATTCATGGTTTTCGTAATTTTCAAATTTTATTTCCAACTACTGCAGTAGCAAGATGCCAGTAGTATTCTGCACTGAAAGTGGCAACCTTTTAAAGTAAACAAGGTTGCAAATTTTAGTATTCCAACAGTATTTTGACCTATGGAGATTTTGATAGGAAAAGATTATTACAATCAGTTTTATAATACTACAGACTTATGCTTCCTCCATATCTAGGAATAAAAATATCCACCCTCCCTCAATGATTCATCATGTACACATCTCTACTCTTTACAAGCACTATCCTTCTGGTTGTACTATGAGGGGAAATCCCTCTCACTCCTGGGTTTTTCTATAATATACAGAAATAGCAGTCACTTTAGCAGTAATGTACAATACTATTCAATTTTTAGTTGAAAAATAAAGAAGTGGATTGCCCTATTTATGTCCTGATAGTAAAAAGACACACACCATTGAAACATAAAACGAGTCAACAAACTTCTATTTTTATTGACAGGAGTCCAAAATGAATACAAAAAAAGCTTCCTTTCCATGTTATACTTACTTTCCTTAAAAAGCTCCTGATAGTCAGGTAGACTGAAAACTAAGGATGTAGTTCAGCTTTTAGAGTGAACCTTTTTTAAAAAAGGTTTAATAACATAAGCCACCAGTATCAGAAAACATACGGTCCCACTATCACTTTTAGAGCTACAGCTTATCAAAAGAATTAGATCCTGCATTGATCTGCTAAGATAGAGGTTTAGAAATGGTTTAAGCCATTAAAAGCCATTTTTATAATCTGTCTGATAACTCTGGGCAATTAAGAAAAGGAAAATTCCAAAACGCAGCCCTCTATATCATGTGGAATGTGAGAGAATGCCAACTTATGACCAAGATAAGTAAAAATAAAAGTTTAAATCTGTGAGTGGAGTTGTTACAGTCTTGTATCACTGCAAAATGTCAATAACAGAGCTTATCAAGAGATTATAAACTTGAGCGATGTTACTTAAAACATTATTTGTGGTGTTTGCTAGAACTAAAGCCGAACAAAGAAAAGTCGCTCATTTAGAGACTGTGTTTCCTGCATCTTTACTTTTACTGGGACCATAGACTGATCAGATAATACACAGCCCACACTTCCGGACAGTTATAATAACAAAGGATTTATTATCATTTGCAGATGAAATAAATGCACCATCCCCTACTTGAAAGGTTTCAATAAGCCTTAACATTTTTCAGGTTGTACCAAGGCACCGCCACTGCCTAGTTATATTATGCACCCACTTCTAGAGTAAAAAAACTACACGTCCCTCAACATCAGTTCTGTACTGTTTCTGGTTTATGATACACTTCCAAAACAGCAAAAAATTGCAAATATGTGCAAACACTGTGGTCCATTCAGAGTACTGCTTAGTCATCATCTTCCTCTTCCTCCTCTTCTTCCTCAAAGCTATCTTCAAAGCCCTCACTGTCCTCCTGGTCTTCATCCCCCTCTATTGCTGTATCCCACTGTGGGTGATTTTCTGGCACAGGCTTAGCCTCATGAACTTCCAACTAGAAAGAAGAATTAAATGTAGACATCAGAAATTTGGGGAGAAATAATGGAAGAAATCTTGGTAAACAAAAGGTTTTCTTTGACCACAACAATTATAAAGAAATAGTTTTTTATGGATACAATTCTAAATTCAACTCATTCATTTAGGATAGACACTTCATCCCAGAAATAAAACAGGTAAATTTAACAATATGTAAATGTAGTTAACTTTCTAATACGGTTTGATATTTTGATTCTATATGTTATACTATTTATGAATGTATTTCTGTGGCATAAAATAATTGTGATTCTTGAGCAAGAACACTGAGTCATATCTTAACAGAAGCATTCTGCTTTAAGGAAGTAAAACCCGAGATATTTTGCAGTCTCTAGACCTATGACGTAAAATTCTACAGTTAATAAAAGAAATATGGAACCCTCATGGAAAAAAAAAGAGGTTCGCCATTACTGGCTACTTTTACCCTTTATAGTGCAATAATACTTTTAGCACCATCTCTCTAATATAATAGGACACCTTTTATAAAAAGCTCAAGCGAATTGGTAAACAAAGATGAGAGTGTGCTACAAATGATACTTACAGAAGTGTATGCTCTAAGATGACAAAAATAAATTAGTTTCAGAAATTAATAAATGCTCCAAATAGAATCTGTGGTTTAAAAAAAAAAAAGTGCCTTTCTAAAGAAAAAAGAACCCATTTGCTGAGGCCTTATAAAGTTACAGCACATTAAAATGCATCCCCAAAGTAATTTATATTCAATGTTCTAAATTGTTATACCCCTTAAAACCTAAAACCTTAAGTTTATTATTGAAAGAGTAGTCCATCAAGTATATCACATCTAAAGCATGAGATGACTTCTTTTTCCTTCCATAACTCTACATTTCAAAACTAGAAATGTTTTCCTAGTATACTAAACATTTATACAGCACACTCTTATTTATTGAAGAGTCACTATTCTTACCTTCAATGGTTTAATCTGATCCAAACCCATATAGGAGTCTGATCTCAGAAACACAGTATACTGATAATTTCCAGGCTTGCCTGGTGCAGGAAACTTCAGCTCTACCTAGAAGATAAAATCAGCACTTAAAAATCTGTATTATGGGGAGGAAACAGCTCACTCCCTAAAATTCCTAGACCACAGTATTTAACAGCCAGGTTTTTTCCGCAGATGATACAGAAAGTCCAAACAAATGTTAATGAAGTCCTTATAAACAATAATTTTAAAAAAGCGAAATGTATGTTACATATTACAAATACCTCCAAAAGAGGAAATCAAATTATGCAGCACTGATGAGGTTAATTTGTATCTCCACAATTCAAGAAAGCAGTACTTAAAGCAACCAAATTCTATGCTATCACCTTGAAGAAATTAAGTAGGTATAAAAGCATAAGTAAATGAAATGTTGGAATAAAACAACAGACTTCACTAGATAGGAGATACTTCTTGCCAAATTTTCTTATTTCTAGAATAAATGCCCAATGCCAAAGGTGAAGAAGATATTTCATTTATCATCAAATCATAAACTTCAAATATAAATAGTAACAAACTCTTAAAAGTTTCTATTCCACTTGGACAAAAGAAGAACAATTTTTTAAAAATGACATTTGTATGCTCTGGTGATCTGCTCCGGTGATCTGCTCCAATCTCCAAAATCCAGATTTTACAGTCAAGATTAAATATTAAAATATGCCAGTTTTAAAAAAAAACTAGAAAAAATCATGAAGGAATCTTTTTTTCTTAAATTAATCTCAGCTTGGCCTAACTATAACACAAACCTAGAAACTGTTAAAAAAAACTCTTTAAATCATACTACAAAAAATAAGTAAGAAAATGGATAAACAAATAGGTATTTATATTTCTGTCTGGTAGAAACAACCAGAATAGTAAAACAAACTGGGGAGAAATATTTGCAACACATATCACAAAGGGCTGATTTCTTAACATTAAAAAAAATCCCAAACCAATTTTTTAAGATTCAACAAAAGTGAACAATGGTCACAAACAGACACATTAAAAAGACGACTCAAACACACTGAAGGTTAAGTTTCACTCTTCAGAGAAATAAAAACTACACTGAATAGAATAAGCAGAGCAAAAATTGATTCAGATAAGAATCATCAATATATGCTTAAAATGATTGGGTAAAACACTGTTGGAGAATAGGACATTCACAGAGGGCCTAAGTATCACCCCACAGATTAGAGGGGGAGAAAAATACCTTTACAATAGAGAAAAACCATAACTAAATGAGCAACCTTAATTAATATCACCAACATAGGGCAAAGTCATATACTGTACTTCTGACCTAAGAACTACATCACCAACATAGTCTGCTTGCCAAAAACACAAAGATGAATAATGAGTAACCAATGAGACAAATTCGTATTAAATGATATTCTACAAAACACCTTGTCTGGATTCTTGAAAAATGTCAGCGGCATGCAAAGATTAAAAAAGAACAAGGAGGCCGGGCGCGGTGGCTCACGCCTGTAATCCTAGCACTTTGGGAGGCCAAGGCGGGCAGATCACAAGGTCAGGAGATTGAGACCATCATGGCTAACACGGTGAAACCCCGTCTCTACTAAAAAAAATATAAAAAATTAGCCGGGTGCAGTGGTGGGCATCTGTAATCCCAGCTACTCAGGAGGCTGAGACAGGAGAATGGCGTGAACCCAGGAGGCGGAGCTTGCAGTGAGCCGAGATCGCACCACTGCACTCCAGCCTGGGCAACACAGTGAGACTCCGTCTCAAAAAAAAAAAAAAAAAAGAACAAGGACAAGAAAGTATTCAACACTAAAGAGGCATGACAAGCAAATACAATGTAAAAATCTCTTTTTATTCTTTCTTTCGAGACATGTCACTCTGTTGCCCAGGCTGAAGTACAGGGGCATGATCATGGTTCATTGCAGCTTCAACCTCATGGGTTCAAGTGATCCTTCTGCCTCAGCCTCCTGAGTTAGGCTGGGACTACAGGCACAAGTCACCACACCCAGCTACAATGTGTGATCCTTTATTAGATCCTGAGTTTAACAATAAAACCAAGAACTGTAACAGACATTAGTGGAATCGTTGAGGAAATCTGAATACAGACTGCGTATTAGATAATTATGCCACATCAATGTTAAATTTCCTGAGTATAATCATTGTAGTAGGCCTATGGAGAAGGTCCTGGATTTTGTTTTTGTTTTTGTTTTAAGAGACAGGGTCTCACCACGTTGCCCAGCCTGCTGCTGAATTCCTGGGCTCAAGTGATCTGCCCGCCTTGGCCTCCCAAAGTGCTGGAATTACAGGTGTGAGCCACCGCACCCAGCCCAAGGCCCTGGTTCTTAAGGGATACATGTCAAGTAATCAGGGGTGTCATGTCATGATGTCTACAAGTACCTCAAATGGTTCAGGGGAAAATACACACACGTGCATGTTTTGTATGTACATATACAGTGAAAGAAAGATAAAACAAGTAACAGCTAAATGTCAACAACTGGTGAATATAGGTGGGGATCTAGGGAGGTTTCATGATACCGTGCTTGTAACTTTTCAATAGCTTTTAAAACTTAAAAGATCAGAGAGGCCAGGCACAGTGGCTCATGCCTGTAATCCCAGCACTGTGGGAGGCCAAAGCAGGCGGATCTCTTGAGCTCAGGAGTTTGAGACCAGCCTGGGCAACATGGGTAAACCCTGTCTCTACAAAAAATATAAAAATTAGCCGGGCGTGGTAGTGCACATATGTAGTCCCAGCTATTTGGGAGCCTGAGGTGGAAGAGCCCGGGAGGTGGAGGTTGCAGTGAGCCGAGATTGTGCCACTGCACTCCAGCCTGGGTGACACAGCCAGACTCTGTCTCAAAAAAAAGATCAGAGGAAAAAATAACACAGAGATCTAAGATGCTATTTTTCACCTTTCCAGCTAGCAATGATATTCAAAATGTATGACATGCTAAGAGGTATTAGGCATATTTAGACATTCATTCTTTCTATAGAGAGACCAAAATTACAAATATACAGAGCCTCCAGCTCATCAATTCGACCTCTATAAATTTATTATCAACCTGTTTCATGCATTTACCACTTGATTATAAAGGGTTAAAAAATATGTACTAAAAATCAACATCATAGGGCTATCTTGAAAAGCTTTTGTCCACCAAGTACAGGCAGACAGAACCTTCTTCCTAGAAAAAAATAACACAGAAAAAACATGAAAAACAACAAAAATGCAGTTCCCAAGGGTAAATATGTTCATCACAATGCTGCTTTACTGATGTCATTAACGGTGAATACCACGCAATCAAAAATTCCACTCAAGAAATCCACATCATCAGTTCTTAGATTTTTCAAGACAAAAGATCTAATACTCAACACTAATCCAATAAGAACAAAAATCATATCACTAAATTCTGAGAGGAGGAGGAAAGGCATATGTTCTTAGACACTAACAGTGAAAACTCCCAAAACAAGCTGAGAACAAGTTTTTAAAAAATTGACTAAGTTGCCTACCTTTAACAATTATTTATAAATTTCCAATGAGCTCACCCCCAAAATAGAGAACAGTTACAAAATGCAGGCAACGAATAGAATACAATATGCTAAATACGATAAACTGCTTTTTAAAAAAAGATATATGAAGCAGCATGATGGTGACAGCTGTGCCTTGTTAAATACTGAAATCATGTTGCTTGATAGTTACCTCCTCTGTATCTTTCAGTGTACACACATGATACGGCATGGATATTAATGTCTGTTCCTTCCTATCTGCAATGTAAAGCCACCACCATTCTTGTTTTTCCTGGAAAGAAAAAAAAAAAAAGAGGAGTATAAATAATCAGAAAGAACTAAAAAGAACATAATTTTGGCCTCTCTTATCTTAGAGATCCTCTGCACTGACAAACTGCTTGGTACAAAATAGGTGTTCAAATGAATATTTACTGAAAGAATAAGCTGTTCTTAACATTTGTAGATCCACTGCCTATTTTGTATGCAATTTTGGGGATTTCAATAGCTCCTTAAAACCTATTGATTGGCCTTCATATTAAAAACCCTGACTAACCTTAAGTAACAAGCATTATTCTAAATATATACAACTATTACAATAGCATGTAGCAAATAATCTTAGTAATCTTACCTAGTAATAAGCAAAAGCCACAAAGTAGGACTGGAAGGAACATATATATACGTATATATATATACACACATATATACATATACATATATATACATATACATACGTATATATATATATACACATATATACATATACATATATGTGTGTGTATATATATATGTATATATATATATATTTTAGAAGGCCAAGAAGTCTGAAAGCACCAAACCTCCGTGCATTCAGCAACAACTGCTCTATTACAGCACACCTCAGTTCACTATTTAGTCACCTGCTTAGTAACACCTGTTTAAGAGTTGGGTAGGGAAGTATCTTTCTAAAATGGTTTAAAGAAAAATGTTTTACGGCTTAAAACAAAATAAACTCTAGGATGTTCTAAATATTTATTTAACCAAAATAGTACTAGACTATTCTAAACTCTCAACTGTCCGAAATGGTTAAAAAATCATCTTACTGAAACAGTTTCTTTGAGAAAACGTGGGTTTTTTTGGTTTTGTTTTTTGTTGAGACAGGGTCTCACTCTGTCACCCAGGCTGGAGTGCAGTGGCACCATCTCAGCTCACCTCCCTGCAACCTCTGCCTCTGGGGCTCAAGTGATCCTCCCACCTCAGCTTCCCAAGTAGCTGAGACTACAGGCATGCACCACAACGTCTGGCTAATTTTTGTATTTTTGTCGAAACAGGATTATGTTGCCCTGGCTGGTCTTGAACTCCTGGGCTCAAGAAATCCTCCCACAGTGCTAGGATTACAGGCATGAGCCACCATGCCTGGCCCACATTTATGTTTTTAAACTAAAATTGCTGCACTTTCTATTTTAACTATAAAAATAGATTAAAATTTGGTTTATCTTTCAAACACTACTATACTAAGCACAACTAAAAACTCTTCTGTTTAAATACCTTCGGAGATAAAGCACTGCAACATTAATAAGTCTAATAAATAAATGACAAGTACATGGTGACATGAGCAGCACTTAACAAGAAAATTAAATTCTGCTTAAACCAAGGGTTAGGACTACCACTGCAGGCCTATTTGTATACATAACATATGTGTGTAAATACATAACAGCCTCAAAGTGGAATATTAACACTTCTGTCATGGCTACTCAAATCTGCCCTTGCAGCATGAAAAAAATGAGTGTGGTTATGTTCTAATAAAACTTTATTTACAATAAAGCCTCATTTACAAAAACAGGAAGGGAGCCAGATCTGGCCCGTAGACTGCAGTTTGACAATATCTGTTTTAAAGACACAGAAACCTGGGTTATTTCACCTCCCTAAAATCTCATTTTCTTCTCAACAATCAGTGCCTACTTCTGGCCATGTTGTAAAGATGATCTGAGAGAATACAAATAAAAAATATACGTTATAAAGCCTAGCACATGCAGTATAATAAGTGGCAGTTATGATTATTAGTGACATGAGGTACAATAACACCTTTTTAAGTCATTTTGACATTTGTCAGAAACATCATTACAACAAGTAGGGAATGTAAGCAGCACAGGATTATGTTAAAGATTATGCACTTCTTTACCTCCCCACTTAGAGAATGCCTTTCCCTCCAACCTCTCAGCCTATTTAATTACAATGAGATTCACTCAAGAATATTTATTAAGGGCCAGCTATGGTGGCTCACACCTGTAATCCCAGCACTTTGGGAGGCCAAGGCGGGTGGATCACCTGAGGTCGGGAGTTTAAGACCAGCCTGACCAACATGGAGAAACCCCGTCTCTACTAAAAATACAAAATCAGCTGGGCGTGGTGGCACATGCCTGCAATCCCAGCTACTCGAGAGGCTGAGGTGGGAGAATCACTTGCACCCAGGAGGTGGAGGTTGCAGTGAGCCAAGATTGCGCCACTGCACTCCAGCCCGGGCAACAAGAGCAAAATTCCAGCTCAAAAAAAAAAAAAAAAAAAAAAGAATATTTATTAAGAAGCCAGTGAATATCAATCAATGGCACTACACCTGTGCCTAGTGATGCACATGTTAAAAGTGAAACATATTCTATGAGTTATCTGCATTTTAGACAAAATTGTTTTTCTTTTGTGAGATTCCTAACCATTCTTAACGCATTAAATACAATAGATGCATTTCACTAACATGTAAGTCAAATATTACTAAGTGGGTAGTTTGGTAATTAGGTTACTTAAGTAAGAAACATGGAAATGTAGACAGGTAGAGAGGTTAGAAAGATCCTAAATAAATTTTGTTTGTTCATTTGTTTTGTTTTGTTTGAGACAGACTCGCTCTGTCACCAAGGCTGGAATGCAATGGCACAATCTTGGCTCACTGCAACCTCTGCCTCCCAGGTTCAAGCAATTCTCCTGCCTCAGCCTCCCAAGTAGCTGGGACTATAGGCACCCGCCACCACGCCCAGCTAATTTTTTTATTTTTGAGACAGAGTTTCACTCTTGTTGCCCAGGCTGGAGTGCAATGGCACAATCTTGGCTCACCACAACCTCCGCCTCCCGGGTTCAAGCAATTCTCCTGCCTCAGCCTCCTGAGTGGTGGGATTACAGGCATGTGACATCACGCCCGGCCAATTTTGTATTTTTAGTAGAGATGGGGTTTTGCCATGTTGGCCAGGCTGGTCTCAAACTCCTGACCTCAGGTGATCCACCCGCCTTGTCCCCACAAAGTGCTGGGATTACAGGCATGAGCCACTGCACTTGGCCCTAAATAAATTTTATCTGATAAATAATGATCTGAAATGTTTACCATGCAGATGCAGATTAAATTTGAAAAGGCATTTTGCTGATAAAATGATTTTTATCTTTATTTTTTTTGAGACAGGGTCTCACTCTGTCATCCAAGTTGGAGTTCAGTGGCACAGTCATAGCTCAATGCAGCCTCAATCTCCTGGGCTCAAGTGATCCTCCAACCTCAGCTTCCCAAGTAGCCTAGGACCACAGGCATGAGCCACAGCACTTGGCCACTAATAAAATGTTCGGAAGGAGTGAATGAATGTTTCTCTTACTAACTAAGCACGGTCTAAAATGAAACTGTCTGTTATATGGGTACACACTAGGCAGCTTTGAGCACCCCATGGCACTTTTTATACCAATCAATGAATGGAATTTACTTGCTTCATTTCAGGATGCCTGGTGTTGGCAGGCTACCTCTGCAATGGGCAAAATGCCCCTAACAGATGGACTAAAGCTCAGGACATGCCAGAAGATCAGCGTGTGCATTAAGATGGAATCCTGGGTAGACTTCTCTCCAAGTCAAAACAACAGTCTGTACTGAGCCACTCACTTATTACTAAGAGAGCCAAATTATTTACGAATTTGCCTTAAGCAGTCCCCAGAAACTCTAGATTGACATCCTCGAGCAGAAAGCAGATTTATACATGAAATCACCTGCCAAACACAAGCGGTGAGCAGAAGGTTCTGTGGCAAAGCTGTGAGGCAGTCTGTGGAACAGTTTCCCGAACTGGGGGAACCAGTTCTTGACCTCTGCTCCAGACAGAATCATACTCTAATGCAAAATGTCAGGGGAATCCCAAGGTAATTTGAAAGATGAACAACACAGGCTATCAAGGAGACTGAAAGTTGAGCAGGCTGCAATTACAAAGTAAACAAGGACAAGGCAACAAATAGCACTGTAATGACCTGTCCTGAGCCCGGGGCTCAGTTATGATCAAGCTCTTATGGAACTTTATTTATTAGAGCCAAGAACACAGTTGGTCCCACAGCCATGGGCTCACACATTTCCATGGACTGGGACAACAATGACCAGGGTCAGGGCAATTCTAATGGTTCCATGTCGCCAGCAGGATCCTCAGAGAGAAAATTTAAGAATTTTTTCATCCGATTTAAAACTTGGCAGAGGTGAGAGATTCATAATAGTTAAGTATTCAAAGGCAAAATATGCATTTGTCTGATGAAGACTGCCTAATCTGCTAATGAGAAATCACCATTACACAAAACACTCAGTAATCAGGGCACAGAAAAGACAGAAGCAAACAAAACCACAGAAATACTTAAGAAGCTAACCATCTCTTTTATAAGCAACACGTTCACTAAGTATAATACCTATTGTAATATTCCCTTTAAAAATATGGCCTCTCTGGGCTGGGCACGGTGGCTCACGCTTGTAATCCCAGCACTTTGGGAGGCCGAGGCGGGCGGATCACGAGGTCAGGAGATCGAGACCACGGTGAAACCCCATCTCTATTAAAAATACAAAAAATTAGCCGGGCGTGGTGGCGGGCGCCTATAGTCCCAGCTACTCGGAGAGGCTGAGGCAGGAGAATGGCGTGAACCCGGGAGGCAGAGCTTGCAGTGAGCCGAGATTGCGCCACTGCACTCCAGCCTGGGCGACAAAGAGAGACTCCGTCTCAAAAAAAAATAAATAAAATAAAAAAATAAAAATAAAAATACGGCCTCTCAGGATAGACCACATTTAGCACATAAGAACTAATATACATGACAGAGGGCTAAAAGTCAACTGACAAATCCCTGAGGAGAAAGTGAATGGAATAAGGAACACAGTAGCCTGTATATAACTCACCTCAGGAAAGTAAAGGCTATACACAGGATGTGTTATTTTTGATTTGGTTTCCAGCAGAGCTCTCTCTTTTCGTTGTATGCTTTGTTGTAATTCTTGCCACTCCTAGTAAATAAAAAAATTAAAATATTTAAAATCTAGTATGTGTTTTATCACTTTGAGGATTTCCAGGTATTATTCCTGACAACACTAATTACTTAGGATTAGAACAAGTTCAGTCTCACAAATCTGATCATCTCCCTGCTCATCCTTACAATGCCTTTTTAAATATATTAAATCTAACCACTGTAGTATCAACTACACAGCCGTTCATTATCTGACCCTAGCCTGCTCTCTCTGGTCTCCTGTCACTGCCTCCCTCCTTGTGCTTTTTATTCTAGTCATTCCAAACTACCTACACTTCTCTGAATTTACCAAACTATCTCATTCCTCCTAAACCCTGTTTGGACTTTGATTTCTCCCTTTTTCTGCCTACTCATTATTATTTAGGAACAACTAAAGCCCAAAGTATGAACTCCTGAGTGAAGCCTCCCATAAATTTCCTTCTACCTCAGGACTGAACTGATCGCTCCCTCCTTACGTACTTTGCATAAGATGTGTACAATTTCATATGTACTATAATATTTATTTACAAATCTGCCTGCCCCACTAGCCTACATATCATTCAAGAGCTGAAGCTGTTTCACATTTGGCTTTGTATTATCTTTAATCTTAGCCTTGGGATGTGACACATAATAAATAATGATTTGTTGATTTAATGAATGTATTTTTGGTCATATGAAGAAATTAGTCTGTCAAAACCCTAAGAGTCACTGCTACTAACCCTAATATACTTAGGAATATGTCAATTCTTTCTCAAAGTCACGCCAGGGATATAATGTATTCGACAGATTTTAGTTTCCTGGCAATCAATTTAATTCTCCTAGTACAAAAACAGCCAAGGCCCTGCAAATGCTAAAAAGTTATCTTTGTTTTCTACCATTCCCAAGGACAAGTGTGTTATTACCCCCTTATACTTTTATCCTTTGCCCTTTACCTCTTCCTCTTTTTTTGGCCTCTCCTTTTGCCTCTGAGGCTATTCAGGCAATCCCTTTTTATCTCCCAAACTACAGTGTTACTTTTAGATCAATGGCCACTCAAAAAGAACAACGCTAACAAACCTAAAGGAAATGGCTGAGCAGTTTATTTGCAGTGAGCCTCTAAGGACCACATTCTTCTCTATAATTCTCCCATAAATCATGTGCAACTTAATGCCATGAGATTTTTCTTCTATACTGTATACTTTTACACCATATTAATAAATTCTGTAAAGACTTCCCCTGTCCTTAATATATCTTACATACACCCATGAAACAAGGTGGTATTCTATAAATGTTAGCTTTTCCCTTAACCAACCTCTTGACATCAGGGTCCACAGTATCGTTTCTCTACAGTAAACATGAACTGGAGCTTGTGACACAGCCTTCCAAGTAAGCACTGTGCATTTCACAAACACCTTTCCTTACTCATATTCCCAGAGATATCCCCAACAATGAAAATCCTCTTATGAGACCAACTGACCTAACCTCAAACCCAGGTCCTACTCTCCCTAATAATTTAATATTTAAGAAAATAAGGATTTCCAATCCTTGTTAGAAATCATTTTTCTGTATAACCTTGACTGCCATTCCTTAAAAACGTCCTTCAAAGTAATAAAATTATAATATACAGATATTATTTAAAGCAAGCAAGTGAGCAAGCAAACAAATGAACAACAACAAAACCCAAAGCTATCATCAGAGGTACAATTTCAATTATTTAAACCTATAAGGCTTACTGCTTCATCATCTTTGTTTTGTTTTTCATCTTGCTCTCTATCAGAGTCTCTGTCACTACCATCATCTTTCTCACTTTGGGAATCTCTATTGGTTTCTTCTTCTTCAGAATCACTGCCCTTATCTGAAACTTCTTCTTCATCTTCCTTTACTGCAGCTTCCTAAAAGGAAAAGGCAAACACAAAGATTCTGCATATCTCAATGAGCACATATCAATCTGAATCCCTGAAGTTAACTTATTGTCAACATAACTAAACTAACTCGATGACAATTTCACTATTCACATACAATTTTTAAAAATTATAAACATTCCTACTTATAAAGATGTGGGAGTCAGACTAAAGAGTTATATTAAATATCTGGCTAGTCTGTCTGTTGTCAGCTATTTTATTCATTCTTCATAATTTGTCAAATAAAAGTATTTCTATTTGCAAAGCCCAATAACACAAAGGCTAAGATGGTTCTGCTTTCAAAAACATCACTCATATTTTATTTAAGGAAACAGGTAGTTTATAGAAAAGCATAATTTTGGGGCCAGCCACAAGTGACTCATGCATGTAATCCTAGCACTTTGGAAGGCAGAGGCAGGAAGACTGCTTGAGGCCAGGAGTTCAAACCAGGCTGGGCAACACAGCAAGACCTGATCCCTTAAAAAAATATAGGCATGGTGGTACACGTCTGTAGTCCCAGATAGTTGGGAGGTTGAGGTGGGAGAATCACTTGAGCCCAGGAGTTTAAGGCTGCAGTAAGCCATGACCATGCCACAGCACTTCAGTCTGGGTGACAGAGCAAGACCCTATCTCAAAAAAAAAAAAAAAGAAAGAAAAGTACTCCTTTGGAAGTATAGAATCACTTTCTTTAACAGGGTATGATGCAGTAAGGAAAGGCAATATCTCCAGCAAAATACTAGCTCACTTTAAGAATCAAGAACAGCAAATTAAATGCAAAGAAAGCAGAAATAGGTGGGATGCGGTGGCTCATGCCTATAATCCCAGCACTTTGGGAGGCTGAGGCAGGTGCATAATTTAAGGTCAGGAGTTTGAGACCAGCCTGACCAACATGGTGAAACCCCGTCTCTACTAAAAATACAAAAAACAAACAAACAAACAAAATAGCTAGACATGGTGGCACATGCCTGTAATCTCAGCTACTCGGGAGGCTGAGGCAGGAGAATCGCTTGAATTTGGTAGGCAGAGGTTGCAGTGAGCCACTGCCTGGGTAACAGAGCATGACTCTGTCTCAAAAAAAAAAAAAAAAACAGAGAGAGATACAGAAAAAGAAACTTAAAACTAAAAGTTGGTTCTTTGAAAAGGTTAATAAAATTGATTAAACCCCTAGGCCAGGATGATCAGGAAAAAAAAGAATAAAAATTACCAATATTAGGAGCAAAAGAGGTGTAACTATATCCAACAGACATTAAAAGAAAATTATGAAAAATGTTATGCCAACAAATTTAATAATTAAGAGGAGACAAATTCCTTGAAAAACACAATTTACTAAAATCAGTAAGAAAAATGCAGAATAGATATTAAAGAAATAAACTCCATAAATAACTCCCTTTAAAAACTCCAGGCCCAGATGGTTTCCCTGGAGAATTCTTCCAGAGACTAAAAAAACAAATCAAAGCTTACACAAACTCTTCTGAGCAAAAAAGGGAATACTTCCTAGCTTGATTAATAATGCCAGCATAAATCTGATACAAAACCTGACAAGGATATTACAAAAAAGGAGAATGACAAACCAATGTTTGCTCTTAAAAATAGATGTGAGAATCCAAAGAAAATACCGTAAAATCCAGATAAATATAAAAAAGGATACTAAGTTATGACCAAATGATGTTTGTTCCAGGAATGCAAGGATGGTTTCAAATTTTTTAAATCCATCAATCTAATTCAACAGAAAGGAAAAAAGTGGAAAAAAAAAAACCTTTAATGAAATTCACTATCTGCTAGTGATAAAAATTCTCAGCAAACTGGAAATAAAAGGAAACATTTCCTTAACCTGACAAAGAATAGCTACAAAAAACTTAACACCTAACATCACATTTAGTGGTAAAATAATGTTTGCTTTCTTCCTAAGACCAAAAATAAGACAAGGTTCCTACTATCATCATTCTGAATCAATATTACACTGAAAGTTCTAGCCAGCACAGTGAGGCAGAAAGGAAGAAAGACAGAACGGGCATAAAGATTAAAAACAAAAAAGTAAAACTGTCTTTATTCACAGATGGCAACATTGTATATGTAGAAAATCTTTATTAAAATGTCTACAAATGGTTAGAATTATTGCCAATAAGACTCTTTGATACAAGGTCAATATTTAGAAGCAACTATTTCTACACACCAGCAACAAACACTGAATAAAAATTTTAATGACATTTACAGTAATACCAGAAAGGATCAAATACATAGGAGTAAATCTAACGAAAGATGTGCCATACCTCTGCCACTGGAAATTACAAAACACTGCTGAGAAAAATTAGGGAAGATCCAAATTAATGAAGATAAACCACAATCATGAATAACAAGACTCAGTATTGTTAACACGTCAATTCTCCCCATAATGAACCATGGATTCGATGCAATACCAATGTAAATTTCAGCAGCTTTTTGGGGGGGAAATTGTTAAGCTTATTCTAAAAATTGGTGTGAAATGTAAAGGAACTAAAACAGTTAAGAAAATTCTGATTAGTAAAATAAAGAGTTGGAGCACTTACACTACCATATTTTAAGACTTAACATAAAGCTACAACAATTAAAACTGTATGGCACTGGATAAGAATAGACAAATAATCAATAGAATGAACTAGAGAGTCCATAAACAGACCTACGGTATCATCTTTTTTTTTTTTAATTATACTTAAAGTTCTGGGGTACATGTGCAGAACATGCAGGTTTGTTACATAGGTATACACATGCCATGGTGGTTTGCTGCATCCATCAACCCACCATCTACATTAGGTACTTCTACTAATGCAATCCCTCCCCTAGCCCACCACCACCTGACAGGCCCCAGTGTGTGATGTTCCCCTCCCTGTGTCCATGTGTTCTCATTGTTCAACTCCCACTTATGAGTAAGAACATGGCAGTGTTTGGATTTCTGTTCTTCTGTTAGTTTGCTGAGAATGACGGTTTCCAACGTCATCCATGTCCCTGCAAAGGACATGAACTCATCCTTTTTTATGGCTGCATAGTATTCCATGGTGTATATGTGCCACATTTTCTTTATCCAGTCTATCATTGATGGGTACTTGGGTTGATTCCAAGTCTTTGCTATTGTGAACAGTGCCGCAATAAATATACGTGTGTATGTGTCTTTATAGTAGAATGATTTATAATCCTTTGGGTATATACCCAGTAATGGGATTGCTGGGTCAAGTATTCCTAGTTCTAGATCCTTGAGGAATCGCCACACTGTCTTCCACAATGGTTGAACTAGTTTACAGTCCCACCAACAGTGTAAAAGTGTTTCTATTTCTTCACATCCTCTCCAGCATCTGTTGTTTCCTGACTTTTTAATGATTGCCATTCTAACTGGCGTGAGATGGTATCTCATTGTGGTTTTGATTTGCATTTCTCTAATGACCAGTGATGATGAGCTTTTCTTCATATGTTTGTTGGCTGCATAAACGTCTTCTTTTGAGAAGTGTCTGTTCATATCCTTTGCCCACTTTTTGATGGAATTGTTTGTTTTTTTCTTGTAAATCTGTTTACGTTCTTTGGAGATTCTGGCTATCAGCCCTGTGTCAGATGGATAGATTGTAAAAACTTTCTCCCATTCTGTGGGTTGCCTGTTCACTCTGATGATAGTTTTTTTTGTTTTTGTTTTTGTTTTGCTGTGCAGAAGCTCTTTAGTTCAATCAGATTCTATCTGTCTATTTTGGCTTTTGTTGCCATTGCTTTTAGTGTTTTAGTCATGAAGTCTTTGCCCATGCCTATGTCCTAAGTAGTATTGCCTGGGTTTTCTTCTAGAGTTTTTATGGTTTTAAGTCTTAAGTCTTTAATCCACCTTGAGTTAATTTTTGCATAAGGTATAAGGAAGGGATCCAGTTCCTGCTTTCTGTATATGGCTAGCCAGTTTTCCCAATACCATTTATTAAATAGGGAATCCTTTTCCCATTGCTTGTTTTTAACAGGTTTGTCAAAGATCAGACGGTTGTAGATGTGTGGCATTATTTCTGAGGCCTCTGTTCTGTTCCATTGGTCTATATATCTGTTTTGGTATGAGTACCATGCTGTTTTGGTTACTGTAGCCTTGTAGTACAGTTTGAAGTCAGGTAGCGTGATGCCTCCAACTTTGTTCTTTTTGCTTAAGATTGTCTTGGCTATGTGGGCTCTTTTTTGGCTCCATATGAAATTTAAAGTAGTTTTCTCCAATTCTGTGAAGAAAGTCAATGGTAGCTTGATCGGGATAGCATTGAATCTATAAATTACTTTAGGGAGTGTGGCCATTTTGACAATACTGATTCTTCCTATCCATGAGCATGGAATGTTTTCCATTTGTTTGTGTCCTCTCTCATTTCCTTGAGCAGTGGTTTGTAGTTCTCCTTGAAGAGGTCCTTCACATCCCTTCTAAGTTGGATTCCTAGGTATTTTATTCTCTTTGTGGCAACTGTGAATGGGAATTCACTCATGATTTGGCTCTCTGTTTGTATGTTATTGGTGTATAGGAATGCTTGTGATTTTTGCACATTGATTTTGTATCCTAAGACTTAGCTGAAGTTGCTTATCAGCTTAAAGAGATTTTGGGCCGAGATGATGGGGTTTTCTAAATATACAATCATGTCATCTGCAAACAAAAACAATGTGACTTCCTCTTTTCCTAACTGAATACTCTTTATTTCTTTCTCTTGCCTGACTGCCCTGGCCAGAACTTCCAATACTATGTTGAATAGGAGTGGTGAGAGAGGGCATCCTTGTCTTGTGCTGGTTTTCAAAGAGAAGGCTTCCAGTTTTTGCCCATTCAGTATGATATTGGCTGTGGGTTTGTCATAAACAGCTCTTATTTTGAGGTACATCCCCTCAATGCCTACTTTATTGAGAGTTTTTAGCATGAAGGGCTGTTGAATTTTGTCGAAGGCCTTTGCTGCATCTATTGAGATAATCATGTGGTTTTTGTCATTTGTTCTGTTTATGTGATGGATTACATTTATTGATTTGCATATGTTGAACCAGCCTTGCATCCCGGGGATGAAGCCGACTTGATCATGGTGGATAAACTTTCTGATGTGCTGCTGGATTCGGTTTGCCAGTATTTTATTGAGGATTTTCACATCAATGTTCATCAGGGATATTGGCCTGAAATTTTCTTTTTCTGTTGTGTCTCTGCCAGGTTTTGGTATCAGGATGATGCTGGCCTCAAAATGAGTTAAGGAGGATTCCCTCTTCTTCTGTTGTTTGGAATAGTTTCAGAAGGAACAGTACCAGCTCCTCTTTGTACCTCTGGTAGAATTCGGCCATGAAACCGTCTGGTCCTGGACTTTTTTTGGTTGGTAGGGTATTAATTGCTGCCTCAATTCCAGAGCTTGTTATTTATCTAGTCAGGGATTCGACTTCTTAATGGTTTAGTCCTGGGAGGGTGTATGTGTTCAGGAATTTATCCATTTCTTCTAGATTTTCTAGTTTATTTATGTAGAGGTGTTTATAGCATTCTCTGATGGTAGTTTGTATTTCTGTGGGATCGGTGGTGACATCCCCTTTATCTTTTTTTGTTGCATCTATTTGATTCTTCTCTCTTCTTTATTAGGCTGGCTAGTTGTCTATTTTGTTGATCTTTTCAAAAAACTAGCTCCTTGGATTCACTGATTTTTTTGAAGGGTTTTTTGTGTCTCTATCTCCTTCAGTTCTGCTCTTAGTTATTTCTTGTCTTCTGCTAGCTTTTGAATTTGTTTGCTCTTGCTTCTCTAGTTCTTTGGTGATGTTAGGGTGTCGATTTTAGATCTTTCCTGCTTTCTCTTTTGGGCATTTAGTGATATAAATTTCCCTCTACACACTGCTTCAAATGTGTCCCGGAGATTCTGGTACGTTATGTCTTTGTTCTCATTGGTTTCAAAGAACATCTTTATTTCTGCCTTCATTTCGTTATTTACCCAGTAGTCATTCAGGAGCAGGTTGTTCAGTTTCCATGTAGTTGTGCAGTTCTGAGTGAGTTTCTTAATCCTGAGTTCTAATTTGATCGCACTGTGGTCTGAGACTGTCATGATTTCCATTCTTTTGCATTTGCTGAGGAGTGTTTTACTTCCAATTATGCTGTCAATTTTGGAATAAGTGCAATGTGGTGCTGAGAAGAATGTGTATTCTGTCGATTTGGGCTGGAGAGTTCTGTAGATGTCTATTAGGTCCGCTTGGTCCAGAGCTGAGTTCAAGTCCTGGATATCCTTGTTAATTTTCTGTCTAATATTGACAGTGGGGTGTTAAAGTCTCCCACTATTATTGTGTGGGAGTCTAAGCCTCTTTGTAGATCTCTAAGAACTTGCTTTATGAATCTGGGTACTCCTGTATTGGGTGCATATATATTTAGGATAGTTAACTCTTCTTGTTGCATTGATCCCTTTACCATTATGTAATGCCTTTCTTTGTCTTTTTTGATCTTTGTTGGTTTAAAGTCTGTTTTATCAGAGACTAGGATTACAAACCCTGCTTTTTTTTGCTTTCTATTTGCTTGGTAAATATTCCTCCATCTCTTTATTTTAAGCCTATATGTGTCTTTGCACGTGAGATGGGTCTCCTGAATACAGTACACCGATGGGTCTTGACTCTTTATCCAATTTGCCAGTCTGTATCTTTTAATTGGGGCATTTATCCCATTTACATTTAAGGTTAATATTGTTATGTGTGAATTTGATCCTGCCATTATGATGCTGGCTCGTTATTCTGCCCCTTAGTTTATGCAGTTTCTTCATAGCATTGATGGTCTTTACAATTTGGTATGTTTTTGCAGTGGCTGGTACCAGTTGTTCCTTTCCATGTTTAGTGTTTCCTTCAGGAGCTCTCAAAGGGCAGGCCTGGTGGTGACAAAATCTCTCCACATTTCCTTGTCTATAAAGGATTTTATTTCTCCTTCGCTTATGAAGTTTAGTTTGGCTGGATATTAAATTATGGGTTGAAAAGGCTTTTCTTTAAGAATGTTGAATATCAGGCCCCACTATCTTCTGGCTTGTAGGGTTTCTGCCGAGAGTTCTGCTGTTAGTCTGATGGGCTTCCCTTTGTGGGTAACCTGATCTTTCTCTCTGGCTCCCTTTAACATTTTTTCCTTCATTTCAACCTTGGTGAATCTGATGGTTATGTGTCTTAGGATTGCTCTTCTGGAGGAATATCTTTGTGGTGTTCTCTGTATTTCCTGAATTTGAATGTTGACCTTGTTAGGTTGGGGAAGTTCTCCTGGATAATGTCCTGAAGAGTGTTTTCCAACTTGGTTCCAGTCTCCCCGTTACTTTCAGGTATACAAATCAAACATAGATTTTGTCTTTTCACATAGTCCCACACTTCTTGCAGGCTTTGTTCATTTCTTTTCACTCTTTTTTCTCTAATCTTGTTTTCTCACTTTATTTCATCGAGTTGATCTTCAATCTCTGATATCCTTTCTTCTGCTTGATCAGTATGGCTATTGATACTTGTGTATGCTTCACGAAGTTCTCATGCTGTGTTTTTCAGCTCCATCAGGTCATTTATGTTCTTCTCTAAACTGGTTATTCTAGTTAGCAATTCGTCTAACCTTTTTTTCAAGGTTCTTAGCTTCCTTGCATTGGGTTAGAACATGCTCCTTTAGCTTGGAGGAGTTTGTTATTACCCATCTTCTGAAACCTACTTCTGTCAGTTCGTCACATTCATTCTCCATCCAGTTTTGTTCCCTTGCTGGCGAGGAGCTGTGATTCTTTGGAGAAGAGGTGTTCTGGTTTTTGGAATTTTCAGCCTTTTTGGGCTGATTTCTCCCCATCTGAGTGGATTTATCTACCTTTGGTCTTTGAAGTCAGTGACCTTCGGATGGGATCTCTGAGTGGATGTCCTTTTTGTTGGTGTTGATACTATTCCTTTCTATTTGTTAGTTTTCCTTCTAACAGTCAGGCCCCTCTGCTGCAGGTCTGCTGGAGTTTGCTAGAGGTCCGCTCCAGACCCTGTTTGCCTGGGTATCACCAGCAGAGGCTGCAGACCAGCAAAGACTGCTGCCTGTTCCTTCCTCTGGAAGCTTCGTCCCAGAGGGGCACTCGCCAAATGCCAGCCAGAGCTCTCCTGTATGAGGTGTCTGTTGTGGAAGATGTCTCCCAGTCAGGATTCACGGGGGTCAGGGACCCACTTGAGGAGGCAGTCTGTCCCTTACCAGAGCTCGAATGCTGTGCTGGTAGATCTGCTGCTATCTTCAGAGCTGCCAGGTAGGGATGTTTAAGTCTGCAGAAGCTGCGCCTACAACTGCCCCTTCCCCCAGGTGCTCTGTCCCAGGGAGGCGGGGTTTGATCTATAATTCCCTGACTGGGACTGCTGCCTTTATTTCAGAGATGCCCTGCCCAGAGAGGAGGCAGTCTGGCCGCAGCAGCCTTGCTGAGCTCAGCATCATCTGTTTTACAACAAAGTGCCATTACAATTTACTGAGGAAAGAATGACCTTTTCAATGAATGGTGATGGTACAAGTGGTTCATATCCCCTACCTTGCACCATTAATGAAAAGTTAATTCAAGATAGGTTTATCAACTAAGGTAATAATGTTTCCAGAAGAAAACAGAAAAATACCTCCATGACTTTGGAACAGTCAGGATGTCTTAATTTTTAAGACACAGAAGCGTTAGCCATTGATGAAAGATGACCTCACTGATGAAAAAAAGAGACTAATGAAATTGACCTCATTAAAATAACAAACATTAGAAGCTACCAATAAGAATAAAAATGTAAGGACTCATCCAGAATATATACAGAATTCCTACAATTTCAGTAACAAGACAAACAACTCAATAGAAAAAGAAGTTATCCAAACGGCCAGCAAGCATATGAAACGGTGTTCAACATCATTAGCCATCAGGTAAATGCAAACAAAAACCACATAAAGAGATATCACCACAGATCTGCCAAATGGCTAAAAGACTGGTAAAACCAAGTATTGGTGAGTATGTAGAACAAGACTCTCACACGTTGTAGGTAGGAACATAAAATGGTACAACTTTGGAAAACAGACTCTTTTAATGAGTTAAGCATGCACCTACTTTATAATCCAGCAATTCCACTGCTAGGTGGAAAATGACTGTCCACAAAATGCCATGTGTAAGAATAAGCATAGCACCCTTTATTCATATTAGGTTAAGAACTACAAACAATCCAAACGTCCAACAACCACAAAACAGATAAATGTGGTATATTCATACAATAAAATACTATACACACACACACACACACACACACAGAATGAACTACTGCTACAAACAATACAGAGGGATTATCATGAACATAATGCTGAATGAAAGGAGCCATACATAAAATATGACACTTATATGACCTTTAAGAATAGACAAAACTAATCTATGGCGATTACAGACAGAATAGTGGGAGGTAGAAGGATGGGGAGATGAATGGAGGGCTCATTGACTGAGAAGGGCACAAGGGAGCTTTATGGGGTATCACGGGTGCATAAATATGTAAAATTTTTAAAGCTGTACACATAAGATTTGAACATTTTAGTGTTTATATATTTTAGCTTAATAATGATAATAACGATAATAATAAACTTACATTCCCAACGACTCCATTTGCCTGCTTTTGTTTCTGTTGCTTTGACTGTGGTAATAGCACAGGTGTAGGTTTTTTTTTTAAAGGTTTCTTTTTTTTTGATTTAGCAGTTTTCTTGGGTCCTTTACTCTTCTGTTGCCATCCTCCTTTTGTCCTGTTCTTGTTAGTTTCACCCTGCTGTGAATCATAACACGTCACACTCGTAAGTTACAGCAACAGATTTAACTGAAGGTTGTAGTAATTTTTAGGTGGAAATAGCTAAACTGAATTACTCTCCCAGAGCAATATAAGTCAATTGGAAAAGTAAATAAAACATTTCTTTCACCAGGAAAAATAGCTTCAGAAACCCAAGTTTTTACCCCATCTTCTGCTGGCTGTTCCTCTGCAGCACAGATGGACTGCTCCTTTTCAAATACTTCCTAGGGGGTGGCAAGAAGAGAAATACAAAATCTGTCAACCTATATTTATCTTTCAGACAAACAAAGCAATCTTTCAAACTGTATTTTTATTAAGTATTTTTAACTGGCTACAATCGAGGAAGAAGGAGGAGACGTTTAGCAATTACTAGCTGATGAATGTGTGCCTATGCAGGTAGATACCTTCTAAAGTATCTCACATCTTTCTTGAACAAGTTTTGAAAAGTACAGTCTACTCAAGCTTACAAATGCAGTAAGGATACATACAGTAAAAATATTTGTTTAAAATTTCACTTGTATTCTATTAGCAAGCAAACTTTGAGTATTTTAATGTTATGAGAATATATACTATTTTCTGCATTAAAACCTTGACAATATGTCAAGTGTGATGTGCGAAATAACAACAACAAAAAAAACCCTTGAGACTAGTATTAGTTTATTCACTATTGTCAGTGATACTGCTTATTGGACCTGAGACCTGAGACTAAGAACTGAATCATCACAGGTGGAGCACGGTGGCTCATGCCTAATAATCTCACCACTTTGGGAGGCCAAGGCAGGAGGATCGCTTGACCCCAGGAGTTTGAGACTAACATGGGCAACAGAGCAAGACCCCACATCTATTAAAAAAAAAAAAAAATCACCAAGAAAATCTACATATTCTAAAGCTATATCCACCAACCATACGATCCATTTAGAATCAGTACAGAACCAATAAATTTAGGATTTAAGTCCCAGTAAGCATCTATACTAGAAGATGACATGCAGGCTGTGTTTAATAAACTCCCTAGAATTATTAAAGCTAACAAGTAAAAACAGTTATAATTGTTAGGCTCTATACAATAAAAACAGCCTAATTCAGGAGTCAACTCTGAACAGTCCACACCACTTGCCTTTTGTTTTGTTTTTTTTTTTTTTTTTAAAGACAGTGGTCTTGTTATGTTGCCCAGGCTGGTCTTGAGCTCCTGAGCTCAAAGGATCCTCCCACCTCAGCCTCCCAAGTAGCTGTGCCGCTGTGCCTGCCCTGCCACCTGCTTTTTAAAAGAAAGCTTTACTGGAACATGACCACACCCATCTGTAAGTTCAGTAGTTGCTACAAACACTGTATGACTTATAAAACCTAAAATATTTACTATCTGGACCTTTAAAGAAAAAGGTTGCCACTCCCTAGTCTAATTATATCATAACTTCCTCCTTTCACTTATTAGCTGAGTTCTGATACTCGATTACTCCAAGGTACAGTTCATACAAGAATGGGAAGATAAAAACAATTCTTTTCTTTACTCCAGGGCAGTTCCATTCTTTTTTCTACCAATTACTCCAGAAATGTCAATAGTTCAAGACCAAATTTTTGCTCATTTTTCAGGCTGGGAAGTCCAAAGGATATGGGTAGTCTAGATTTGGATTCTAAATCCAATTTTAGCATTGGTTTCAGTTCCTCTTCTCCCAGGAGGCAGCTCTCTCACCTAGAGTCCACGACAAATGCTTCCTTATCACTTGCTATAATAAAACCAACATCTTTCATTCAATATATCCTACTACAAAACATGATTTTCAGGCTGGGCTTGGTGGCTCACACCTGTAATCCCAGCACTTTAGGAGGTGAAATGCTAGGATCACTTGAGGTCAGGAGTTCAAGACCAACCTGGCCAACAGAGTGAGAACCCCATCTCTGTAAGAAAAAAATATGGCCGGGCGCGGTGGCTCACGCCTGTAATCCCAGCACTTTGGGAGGCCAAGGCAGGCGGATCATGAGGTCAGGAGATTGAGACCATCCTGGCTAACACAGTGAAACCTCATCTCTACTAAAAATACAAAAAATTAGCCGGGCGAGGTGGCAGGCGCCTGTAGTCCCAGCTACTCAGGAGGCTGAGACAGGAGAATGGCGTGAACCCCGGGGGGCGGAGCCTGCAGTGAGCTGAGATCGTGCCACTGCACTCCAGCCTGGGCGACAGCGAGACTCCGTCTCCAAAAAAAAAAAAAAAAGAAAAGAAAAGAAAAAAGAAAAAATATAGATATGTTTTCCCTACCAGCAATTTTAGGAATGAGATATAAATGTGGCATGTATTTCTTGCAGATGCTCAAAAACCTCAGAGAAAGAAGCTAAAATCTACCACTAGTTGAATAAATTGAGTCAAAATACTACAGTCTCTACCAGTTGACTCAGGAGAAAATATAAATAATAGAAACTGAAAGCCAGGCATGGTAGCTCATGCCTGTAATCCCAGCACTTTGTGAGGCCAAGGCAGGAGGATCCTTTGAGCCCAGGAGTTTGAGACCAGCTAGGCAACCTACAAAGACCCACACCTCTATTAAAAAAAAAAAAAAAAATTAGGCCAGGCATGGTGGCTCATGCCTGTAATCCCAGCACTTCGGGAGGCTGAGGGGGACATATCACTTGAGGACAGGCATTCAAGACCAGCCTGGGCAACATGGAGAAACCCCATTTCTACTAAAAATACAAAAAATTAGCTGGACATGGTGGTGCAAACCTGTGGTCCCAGCTACTCAGGAGGCTGAGGTGGGAGAATCATTTGAGCCTAGGAAGCGGACGTTGCAGTGAGCCGAGACTGCACCACTGTACTCGAGCCTGGGTAACACAGTGAGACGGTGTCTCGACAAAAAAATAAAATAGGCCAGGCGCAGTTGCTCATGCCTGCAACCCCAGCACGTTGGGAGGCCAAGGTGGGTGGATCACTTGAGGTCAGGATTTCAGGACCAGCCTGGCCAACATGGTGAAACCCCATCTCTACTAAAAACACAAAAATTAGCCCAGCGTGGTGGCACGTGCCTGTAATTCCAGCTACCAGGGAGAGACTGAGGCAGAAGAATCACTTGAACCTGGGAGGCAAAGCTTGCAGTGAGCCAAGATTGCACCACTGCATTCCAGCCTGGGTGACAGAGCTAGCTAGACTCCATCTCAGAAAAAAGATGAAGGAAATATATACAAAATGATTGGACTGGATTTAACAAAAAACCATGAGACAAGTACCAATCTACATTTAAGTGCATATATGTACATATGCACTATAAAGATCCAGATGGTAAATATGAGCATGGAGAAAGACAGAAGACACACAACAAGAAGATTATACATTCTGGTCATCTGAGGCTGACAAGGGGTTTTCCTAAAGAAAATGAGAGAGATGGGCTGAGCACGGTAGCTCACGCCTGTAATCCCAGAACTCTGAGAAGCCAAGGTAGGTGGATCACCTGAGTTGAGGAGTTCAAGACCAGCCTGGTCAAAAACACAAAAATTAGCCAGGTGTGGTGGCATGTGCCTATAATCCCAGCTACTCGGGAGGCTGAGGCAGGAGAATCACTTGAACCCAGGAGGTGGAGGTTGCAGTGAGCCAAGATCATGCCATTGCACTCCAGTCTGGGAAACAAGAGTGAAACTCCGTCAAAAAAGAAAAAAAAAGAGAAGGAAGGAAGGGAGGGAGGGAAGGAGGAAGGAGGGAAGGAGGGAGGGAGGGAAGGAGGGAGGGAGGGATGGAGGGAGGGAGGGAAGGAAGGAAGGAAGGAAGGAAGGAAGGAAGGAAGGAAGGAAGGAAGGAAGGAAATGGGAGAGAGAAGGGATCCATGACAAAAACATCATTTAGCTCTACAGGTATACATGCATTAGGCTACATAGAGGGATGGGCCTCAAAACGAATCATCTCGAAGTGGTGGGATTTTAGGTAGTTTTAATTTGTTCCTATACTTTTCTGCATTGCTTAAATTTTTTCCAGACAACATAAATGTTTCACATTATCAGGAAAAAAATGTTATTTTTATTGTAATTCTTAAATTTTGAAATGAAAAATAAAAAAGTCAATTCTCTATAGAACTGACTAAAAAGGAATAGGTGATGAAATTCTCATCAGTAACAACTTCTGTATAGCACTTCACAGCTCAAGAACTATATCCACATTACTTTGTTATGATTATGTTTTATAGAGAACTAAACTGTCACACAAAGGATTATTTTCCACTTTTTTTAGTGTATGTGAAAACTGTCTCATGAAAATTAATTTAAAATTTCAAAAGAGTTAATAGAATTTGCAAAATTAGATCTTGGTATTACAACAGTTTTGACTTTGAGAATGAGGGAAATAAATATAAAAGCCTTGACACACAACTCTTAAAGCATAAAAATACAGACAGACTACTTACAGCCATTGTTTGCCTTGTCAACTTAACCAACACTGTAACTAAGGATCCTACTGTGATGTTGTTGCTATCTTCATCATCTAACACTGTTAAGATGGAAGAAAAAAAAAAGCAAAAAATAAAAATCAAGTTCTATGTTAATGCAAACAGCAAAACTTAGCTTACCCAAATTAGTCTGGCACTTCAGTATTTCAAGCATATTATATTTTAAATTTGTTAAAAAAAAATAACTGATTGACTACTCTGTATAAGGTTCTCCAGTAGATGCTTTTAACAATTAATTCATTTAATCCTTAAAATGGCTCTACAAAGTATTTCCACTTTCAGAAACTAAGGTTTAGCCAGGCGTGGTGGCTCATGCCTGTAATCCCATCACTTTGGGAGGCCAAGGTAGGAGGATGGCATGAGCTCAGGAATTCGAGACCAGCCGGGCAACATGACAAAACCCTGTCTCTACAAAAAATACAAAAATTAGCCAGGCATGATGGTGCACGCCTGTAGTCTCAGCTAGTCGGGAGGCTGAGCTGGAGGATAGCTTGAGCCTGGGAGGCGGAGGTTGCAGTGAGCCCAGATCGCGCCACTGCACTTCAGGGCAACAGAGTGAGACCCCATCTCAAAAAAAAAAAAAAGAAAAGAAAAGAAACCGAGGTTCAGAAATAAAGTAAAATACCCAAACTCACACAACACCTCCATTCACACACTAAGCTTCAAACCCAGGCTTTTGAAAACACAATATAATGTCAGACCTACCACAACACAGTTCTCTCATAGTCACATAAAAATAGGGTTCTGTCACCCTATTAAACTGTGCAAACCTTACATTCACAAGATTTTACCTGTATGATCAATGTCTGTCTGAAAAAAATAATGAAAACTAGTATTCCTAACCACACTAAAGAGACATTTTTTTAACGGCAAGAACAAATATATCCTCTTTACACTAAAAAGCACTTTTGAAAAAGCATTTTTTCAATAAATGGTACTAAATACATGTTTTTGCAATTATTTAATTTTTAAAACCATATTTCCCACACATATCCCCAAAAACTCTACTATAAAGTTAATAAAACAAAATAAATAAAAATAAAATAACTCAAATATACCTTCCATTCAAATGTGATCATTAATTCATTTTTTCTACAGATTTTATATGTAAGATAGTTCTTCTTACATGTTTTTACCTACAGTTTTAAGTTTGTTATGTTTACTTTTCATACTGGTCTGGCATTTACTAACATATCACCAGTTGAAAAGAATGGCCTCCAATAATCTACAATTGCTATCTCCATTACTGGCTATAAGGTGCAGCAGCTGGGTATCAACAAAGGGTATAATATCCCTTCTTCACCCTGGAAGTCTCCATTATCAAAAATCAAATTTGGGCCACATATTCATCTACATTTTTCATTTTGCACAGCTGTATGTGCACAAGCACGTCATGTGAAATAAGCACAAGAATGCTGACTTGCTGTTTGGTGCTTTAAAGTGAAGAAAAGGACTACGGGAGATTCTATTACAGATTCTAGCAAGGTAGGGAAGGAGATCCACCATCTCCAGCATTATTATCATGCAGATGCCCCTTTCCTGCTTCTATACTTCTACTCCTCCTTCACCAACTATAGCACTATTATTACATAATTAGGCAGCACCGTAAAAATATAAATAAACTGTCTATACAAGATGCTATGGAGTGGAACACATGGTAATATTTGTCAGTGAGGCTGAACACTCTTAAATTTCTACTTTCTATAAGAAAATCTCTTCTAATATTCATCTTTCTAAGAAGTATGTACTTTTGACCAGGCATGGTGGCTCACGCCTATAAACCCAGCACTCTGGGAGGCTGAGGTGGGTGAATCAACTGAGGCTGGGAGTTTGAGAGCAGCCTGGCCAACATGGTGAAACTCCGTCTCTACTAAAAATACAAAAATCAGCTGGGCATGGTGGTGGCACACACCTGTAATCCCAGCTACTTGGGAGGCTGAGACAGGAGAATCACTTGAACCTAGAGGTGGAGGTTGCAGTAAGCCAAGATAGTGCCACTGCACTTCAGCCTGGGCAACAGAGCCAGACTGTCTCAAAAAAAAAAAAAAACAAAAGAAGGCCGGGCGCGGTGGCTCACACTTGTAATCCCAGCACTTTGGGAGGCCAAGGCGGGCGGATCAGGAGGTCAGGAGATCGAGACCACGGTGAAACCCCGTCTCTACTAAAAATACAAAAAAAAAAAAAACATTAGCCGGGCATGGTGGCGGGCGCCTGTAGTCCCAGCTACTCGGAGAGGCTGAAGCAGGAGAATGGCGTGAACCCGGGAGGCGGAGCTTGCAGTGAGCCGAGATTGCACCACTACACTCCAGCCTGGGCGACAGAGCGAGACTCCGTCTCAAAAAAAAAAAAAAAAAAAAAAAGAAAAGAAAAGGGTATACTTTTAACAGTTCTTAATATCACAAAGTATCTCTAAGTCCCAAAATTTTTCTTTGGACAGTTTCATTAAATCAGCACAGTCCTAAATACAGCTTTTAGATTAGTATTTTTAAAGTCTGAAAACTCATGGCCCAAGGCAACCCCAACTCCTCACCAAAGCAAACCAAGTTTTCACAACACGTATGCTACACTCCAGCCAAACTGAAACCAGACTACTGCACTGTTTGCCTTTCTTTCCCAAACATGTCAATCTTTGGGAGCCATTCACCTCTCCTCAATTCCTATTAGAATACAAGCTCAATAAGCAGAGGCTTTGTCTTACCACTACTTCCCCAGCACCTTGAAGAGTGCATAGTATTCAGTATTTGCTGTATAAATAAATGGGACAATGTCTGTGTCATTCACTTTAACACTTAGCATATGTTATCTTGGTTTGTGTGTGTGTGTGTTTTTTAAAATTTTATAAAGACAGGGTCTTACTATGTTGCCCAGGCTGGTTTCGAACTCCTGGGTTCAAGTGATCCCCCTGCCTTGGCCTCCCAAAGTGTTGGGATTAAAGGCATGACACCACTGGGCCCAGCCCTTATCTTGTTTTTAATCCTATTGCTTCAACTAGACAATAAGCTCTCTTTAAAAACACAAACCAGGTACGGTGGCTCACACCTATAATCACAACACTGTGGGAGGCCAAGGCAGGTGGAGCAGTTGAGCCCAGAAGCTCGAAACCAGCCTGGGCAACATGGTGAAACCCTGTCTCTACTAAAAATACAAAAAATAAAATTAGCCAGGTATGGTAGTGTGCACCTGTAGTCCCAGCTACTCAGGAGGCTGAGGTAGGAGGATTGCTTGAGCCTGGGAAGCAGAGGATGCAGTGAGCCAAAATCGCACCACTGCACTCCAGCCTGGACGACAGAGTGAGACCCTGTCTCAAAAATTATTTATAAATAAATAAAATAAAGACAGAAACCATTATTAATACATCCCTGTATTCTTGGTAACTAAAAGAATGTTCTCATAATAGTAACTTAGCCAATGTTAAAGCTCAGACCACCACCACAATGAAAGAATGGAGCAGATAGTCTCTAATTCTCTCAATATTCTAACACCATTCAGATATTGAAATAGAAACACAGGGCAATTATACAGGTAGAAAAATAGCCTTTATTTTTTTCCCTCAAAGAAAATATAGAGGTAGGGCAAGAAAAACACATGAAATGTGGCATAAAACATAGTAATTTTCAACATTTAATTAACATAAATAAGTTGGGTTTTAAAAATTTAATTTTAGAACTAAGCAGCTATTTCTTTCACACTAATAATATATTTCAAATATCTCATTCTTTTATTATGCCTGGAAGTCTTCATCATTCTTTGGAAAGTTAAGAAATTGCTAAAAGTTGAACTACAGAACAGAGTGCTCAGACTTCATCCCATTATGAGGATAATAAAAGCATGACTCTATCAGTGTTCTCAAACTATTAGGTATAAATCATTTTCCAACATAGTAAATCTGACAGGTAAACTACAGTTCTGCAAAGTCTAATAACAAGTTATGTTATTAAGTACAGTGTTTTGAGAATCCTGAGTCAAATAAATGAGAACCAATCTATCAAAAGGGAAGCAATGTTCAACAGAGAAACCTCCCACTTACCCTGTGATTTTATATCCATGGTCACATATGGAAAACTCCCAAGGACAGCCATAACCTCTTCATATTTTTCATCTTCAAGGAAGTGCAGTAGAGTGTGACGATCTGATTCTTTTAAACTCACCAAATCCTGGATAGTTTTAATTTTATACTGAATAAAAAAAAAAAGAAAATACATAGTTCCCTAACTCACAAAGCTTTTCATAAAAAGAAAATTACTCACATGTTAACCACAACAAAATCCAGCAACTTTTAGAAAAATGTTGATTAATGTGCATTTCAACGCACAAAATAATGATATGGCATTTCATGACCTTTTTCTCCAAGAAAATTTAAATTAAGAATTTTTAAATTATAAAGTTAATACAGGCTTATTTTTTAAAATTGGAAAAAATAAAGTTGGAGGGAAAAAATAAGAATCTTGACTCAACCAAGAACTTTGTTAATTGATGTCCTCAGTTTATTTTCAATTTGAATAACAAAAACCTTTAATTAGCAACTAATAGGTTTACTATTAACAAACCTTTAATAATAAATGTTTACTTTTACCTAATAAAAGTAAAAATAAACCTCAATAAAGGCACACTTTCGAAGTTTTACTATGCAATATTCTCATTTTTGTTATTCTTAAAATATAGCTGTTACTGCAGTAATATCCATCTTGGCAAAATGGTTACTTAGGAGCGTGTTCTTTAATTTTCCAGGTGTTTGGTGCTAGTTATTTTTCACTTTCAAAGACACAGATTAGATCATGAGGCATGTAAAATCTCTGCTTTTAATTCTGAAGTTTTTAATTATGACAGCATAGAATCAAATTTATAAGGGGAACATGAGTACTTAAAAGGACAGAGAACTCTGATACAAATTTCTAACATGCATTTATTAATTCTACATTAATATACTATCAAATGCAATGTCTATCCTCTGCTAGCTTTATCTATCATATACAAAATAATGTTTAAAATCTCCTACTAGAATTGTAACTTCAGTTTCTTGTATTTCCTCAAGTTTTTCATTTATACAAATTTTTGTTATACCTTAAGATTCATTATCATGTTTGTACTATAGATTATATATTCTAAATAAGAACTGTCTTTGATTTATTAAATGTTTTTGTTGTTCATGCTTAACCAGTAAACAACTGCCCAACCTTAAGCCAAGAATAAAATGATTGGAAAGTAGATAGTACATTTATTTTTGGTAACATAATATAAGGAACTGTTGACTTTTTAAATGCACCAACCCCCAAAATAGTAAAACTACTTACAGTAGTAAAATACTATAAAACAGCTACCTAGTCAAAAAAATATTAACAGAACCACCTGAAAGTTTTAGAATATTTAAGACATTCTAAATCTAAAAAATGCATACTAACCATTTCCAGAAAACTTTTATTCATGTTACCTTTAAGTGACAGGACAAACTGCTGAAAACTGACTTTAAAGTATCAAAGAATTACCTTCTTATGATTAGAAACCCGTCTAAGATTGTCCTCTTCAATATGAGGGAGCTGCAGAAGGGGAGACTTAAATTGCTGAAGTCCCTGAACGGCCATCTGAGAAAGCTTCATGCAGTTTTCTAGGGATGCCAAAGTTGGAGCACGAAACTCCCTTTCTTAGAAAGAATAGGAAAAAAAGAAACAGGGCTGGACTTTTTACATGTTCAGGAGTATACAATTCATCACAAAAACAAAATTTACACTAAATCCTTAACACCTCAAATTTGAGGATCATAGTGAAGATTTTCCTTTAAAAGTTACCAGAGAAGACACTAAAAATACACAAACTTGATCTAATGAACATTTTCCAGCAACAACCATTGATTTAAAAGAAAAATTATTTGCCTCACCTCAAATAACAGTAAATTATCAGATATTATCAGTATCACCAACATATGACACCATGACAAGAACCAACAGCACCCATAACAACAAACCATAACCACTATCCTTTTTTAAGGGCATTCCTTTCCACTACTGACCACAAATCCCCTCATTCTTTTCCTTCCATACAAAAAAAAAAATGGCTAGGTGCTTGTAGGCATGTGGCTCATGACTGTAATCCCAGGGCTTTGGGAGGCTGAAGTGGGAGGATTGCTTAAAGCCAGGAGTTGGAAACCAGACCAGTCTGGGAAACAAAGTGAGATCCCACCTCTACACAAAAGGTAAAGTTAGCTCCATGCTGTGGTATGCGCCTGTAGTTCCAGCTACTCGGAGAGCTAAGGTAGAAGGACTGCTTGAGCCCAGGAGTTTGAGGCTGTAGTGAGCTATGATGACCCTACTGGACTCCAGCCCTGGTAGATGCTGTCTATAATTAATTAATAAAAATTACATGACATATGAATCACTATTATATCAGTTAAAGAATTATTTCAAATTCACTGTTAGAAAAAATAATGACCTAACTCAAAAGTTATTCAAAGAAAAAGAAATTTTAAATCTTTGCAAACAATTGAACAATAAAATAATTAAATTATCACGCCTGTAATCCCAGCACTTTGGGAGGCTGAGGCGGGTGGATCACAAAGTCAGGAGATCGAGACCAGCCTGACCAACCTGATGAAACCCCGTTTCTACTAAAAATACAAAAATTAGCCAGGAGTGGTGGCATGCACCTGTAATGCCAGCTACTTAGGAGGCTGAGGCAGGAGAATCACTTGACCCTGGGAGGTGGAGGTTGCAGTGAGCCAAGATCGCACCACTGCACTCCAGCCTGGGTGACAGAGTGAGACTCTGTCTCCAAAAAAAAAAAAAACAAGAATTAAAATCAAAAACACAGTGACCAGCGCTTTGGGAGGCTGGGGCACGTGGATCACGAGGTCAGGAGATGGAGACCATCCTGGCCAACATGGTAAAACCCCGTCTCTACCAAAAATACAAAAATTAGCCAGGTGTGGTGGTACGCGCCTGTAATCCCAGCTACTCGGGAAGCTGAGGCAGGAGAATCGCTTGAACCCAGGAGGCAGAGGTTGCAGAGAGCCAAGATTTTGTCACTGTGCTCCAGCCTGGGTGACAAAGCAAGACTCCATCTCAAAAAAGAAAAAAACAAAAACAAAGACAACAACAAAAAAAACCCACAGTGAGCTGTGATATAGACTTTAAATAATAGAAAATATAGGAAAGAAATATGAAAAGACATGAGTAAAACTAAAGAAGCTCACTGAACTGGCAGACAGAAGTCTGAGCACCCATAAATCCTAAAATATGAAGTATAATCTGCATATGCTTGCAAGAAAAAGTATAACATAATTAACTATATTTCCTCCTCACCTTCACGGTTCCGGGCCATTACTATTAGTTGGCAGATTACATTAACCATTTCTTGAAGTAGGGCAGGACACTTTTTTAGCATGAATTGCTGATCTGCAAAACAATAAAAAACCTGAAACAGATCATTTTAATTTTACAGTTAAAGCATCTTTATCACTGTGGCCCAAAACTAATATTAAAGTTATGCCACAAATATTTCACATGATCTCAGAATTTTACAGATTGAATGGAAGAGTTTCTCCTTAGTATCACTATGTCAAAAATCAGCCATAAAACCCTAGCTCAGATTAGATATTTCAAAGACAAATTTTTAATATCATAATGTTAGGCTTAATAAACCAACTCCCAGCCGGGCGTGGTGGCTCACGCCTATAATCCCAGCACTTTGGGAGGCTGAGGCGGGCAGATCAACTAAATATGTCAAAATAAATATGTCAACTACATACAAGGGGAGAGATAAGAGACGTAGAAGAGAAGAAGAGGGCAACTTACAGAAAGAGAAAGACTCATTTATACTGCATATAATAGTTAACTATTAAGACCACACATTAACCTATGGATTTGGTACTCCACAATGATTTGTTTCCTGCTTCTTACAGATAAGTAAAAATGGAGATGCTTATGTATCTGTACAGAACATTAGCAACAGAATTACTAGTTAATTCAGTATTTCAAAGCAACTCCAATGACACTGCCTAAATAGTGCTCCTTTATTCTACCATAAGCATCCTGTCCTATCACCAATTACTAAGCATCACATGGCCTTGTTTTCAGAAGCATTTAATTGCATTACTGTCTTAAAGGAGGTAGGGGATGGTAGGATATCATTCAAAAAGAACATTTATTTCCTAGAGATAATAACTGTCTTTTAAAACTTTAATTGAAATAATGTCAGTGAAAGAAGAGATAATTAATGACATCCCTGGAAACACTGTTGCCTCAATCAACTACTTTTCTTTGAAGCAGAATACATGGCTTCAAGTACTTATGAAGCTTTAAATAACTATAAAACAGACATTATTGGTAACCACTGTTGGAGGAAGCTTGTACATGGTGAGGTGAGAGGTGTTGGTTGTTGTGAAATCCATTTTGCTCCCTCCAAAAACTTACAAAGTCCTTTAAAAAAAATCATTAGCAACTTTTGTATGATCTGCAATTAACTAAATATTTCTTATACAGAGCATTCTCTCACCTTGAAACACTAAATTTTAACACTTGCCAAAACGTCGGCTTACTTAGATCTTCAAACCATTTGTGAAGTAATTATGTAGCATATACATTTCTTTTTTAAAAAGTCCTTGAGCAATTATTTGGCCAAAAAAAAACCGCAACAAAACACATTGCACCACCATGCTATGGTTTGGATCTGTGTTCCCACCCAAATCTCATGTTGAATGGTAATCCCCAATGCTGGAGGTGGTGCCTGGTGGGAGGTGATTGGATCAGCGGGCGGAGTTCTCCCTTTGGTGCTGTTCTGGAGATCCAGTTCTCACAAGACCTGGTTGTTTAAAAATGTGTGGCACCTCCCCCAACTCTCTCTTTCTCCTGCTCTGGCCATGTGAAGACGCCTGCTCTGCCACTGCCTGCTCTGGCTTTGCCTTCTGCCATGAATAAAAGTTCCCTGAGGCCTCTCCAGCCATGCTTCCTGTACAGCCATCAGCACAATGAGCCAATCAAACCTCTTTTGTTTATATATTACCCAGCCTCAGGTATTTCTTTAGAGCAATGAGAGAACAAACTAATACACACCATTAAGTCTAATTAAATCTGCTGCTTTCATCCCACTAAAACTCTGTAGATACCAGAATCACAAATACCTTCTTCAAGGGTCTCAGGAATTTTCATTCTAGCAAGATGAGACAGTAAAAGAACTCTGGCCTTCAGGCTATATGGGCAGGTAAGTGGAGGCTCATTCTTCTTTAAATTAATGCTGCCAATTTCTCTGATTAGCTAGAATAAATAAAATAATTATTCAAAAACACGCTTTTTTAAAAAAAGTATTCACTTTAATACTTAACTGCTCATCGGGGGATTTGGGAAATTAGCCTAACCTGTGGTATTAGAATATTATCCGTTGGTCTGCTTGTGGCATCTTTATTATACTGAGGATCAAATTCAGAAGCTCCAGCCAAAACCATGATAAGACCTAAGAAAACAAAAGAAATATGAAGGTAAATAAATATGCTCATTTATTAATTCCCCCTCCTGAGATACTTAATTCACTTGAAAGTGAAGCACTTTTCTAAACATGCACAATGTTAAAAATTATCTGAACTCCACTGACAAGTATTCATTTCTTCCATGAAAAAGGTAACATGTCGCTTTTTAAAATGTACACAGTATCAACCACCACAAGTGAACAGAAGTATAGATCAAATAAAGCACACCAAAGCAAGTGGAGGCATTAAAACCACTGAAAGTTCCACAGAAACTTTCTATAGAACATTAGTATTCTGTGTGGTATTAATAACTTATGTGAAAAAAGGGGGCCCTATGGTTAAATAAAGCTGAAAATAATATAAACAAGAGTTACAGCTTTCTTTACTACATGACTTCTCAAGGCCTTGTGTAAACTTAATATGCACTGTAATTTTCCAAAAAAATTTTATTATGGAACCCGACAGGATTTTGTGGAAATACACATGATTAAAACCCACAGGCCGGTGGTGGCTCACGCCTGTAATCCCAGCACTTTGGGAGGCTGAGGCAGGCACATCACGAGATCAGGAATTTGAGACCAGCCAGTTCGAGACCAAGCTGGCCAACATGGTGAAACCTCATCTCTACTAAAAATACAAAAATTAGCTAGGCATAGTGGTGCACGCCTGTAATCCCAGCTACTCGGGAGACAGGCAGGAGAATTGCTTGCACCCAGGAGGCGGAGGTTGTGGTGAGTTGAGATTGCGCCACTGTACTCTAGCCTGGGAGACGAGAGAAACTTTGCCTCAGAGAAAAAAAAAAATCCATGTAATGTACTCACAAAAGGCAGGATAGTATAGAAGTTAAGTGCACAGACCTTAGTATTTTGTCACTTCCTAGCTAAATGACCTAGGACAATATTCCTCATATCGGTGTATCTCAGCTTCTTCATATGTGCCTGACCCACAGCAAGCACAGTACTTGTGTGAGCTATTACTATTACTACCCTCAAATGTTTACTTAATAACAACTGTTCCTAAAACAGCTAAAATAACCTAGAATGTGTAAAGAAATCCACCAGCTAAACAACGCTTCTCTGACAAAGCTGTGTAAGGATACCACCCTCAGAAAAGAAACAGAAATCAAAATGATTGAGGCAAAAAGCACACTTAAAATTATAAACATGAAACATTTTCATAAGTGAGTAAGTTTCTGCATTAACATTTCAATCCAGCTTTAGGAAGAGTAATATTTTCGATAAGGCAAAGTAGTATTAACTCATTCAGAAATGTAAAATCTGTTCACACACAGTCATATATGACCATGAGAAGTCTCTCTCATTACTAAGAAAATTAGCAAAATTGACAAATCCAAAATACAAAAAAGTCCATTTTGGTCCCAGAGACACAATTTAAAACTTACATTCTTCTATTTTTTTTTTTTTTTTTAAGGAGGGATGGGGGAGCATCTATGATTTTTGCAGAGCCATCATTCTGAAAGGTAACACTCTATCTCTCAGGGATAAACTACAAAGTTTGCTTTACAGAATCAAAGAAAGTGAAAATAGTATTTTTTTCTTAAATTTTTAAATAAGAATTGGGAATGAAATACCCTAGCAGTTTTCTTTCAACACACCTAAGACTTTTTATTTTTACTACAATTAATACAGTATAACATAATGGTTTAAGGCTCAAGAACCAGACTGCCTGGGTTCAATCTTGGATATCACTTACTGTGTATCCTTGAGTGTGTTACTTTTCTGTGCCTCAGTTTCCTCATCTATAAGATGTACTGTAAAACAGCACTTACTTACGAGAACATAGCAAAAATTAAATGAGTGAAGACATGTACAGTAACTAGCAGTGTCTGGCATACAACAAATAATAAATGTTAGCTAGAATTACAAAATTTGCACACATAAGCCTTATGGTAAAATTTCTGATGAAATATATGAGTTAATGTGAATAATGAAAATATAAATTAAGAAATGTGATAAAGGGTGCTGGCATTTTTCTCTAGCTTTAATTATATAAATTAACTATTTATAAAACTGTACAATGGAATCTCACCAGTATAGAGTTAAGGAATATATATCAACCCCATATAAGTGAGTCACAAAACAACGTGATCAACAGCAAAGTTACTTAAAGTTTACTTACGTTTCATATCCATATTTCGAGTTTTATAAACAAAGTATGTATAAATCTGTGTTGTGCGTATTAGAATCTGGTCTCCACTATAGCGTATTGAGCGATACCACCAAGAGCCCTAAAACACAAATAAAATTAAACAAGAAAGTATAAAAACTATGATAGGCTGGGCGAGGTGGCTCATGCCTGTAATCCCAGCACTTCGGGAGGCTGAGGTGAGAGGACTGCTTGAGCCCAGGAGTTTGAGACCAGCCTGGGCAACATAGTGAGACCCTGTCTCTCCAAAAGAAAAAGAAAAATCCAAACATTAGCTGGGCATGGTGGCACACGCCTCTAGTCCCAGCTGCTCAGGAAGCTGAGGTGGGAAGATTGCTAGAGCCCAGGAGGTCAGGGCTGTAGTAGCCATGATCACACTACTGCACTCCATCCTAGGTGACAGAGGGAGACTCTGTCTCAAAAAAAAAAAACAGCAAAACAAAACCCTGATAAATGTTAAGTTTGAGGCAGAATATGTTTATGGTCAAATCTTCTAAATACTCATAAAACAATAAAAATACCTGAGTCTCACAACAAGCACCTCTTTGTTGCATATTTCAAGTGATTTCTTTAGCAAATATTTATACTGTCTGAAGCCTAAACACTAACCTAAGTCACTGCATATATATAATTAAAACATTTACCATTTTGGATAGAAATTCCTTAAAGACCAAAAAGGGATAAAACTACCAACTGCTATAAGCACCAAGCTGGTTCTTGACACGTAGCATGTCTTCAATAAATACTTGATAAACAAATGTAGGCATAATTTTACAAGTGACATGAAACTTTCATTCATATTACTTAATATGACTGGATTCTTGCAACAATCCTTCAAAGAAGGCAAAACAAACAACTTAATTATTAGGCTCACTATGTGACTAAAAGGAACTCCAGGATCAGAAAGGACACAAGTCCCAAAAGTAACAAATGGTAAAAATCAAATTGTATGGTATCTCCGTGTTATAGTATTATACAGCTGTTTTAAAAAATGAGGCTGTTCTATATGTTGCATCCCCAATATATTAAGCAAAAAAATAAAATAATGCATATATACATTAAAATCTCATTAAAGGTTTTTTTTTTTTAAATGAGTGTGTGTACATAAATGCATAGAAAAAGATTTGAAAGAGAAAACACCAAACTTCCCAATGATTCCTAAATAAATGAAGTTGAGGGTGGTAGTGCAGGAAGACTTTCATTTTAAACTTTAAATATATCTGTGTCAGCCAAGCATGGTGGTTCACACCTGTAAGCCTAGTACTTTGGGAGGCCGAGGCAGGATAATCGTTTGAGCTCAGGAGTTTAAGACCAGCCTGGGCAACATGACAAGATCCCACCTCTACAAAAAAATTAAAAACTTAGCAGGGCATGGTGGTACACACTTGCGGTCTTAGCTACTAAGAGGCTGAGGTGGGAGGATTTGCTTGAACCCAAGAGGTAGAGGCTGCAGAGGGCCATGTTTGTACCACCTTACTATACAGCAAGACCTTGTCTCAAAAATACATAAATAACAAAAATAAAATTTAGCCGGGTGCAGTGGCTCCCGCTTGTAATCCCAGCACTTCGGGAGGCCGAGGCAGGCGGATCACGAGGTCAGGAGATCGAGACTACAGTGAAACCCTGTCTCTACTAAAAATACGAAAAATTAGCCAGGCGTGGTGGCGGGCGCCTGTAGTCCCAGCTACTCGGAGAGGCTGAGGCAGGAGAATGGCGTGAACCTGGGAGGCGGACCTTGCAGTGAGCCAAGATTGCGCCACTGCACTCCAGCCTGGGCGACAGAGCGAGACTCCGTCTCAAAAAAAAAATAATAAATAAATAAATAAAAATTAAAATTAAAATTAAAATGGAGAGTTTCCTTGTATTTAAAATATATATACGCATATATGCGTGTCACACATATATACACATATATGCATGTCATACATATATACACAAGTATGTCATACACGTGTCATACACGTGTGTCATACATATATACACGTGTCATATATACATGTCATGCACACGTCATACATATATACACGTGTCATACATATATACACATGTCATGCATACACGTGTGTCATATATACACGTGTCTCGTATATACACGTGTCTTACATATATACACGTGTCGTACATATATACACATATATGTATGACATACATATATACACACGTCATACATATACACACATATGTCTGTCATACATATACACACACGTGTGTGACATACATATATACACATATGTGTGACATATATACACATGTGTGACATATATACACATATGTGTGACATACATATATAAACATATGTGTGACATACATATGTACACACATATGTATACATATGTATATATGTATCTGTGTTAACTCAGTTGTAACTTTTGTGATTTTTGGTTTTTTCTTTGAGACAGAGTCTCGCTCTGTCGCCCAGGCTGGAGTGTAGTGGCACAATCTCGGCTCACTGCAACCTCTGCCTCTTGGGTTCAAACCAGCATGTCTGACTAATTTTGTATTTTTAGCAGAGACAGAGTTTCACCATGTTGGTCTCAAACTCATGCCCTAAATTGATCTGCCCACCTCGGCCTCCCAATGTGCTGGGATTACAGGAGTGAGCCACCATGCCCAGTCAGTTGTGGGTAACTTTTGAATTGGGAGGATATACACATCATGATCACGTAACGTCACCTTTAGAAGACCTTTAAAAGTATAGTTATATAATTCCTTTTTCAGTTGGGGTCTCACTCTGTGGCCCAGGCTGGAGTGCAGAGGTGGGGTCATGGCTCACTGCAACCTCAAACACCTAGGCTCAAGCGATCCTCCCACCTCAGCTTCAGTGGCAAGACTCTTAAATTCAAGGATCAATGGGTTATATTCTAACATACATTTAAAATGTTACAGAGAGACTCCAAAACATGTCAATCTCCTTTCCATAAAAAATATTAACTTAAAAAGCTAGAACTTACCACAACAACCGGAAGGATAACCATAAATGCCAATCCATATACAAGTAAAACCTAGAATTGAAGAGAAAAAGAATTATGGCCTTCGTCAGGTAAATTAAAACAACACCCATGAATTTATTTTGAGGCTTACAATGGGGGAGCCACTATTAAAAGGATTCCTCATGTATTATCTTGTTTAATCCTTATTCTCAAACTCCAAGAGGAAAGTACCATTATTACCTTCCTTTTGTAGGTAGAAAATCTTTAGTACACATCGGTTACATAACTTGTCCTAGGACACAGCTAGTAAATTGCACAGCCAGGATTTGAACTCAAGTAGTTCAGCTCTAAAGCCTATGTTCATATCCACTATAATAAATTACCTTTTAATTTGTTATTTACTGACACAACACAGATTAACACCAGCAAAACAGTTTTGTAAATTACATTTCTCTTCCAGTCAGGCAGGTACTTATACATCCACAACCTCTCAGCAGTTAGTGCCCTGGGAACAAATGAGGTAAGAAGGCCCTAGCCAAAGGTTCCTTTAGCTAAATATCAAGGAGTCACTTCATAATGCTGACTAGCAATTTTTACCTACTGATTTTTCTCCTATTACTTGATCCTAAATCTGGTAGTAACTTATTCCTTCTCGACTATTCCTACTAACCAGAAGCATGACAAACAAGCTTATGCAGCAACTGTATACCCCTCAAGGTAATCAATTTTAATCTGCCAGAAAATAACTTAATAGCCATTTTCAAAACAAATTACAGACTGTGTGGATTTTGTTTTTATTGCCTCAAAGACAGCCTTTAGACAACTATTTTCAAGAAAGTTGAAGTAGGAATGTATCCCTGAGTAAGATAATTCTTGACATTTTAGGGTTTCAGTACTATCACTGATTGAAGTCTGATATCCTACCTCCTCCTGAAATACCATATGGAATATATACAATTTAATTTACTGTACATTAAAATTAGGCATAGTGCTCATGCTTGTAATCCCAACACGGTGGGAGGCTGAGGCAGGCAGATAACTTGAGGTCAGGAGTTTTGAGAGTTCGAGACCAGCCTGGCTAGCATGGCAAAACCCCATCTCCACTAAAAATGCAAAAATTAGCCAGGCATGGTGGTCGGCACCTGTAATCCCAGCTACTCGGCAGGGGCTGAGGCAGGAGAATCGCTTGAACCCGGATGGCAGAGGTTGCAGTGAGCCGCGATCACACCACTGCTCTCCTGCCTGGGCAATAGAGCAAGACTCTGTCTCAAATGAATGAATGAATGAATGAATGGCACAACAGTATTTTCTTTGTAACAGTTCTTATATTACCAAGACAGATTGTACGTAACAAAAATTTTGTCTAATACATCACAATGTATCTTATTTAAATGCACTCACCAGAATTGAATTTTTCTGGTCAACTATCCAAGCTGGCAGGGCAATTCCAAAGCTTGTGGCTGAAATAGAAAAAATATCAGTTTCTGAAGAATCTCTACTTTCAGTTTTAATAAATATATTAAATATATTTGGGATCTATAATATATCCCAAAACTCTCCCCCACAACACAAAAACAAACTTTGAGAGATTATCTTATTAGTAGGTCCCCATCACACAAAAGTTCAGGGATATAGTTTATATCTGAAACTTCAAATTTTTCAAGGAAAAAGAAACTCTGTAAGTACAAACTCCTTCTCTCAAGAAAATATAGGCTGGGCGTGGTGGCTCACGCCTGTAATCCCAGCACTTTGGGAGGCCGAGGCAGGCGGATCAGGAGGTCAGGAGATCGAGACCATCCTGGCTAACACAGTGAAACCCCGTCTCTACTAAAAATACAAAAAATCAGCCGGGCGAGGTGGCAGGCGCCTGTAGTCCCAGCTACTCAGGAGGCTGAGGCAGTAGAATGGCATGAACCCGGGAGGCGGAGCTTGCAGTGAGCCGAGATCGCGCCACTGCACTCCAGCCTGGGCGACAGCAAGACTCTGTCTCAAAAAAAAAAAGAAAATATAAATTATTTTATATGTCCTGAGTTTACATAAACACTATGAACACATGAGAAAATGTGAAGTCAGTAAGAAAAATAGATTTTTTTCCTCCAAATTTTTATCAACTAGTAACTGGAAATGATAATGATTACTCTTCTCTCCGGATCAACTTAAATTATATCTTTCAAACTAGTCTTTAGAAAGAAAAACAAAGCAAAAACTAATGAGAGCTCAATTTATCTATGCTAAACTCCATGTGAGTATAAGTTTATTAAGAAAATAATATTATTCCTTTAATCTGGTTAACATTTTTATAATATATACCATATCGCCAATATTTTAAAGTCATCATTTACCACACCTTGAGGCCCATCTGGATTTCCAAATTCTTCCCAATTTTTCCGGGACTCTTCATCAGTTAAACTAGCATCAAAAGAACAAAGTTGCAAAATTAGAAAGCCACATCTGAAAAACAAGTACTCATACAGACAAACTCCATTAGCCAACCAACTCATTTCTTAGAAGATACTGATTCCATCAATCAAGGAAAGTTTCTCTGAAATCAGGAGAAAGGGAAAGGCAGGAGCAAGAAATGCTGCATTAACAGAAAATGCTAACTATTGCATCTTGATACTAATTCCTGGTTGGCCCATGGTTCTCAAGCTTAACCAGCTCAACCAGATCAAACTTTAAAGGCAACTACATTTTCCAAGAAGGCAGGGAGAATTGTAGGGGATTTTTTTCCCCTTATACTCTCATATATTTTCCAAAATTTCTTCAATGAGCATGTTTATACATTAATAATGATAAATACACATTTTTTAAAAACTAAATTTAATTCATAATGGCAGCTTCCCTACAAAACAATAGCACCACATTCTGAAAGAAACAAATGACAACCACATGTAAAACTCCATTGCTGCGGGTAAGGTAATTTGCACTGTGCTAAGATCATAATTTTCTCCTAAGCCAACTGCTAGAAGAACTAGGAAAATTTCTCCTAAACAGCAGCTTCCTAACCCAGGGAATGTGAAAGTTAGAGTAATTTTTAGACACCTAAAATGTAACCCCTGACTTTGACAATGGCTCAAGGTACAGAGTCAAGAGTACCTTTATTCCAGTTCCCAGTGAAGATGTTAAAAAGCATTAAAATAGGCCGGGCGCGGTGGCTCACACTTGTAATCCCAGCACTTTGGGAGGCCGAGGCGGACGGATCACGAGGTCAGGAGATCGAGACCACAGTGAAACCCCGTCTCTACTAAAAATACAAAAAAATTAGCCGGGCGTGGTGGCGGGCGCCTGTAGTCCCAGCTACTCAGAGAGGCTGAGGCAGGAGAATGGCGTGAACCCAGGAGGCGGAGCTTGCAGTGAGCCGAGATCGCGCCACTGCACTCCAGCCTGGGTGACAGAGTGAGACTCCGTCTCAAAAAAAAAAAAAAAAGCATTAAAATAAATTCCCAATTCCTTAGAAAAATATACAATGTAGTTAAGGAATATAAGGCAGAAACCACCCCACCAACACACACGCTCAAAAATGACCAATAACATAATAAGGAAGACATTCTTGGAGACCAATTGGTAAAAGATCTTGCACATGGTCAAATCTAATTTTAGTCGTACTTCTACTTCTCAAAACTTAAGAGGCAATGTAGTTTCTATTTAACAAAACTCCCATCTGAGATAGGCAATGCAGAAATACCTTTATAAAATAGCAAAAAGCACATTCATTAGTTTTCAATGACCTGAAAATATTTTTAAATTTATCAATTTAGTCATTTATGAAAACAGGTGCCTTGATATCTTTAATCCTTATTTAATTGTAACTTCACTTACACTATTTGATGAAAGGCCATAGAAAAATACAGGAGCCAATGAAAAGCATTACTAGATAGGTTGCAAGTTAATAAGGAATAGTGCTAAGATTTTCTTTTCAAAATTGAGGGATGTTTCTCAAAAAATTTTGTCCTAGATTCCCTGTACAACTGTCCACCCAACTCAGAGTTTTAGCTTGTTTCTTTCACTATTGTCTTCTAATTGGATCCTTCTGCCCAAAATAATCATCTCTGCCCCCTTCTGCCTTTGTGATTATGCAAAACAAACTGCTCTGTCCTCTATACAACACTCCCAGATTTTGCCAAATAAAGCATAGCTCACATCAGAGACACTCTGATTTTGCAACCTACACAGACATACGAGTTACGATTACATTAACTCACTCATTAAACTGACTTCTTTACATTAACTCACTCATTAAACTGACTTCTTCAACTGCTGTGTGATGGGAACCATGTTGAACATTCAGTCTAACAAAATAAGTCAGCAACTTAAAGTCAGTTTAAGAAGCAAATGATTTTTTGTTACTTAGTATTTCAGTATAATACCACTTCTAAGAGTTAAAGTACTTAAAAGCTGTGTAATTTTAGTATAATTCACATTTAACAAGCTTAAACAAGATGAATGATGCTAACTGAATTTTTGAAAATTCAATGAGTGTAGTTTCCTAAACATGATTATATCCCTTAACTTTTTTGGGGTGACAGGGAGGATGATCATAGATTCTCTTATGAATCTAAGGAAATCTATCACCCCTTTGCCCTGGGAAAAATGCACATTACAAAGACACATAAATTCTGTATACAATTTCAGGGACTCCAGATTATAAATCTTGATCTAGAGAATGCTTTCACTAAACTGTAAACAAGTGACCATGAGTTGGCTATGCACAGTTATTATAAGTTACATGCTCATCTGTAAAAACTATATGCTTTTATAAAAATTAACATATCTTTAAGGTGACAACAATGCTGCCCACTTGCTATACAATAGCTTTAAAGACAGGTTTTACATCTGAGAGCAAAATCTCAATTCTATCTAGATAATGAACCAGAGAATTCAATGATATAACTCCTAAAGGAAAGAGTGAGAATCTGATGAAAAAAAAAATGAAATGACCCAGCTGGTTTATTGTAATAGGCAACTAAGGAGAGAGAAATGATCTCAAATAACCTAAGCAAGTTCTAAAAAACTTTGTACATCAAAGCCTATATAACTGCATTCCAAGGCTGCTAGAGTTATTCATGAGACAGGAACTTCAACTCAAGCACTTAGAACTTATAGTTAATAGGCCGGGCGCGGTGGCTCATGCTTGTAATCCCAGCACTTTGGGAGGCCGAGGCGGGCGGATCATGAGGTCAGGAGATCGAGACCACGGCGAAACCCCGTCTCTACTAAAAATACAAAAAAAAATTAGCCGGGCGTGGTGGCGGGCGCCTGTAGTCCCAGCTACTCGGAGAGGCTGAGGCAGGAGAATGGCGTGAACCCCGGGAGGCGGAGCTTGCAGTGAGCCGAGATTGCGCCACTGCACTCCAGCCTGGGCAACAGAGCGAGACTCCGTCTCAAAAAAAAAAAAAAAAAAAAAAAAAAAGAACTTATAGTTAATAAAATATACACCTTTATCTAATACAGTTACATTTATGCAAGTTACATAATCTCAAAGTTCTAGGCCCCACGATCATTTCACTTTTTCATTGGTCTTACAGAACGTCAACTATTTAAGACATTTTATACATAAAATATTCTATAGTTTAACCACATAACTGAGTTAAAACTAAACGCCTTATATTATTCTTGTGCATTTTTCAGAATAGTGACCACACATCATAGTCAGATTTGCAGAAATCTGAGAACAAAATTATAAACTTGAAAATGTTAAAATACCTAAAGACTGGGGGGATAGGGTGGGGAGATTTCACCAAAGCACTAAAATTAAAACTACTAATTAAATAATCTTGGCTATCTGACTTCCTCTGGAAATGTCTTTTTAAATTACCCGAAGACAGCAATCAAGGCATACCAATACTTGTGAAAAAAGAGTAAATGCTTGAAGGAGATGCTAACTGAAAGACAGCAATCTCAAGGACAACTGCTACGCAGAAAATGTAGTACACACTTCAAAAGTCCTAATGGCACTGCTTTATTACAGAATCATATAGTAATTCACACAGATAAACAGCAAGCCACAAAAGAAGGGGAGAGAAGAGACATAGTCAATATCCTCTACTAAGTACAAAAATAAGTAAGGTGATATCTCCCAAACTTCTGTCATTCACATGCCACTTTCACAGTTTGCTATTATAACTTAGTATCCTATTACAAGCAAACTTCTTATTGCACTTTGCAGATAATCATGGTTTTTTGCCATTTGTGTTAACCCTGCATCAAGCAATTCTATCACTGCCATTTTTCCAACAGCATGTGCTCACTTCATGTCCCTCTCTCACATTTTGGTAAGTCTCACAATATATCTAATGGTTTCACTATTATTTTATCTGTTATAGTGATATGTGATCTTTGACATTTCTATTGTCATTGGGGGGCTGGCACACAAACTGCACCTGCAGAAGAAAAAGAACTTAATACATGTGTGTTTCAAATGCTCCACTCACTTGCCATTCCCCCATCTCTCTCCCACTCCTCACGCCTCCCTATTCCCTGAGACATAAAAGATTCAAACTGGGCAAATTACTAACCCTAAAATGGCCTCTGTTGGGAGCAAGCCCCCCAAAATCTGGCCATAAACTGGCCCCAAGCCTGACCATAAACAAAATTTCTGCAGCACTATAACATGTTGATAATGGCCCTAACGTACGTGCTCGAAGGCTGTGGGTTTACCGGAATGAGGGCAAGGAACACCTGGCCCGCCCAGGGCAGAAAACTGCTTAAAGGCATTCTTAAGCCACAAACAATAGCATGAGCGATTTGTAACTTAAGGACATGCTCCTGCTGTAGTTAACTAGCCCAACCTATTCCTTTAATTCGGCCCATCCCTTCATTTCCCATAAGGGATACTTTTAGTTAATTTAGTATCTATAGAAACAATGCTAATGACTGGTTTGCTGTTAATAAAAATGTGCGTAGGCCGGGCACGGTGGCTCACGCTTGTAATCCCAGCACTTTGGGAGGCCGAGGCGGGCGGATCACGAGGTCAGGAGATCGAGACCACGGTGAAACCCTGTCTCTACTAAAAAATACAAAAAATTAGCCGGGCGCGGTGGCGGGCGCCTGTAGTCCCAGCTACTCGGAGGCTGAGGCAGGAGAATGGCGTGAACCCGGGAGGCGGAGCTTGCAGTGAGCCGAGATTGCGCCACTGCACTCCAGCCCGGGCGACAGAGCGAGACTCTGTCTCAAAAAAAAAAAAAAAAAAAAAAAAATGTGCGTAAATCTCTGTTCTGGGCTCTCAGCTCTGAAGGCTGTGAGACCCTTGATTTCCCACTTCACACCTCTATATTTCTGTATGTGTGTCTTTAATTCCTCTAGGGCCGCTGGGTTAGGGTCTCCCCGACCAAGCTGGTCTCGGTAGGCCTCTAAATGTTCAAACAAAAAAAGACTCACACGTCTCTCACTCTGAATCAAAAGCTAGAAATGACTAAGCTTAGCGAAGAAGGCATGTCAAAAGCCAAAACAAGCCAAAAGCTAGGCCTCTTGTGCCAAAAAGTCAAGTTATGAATTCAGAGCAACAGTGCTTAAAGGAACTTTAAAAGTGAACACACAAATAATAAGAAAGTGAAACAGCCTTGTTGCTGATTTGAAGAATGTTTCAGTGGCCTGGATAGAAGATCAAACTAGCCACAATATTCCCTTAAGCCAAAGCCTAATCCAAAGCAAGGCCCTAACAAAGGCTGAGAGAGGTAAGGGAGCTGCAGAAGCTAGCAGATGTTGGTTCACGAGATTTTCCAAAAGAAACCATCTCTACAACAGAAGTGCAAGGTGAAGTAGCAAGTGCTGATTTGGAAGCTGCAGCAAGTTATCTAGAAGATCTAGCTAAGATTACAATGAAGGTGGCTAAACAACAAATGTTCAATGTAGATGAAATAGCCTTATACTGGAAAAATACGCCATTTAGGACTTTCACAGCTGGAGAGAAATAAATGTCTGACTTCAAAGCTTCAAAAGACAGGCTGACTTTCTTGGTAGGGGCTAACGCTGCTGGTGACTTTAACTTGAAGCCAATGCTGGTGTGCCATTCCAAAAGTCCTAGAGCTCTTAAGATCTATGCTAAATCTATTCTGCCATGCTCTATAAATAGAACAACAAATCCTTGATGACAGCACATGTGTGGACAGCATGGATTACTGAATATTTTAAGCCCACTGTTGAGACCTGCTCAAAAAAAAACAAAATGATTCCTTTCAAAAGATTACTGCTCATTGACAACACATGTGGTCACTCAAGAACTCTGATGGAGCTGTACAAAGAGATTAATGTTTTCACACCTGCTAACACAACATTCATTCTGCAGCACACAGATCAAAAAGTAATTTTGACTTTTAAGTCTTATTATTTAAGAAATAGTAAGACTTGCACTGAGCAATTTCAGAGGCTGAGGTGGGCAGATCACCTGAGGTCAGGAGTTCAAGACTAGCCTGACCAACATAAAACCCTGTCACTACTAAAAATACAATAATTTGCCAGACATGGTGGTGCATGCCTGTAGTCCGAGCTACTCGGGAGGCTAAGGAACAAGAATTGCTTGAATCCAGGAGGCAGAGGTAACAGTGAGCCAAGATCGCACCAATGCACTCCAGCCTGGGCAACAGAGTGAGACTCCATCTCAAAAAAAAAAAAAAAAAAAAGACATACACTTTGTAAAGCTATAGCTGCTACAGACACGGTGATACCTCTGATGGATCTGGGTAAATTGAAAACCTTCTGGAAAGGATTCACTATTCTAAATGCCATTAAGAACATTTGTGATTCACAGGAAGAGGCCAAAATGTCAACATCAAGAGGAGTTTGGTAGAAGTTGATTTCCTTTTTTTTTTTTTTTTTTTTTTTTTGAGACAGTCTCACTCTGTCACCCAGGCTGGAGTGCAATGGCACAATCTCGGCTCACCGCAACTTCCGCCTCCCGGGTTCAAGTGAGTCTCCTGCCTCAGCCTCTCAAGTAGGTGGAATTACAGGCATGCCCCACCATACCCGGCTAAGTTTGAATTTTTAGTAGAGATAGTTTCTCCATGTTGGTCAGGCTGGTCTCAAACTCCTGACCTCAGGTGATCCACCTGCCTCGGCCTCCCAAAGTGCTGGGATTACAGGCATGAGCTACTGCGCCCAGCCAGAAGTTGATTTCAACCTTCATGGATGACTTGGAGCAGTTCAAGACTTCAGTAGAGAAAGTCACTACAGATGTGCTAGAAATAGCAGGAGAACTAAACAAGTGGAGCCTGAAGATGTGACTGAATTGCTGCACTCTCACGATCAAACTTGAACAGATGAGTTGCTTCTTATAGTTGAGCTAAGTAGCTTAAGATGATACCTATTCCTGACGAAGATGCTGTGAACATTGTTGAAATGACAATAAAGGATTTAGAATATTACATAAACTTAGTTGATAAAGCAGTGGCAGAATGTGAGAGGACTGACTGCAATTTTGAAAGAAGTTCTGGCTGAGCACGGTGGTTCACATCTGTAATCCCAGCACTTTGGGAGGCCGAGGCGAGCAGATCACGAGGTCAGGAGATTGAGACCATCCTGGCTAACATGGTGAAACCCCGTCTCTACTAAAAATATTAAAAATTAGCCGGGAGTGGTGGCGGGCGCCTGTAGTCCCAGCTACTCGGGAGGCTGAGGCAGGAGAATGGCGTGAACCCGGGAGGCAGAAGTTGCAGTGAGCCAAGATCACGACACTCCACTCCAGCCTGGGCGACAAAGCGAGACTCCATCTCAAAAAAAAAAAAAGGAAATGAAAAGAAAGACGTTCTGTGCATAAAATACTATCAAATAGCATCACATACTAGAGAAATCTTTCAAGAATTTAAATGATGTAGTCAATTTAATTGTTGTCTTCTTTTAAGAAATTGTCACAGCCAGCCCAACCTTCAGTAACCACTATCCTGATCAGTCAACAGCCATCAACATCAAGACCCTCCACCAGCAAAAAGAATGCAATTCGTCAAAGGCTCAGATTACTAGCATTTTTTAGCCATACAGTATTTTTAAATTAAGGTATGTACATTGTTTTTTAAGACATAAGGCTGGCTGGGCACAGTGGCTCACGCCTGTAATCCCAGCACTTTGAGAGGCCAAGGCGGGTGGATCACGAGGTCAGAAGATCAAGACCATCCTGGCTAACATGGTGAAACCTCGTCTCTACTAAAAATACAAAAAAAAATTAGCCGGGCGTGGTGGCGGGCGCCTGTAGTCCCACCTACTTGGGAGGCTGAGGCAGGAGAATGGCATGAACCCGGGAGGCAGAGCTTGCAGTGGGCCGAGATAGTGCCACTGCAGTCCAGCCTGGGCGAAAGAGCAAGACTCTGTCTCAAAAAAAAAAAAAAAAAAAAGACATAAGGCTACTGTACACTTAATAGACTACAGTGTAGTATAAACAACTTTTATATGCACTAGGAAACAAAAAAATTTGTGACTCATTTTATTGCAATATTTGCTTTACTGCAGGAGACTGGAACTGAACCTATAATATCTCCAAAGTATGCTTGTATTTACTTATATGTTTAAAATGAGTTCACAAAATTATACATCGCTGAGTCCTCAAAAGACAGACAATCTCATATTTTACTCTTTCATTCAATGTAAGAATTGTGTGGGTATGTACTTATCAAGAGTCCTGAAGAACCTAGTTAAGTTTTATCTCTTGGAAGATTAATACCCAAGGGATCAGTGCATCTAATGTTACATGCTCTATTCTGATTCCCTGAAGTGTGCACAAATGTTCCTCAAACTTTATAAATACACAGACATATGTGTGTGCATATAACGCATATGTAAATATATGTATCTCACAATAACAATGCACTTTACCTAAGGTATAAGACCAACAAGGAAAATTATTTGGAAGTTCTGAAAAGATTTGTGAAGAAAATTTCTGAGCAGTAAAAAAGGAGACCTTAAAAATCCACATCTCAACAAGTACAGTTGTTATTAACTAAGAATAATCCTGTGTGATGAAATTCTAAAAAGAAAGACACCAAAAATGAAGTACTTAAAAGTCCAAATTAAACTTGTCTTTAAATAGTTTAAATGAGATAAGCTACACATTGCCAAAACTAGAGAAACAGATCAAGCCTAAAAAAAAAAAAAAAAAAAAAAATCTAGAAATGATAAGATCTAAGTATACCCGCCTCTAATCAAGATGCTAATAAAACAGCTCAATTAACTTATCATTCACCACTTAATTTAATCAAGTTTACATGGCAAAAATTTCAGTTTAATTAAATTAAATTACCACATTAGTGCTGCTGTGTAGTCCCCTAAATGATAGACTCAACATGAAGTAAGCACTTGGAAAAAATGTATGACAACTATTTTACTATTTTATTAAAACAGAAAACTATCCTTTTTTTTTTCTTTAGAGATGGGGTATTACTCTGTCATCGAAGCTGGGCTGCAGTGGCATGGTCACGGCTCACTGCAGCCTTGACCTCCCAGGCTCAAACAATGCTCCCACCTCAGCCTCCCAAGTAGCTAGGACTACAGGTACACATCACCACACAGGGTTAATTATTTTATTTTTTGTAGAGATGGAGTCTTGATATGTTGCCAGGGATGGTCTCAAACTCCTGGACTCAAGCGATCCTCCTGCCTCAGCCTCCCGAAGTACTGGGATTACAGGCATGAGCCACTGCACCTGGCTTATCTGTACCATTCCTAAAAATTTGTAATGGATCCTGATACTTACGCAGCATAAGCCTTTGCTATCCTCATGAACATAACTTCATCACCTCCTTTATCTGGATGATATTTAAGTGACAGCAAACGATATTGTTTTTTAATTTCTGCTACTGTGGCTCCCTGAAAAAAAAAAAAAAAAAGCTTTCTGTTAGCAAAAATAAGCACAATTCTGTAAAGAAATAATCAATCCTATTTTGAACTTAAAATATGAACTACTCAGTATTTTGAGAAAGACAAAATCCATTTTTCATCCTATATATTTTTCCCATAAATTTCATCTCATATATTTTTAAATAAAAACACTTACATTGTCCAATATATGTATTTTATTGAGCACCTACTATGTGCCACACAGTACACTAAGCACTGATAATTTGAAAGTGAAAACAGATGACACATTTACATAAAATAATACTGACATTTAAATATCAAAAAATAGGCCAGGCACAGCCTATAATCCCAGCACTTTGGAGGCCAAGGTGGGCGGATCACCTGAGGTCAGGAGTTCAAGACCAGCTTGGCCAACATAATAGTGAAACCCCATCTCTACTAAAAATTACAAAAATTAGCTGGGTGTGGTGATGCACGCCTGTAGTCCCAGCTACTTGGGAAGGTGAAGCAGGAGAATCGCTTGACCTCGGGAGGTGGAGGCTGCGGTGAGCTGAGACTACGCCACTGCACTCCAGCCTACCGGACAGAGCGAGACTCCGTCTCTCAAAAAATAAAAATAAAAATAAATAAATATCAAAAAATAATCACAATAAATTAAATCTGGAACCCTCAAATCAAAGGTTAACTTTCTAAGGAATAATCTGAGGAATACCTGGTTTCAGTTGCTTGTCTATCAAGTTGACCTTAATGGTTTCTTAGTCTCAATTTCTATTAATAATTTTTTCACTGTTTTTTATTGCCCTTCTAATCTTAAAATCTCTCTTAATGACTATGATCAATGCAATAAGAAAAAAATCACATGATGTGCAAACTTTTCTTCTACAAACAGAAAACTAGATGATACATACCCTCCTTGGTTTGTGTTATATGAATGTCTGGATCAAGCCATCTACTGAGCAAAGACTCAAAGTAAAAGTAAGTGCTATGGGGGAGAAAATAGAAAGAGCACTAGATTGAGCTTGGCTACTAAGTAAGAAGCTTGGAACCCCAGACAAGATACAAATTTTCCAGGCCTCATTTTCTTTTAAAAAAAAAAAAATTAATAAATAGGGAATACATATATATACTCAGGGCAACCTGAATATATGCTCCCAGGTTTAAAAATTATATATTTTTATAAAAGGCTAGATGATCTCTATCATTAATTTCAGTTCTAACATTCTACTGATAAATGCAAGACTTTTTTTTTTTTTTTTTTTTGGAGACAGAGTCTTGCTCTGTCACCCAGGCTGGAGTGCAGTGCTGCAATTACACTTGACTTCCCAAGTGGCTGGAACCACAGGGGTGTGTCACCACGTTCAGCTAATTTTGTTAGTTTTTTGTACAGATGAGGGTTTCCCTATGTTGCCCAGGCTGGTCTCAAACTCTTGGCCTCAAGCAATCCTCCCACCTCAGCCTCCCAAAGTACTGATATTATAGGCACAAGCCACTGCGGCTGGCCAAAAGACTAGTTTTCTATTTGGAACCTATTAATCAGGTTTAATCAAAAGATCACCTAAGGGGCACACTCAAGGTTCACCTAAATTTCTATGACAATGAAATTAATGATACTAGTTTCACTTTAGTTTTAAGAGACAGGGTCTCACTCTGCTGCCCAGGCTACAGTGCAATGGTGCGGATCATGGCTCACTCATCTCAAACTTCTTGGCTCAAACTATCCTCTCACTTTGGCCTCCCAAGTAACTAGGACTATAGGTGTGTTGCTACCACACCCAGGTAATTTTTTTTTTTTTTTTTGATAGAGCCTGGGTGTCACTATGTTGCCCAAACTCCTGACCTCAAGCGATCCTCCCACCTTAGCTTCCCAAAGTGCTAGGATTACAGGTGTAAGCCACCGTTCCCGGCTGATATTAATTCTTTCTAAGACCCCCAACCTAGATTTTACCACACTGCTTAAGTGTCAATGAATACAACGTCATAAGATTTTTATCATTCAACTAACACAAATTATCCTCCCAGTTTTAACTTTGCATTAACCAATATTACAGATCTCTCTTAAAAATATGCCTTTAGCAAACTATCGCAAGGACAAAAAACCAAACACTGCATGTTCTCACTCATAGGTGGGAATTGAACAATGAGAACACATGGACACAGGAAGGGGAACATCACACACCTGGGACTGTTTGGGGTGGGGGGAGGGGGGAGGGATAGCACTAGGAGATATACCTAATGCTAAATGACGAGTTAATGGGTGCAGCACACCAACATGGCACATGTATACATATGTAACAAACCTGCACGTTGTGCACATGTACCCTAAAACTTAAAGTATAATAATAAAAAAAAAATGTCTTTAGGCTGGGCATGGTGGCTCACGCCTGTAATCCCAGCACTGTGGGAGGCCAAGGCGGGTGGATCATGAGGTCAGAAGATCAAGACCATCCTGGCTAACACGGTGAAACCCCGTCTCTACTAAAAATACAAAAACTTAGCCGGGCGTGATGGCGGGCGCCTGTAGTCCCAGCTACTTGGGAGGCTGAGGCAGGAGAATGGCATGAACTGGGAGGCAGAGCTTGCAGTGAGCCAAGGTCGCGCCACTGTACTCCAGCCTGGGCGACAGAGCAAGATTCCGTCTCAAAAAAAAAAAAAAAAAGCCCTTAAAAAATGTTAACCAGCCGGGCGCAGTGGCTCATGCCTGTAATCCTAGCACTTTGGGAGGCCGAGGTGGGCGGATCACAAAGTCAGGAAATCGAGACCATCTTGGCTAACACGGTGAAACCCCGTCTCTACTAAAAATACAAAAAATTAGCCAGGCATGATGGCGGGCGCCTACTTGAGAGGCTGAGGCAGGAGAATGGCATGAACCCGGGAGGCGGAGCTTGCAGTGAGCCGAGATCACACCACTGCACTCCAGCCTGGGCTACAGAGTGAGACTCTGTCTCAAAAATAAAAGTTAACCTCTCCTCTCATCTTCAAATATTCTTATATTTTAGCAATTGAAAACCAATTATTAATAACATAACAATCAACAGTTACAGCTTAAATTATAATAACAGAGGATTAGACATCTTATTTTAATAAACAAACTGACCAAAGTCTGATTTCTATAGGAATGGACAATTTCTTTTAGAATGAGGACCTATAGCATTTTCATGGGATCATTAAACTAATGTGCATTATATAAAAATACTACTTACAGGATCCAAATTTAATACTTCATAAGGATTGTATTCTTGGTATTCTCGGTCTGTTTTGGAAACTTTATATGCAAGGAATAAGAACAATGCCCATCCTGCAAGCAGAACTATTTTCCTGTTTAGGAAAAAGATAAGTGAATCATAAACAAATACATCTGCATAGAGTCTAAAGACATTCTGGCAAGGTCAAGGCAAAAACTCTACAGTAGTACCATATCACTATGCTACTGACTCAAATTCTACAATCACTGGGTTACAAACTCCTGTTACAGCAAGGACGGTGTCTTTTTTACCTCTGCATTCTTTATAATCTAGTACAGTGTCTACTATGTTATAGATTTTCTCAGTTACTATTTGCACAACTTTAAATACAGAAGAAGTGAATTCAACTCATTAACTTACTGGACCCATTAAATTAGATCAAAATATATAAATGCTAAGTAAATCATTTAATGTAAAAAAGAATTGCTCTGACCCAGCAATTACACTTTTATTAAGATAAACTAGGAAAAACAATTGGTCTATTGTGCAAAAATAAATACATAGCCTTGCTTATAGTAGTAAAACTTTGGAAACAACCTAAATTTCCACTCACAGGAACTGATTAAATAAACCATTTACAGAGAAATAATTAAATAAACCGTGATACAGCCACACAATGCAACATTTTGTAGCCAATAGTCTATCAATCCATTTCACTTCAAATAATTTGGAAAGAGTAAGTATAAAACGGCGGTCACAGATGTAAATAAGAGAAAGTATTTCACTGTAGAGATGTACCATTAGTTCATTTGTACATTTGATGAACTTTTTTTTTTTTAGATGGAGTCTCGCTCTGTTGCCCAGGCTGGAGTGCAATGGCACGATCTTGGCTCACCGCAACCTCAGCCTCCTGAGTAGCTGAAACTACAGGCACACGCCACCACACAAAGCTAATTTTTGTATTTTTAGTAGAGATGGGGTTTCACCATGTTAGCCAGGCTGGTCTCAAACTCCTGACCTCAAGTGATCCGCCTGCCTCAGCCTCCCAAAGTGCTGGAATTACAGGGGTGAGTGACTGCACCCAGCCTCTACAGTGAAATACTTTCTGGCCACTAAAAATATTTGCTGTGGATGACTATCTATCTTATATTGTTAAATTTACAAAATAGCTTTCAAAACTCTATGTATATATGTTATATTATAAATAAGTGTATAAAGTAATTATCTTAATAATAACTAGCTTTAGGTGATGAATGACTTTTATTCTTATACCGAATGACTTTTATTTCTTATACCCTTTGTATGACAATTTGTTACACTGAGCAAGAACTGTTAGACAAATACATCAAATGAATCTTATGAGGCCAAATTAAACAAAATTGGAATGACCTGTCTTTAAATCATGATCATGGCTCACTGCAGCCTCAACCTCCCAGGCTCAAGCAATCCTCCCACCTCAGCCTCCCAAAGCACTGGAATTAAGGCATGAGCCACCACGGCCAGCCTACAACAGCAAACTTTTTTTTTAACACTTTTTAAATCCAAAATTTGGTAGTAGCCTCAATATGCTAAAAACAAAACAAAAAAATTGAAAATATGCTTTATTCCCACACGAATTAACTCCCCTTTTTTCCTGACTCATCCAAAAGGCTAACAAACAAAGCTCACAAAACAAAGATAAAATGAAATTGGAAACCAAAAAAGCAAGATTAAAAACCAAGCAAGGGAAAAGGAACAAAACACCTAGGATATGCTAGACCTTATGTTTTACATGGAGCATCTAGTTCTCCAAGCCAAGGAATGAGAAGAGGAAAGGAGAAGCTCATAACAGAATCCCAAGGCTAATGAAAATTACCACAACCAATAAAGCCATGCTCTATAGTTTCCTGAGAGCCAAAGCAAAGATAGAAACATAACGGATCACATCATGCTCTGTGCTCAATTTTTTTAAAAAACCTGTTTGGTTCCTCTGAAAAGATAAGCGTTTTCCCCACACTTGGCTTCAGTAATTAACTTGAAGTGTCATCTTTTTTTCTGGGTGGGGAATGGAGTCTTGCTTTGTCACCTAGGCTGGAGTGCAGTGACACAATCTCGGCTCACTGCAACCTCCGCCTCCTGGGCTCAAGCAATTCTCCTGCCTCAGCCTCCTGAGTAGCTGGGACCACAGGCACGCACCACCATGCCTGGCTAATTTTTTGTATTTTTTTAGTAGAGACAGGGTTTCACCATGTTGGCCAGGCTGGTCTCCAACTCCTGACCTCAGGTGATCCGCCCACCTCGGCCTCCCAAAGTGCTGGGATTACAGGCATGAGCTACCATGCCCAGCCTGAAGCGTCATCTTTAGAAGCAACTTCCAAAAATTACATGCCTTCCTTTGGCAGATGGTGTCAGAAGAGAAGCATTACACAACAACTGTTTAACTTTGAAAGAATGCTTCAAGATTAAGTAGTAAAAGTTTTAATGGTTTATGACCTTATCTAAATTGTTACTAGTATATATTTAATTCTTCCTTACCTAAACTCCCTTAATCTGTACTTTAATTAAATCACAAAGTGTTGAACAAAGCCAGACAAGAGACTGGGAGGCCAAAAATACAGGCGTCCCTTGGTATCCTCAGGGGACTGGTTCCAGGACCCCACAGATACTAAAATCCATGGACGCTCAAGTCCCCAGTATAAAATGATATAGTATTTGCATATAACCTATATACATCCTCCCATGTACATTAAATCATCTCTAAATTACTGATATTACCTAATACAATACACATTGTGGAAACAGTTATTACACTGTATTTTTATTTACACTTTTAATTGTTGTATTATTATTTTTATTGCTTTTTTCCCCCAAATATTTTAGATTCACAGTTGATTGAATCTTCCCACGTGGAACCTGCAGATATGGGGGGGAGTCTTGCTGCTTTATGAAAATTTAATTTAAAATGAGAACCAACAGTAAAGAATAAACAGTGAAGAGAAAATTACTCTTTTCAACACTAACTTTGCCTTTAGTTTCACATCATTAAAGAACTCTTAACACCAAAGCTAGAATTTCCCTCCTCCTACAAAGAAACTAAACTGGGTGGCTCATGCAAGGTGGCTCATGCCTGTGATCCTACCACTTTTGGAGGCCGAGGCAGGCAGATCACTTGAGCCCAAGAGTTTGAGACCAGCCTGGGGAACATGGTGAAACCCCACCCCTACAAAGAATACAAAAAAAAAAAATTAACCAGGTGTAGCGGCACGCACCTGTACTCCCACCTACTCAGGAGGCTAAGGTGGGAGGATGCCTGAGCCCAAGGAGGCTAAGGCTGCAGTGAGCCAAGATAGCACCACTGCACTCCAGCCTGGGCAACACAGCAAGACTCTGTCTCAAAAAAAAAAAAAAAAGAAAAGAAAAGAAAAGAAAAAGAAATTAGTTAAAGTCAAACCTTACAAAGAAAAACTAAAAACTAAACCCCCTGAAATTATGCTGAAAAAAGCTGTCATTTAAACCAAGATTTCTAAATAATTGTTTCTACTCTCACTAATTTCTTTTGCTACATCTTCTCTTCCTATCTACTGGATAAATGTAGGTAATTCACAAGACATAGTAGTCCAATAATGGTTAACTCTCTCACCTCCTGTCAGTTTCATCTATTACCTCTAAATTGATGACGCAGGATAAATGTCCAAAGCCTTGTTCTTAACCAGTACACCCCATAGCCTCACAGGATTAAACTGGTCTGCTGTAACTAAACATGTTAATGGCCTGTTTAAAATAAAGGGTGATTAGGTCCCTGATCCAACACTTCTAACCACATGACTTTGGTCAAGTTATGTCATCATTCTTAGCCTCAGTTTCCTCATCTGAGAAAAAGCAAAACCATCTACTTTGAAGTTAATACAGAATTAAATTAGATAACATATAAAGCCCTAGCACAGATTCTAGCATACAGTATGTGCTCAATAAACTTTTAATTATCACCATGAAATGCTAATTTGTTCATGTCACCTCTCTACTTCTGAAATCTTTTAAAGATTCCCCCATAGTCTTTAAGATAAAATTCAAATCTTTGCACAAGGTGCACAAAGTCCTTCAAGATATGACTTATCTCTCTCTACCCCCGATCTCCAGCAACACTCTCCTTCCTTTGAACTCCTAAACCAATCTGTTCAGACTGTTCCCACATTTTCTCGTATCTTACCCTTACTATAGATTACAATTTCTTTACAGACACAATGACTTATTCATCATTACACGTATATGTTGTATGACCTAGCAAAGGGTAAGCATTAAGTAGTTTTTTTCTTGAAATCCATTACTTACTTTACTGTAGGAATAATATTTGGCTGGGGTTTTAATAACCGTAAACGATACCACATACACCTTCCATATACTTTTCTGATATTCTTTAATCGAATTTGCTCTGTCAAGAAAGAAAAACAAGATGAATTAAAAACCATTTTTCACAGTGAAGGTTAGTTAACCAGTTAACTGGTTAACTAACCTTCATTACCACGCTAATAGTTTAATGGAACATGAAATTACTGCCTATTCAAATAGCCTTTAAAAAACTTACAAGATAGGTTAAATTTTCTGCCATTTAGAACAAACAACCTACCTAGAAAACTTCATTCAACTACCAGGTGACCATTTTGGAAATAAGACTTAATGAAAATGCAAAAACTGACTTGCACCCAAAATATTTAGTCAGATATAATCAGTAATTTCTGGGAAATTCTCTCCCTCTTTCCCCTTTGCTATAGAAGGAACATGAAGTATAAAATAGTAAAACATGGTTTATTAAGGAAGCTAAGCAGAAATAATACTCTTCAAACACAAAAATAAATGCCTATCAAAATGTCTTCTAATCAACAAAGTTTAGCTCTCATCTATTTAAGATAAAACTAGTAAGATTTGGAGCTGTAACGTAAAATCAACTTGCAGTTAAAACAAAGAGTACTTGCTTCAGCAGCACATACATTAAAACCGGAGCAGGACATACACTAAAACTGGAGCAATACAGAGAAGATTAGCATGGCCCTCACCCAAAGATGACACGCAAATTTGTGAAGTATTCCTTTTATTTTTTATTTTTTTTTTTTTTGTAGAAACTGGGTCTTGCTATGTTGCCAAGGCTGGTCTCAAACTCCTGGCCTCAAGCACTCCTCCTGCCTCAGTGCACTCCCATCCCCCAAAAAAAGCACTATTTAAAAATTTTATTTAAAAAAAAGGAGGGGGGGCTGGGCGCGGTGGCTCACGCCTGTAATCCCAGCACTTTGGGAGGCTGGGGTGGGTAGATCACCTGAGGTCAGGAGTTCGAGACTAGCCTCAACATGGAGAAACCCTGTCTCTACCAAAAACACAAAATTAGCCAGGCGTGGTGGTGCATGCCTGTAATCCCAGCTACTCGGGAGGCTGAGGCAGGAGAACTGCTTGAACCTGGGAGGCAGAAGTTGCAGTGAGCCGAGATCACGCCATTGCACTGCAGCCTAGGCAGCAAGAGTGAAACTCTGTCTCAAAAAAAAAAAAAAAAAGGGTAGAGTAAAATTCAGTATCACAAATTCTAATTATTTTGTGTTAAGCTGGAAAAGTCTCCTAAACCCGTAAAACTTAGGTTTATGGGGTCAGGCACCGTGGCTCACCTCTATAATCCCAGCACTTTGGGAGGCTGAGGCAGGTGGATCACCTGAGGTCAGGAGTTAAAGACCAACCTGGCCAACACGGCAAAACCCCATCTCTACTAAAAATACAAAAATTAGCCAGGCATGGTGGTGCACGCCTGTAGTCCCAGCTACTCGGGAGGCTGAGACATGAGAATCACTTGAACCCAGGAGACGGAGGTTGCAGTGAGCTGAGATCCCTCCAGCCTGGGCAACAGAGTAAAACTCCATCTCAAAACAAGCAAACAAAAAGAACTTAAGTTTATATAAGAGTTGAGACAAAAGCTTTTATCTTAAGGCTGGGGCAGTGGCTCACGCCTGTAATCCTAACACTTTGGGAGGCTGAGGCGGGCAGATCACGAGGTCAGGAATTCAAGACCAGCCAGTTCAAGACCAGCCTGGCCAACATGGTGAAACTCCACCTCTACTAAAAATACAAAATTAGCCAGGTGTGGTGGCGCATGCCTGTAATCCCAGTTACTCAGCAGGGTGAGGCAGGAGAATCAGTTGAACCTGGGAGGCAAAGGTCGCAGTGAGCCGAGATCACGCCATTGCACTCCAGCCTGGGCAACAAGAGTGAAACTCCATCTCAAAAAAAAAAAAAAAAGCTATTATTTTAATCCTCAGGAAAATCTTGCCATTCAATTAAAAAGAAATTAAGCCCAAGCAAAAATAGTATGTATTGTTTTACTAAATTCATCCCGAGCACTTGGATTGAAAGACTCTCCCAAGTTTAAATAAAAAAAAAATGTACTGGGAGGCCGAGGCAGGCAGATCACGAGGTCAGGAGACAGAGACCATCCTGGCTAACACGGTGAAACCCCCTCTCTACTAAAAAGACAAATAATTAGCCAGGCGTGGTGGCACGTTCCTGTAGTCCCAGCTACTCGAGAGGCTGAGGCAGCAGAATCACTTGAATCCGGGAGGCAGGTTGCAGTGAGCCGAGATCATGCCACTGCACTCCAGCCCAGGTGACAGAGCAAGACTCCGTCCCAAAAAAATAAAAATTAAGTTTTGAAATAAAAATCTGCCTTTTTAAGAAGATGGCACCAAAAACAAAGGCGGAAGCCCTTGCCCACCCCAAAGCCAAAGTCAAAGCAAAGGCTTTGAAGAACAAGAAGGCAGTGCTGAAAGGCATCCACAACCACACAAAGTAAGACTGGCCACCCACCTTCCAGTGGCCTAAGACAATGCAGCTCCAAAGGCAGTTCAAATGTCCTAGGAAGAACACCCCCACAAAAAACAAGCTTTATCATTATGCCATTATCAAGTTCCCCTTGACCACTAAGTCAGCCATGAAGAAGACAACACCACATTTGTGTTTACTATGGATGTCAAGGCCAACCAGATCAAATAGGCTGTGAAGAAGCTCTATGACACTGGCATGGCCAAGGTAAACACACTCATCAGGTCTGATGGAGAGAAGAAGGTGTATGTTCAACTGGCTCCTAACTTACGATGTTTTGAATGCTGCCAACACAATTGAGATGATCTAAAATGAGTCCAGCTGGCTAATTATAAGTTTTCTTTTTTACCATATTAAAAAAAATCTACAAAACTGCAGTTCTTAAATGAGGTAACAGGTAAGTAAAAGGACTTGGCATATAGAAGGTTCCAAAACCACCATGTAAGAAGTCCAACTACCTTGTTACCACCACGCTTAGATGAAGTCATCCACATGGGAGGACTACCCAGCAAGAAGTACCAAAACCAAGTATCAGGAAGAGGAAGAGATCTGTGTAGGGGAGAGTATGGTAGCAGAAAAGGAGACTGATAATATGCAGCGGAACTGATTGAATAAGTTAATATATTAAAGATACCTGGAGTCGGTTTTCCACTGTCAAGAAAAAGGAGTGAAAAAATAGAAAACAAGAATGAACCCTGTACTGTTGGACTGGAATTAAAAATATCACTATGAATGAATGTCTTTTAATAAACAAATACAAATGCAGCTCTAAATACATATATACGTACTCCCTAGCTCTATCTACTAAGTGGGCCTAGGAGCAGCAAAATCCCAGTAGCAATGAGCACATCTAGCATGCAGATCTTGGCTTCTAAATACCACTCTCCACTAACAGGAACCAGGAATCCAAGTATCCTCCCACAAAATACTAATTACAAAGGGGAAACAAATGACTTTGCAGTGGGGTAGGCTGAATAACTGTCCCCCAAGATGTCCACATCCTAATACCTGGAACCAGTAAATATACTATCTCGAATGACAAAAGGGACTTTACAGATATGACTAAGTTAAGGATCTTGAAATAGGGAGATTATCATAGGAGGACCATAATCACAGGGGTACGTTTAAGAGGGAGGCAGAAGGGTCAAAGACAGATGGTAATGTGACAATGGAAGCAGATGATGGACTAATGCCCTTTTTAAAGATGAAAGAAGGGCCACAAGCTAAAAAATACAGGCTATCTACAGAAGCTGGAAAAGGTAAGAAAACAGATTCTACCCTAAAGCCTCCAGAAGGAACTAGCCCTGCCAATGTTATGACTTTGGCCCAAAGAAACTGATTTTGGACTTCTGGCCTCCAGAATTGTTAAGAGAACAAATTTGTGCTGTTTTAAACCAATGAGTTTGTGGTAATTTGTTACAGCAGCAATAGGAAACAAATACAAAACACCTAAACAGACACCACCTCAATCAAGTGCCCGGTGAGCATCGCCAGAAAAAAAGACAACCTAAAATCATATGCCATCTGACAGCATGCAATGAGACGAACACAGAATCAGTTTTGTGAAATTCCTGCCTAAGATACACAACCTGACTCTAATAATGAGAAAACACTGTACAACCCAAATTCAAATCCATTTTACTAAATAACTGGTCTCTAATCTTTAAAGCAGAGGGAAAAGTGAATAACTACTTCAGACTAAAGGAGACTAAAGAAACAAATCAACTAAATGTTATGTGATTCTAAATTGGATATTTTGCGATAAAGAACATCACTGAGAAAGTGACAAAACCCAAATGGAGTCAGACAATGAGATGGTAGTAATGTTAATTTTCTGATTTTCATGGTTTAGAGAACACTTTTGAAAATACCGCTACTGATTTTTAAATGGGTATTTTATTAAATTAAGCCTCTACAGTCTCCCACTTTCAAGTATAAAATCAAGGAAACATTTGATGAGGTTTTATAAGAACAATGCTGAAGTCTCTTTATGAAGCAGACAGTTTGATCTATTCAAAGGTATGATGTTCTACTGTTCCTGGCCAACAGAAAGTACATATGGTTTTCAGCCCCTTATTCTTGGGGGCCACACAGTGTGTGCATGGACCTTGTATGCCCCACTCTTCCAACCTAAAAATTAAATCTTAACCTTTTAGGAGACTATTTCAATCAATCAGTAAGTACTACAGGCCACAGTTTACACATTAACATACAATTAGATTTCCAGCAAAACTAAATATTCATGGTACACATTCCAAATCTCTGTATGAATGACCTCAAGTCAAAGTAACTATTATGAGTCAAATTCTTCCAGACAGTTTTTTTAATAAGACACTTAATAGAATAAAATGAAGTTCACTTATAAACTTCTTGCTTATTGAATTACTATTTTCATGGGCACTGAAAATTATGTTAGGCGTATCCTTAACTTGTATTATTTTTAAAGAAATTATCCGCATTTATAGAAACAGGAAATCCTAAGATCATAAAACAATATAAATAATGTGTCATAATTGCTGTCAGCAGCTGAACTTTATATAGTAAAGCTGCAGGGATAATCTAGATTTGGGTTATGGCTGTGCTTCATAAACCACATAGTGCCTTTGCTAAAAGTCACTCTGTCCACGCTGGATGATCTGCCAGTCAGCAGTATTACTGAGTGAACTCTTAGCACCATAATCATAGAACCCAAAGAGGTAAAGGAATGTTAGCCAGATCTAAAGTCTTCAAACCTGTTTGCCTGCTTACCACATAGTATGCAACAGTTTTTCTTTTTTTTTTTTTTTGAGACGGAGTCTCGCTCTGTCGCCCAGGCTGGAGTGCAGTGGCGCAATCCCGGCTCACTGCAAGCTCCGCCTCCCGGGTTCACGCCATTCTCCTGCCTCAGCCTCTCCGAGTAGCTGGGACTACAGGCGCCCGCCACCACGCCCGGCTAATTTTTTTGCATTTTTAGTAGAGACGGGGTTTCACCGTGGTCTCGATCTCCTGACCTCGTGATCCACCCGCCTCGGCCTCCCAAAGTGCTGGGATTACAAGCATGAGCCACCGCGCCCGGCCTCCAACAGTTTTTCAACCTTGTCTCCTTCCCTCCTTCCTCCCTCTACTAGACCCCAGCGTCAATTTTTGCCATCATTATGTCCATGTGTGCCCAATGTTTAGCTCCCACTTATAAGTGAGAACATGCGGTATTTGCAGTATTTGGTTTTCTGTTTCTGTATTAATTCACTTAGAATAATATCCTCCAGCTGCATTTACATGCTATAAAGGACATTACTTAATTCTTTTTAATGGCTGTGTAGTATTCTACGGTGTATATGTACCACATTTTTTTTTTTTTTATTTGAGACAGAGTTTTGCTCTTGTTGCCCAGGCTGGAGTGCAATGGCGCAATCTCAGCTCACTGCAATCTCCACCTCCCGGGTTCAAGTGATTCTCCTGCCTCAGACTCTCAAGTAGCTGAGATTACAGGCATGCGCCACCACACCCGGCTGGCTAATTTTGAACTTTTAGTAGAGATGGGGTTTCTCCATGTTGGTCAGGCTGGTCTCGAACTCCTGACCTCAGGCGATCCACCTGCCTCGGCCTCCCAAAGTGCTGGGATTACAGGCATGAGCCACAACGCCCGGCCGCTACATTTTCTTTATCCAGTCCACTATTGATAGACACCTGGGTTGGTACCATGTCTTTGCTATTGTGAGCAGTGCTGCAATGAACATGGGTGCACGTCTTTTTGGTAGAACAATTTATTTTCTTTTAGATATATACTCAGTAATGGGATTGCTGGGTCAAATCACAATTCTCAGTTCTTTGAGAAATCTGCAAACTGCTTTCCACAGTGGCTGAACTAGTTTACATTCACACCAGCTGTGTATAAGTGTTCCCTTTTCCCCCACAGCCTCCCTAGCATCTGTTTTTTGACTTTTTTATAATAGCCATTCTGACTGGTATGAGATGATCCCTCACTGTGGTTTTGATTTGCATTTATCTGATTAGTGATGTTGAGCATTTTTCATGTTTCTTGGCCACTTAAAAAAAAAAAAATTTCCTCTTTTAAGAAATGTTCATGACTTTTGCCCACTTTTCAATGGGGATATTTTTTGCTTGTTAAGTTCCTTATACATTCTGGATATTAGACCTTTGTTGGATGCATAGTTTGTAAATATATTCTCTTATTCTGTAGGTTGTCTGTTTACTCTGTTGATAGTTTCTTTTGCTGTGCAGAATCTTTTAGTTTAATTAGATCCATTTGTCAATTCTTGCTTTTGCTGCAACTGTAAAGCTGGTATTTTAAAATAATTCCATCTCTTTTAAATGCATCCAAAGAAAGCTAAAAGCCACAGCAATTTCATACCCGTCATCATCCATTTACAAAAACTTATGAAAAGTCCTTCATTCTACTTCTCCCACATAATATTATCCTAATTTAATATATTTCATCCTGGTGAGTTAATTTTTTTTTTTTGAGACAGGGTCTTGCTCTGTCACCAGGCTAGATAGACTACAGTGGTACCATCACGGTTCACTGCATCTTCAACCTCCCAGGCTCAAGTGATCCTCTCACCTCAGCCTCTGGAGTACCTGGGACTACAGGAAGATGCCACCATGCCTGGCTAATTTTTTTTTTGTAGAGATGAGGAGGTCTATGTTGCCCAGGCTGGTTTCAAACTCCTGGGCTCAAGCAATCCTCCCTCCGCAGCCTCCCAAAGTGCTAGGATTACAGGTGTGAGACACCACATCTGGCCCCAGTAAGTCATTTCTCTTTTTTTTTTTTTTTTTTAGATGGAGTCTCACTCTGTCGCCCAGGCTGGAGTTCAATGGCGTGATCTCAGCTCACTGCAACCTCCACCTCCCAGGTTCAAGCAATGCCTCAGCCTCCCGAGTAGCTGGGATTACAGGCGTGCACCACCACACCCAGCTAATTTTGTATTTTTAGTAGAGATGGGGTTTCCCCCATGTTGGCCAGACTGGTCTCTAACTCCTGACCTCAAGTTCCACCCACCTTGGCCTCCCAAAGTGCTGGGATTACAGGCATGAGCCACCGCCCAGCTAGTCCCAGTAAATCATTTCTTATAATACCGAAATATGCTTCTTAAAATTATTGTTTTAATTCCCTGTGACTATAAAGCTTTTCCCAATTTTTTTGTTTTGAAAATATTCAAGTCATCATAAAAGTTGAAAGAATATTACAATGGCCAGGCACAGTAGCTCATGCCTTTAATCTCAGCACTTTAGGAGGCTGAGGCACGAGGATCACTTGAGCTCAGGGGTGCAAGTCTAGCCTGGGCAACACAGGGAGACCTTGTCCCTACAAAAACTTTAAAAATTACCTGGGAGTGGTGGTATATGCCTACAGTCCCAGCTACTCAGGAGGCTGAGGCAGGAGGATCACCAGAGCACAGCAGTTCGAGGCTGTAGCGAGCCATGATCACATCACTGCAGTTCAGCCTGGCAATGGCGCGAGACAGTGTCTCAAAGAAAAAAAAAAACAACTAAAACCTATTTTTGAAAACAAAAAGTACACTTCTGCCAGTATGGCTCAATCTTTTCCAAAACAGCTTTACCTTGTACTTCAAGTGTATTTTGTCAAAACCTAAAGCTGCAGATTAGCTTATTTGATGTGTAGAAAACATATACCATGTAACCTAACTGGCAAACGCAGTTTTCATTATTAAACTAACCAACCAAATTGAACGGTCAAAAAAAGGCTCATGCCTGTAATCCCAGCACTTTGGGAGGCCGAGGCAGACGGATCACGTGAGGTCAGGAGTTCAAGACCAGCCTGGCCAACATGGCAAAACCCCATCTCTACTAAAAATACAAAAATTAGCCAGGTGTGGTGGTGAGCACCTATAATTCCAGCTACTGGGGAGGCTGAAGCAGGAGAACCGCTTGAACCTAGGAGGTAGAGGCTGCAGTGAGCCAAGATTATGCCACTGCACCCCAGCCCAGATGAAAGTACGAGATTGTCTCAAAAACTAAAAAATAGTTAAAAATAAAAATAATTTTTAAAAAAAATTTTTTTAAAAACAATCTTTCCTTTAATCGTGGTTTGTTTCCCAGAATGTTTCAGAATATGCAAGGTATGAAAATAACCTGGAAGTGAAAAATTGGGAAACACTGCTCTAGACGACCAAAAATAAAAGTCATCCAGTAATCTTAATCATTTTATTCTTAACTTGAATCTAAATAGTTAGCCATGATGTCTCATTCCCAAGGCCAGTTCAGAACCACTTGGATTTGGAATATAGGCTTCATAAGATTACATATTGTTCACCATCACCACCACCCAGGATACACAATCACAGATTACCTAAATCAGAAGGGTTACAGAAACATGGGTCCTACTTACACCTATCCACTACACATACTCTGGCAATGGAGGAGGGAACCTAGAAGGCAACTGAAAATGTTCTTGAACTAAAAAAAAAAACAAACACTGGATCACAGCAGAACCACCCCTCTACCACCAAAGTTCACAATTCTCAGGAACGCCTGAACAATCTAAGTGCAAACCAATACAAACCAAGTAGTTCAAATATATCAAGAGCTTTGTCTTCCTTAAGCAGGTACTTGACAGCAGCATACAATTATATACCATCTCTTTTCCTTTTATGGTACTGAAATAAGTACTACAGAGCAGGGTTTTTCAACATCAGCACTACTGACCTTTTGGACTATATAATTCTTATAATTTAATGTTTCTGTGCATTTTAGGATGTTTAGCAGCATCGTGATCTCTACCCACTAGATGCCAGGAACAGCTCCCCAGTGAAGACCAAAAAAATCTTCAGAAATTCACAAATGTCCTCTGGGACACAAAATTGCCCCCGATTTAAAGTGCACGCACACATACACACACACACACACACACACACACACAGCTACAGAGGGTTCATGAAAAGCAAGTTAAACGATATGACCTACCTATCAGGAACACAGGGGAAAGAAAGATAGGAAAGGTTGGCAGAATAAATGGATGAAAAAGCAACAATTGCCTTTTCTCATTCCCCTAAAAGTATTCTTTAAAAAAAAAAAAAAAGAAAAAGATAGACTCGCTGCAGTATCTCTGAGTACTTACCTGGGAGGAGGGGAGGGAAGAAGGGAGAGGAGGGCCTGGGAAGCTTCATTATTAATTTACTAACCGCCCTGCTAGCTCTGTCCTCCTATTTTTCTTTTAACCTTAATCTTATAGTGATAATCCATAGCCTAAGTAAAAGGTTAACCAAAAACAGGTAAAACAAACAAAATGGAAGAGAAACTCAAGTACTAGGAAAGTAAATAAATGCTAGCTAAGAAGGAAAGGCAACTTAACACACAAGGATGTATGTCCCACCAGAACTTTAAACACCACATACCCCAAAGTAATAACAATTCATTGAGCTGAAAGGGCCTCTGGAGATAAGTGCAGAGTGTCTTGCTCAAGATCGCAATGCTAGCCAGAGATTATTTTAATAAGATTTTGGGTGTTAATACAAATTCATAAAGAAAATTTGAGCCTGGGCAACATAGCAAGACCACATCTCTACAAAAAATAAAAATAAAAATTAGCTGGGTGTGGTGGCACACACACCCATAGTCCCAGCTACTTAGAAGGCTGAGGCAGAGGAATCACCTCCTTGAGCCCAGGAGATCGAGGCTGCAATGAGCCATGACTGCCACTATCCACAGCCTTGGGAAACAGAGTGAGACCCTGTCTCCAAAAAAAAAAAAAAAAGGGAAGAAGGAAAAAGAAAGAAAATTTGGCATACAGTGGAAGAAAAAAATCCACCAATCCAACACCCAGATAGTAATCATTAATACCATTGTAGTATGTTTCCTTTTTAGTTCTATTTAGGAAAATATCTGGAAAAGGCAAAGGAGACAGGAGAGTTGGCGAGGTTGAAGGTACACCCTCAGAAGAGAAACAGCTCTGTGAAGATGCAAGCTCCAGCAACTGACTTCCCGAGGAATGAGCTTCATTCAATTAGAGGGCTGCCCTGCTGCTTCAATCAGGGCCTGTAAGGGCCCTTTTGCAGTGTTGACGATACCTGGTGCTTAGCCCCACTGCAGCAGCTGCCCAAGTGAGCTTCTCAAAGAGAAAAACGGGACACATAAAAGCCCACTTAAGGGTAGCATTTCTAGGATGTATCAGTGTACAAATTGAAAGAGACTAAAATAAAAAGCTGAAGTTTGTGTTAAGGTCGCATTAGCAGTAATTTTTAATTTTTAAAATTTCTAAACATTTCCCCGTGTTTAGATCATTATAAATATCACTTAATGACTACTAATAACCAAATAAATAAAGATACCACAATATACCTACCATTCTATAAGTAGATATATAAAATGTTTCTAATTTCTTGGTATTATGGATCTCCTTGGTCCTGTAAGTATTCAGAACACTCTATCCTTAGAACACAGCCCCAGAAGTATAATTACTAGGCTTAAGAGCTTTAACACTTTTATAACTCCTTTCTAAAAAAGCCAGTAGGACTATACATTCTTTTCAGCAGTTTCCCCGTTGGCACCACCATTCTCCAGCAGCCAGTATTAAAGCCAATTTTGATTCCTCTGTACTGAAGTTCAAGGGCAGAGACTGTATCTTACCCACAGTGTTCACCCCTCCTCTTTCCAGTTGCCTGGAATAGAGGTGGCACTATATAAATATTTCTTGAGAATGATGAACTCTTTTACTTAACAAATATTTGGTGAATATCCACTACGTACCCGGACTTTTCTGGACACTGAGGATATAGAAAAAAACAAACAAAAAACCCTGCTCTCAAAGACCATAGCAATAAACAAAGTAAATTATATAGTATACTTAACCCTTGAACAACGTTGGGGTTAGGGGCCCTGTCCCCACCCCCTGCGCAGTCACAAATCTGCATACAACTTTTGGCTCCCCCAAAACTTAACTACTAATAGCCTACTGTTGACTGGAAGCCTTATGGATAACATAAACAGTTGATTTAACACATATTTTGTGTATGTATTATATACTGTATGCTTACAATAAAGCTAGAAAAAAATGTTAAGAAAATCATAAGAGAAAATACATTTACAGTACTGTATTTATTAATACCTTAAGTTTATGTCATCTGTTTACAAGTTACAGACCTCGATCTACAGTATGTATAAAGCAATTCAACTTTTTCTGGTATTATCATGACTTTTTTCTTCTTCGGAGCATCACTAGTGGCACTCTGTATGAGTCCCATGGTGTTGCAAGGTTTATGGTATCACACTAAATACAAAGAAAAATACAAGAGAACCTCAAGAGATCAATTTTTATGGTGATATGAATTTACTGAAGGGACAAACTGCTCACGCAGAGATGATTAGCGTCACACAATGTTTTAAGCAGATACTTGCAACATTTGAGCTCACTGCAATAGAAAAGAAGATGGCTATAAAATTATTACAGTCGTATACACTAGTTAACTTTATGCAGTTATGATTTAATACTACATTTCTCTCAACTGCAAATGGCTCCATGTCCTGTCTATAGTGTTTGTGTGCATAAGTTTTGATAAATTTTACCTTTTACAATAGATATGTGTTTCTTTTATGGTAGCAAATGATAAAGCTGACTAGTATCTACATATATTTTATGCATTTATAACATACCTTTTTCTTAATTTCTTTTTGATATTTCTTCTGCAAAACTTTTTCAAACTGTTACAAGTCTCCAAAAAGTTTTCCAATATATTTACTGAAAAAACTCCACATATAAGTGGACCTACATAGTTCAAACCCATGTTGTTGAAGGGTTCTTTGAGAGAATATTAGTGAGGTAGGGGTAAGAAACACTGCAATTTAAAATAGGAAGCTCAAGGAAGATGGCATCTGAGCAAAGACAACAGAGATGAGGGAGGAGGTAATGTGACTATCTAGAGGAAAAGTATTCCAGGCAAAGGGAGCAGCAACAGCAAAGGACTGAAAGAGTGTGTTTCACTGTGTTCAAAAGTGCAATGAAGCAGGTATGGCTGGAATGGAAACAGCAAAGTGATCAAAGAGACCATGAAGGACTTTACAGGATACTCTAAGACTTGAGCTTCTAGTCAGATTGAGACAGATCCCTGAAGACTTCTGAGCAGAACTGTATGAGCTGACTTCTGTTATAAAGGATCCTTGCTAATATTTTGAGAAAAGACTACACTCAGCCAGGGTAGAAACAGACTAGTTAGGAAGCTAATGATAAACTAGGCAATAAACCAGGACAATGGTGTTGGTGGAGTGATGAGAAATGGTCGGACATGATGTATTTCAAAGGTAGAGCCAAAAGAACATACTAGTAGTCTGAAAGTGGAGTATGAGAAAGAGATGAATCAAGAGTAACTTCTAATCCAGTCCACCAGAGCTTAAAGGTAAAAATGTAAATAAAAAATAAACAATGACTCCCAAGACTTCTTTCCTGAACAGCTGAAAAGACAGTTGTGATTAACTGAGATAAAGGTTATGGGTCAAGAAGGTTGGAGGGGAGGGGAAGAAAGTAATCCTATCAATTTTGTGCATATTCATAGAAAGATCTCTATTAGATATCCAAGTGGAAATGTGGGTTAAGCACTTATACACACAAGTCTGGAGTCTGAGGAAAGAAGTTCAGACTGGGCTAGGTGCAGTGGCTCATGCCTGTAATCCCAGCACTTTGGGAGGCCGAGGTGGGCATATCACTTGAGGTCAGGAGTTCAAGACTAGCCTGGCCAACATGGTGAAACCCGTCTCTACTAAAAATACAAAAATTAGCTGCAGGTAGTGGTGTATGCCTGTAATCCCAGGTACTCAGGAGGCTGAGGCAGGAGAATCACTTAAACCCGGGAAGTGGCGGTTGCAGTGAGCCGGGATCACACCACTGCATTCCAACCTAGATGACAGAGTAAAACTCTAGTCTCCAAAAAAAAAGAAGTCTAGCCTGGAAATAGAAATTTGGGAGTCTGGGAGTCCTCATCATATAGGTTGGTTATATTTAAAGCCATTAGGTTGGATGAGATCACCAAAGGCGTAACTGTAGATGATAATCAACAGGACTCAGCCTTGAGGTACTCTAATATTAACAGGCCATCACAGTTAAACTATGTGCAATTAGTTACTCCATAAAAAATAGATTATAACTATACATCTTTGGTCAATTGATTTTTGACAAGGTTACCAAGCCATTCAATGTTGAACAGGCTCTTCAACAAATGATGCTGAGACAACTGGATTTCCACACGGAAAAGAGTGGAGTTGGACCCCCTTCTCACATCATTTACAAAAATTACCTCAAAATGGATCAAAGACATAAGAGCTGAAACCATAAATCTTTTAGAAAAAAAATACGAACAGATTTTCATAAGCCTAGAGTTGCCACAGGATTCTTAGATATGACACCAAAAAGCCAGGCGTGGTGGCTCACGCCTATAATCCCAGCCCTTTGGGAGGCTAAGGCAGGTGTATCACGAGGTCAGGAGTTCGAGACCAGGCTGGCCAACATGATGAAACCCCATCTCTACTAAAAATACAAAAATTAGCCAGGCATAGTGGCACGTGCCTGTAATCCCAGCTACTCAGGAGGCTGAGGCAGGAGAATCACTTAAACTTGAAAGGTGGAGGTTGCAGTGAGCCGAGATCACGCCACTGCACTCTAGCCTGGGGGACAGGGCTAGACTCCACCTCAAAAAAGAAACAAAAACAAAACGTATTAACTGTAATTTCATATATAATTTTAATATAATTATTAGCTAACATTATAGCTATACATCATTAGCTATAATTTTTCTAAAAAACATAAAACAACAAGCACTGGAGAGGAAGGAACATTGCTTGTAGGAATATAACATGGAGTTTACAACCAGCCTGGACAACATAGGGAAACCTCATCTCTATTTTAAAACTAAGGAATGTAAAATGGTACAGCCACTATGGAAAACAGTTTGGTGGTTCCTCAAAAACCTAAACATAAGGCTGGGTGTGGTGGCTCATGCCTATAATCCCAGTCCTTTGGGAGGCCAAGGTGGGCAGATCACTTGAGGCCAGGAGTTGGAGAGCAGCCTGGCCAACATGGTGAAACCACGTCTCCACTAAACATAGAAAAATTAGCCGGGACTGGTGGCGTACTCCTGTAGTCCCAGCTACTCGGGAGGCTGAAGCAGGAGAATCGCTTGAACCGGGGAGGCGGAGGCTGCAGTGAGCTGAGATCACATCATTGCACTCCAGCCTGGGCAACAGAGCAAGACTCCATATCAAAAAAAAAAAAAAAAAGGGTACATAGAATTACCACATGACCCAGGCCGGGCGCGGTGGCTCACGCTTGTAATCCCAGCACTTTGGGAGGCCAAGGCGGGCCGATCACGAGGTCAGCAGATCGAGACCACGGTAAAACCCCATCTCTACTAAAAATACAAAAAAATTAGCCGGGCGTGGTGGCGGGCGCCTGTAGTCCCAGCTACTCAGAGAGGCTGAGGCAGGAGAATGGCGGGAACCCGGGAGGCAGAGCTTGCAGTGAGCGGAGATTGCGCCACTGCACTCCAGCCTGGGCTTCAGAGCAAGACTCCGTCTCAAAAAAAAAAGAATTACCACATGACCCAACAATTCCACTCCTAGGAATATCCTCGAAAGAACTGATAATGTTCACTGCAGTGTTACTCACAATAGCTTAATTACAGAAGGCAGCAGAGAGTAGTGGCTAACAAGAGATGCTTTGGCATAAGACAGAGTTGAGTCCAACAATCTTCCACCTGGTAGCTATATGACTTTAGGAAAGTTGGTAACCTCCTCTAAGACACAATTTTCTCATGAATAAAATGAGATAATACATGAATCCAGCTCAAAGTGCTACCGTGAGTGCATTCCGCACTACCCACCTTCAGGCTAGCACTCACTCACTGAACAGCAGCAGAGCTGAGTCTAGATGTAACTCTGGAGTCTACTGAAGGCTTGCAACTTTCAGGGAAAGGCTTGGAGGGTAAATTAGGAAGCTTTTTGGTCAATTTTAGTTCCTTGGTTTGTACCTCCATGTTGGGGCTCAGTGATACCCAAAATATGGCATTTTGACATGCTGAATGAAGAAGCTCAATGAAGAAGCCTCAAGGTCTGACTTTCCTCCCTGCCCTCCTGATGCCCCCCACCATATCCCAAAGCCTTCATCTGCCTAAGTTCCAAACCCACCAAAACGAACAACTGCTTTTCTTCTCCTCCTGTAGGACCAAGAAGGTAACCACACCTAAACAGACCCTTCACAAGATAATGTACAAGTTAATCTCTGATCTCTGATCCATTATCCCTAGCAATCCTATCAACAGAATTCCTCTCCTCCCCCTTCCCATAACCTGTTTCACCAGGATGGTATATAAGCTTCTGAACTACATTGGGATGTGGGGAATCACTTTGTGGTTCGCCCCATGTACACATTAAATACATGTGTATATCTTTCCTCCAATTAATCCAGCAAATCTTCAGAGGGCAAAAGAGAAGTTTCCCTTGGTTCCTACATCCACACTTTGTTTTCTAAACAATAAACTAAATGCATTTAAAAGAATTATTAGTTTATGCTTTGGGGCACACAATGTATAAAGATGTAATTAGGTGAAATCAAACACTGAAAGAGGTGGGAATGGAGCTATAAAGGAGCAGAGTTTTTATATGTCAAAGTTAAACTGGTATAAATTGAAATTACAATATTTAGGATGTTCAATGTAATCCCCATGGTAACCACACAAAAAGTTAACTACAGAATATACTCAAAAGAAAATGAGATGTGAGCAGTGGCTCACACATGTAATCCCAGCACTTTGAGAGGCCGAGACATAGATCACTTGAGCGCAGGAGTTTGAGACAAGCTTGAGCAACATGGCAAAACCCGGTCTCTATTTAAAAATAAAATAAAATAAAAATAAGAAAATGCAAAGAAATGTTAACATTTCACTACAAAAAAAATCAGCTAAACAAAAAAATAGTAATGCAGGAAATAAGGAACAAAATGATATATGCCTATAGAAAACAAACAGCAAAATGACAGAGGTCCTTCTTTTTACTTTTTGTGTGTGACAGGGTCTCCTTCTGTCATCCAGGTTGGAGTGCAGTGACATGATCATAGCTCACTGCAGCCTCGATCTCCTAGGCTCAAGTGACCCTCCTGCTTCAGCCTCCTGAGTAGCTAAGACTAAAGGTGCGTGCCACCATGCCTGGCCAATTTTTTTTTTTTTTTTTTTAATTGTTTGTAGGAACACGGTCTCATTACGTTGCCCAGGTTGGTTCAAACTCCTGGACTCAAGTGATCCTCCCACCTCAGCTTCCCAAAGTGCTGGGATTACAGGAATGAAACACTGCACCTGGCCCTCCTTCCTTAACAGTAATTACTTTAAATGTAAATGGTTAAATGTTCCAATCAAAAGACTGGCAGAATGGATTAAAAGCACCTGATCCAACTACGTCCATCTACAAGAGACTCACTTTAGATCCAAAGACACAAACAGATTGAAGGTCAAAGGATGGAAAAAATATTCCACGCCAACAGTAACCAAAAGATAGCAGGGTGGTGACTATAAGACAAAATAGACTTTAAAACAAAAAAAGATTACAAGAGATAAAAGACATTATGTATTAGTAAGAGGTTCAATACAGCAAGAAGATATAATATTTATAAACATTTACGTATCTAATGATCATCAAAATGTACAATGCAAAAACCAACAGAACTGTAGAGAGAAACAGACAGTGCTACAATAATAGTTTCAGACTTCAATACACCCTCCATCCCCAAAAATGGATAGAACAACCAAAAAGAAGATAAGGAAATAGAGGACTTAACATAAACCAACTAGATCTAACAGACATATACAACACTCACTACCCAACGGCAGCAGCACACACATTGTTCTGAAGTGCCATGGGACATTTTGCAGGATAGACTATATGTTAAGCCACAAATTAAGTCTCAGTATATTTTAAAAGATAGATATCATACAAAGTATCTTCTCTGACCATAACAGATGAGTATGACCAATACAGATGAGTATACTGAGATACACAGAAGTTAAATCAGTAACCAATACAGATGAGTATACTGAAACACACGCAAGTTAAATAACTTGCCTAAAATTACAGTAGGTTGCAGAGCCAGGTTTCATAACCAGGCAATTTTGAAAAAGTAAGGTTAAGTAAGTTTTGAAAAGGGAAGATCGAGCCCCAAAAGTAAGATCAAGGAGTCAACAAAAACTTTTTTTAAATGATACATTTTATCTCAATTCAAAAGGAATTCTTTCCATAACCTACGGAAAGAATAAAAGCATGCTTTTGATTATTTGAAATTCTAATAATTACAAGCAATCAGTTATTTTCTCTTGTCAAATATACTCTTGTCAAATATACCAATGAAAGCCTAATGATATAAAACGTTTAAAGTGATAACTCTTCTATTGTAAATCAAAAAAGTAGTAAACAAAATTATGCACTTACGAATAATGGTTGGATTGAAATTCCACATAAACAAAAGAACACTTCTCATTTTAAAAGCACTAGGAAAGACAAACATCAACAATTACCAAGAAAGCACAAAGTGGGTAGTGCACACAAAAGGTCACAGTACACTATTGTTGGCAATACCAAAGATGGGTAGTGTTAAGGTAATTATGTGCAATTATTTCAAAATGTTAAGGATATCCAAATCACATAAGGCTCCAATCATGGCACAATGGTAAATACTCTGGAAGCCATTAATAGACAACTATGATAAATTGATTGTAAACTTGTATCATTAAAGTTGTTTGACAAAAATATCTGGCTTTTAACTCCCAGAACTTTACAGTACTGTTCTGTAAATGCTTCTTAGCTATGTAAAATAAAAAGGCTAACACATTAGTTTTTTGGATTTTGTTGTTGTTAGCAAAGAGCACATAGCAAAACAAATATACTACCTCCCAAAATGACAACTACAGCAAAAGACCATTACTAAGGAAGCTCTCCTCCAAGCAGCACTTCTCAAACATAGCTACAATTTAGAATCATATAGGGATCTTTAAAAAATACCAGTACATAACACCCACTCCAGACCAAATAAATCAGAGTATCTGGGGATGGGTACAAGTGTTTTAAAAAGTTCCCGAAGTGGGCCTGGCGCGGTGGCTCAAGCCTGTAATCCCAGCCACTTTGGGAGGCCGAGGCGGGCGGATCACGAGGTCAGGAGATCAAGCCCATCCTGGCTAACATGGTGAAACCCCGTCTCTACTAAAAATACAAAAAATTAGCCAGGCGTGGTGGTGGGCCCTGTGGTCCCAGCTACTCGGGAGGCTGAGGCAGGAGAATGGCGTGAACCTGGGAGGCAGAGCTTGCAGTGAGCCGAGACCGCCGCTCCACTCCAGCCTGGGTGACAGAGCAAGACTCCATCTCAAAAAAAAAAAAAAAAAAAAAAGTTCCCAAAGTGATTCTAATGTGTAGCCAGGGTTAACAATCACTATGACTATGCCAAGGAAGTCTAAGCCCTCCGTGTTATCATTTCATACAGAGCTTTTGTCCTTAATTGTCTGAAAAAGTATTCATTTTATTCAGCCAATTTGCAAACCAAGAGAGTAAAACAAATAGGACCCTTTAACTACTAAAAGGGGTATTAATTATAAGTACACTTAGCTAAACATGTTAGGCAAAAATCAAGGCAAAAGGATTCCATTAATAATGTTTTAGATAACAGGTACGTTCAATTAACATGTCAAATATGCCAATAAACAAACTATTTCCATTTTTCAAACCGTAGATAGACTTTACAAGTTGTGAAATGGTGCTATGCTTTCTGGTGTATTCAAGAGCCCACTAATTCCAAAACAGCCATGCTGAAACAACTGTCAACCTTAAAAACTGAAAGTCCCAAATGTGTTGCAGAAAACACACACAAAAAAACCTCAATAAAGATTAGTTAAACTGGGCCGGGCGCAGTGGCTCACAGCTGTAATCACAGCACTTTGGGAGGCCAAGGTGGGAGGATCCCTTGAGGTCAGGAGTTGGAAACCAGCCTGGCCAACATGGTGAAACTCTGTCTCTACTAAAAATACAAAAATTAGCCGGGCGTAGTGGCAGGCACCTGTATCCCAGCTACTTGGGAGGCCGAGGTGGGAGAATTGCTTGAATCTGGGAGGTGGAGGTTGCAGTGAGCCAAGATCATGCTATTGCACTGGAGCCTGGGCGACAGAGCGAGACTTCATGCCAAAACAAACAAAAAAAATTACTTAAACTGAACTTTAAGGTTGTGTAACTGCCAGAGCAAACCTTTTCATGCTTTCATGCACACAATATCTCTGAAAATACTGTCAGAAGTCTGAAATTCAAATGCATGCCTACATTTTTGTATTTGGCTACTTAACTGTTTCACAGGAAAACAAAATAAACTGAGCCTCAAAAACAAGTACTAAAATATGCTGTTGTGGCCAGGGCATGGTGGCTCACACCTGTAATCCCAGCACTTTGGGACGCCGAGGCAGGTGGACCAATTGAGGTCAGAAGTTCGAGACCAGCCTGGCCAACATAGTGAAACCTCATCTCTACTAAAAATACAAAAATAAGCCAGGCATGGTGGCTTGCACCAGTTTTCCTAGCTACTCAGGAGGCTGAGGCGCGAGAATCGTTTGAACACGGGAAGCAGAGGTTGCAGTGAGCCGAGAACATGCCACTGCACTTCAGCCTGGGCGACAGAGCGAGGCTCCATCTCAAAAAATAACAATACTCATATATGCTGTTGTGTTTCCCCAAAACTGTACTACTGGGGTCCTCATCTTTTATTTAAAATCCTAAAGAACAAATGTGCTTCAGAATTTTTCAGATTTTAGAAAGATAACATAGCGTTTATACTCAAACAGACCCTATAGGGTCTAAAATGCACCAATAACCAAACAAATTAATATTCCAAGACAGAATATAACTATTTCCTAAGTGAGATAAAGATTATTAAGTAGCCTCCTGTCAGTATAAGTCGGCAAATTATTTTGCAGCAAACTTCTGAAAAAAGTTCCTTATTCAGAGCTTTGAATGAAGCAGTAATTCAAGATTTCTCTTTCATATTCAAGATACTGCAACTGGGCTGCAGAATAAAGTCACTATGATTAAAACATCCTTTTAATACAACTGTAATCCTACAGAAACAACTCAAGTTATCAGGGTAAATCCAAGAAAAAAAGTCCAAGCGGTGACCAACAATTTTCATAATGATTAGAATAGCATTTAAGTGTTCACCTTAATTTTCATAACACAATTTTGAGCAAGAGCAAACAAATACATCAAAATATGAATATTGACTAAGGCAAGCCTGAAGCAGAGAGCCGGATGTAAAACAGGGGAAAACTGACACCCATAATAGTTCACCTAACTTTCTATCTAGCAGTATGGAAACCACACAGGGCTCTGAAGCCAAGCGACCAATGTTCTAATCCCAGCTCAACCATACAGGAAAATTACTTACATGTTCTACCCCCAGTTTCTTTACCTGTAAATGGAGATAATAATAGAACCTACCTCACTGCATTGCTGGAGTGTAGTGGCACGATCTCGGCTCATTGCAACCTCCACCTCCCAGGTTCAAGCAATTCTCCCTGCCTCAGCCTCCCGGGTAGCTGGGATTACAGGCGTCCACCACCACTCCCAGCTAACTTTTTGTATTTTTGTAGAGGCGGGGTTTCGCCATGTTGGCCAGGCTGGTCTTGAACTCCTGACTTTAGGTGATCTGCCTGCCTGGGCCTCCCAAAGTGTTGGGATTACAGGCCTGAGCCACCGTGTCTGGCCAACCTCACTGCATTTTTAAGAAGATTAAATAAAGTAAAAGTTGAAGTCCATGATTTACAAATAGTATTAATTCCCTCCACCTAAACTACCACCACTTTTTCAAAGACACTTATATGCTGAAGGGGGTCAAGTATGACTTGTTGGCAGGGCGTGGTGGCTCACGCCTGTAGTCCCAGCACTTTGGGAGCCCAAGGAGGACAGATTACTTGGTGTCAGGAGTTGGAGACCAGCCTGGTCAACATGGTGAAACCCCATCTCTACTAAAAACACGAAAATAAGCCAGGCATGGTGGTGCATGACTGTAATCCCAGCTACTCGGGAAGCTGGGGCAGAACTGCTTGAACACAGCAGGTGGAGGCTGCAATGAGTCAAGATCAAGCCACTGCACTCCACCCTGAGCAAAAGAGTGAGACTCTGTCTCAAAATAAATAAATAAATAAATAAATAAATAGTATGATTCTTCTATGAAATCAGGTGAATTTTATAATACAAAACTCACCACAAAAATACGACTTTCAAATTTCAAAAATCCATCCTGACACAGTGGCTCAAGTCTGTAAGCCCAGCTACTCGGGAGGCTGAAGCGAGAGGATGACTTGAAGCAAGTTCAAGACTAGCCTGGGCAAATGAGACTCTCCCCGCTTTTAAAAGAAAAAAAGAAAAACTTTAAAAATCCAATGTAGATTAAAAAATGATGGCTAATTTCTGAAATCAGGGCAGTTTCTCAAAACACTTTTTTTTATACCTCTGTTCTGTCTGATCAAAACACATACTGGCCAAACCCACCGACTACTCTCCCAATACCTTTTTGTTTTCTACACTACCAATTGCACACACCATGGCTGTTAGGTGAAAATAAACTACTGAAAAGTGGACCCTTTTAACTTGAAATACAACAATCACAAGAATGGCCTAGGTTTGCAGATAAGAAAAGCCATTACAGCATTAAGACTTCACTTATACACAACCACTGCCCAAAGAACCTACCCAATTTTTTTTTCCTTTTTCAACATCGAGGAAGAATCTACACAATTTAAATGCACTTAGGAAATAAGGCACAACAGTCCAAGATCCAAATTTCATAAACTACCCATTGAGTAAAAAAAGTATTAAGACTGGTAACTTTGGACAGATTTTTGCATCTAATGGATTTTTAAACTTATTGTCAAATGTACAAAATGATAGAATCCTTTGTTACTATTTATCCTAAATTTATTTTAGTTCTATTCCAAGTCAAGAATGTTAGTTTCCTGCAGATCACATGGGGCGGGGGGGGGAAAAAAGAATGTTACAGGACACTGAATCCATCTGAAAGTATAACAAGTTCTGAGCTGATTCAAGGCTTCACTGTTAACAACTTCCCCAAGTAGAGTATATAACCTGGACAACCTAGACCTCCGGCATACCCAATTGAAGAGAAGATATTTAAGCAAGTTAGCACAGCTCTTGTGCAACAGAAAGCTTTCCCTAAGTTGTTAATACTCAAAACCTACTCCTTACTGTTAACACTACCATAAATAACCCATTAGGCCCTCGCAGTTACATCAGCTTTAAGAATATCATCTGCCATATGTCCTAGTAGAGTGCAACAAATGGATGCAAACATTACCCAAACATCAAGTGAAATATGAAAAGAATCTGTTATTCTGTGCTTTAATTCGATGTTGTTTAATGTGGAAAGCAAATCGACCCACTACCTCAAAATTCCCTACAAGATTAATTAAACGAGACTTAATCCTTCATACTTGCACTTTTCCCGTCACAAACAGGAAACTCCAAAGAAAAGGAAATAGAAAAAAGCCTATTTTTGCTAAGAGGAATAATGGCATTGCTTCCAACCCCCACAGTGAGTGAACAAATGAAAAAGCAACGGGAGGAAGTGACGGGGGTAGGCGGTGGAGAGCTCGATTGGAGTCCTAAGCATGCCACCCGGCTCAGAGATGCCCTAAAACATCTGTTAAGAGCAGCTGCAACAGGGAAACGGGAGTCGGGGGAGGAGGGCCGCGAACTGGAGGGACTGAGAGTTGTGCCCGCACGTTCAGTCTCTTTCTTGGCCAACTCTTTGCTCACCTCCCAAGTCCCCATCCCGCTTCCTCCATAAAGAAAAATCCCCAATAAAAGCAGAGGCAGAGAAGACAAAGAGGCAGGAGGAGGCTGCAAGGAGCGTCCACAACAATGGAGAAGATGGAGCGAGCGAAACTCCTGAGGACAATGAAGGGAGGTGGAGAAGCGCCGAGGGAAATGCCGCTGACCCGGGCCCCGTCAGTGGCGGACGCTGGACACAGGCCGGGCCGCACCGTCCGTGTCACCCCGGACGCCACGGGCTGGGGCCGGGCAAGCGGGCGCCGCAGGGCCTGGGGGCGCTGGCGGGGCCTGCGCGGGTGCGCGGGCAAAGGCCGGCGGGACTCACCGGCATTCTGATCTCGGGGCCAGAGGTAGTATGTCGCCGGGATCACGATGAGCCCCACGAAGGAGGTGAGGAAGTAGAAGAAGGTGTTCCCACTGTCATCGTACTGGAACTGCTGCCCGGCCATGGCACCCCCTCCTCCGCCTCGCTCTTCTCACCGCCGCCGCCACGACCACGCTCTGCACTCCCGCTCCCAAAGCCCCGGCCCGAGTGGCGTAGCTTGGACGCTGCCGCCGCCGCCTCTCCTCCCAGCCCCCACGCCACTCTCACGGACACGCCGCCGCCACCGCTGCTGCTGCCGCCGTCGCCAGCTCTCGCGAGAGGAGATAGTTCCCGCCCCGCTCAGTTTTCCCTCCCCCTGCGTGTCCCCATCGCGCTCGCTAAGGGAGACGTGGCTAGCTCAACGGTGGAACTCGGCGAGGTCTCGCCCTTAGCCCCGCCCTAACGTCAAAGCCCCGCCCCCCTAACTCCTCCCCTAGAGCCCCGCCCCTAACCCCTCCGCCGCTCAGTTTCCCAGCGCCCCACGCCGGATTCCGGGGGTCGGCTTATAGGATCCCAACGAAGGCTTCCCGCTGGAGCAGCGGCCGCGGGCGGTTCACCTGGCTGCGCAGGGATCCCAGATATTCAGAGAAGAGCTGAGGCTTAGCCTGTCCTGCCCTCTCGATAATTCCCCTGGTTGATCATGTTTCCTTGGATTCTGGATCTGCTCCTCCAGCCCCCATATTTTGGAAACAAGTGTCATTTAGAATAGGGGGTGGGAGGCCGGGCACAGTGGCTCACACCTGTAATCCCAGCACTTTGAGAGGCCGAGGCAGACGGATCATGAGATCAAGAGTTCGAGACCAGCCTGACCAATATGGTGAAACCCACTCTCTACCAAAAATACAAAAATTGGCCGGACGTGGTGGCGCGCTCCTCTGTCTCAAAAAAAATAATAATAATAAGGGATGGGGAGGTGTGGGTTGCAGGAGGTGTGGGTTGCAGCTGTGTTTTCAAAGCAATGTTTACTATCTGGCCAGGCGCAGTGGCGGAGCTTGCAGTGAGCCGAGATCACGCCACTGCACTCCAGCCTGGGTGACAGAGCGAGACTCCGTCTCAAAAAAAAAAAAAAAAAAAAACTAGCCGGTTGTGGTGGCACGCGCCTGTAATCCCAGCTACTCAGGAGGCTGAGGCAGGAGAATCGCTTGAACTCGGGAGGCGGAGGTCGCAGTGAGACCGGATCGCTCTCCACTGGGCGACAGATTGGAATCTACGCTGTGCCCATCTTGCAGATGAAGATTTCCCCAAGCCGTTACAGATGGTTCCCTACCCATTCCAGAGCTGCTAATTATAACCACCAGCTTCAGGCGGTAGGCTGAGACCTTTATTGCTTTGTGTCATTTAATCATCAGTAAACCCCATGGAATAAAGCAAAGTATGTCCGCTCTATAAATGAGAAAAGTGAGGCTCAGAGAGACTGCCCAAGGTCCCTCACAGTAAGAAAATGTCTGAGGATTCAAACCCATATCATTTTGACGCCACAAAGCCAGTGTGCCCTTGACCCTCCATCGCCCAGGACCTTAACATTTCCTGACAGTGACTGGCATTCTCCCCGGGGGCTGTGAGCAGGAACCTGCATTTCAGGGATGGGCAGTGGCGGGAGCAGTCGCTCTCGGGAGCCTCTCCCTCCCCTGGCTGTGGGACCAGAGGCTGGTGTCTGCGGAGCTGGGAACTGGGCTTCTGCCCTGATCTTGGAACAACCCCACGGTCCAGCGGCAGCTGTGGCTGGGATCTGTCCCAGAGTCCATTGCCCCTCTCTGGGTTAAAAGGATAGCCTACCTGGTTGCAGAGATTGAAAGGACTAATTGTGAAAATGCTTTTCAAAGGGGAAAATGTGTAATATGCAAATATCAAATATTACACTATATTTTAAAGACTCATTTTAATACTTTATACTCTGTTAACTAAATGCATTATAATATTCCTTCCATTGTTGGAGGAAAAATCTGGTTGCTCATTGTCTTTTATTTCATGTCTTCAAAACTAGTATCTATCGTAATCAGTAATGCTTTCCTTAATAATAGATTGTGTTTATACGTATTCTCTCTTTGCTTCAAATTTCCTATCTACTCACTTTGAAAGGAAATTTCTGAAATTCATTTCTATGCATTTTCCCCCACTTTTTTTCTGCACAAAGTTTCAAAACTATATTATAGGTGAAAAAATAAAACCAAGAAATGAAGGGAAAGTTGAACTATGAAATCAACATAGCATTGTGATCTCCCAAGGCTGATATACCCAGAGTGAACAATTTGCCTTGCTACAGAAAATTAGTCACAGACTTGTCTCAGCTGAAGTGAGCAGGATCCTGAAGTTCCTTTTGTTTGTTGAGTATGTTATTAAGTCTTCCTGGGTTTTAATAATGTTGAACTGTTTTTTTATTACTCCTATTATGTTTTACTTGGCATTTGTTTAAAGATAATACATCAGTTTTGTAACCTTGTAGCAATATAAGTTATTGATGATAAATACTCCCCTTCTTTCTTTCTGCAGGAATAATATTTTCACTGCAGCTTTGGGGTCATGCCTAAAAGTGGCTTGAACCAAATTGAAATAGCAATTTGAAAAAACCCTAGATCAATCTAAAATGTTATTTTTTTTAACCAAACCATGTACAAGATTTGAAACTGTATCCTCTATCTTCAAAAGTATACATATAACTTATCCTAGAACTTAATATTACTGAACACAGATAACCTCAGACCACCCAAATATTCTCCAAAGCAAATCTTAATCATACCTTTAATTAATTTCATCACAATTTCTGATTCACATTTTTTTTTTCGAGACAGGGTCTCATTCTGTTGCCCAGGCTGCAGTGCAGTGGCGCATTCTTGGCTCACTGCGGCCTCTGCCTCCAGGTTCAAGTGATTCTCGTGCCTCAGCCTCCCGAGTCGCTGGGACTACATGTGTGCACCACCACACCCAGCTAAGTTTTGCATTTTTAGTAGAGACAGGGTTTCACCAAGTTGGCCAGGCTGGTCTCAAACTCTTGACCTGAGGTGATCTGCCCACCTCGGCCTCCCAAAGTGCTGGGATTACAGGCATTAGCCACCATGCCCAGCAGATATTTTTACCTAATAAAATTGTTACAAGAAATTATTTTAGTGAGATATTTAATAAAAGTAAATTAATATGGCTGGGCGCCATGGATCACATTGAAGACCAACCTGGCCAATATGGTGAAACCCTATCTCTACTAAAAATACAAAAATTAGCCGGGCATGGTGGTGGCGCCTGTAAGCCTAGCTACTCGGGAGGCTGAGGCAGGAAAATCACTTGAACCCAGGAGGCAGAGGTTGCAGTGAGCCAAGATCACGCCACTGCACTCTAGTCTGGCCAACAGAACAAGACTCCATCTCAAAAAAAAAAAATTGGAAGAAGCAAAGCTACAGACATAACTTGTCTTTAGTCTAACAGCATATATTTAAAGGCATTTAGGCCTGTAATCCCAGGACTTTGGGAAGCCAAGGCAGGCGGATCACTTGAGGCCAGGAGTTAGAGACCAGCCTGACCAACATGGTGAAACCCGGTCTCTACTAAAAATACAAAAATTAGCCGGGCATGGTGGCGGGTGCCTGTAATCCCAGCTACTCAGGAGGCTGAGACAGGAGAATCACTTGAACCCAGGAGGTGAAGGTTGCAGTGAGCTAAGATCGTGCCATTGCACTCCAGCCTGGGTGACACAGCAAGACCATGTCTCAAAAAAAAAAAAAAAAAAAGCATTGGGCATCTTAGTATTTATCTCTACATTTTCCCTGTAGAAAGCCTGACTATTTTGGGGTTCCTTTTCATACTTTGCTTTTTCCTTAGAGTGACTCTTTCCTTCTTTGTAAGTCATCTTTTTTTTTTTTTTTTTTTTGAGACAGAGTATCCCTCTATAGCCCAGGCTGGAGTGCAGTGGTGCAATCTTGGCTCACTGCAACCTCCCCTCCCCAGTTCAAGCAATTCTTCTGCCTCAGCCTCCCAAGTAGCTGGGACTACAAGCATGCACCACCACACCCGGCTAATTTTTTTGTTTGTTTGTTTTTTTGTTTTTTTTTTTTGAGACGGAGTTTTGCTCTTGTTGCCCAGGCTGGAGTGCAATGGCAAAATCTTGGCTCACTGCAACCTCCGCCTCCCGGGTTCAAGCAATTCTCCTGCCTCAGCCTCCCAAGTTGCTGGGATTACAGGCGCCTGCTACCACGCCCAGCTAATTTTTTGTATTTTTAGTACAGACAAGGAGTCACCATGCTGGCCAGGCTGGTCTCGAACTCCTGACCTCTAGTGATCCATCCGCGTCAGCCTCCCAAAGTGCTGGGATTACAGGCACGAGCCATCGCTCCTAGCCAGTCATCCTTATACTACATTTTTGACTTAAATTTATACATAACAAAGTATATTTCTGTAGCCATAATCAACATTATTTAATTATCTACTGGTGGAGTTAGCTTCAAAGAAACTGGAAGGAACCAAATTATGATTAAATAAGGGCACACAGTTACTTCCAGTCTTCTTCCCTTTCCCCCATGCTACAGTAGAACATAACCTTTACTGCCAAAGCCTAGAAAATTATCTTTAATGTGAAACCCGAGTTTTAAGGTTATCTTTAATGTTATACCAGAGATTTTTTTCATTAAGAGGCTAAATCGCTTCTGATACAAAGTAACCAATCCTGCTTAAGACAACAGTAACATCAACAAAGTAATGTTTGTACAACACTTAACGATTTACAAAAATCTTCCAAAACATTATTCCAATTGAAATTTCAAATCATGACCATATGTTGGAACTTTGACTAGGTAAAAGGTATTAAATCATTGCAATCCTTTTATTTCCTGACCCACTAAGGCCCTTCAGACCCAACAAAACTACAATCTCCTATCTGGAGAGAATGTAGAGAGGTATGAGTTGGAAAAACAGCAAAACTAGTTTAAGGTCAACCATGAAAACAATCCTAAAAGAGGAATTGAGGGCTGTGGTTTTCCTTTGGTATTGGAAGCAGGTTTGTATTTTGACTTCTTTCTTTTTATGAGTATGTTGGACTTGTTAATTTTTGTGGGTTTTTCGTTTGTTTTGTTTGTTGTTTGTTGTGGGGTTTTTTGGTAGAGAGAGTGCCTCGCTGTGTTGCCCAGGCTGGTCTTGAATTCTTGTACTCAAGCCATCCTCCTGCCTTGGCCTCCCAAATTGCTGGGATTGCAGGCACAAGCACTGTACCCAACCTATTGTTCTTTTTCTATCCCTGCTTTTGTGATTATAAAGCTGAGAATTTTTTGCACTAAAGCCAGTTGTCAGAGATACATCAACAAACTCAGGTCATTCCTTTATGAATTAATTTTGTACATTACCAGTTGCTATAGTTTGAATGTGTCCCCTCCAAAATTCAGGTGTTGAAACTTAATTGTCAATGTTGTAGTATTAAAAGGTGGGGCCTTTAAGAGATGATTAGGCCATGAGGCTCCTCCCTCATAAATGGGATTAAGATCCTTATAAAAGAAACTTCATGAAATGTTAGTGTTTGAGTGTCTTGCCCTTCTCCTCCTGCCATGAAGATACAGCAGTCCTCCCCTCTGGAAGATGCAGCAACAGGGCACCATCTTGGAAGCAGAGTCCATGCCCAACACTAGACACTGAACCTGCCAGTGCCTTGATCTTGGACTTCCCAGCCTCCAGAACTGTGAGAAATACATTTTGGTTCTTTATAAATTATTCAGTGTCCAGTATTTTGGTGTAGCAGCACAAACAGACTAAGATGCCTACATATGTAAAGTGCTTTAATGAAAAAATAATGATTGACACTACACGTTATGCCATAAAATAGCACTTACTGAAATTTCCCACCCAGATCAAAATATACCTTGGGAGAGTGGTCATAAATAAATAGAAGAATTCACTGGGAAATTTCAAAGGTATATATTTGAGTAAGAAGAAAGAAAACTCTCAGTAAGGATTAAAACAAGCTTTAGGGAAGATATCAATTATCTTGTGTCAATCATTTTGTTGAAAAACAAATACTGTGAGTCAAAGCTTATAAAATTAGAAGTCTCTGGCTGGGCACGGTGGCTCAGGCCTGTAATCCCAGCACTTTGGGAGGCCAAGGCGGGTGGATCACGAGGTCAGGAGATCGAGACCATCCTGGCTACCATGGTGAAACCCCGTCTCTACTAAAAAATACAAAAAAAATTAGCCGGGCGTGGTGGCGGGTGCCTGTAGTCCCAACTACTCAGGAGGCTGAGGCAGGAGAATGGCGTGAACTCGACAGGCGGAACTTGCAGTGAGCCGAGATAGCACCACTGCAGTCCTGCCTGGGCGAAAGAGCAAGACTCCGTCTCAAAAAAAAAAAAAAAAAAAAAATTAGAGGTCTCTTATCAAGAAAAGAATATATCTGTGGGACTAGGTATGAAATAAAAAAAGAATAAAAATTATGATTTTAAAATTAGATACAAAAGTTAATATTTGAGGGAGAGAAAAGAAAGAAGTTAATATTTATTTCTAATATATTCTTTTTTTTTTTTTTTGAGACAGAGTCTTGCTCTGTCGCCCAGGCTGGAGTGCAGTGGTGCAGTCTCAGCTCACTGCAAGCTCTGTCTCCCGGGTTCACGCCGTTCTCCTGCCTCAGCCTCTCTGAGTAGCTGGGACTACAGGCGCCCGCCACCACGCCCGGCTAATTTTTTGTATTTTTAGTAGAGACGGGGTTTCACCGTGGTCTCGATCTCCTGACCTCGTGATCTGCCCGCCTCGGCCTCCCAAAGTGCTGGGATTACAAGCATGAGCCACCGCACCCGGCCTATTTCTAATATATTCTAACTGCTATCAAAGTTTGTTTTCTACAAACAAGAATTCTTATAAATTATATTTTGCATGATTTCTATTTTTTTAAATATGAGGCATTTGTTATTGTATACACTGCATATTTGTTATCTGAAAGGGGTCCCATTCCAGACCCCAAGACAGGGTTCTTGGACTTCTTCCAAGAAAGAATTCAAGGTAATTCCACAGAGTAAAATGAAAGTAAGTTTATTAAAAATGTAAAGAAACAAAAGAATGGCCACTCCGGCCAGGCGCGGTGGCTCACGCCTGTAATCACAGCACTTCGGGAGGCCAACGCGGGCGGATCACAAGGTCAGGAGATCTAGACCATCCTGCCTAACACGGTGAAACCCTGTCTCTACTAAAAATACAAAAAATTCGCTGGGCACGTTGGCGGGCACCGGTAGTCCCAGCTACTCGGGAGGCTGAGGCAGGAGAATGGCAAGAACCCGGGAGGCGGAGCTTCGAGTGAGCTGAGATAGCACCACCGCAATCCGGCCTGAGCTAAAGAGCGAGACTCTGTCTCAAAAATGAAAAGAAAAAAAAAAAAAAAAAAAAAAGACTACTTCATAGTCAGAGCAGTGGCATGAGCAGTGGCATGGAATGCTTGACTGAGTATACTTATGGTTATTTCTTGATTGTATGCTAAACAAAGTGTGGCTTATTCATGAGTTTTTCGGTATTGGGGTGGGGAGTTCCTAGAACTGAAGGTTCCTCCCCTTTTTAGACCATATAGGGTAACTTCCTGACATTGCCATTTCATTTGTAAATGGTCATGACACAGGTGGGAGTGTATTTTAGCATGCTAATGTATTATAATTAGCATATGAGTAGTGAGGACAACCGTAGGTCACTTTCATTGCCATCTTGGTTTTGTTGGGTTTGGCAGGCTTCTTTACCGCTCCTGTTTTATTATCGGGGTCTCTGTCACCTGTATCTTGTCGACCTATCGCATCCCGTGACTGAGAATGCCTAATCTAGGAATGCAGCCCAGCAGGTCTCAGCCTCATTTTACTCAGCCCCTGTTCAAATGGAGTCGCTTTGGTTTGAATGCCTCTGACATATTGATAAGTTTCTATTTGACTAAAGCTCAGTCAAGAGAACCAAATCCTTAGCTTATAATTTTAGTATGTGATAAGTGGAAGAATTTTCAGAGCAGTTTCTGACTCAGTACATTTCAAACAACGTTTCTCCTCCACAGCCTACATACTTCAGGTGCCAGACCCCATGGGATATATTCATAATGCGAATCTAAATGTATCACACCTTAATGTTGAGACAGCCAGGTGGGAGGGGGTCCCTGGCAAAACTCCAACCAGCAAGCGCTGGGAATGTGCACTGGGGTGGAGGTACAGATTCCTGGCCCCTTCTCTTCCTGTGTGGAATCTGGGATTCTAACGGGAGGCGGGAAACTCACCAGCAGGGACTCTGGCTTTGTGGAGGATCCCTGTTCCCCCCTTTTTTTTCCCTTTCAACCAATAAAGCCCTGCTTTACTCACCCTTCAAACGGCCTGCAAGCCTAAACTTCTGTGGCTGTGGGACAAATACCCTGTCTTTAGCTTAAGGAAAAGTCCTGCAGCAATGTTACAAAGCTAGATGAGTTTGCCTCATGGGGGAAGGAGCATTCCTGGAAGTGGCAACAACTATAAGTGAAAGTAACTGTAAACAACTTAAAGATAGCCCCGTAACTCCACAGGAATGTGTAGCTGGAGTCAGGATAGCATTCTCAGCTCTGAAGGCTAACATAAGATTAGCATAGACTTGGCCGGGTGTGGTGGCTCATGCCTGTAATCCCAACACTTTGGGAGGCCGAAGTGGGTGGATCATGAGGTCAGGGGTTCGAGAACAGCCTGGCTAATATGGTGAAACCCTGTCTCTATTAAAAATACAAAAATTAGCCGGACGTGGTGGCGCACACCTGTAATGCCATCTACTCGGAGGGCTGAGGCAGGAGAATTGCTTGAACCCGGGAGGCAGAGGTTACAGTGAGCCGAGATCACACCACTGCATTTCAGCCTGGGTGACAGAGTTAAGAGTCCATCTCGAAAAAAAAGATTAGCACAGACTCATCAGAGTATCTGCCCTAAAGCTGTCTGATAACTAGCCAAGAAGTTTCAGCATCAACGGGCATTTCCAGTCCACCAAAAGCATATTGGTAACATTAATGTGTGAGCACATCCCTGCCAACACTGACAAGTCAGATAGGGGGAGGGAAACTTTGAACTACAGATTGACTAGTTTCAGCCTTCATTTTAATTTCTGATTCACTGGACAAGCTGGCCAAAGACCATAGTGTTAAATAAATGAATAAACTTGCCCTACAGATTAAGTTGTCGTCTTGCGTTCATGGCTAGTGAGACAATGGGCAGACCTATATGCCCACAACCCTTACGGCAACCAGTCCAGAGAGCCAACTCACAGCCTCCACAACGACTGGCCTAGAACATCAGGATGTGGTCAATGACTACCAGCTTCCCAATTTTTTGCCCCACTTCCAAATCAGGATCAACCAAACACACATAAACTAATCACATAGGATGCCTTGCTTCTAGTTAGCCTGCCTCCAATTTCCCCCTGCCAACAACCTACAATCTAAGCATACCTGAAACCTTCCCGTTTGTCCACTCCAAAGCTTCCCCACTCCCCTGCCTGGCTCTGAATCTCTGCCAAACACAAGGAACAGTGCCAGAATCCCTTGCTATAGCAAGCTCTGAATAAACAGCATCTGTTTGTTCTCATTGAAGTGGTCTTGCTTTATTTCTAGATAGATAAATGCTAAACGAATTACTCTTAACAGTTGTAAGAATAGTATTACACACATATTAGTAGTTTTGCATAGATATCTTAATGTCCTGCCAAGTACCTGCATCTCCTGTCACTAAATCCCAGACACTCAGGGGAAAAAAGGAGACAACAAGCAACCAACCAAAGCTCACTGCTTGAATCTGAGTCAGGACCACAGCAGTAAAGAGCCTGATTGATTGATTGATTGATTGGGACGGAGTTTTGCTCTGTTGCCTAGGCTGGAGTGCAGTGGCACAATCTCAGTTCACTAAAACCTCCACCTCCTGGATTCAAGCAATTCTCCTGCCTTAGCCTCCCGAGTAGCTGGGACTACAGGTGCCCACCACCCCGCCCAGCTAATTTATGTTTTGTTTGTTTGTTTTTTGAGATGGAGTCTAGCTCTGTTGCCCAGGCGGGAGTGCAGTGGCACAATCTTGGCTCACTGCAATCTCCGCCTCCTGGTTCAAGCAATTCTCCTGCCTCAACCTCCCAAGTAGCTGGGATTACAGGCGTGCACCACCATGCCTGGCTAATTTTTGTATTTTTAGTAAAGACAGGGTTGGCCAGGTTGATCTTGAATGCCTGACCTCAAGTGATACACCCACCTTGGCCTCCCAAAGTGCTGGGATTACAGGCATGAGCCACTGTGCCCAGTCTCAAACTTTTTTTTGACCGTTATTCATAATAAATATATTTTACATTATGGCTCAGTGTATTACTGAAAAAACTATCATGTGCAAACCATGATTTTTTATTTCATATAAATAAATTATACATATTAACATATAAAATGCTTTATTAAATAAATAAGCAACTACAATCCAGAACTTTTCTGCAGGTGCATTGGGGAACTTGGTCATAAGATTTAGCTAAGATCATCTTAGCGTGTTCTTGAACATTCTTTGTATTATCAGATGGAAAGCTTTTCATTTAAGAAACTCCTCTGGGGCGGTAGTGCTCAGATTTAGCAGCCTGACAATCACCTGAAAGGCTTGTTAAAACACAGATTGTTAGACCCCAAGCCAGAGTTTCTGATTCAGGCCCTCAGGATCAAGTTATTTAGTTTTTTAAATCAACGTTGACCAGGTTGGCCTCGAACGTGTAGCCTCGCCTCCCCGAGTGCCAGGGCAACCAGCCTGAGCCACGGTGGCTCCCAGTTTCATATTTCTACCAAGTTGCCAGGTGATACTGCTGCTCCTGGTCTGGAAACTACACTGCTCTAGGGAATCATTTCTGTGAATCAAATAATCCTTTGCACAGTGAATAATCACTTCCTATTTGTTGGTCATATGTCAAGTTCACTGAAGCAAAGTATATTGTACTGGCTGGATATGTGTGAATATAATTTTTTTGAATGTACAGGAGGTCAAAAGTGAGGACTTCAAGGAGGCAGCCTGCTTCCTGGTTCCTTCCTCCAAGCTATTCTGGTGCTCCTTTTCAGAACTATTTAATCATTCATTCATTCATTTATTTAAATATTGAGACTATGTGCCAAGAGCCATGCTAGGTTCTAGAATACAGTCAGCCTGAGCATTTGAAAAGAAAACATTGCCTTTAAGAAAGCTGTAGAATGATGCTGAGACCATTTTTGTCCTTTTAAAACCATTTAGTTTTTGATGGTTCATGGTGCTCTTCCAGAGACAGGAAGATGACAAAAGCAGGCAACTGCTGGCGAGTTTTCAGGCTACTAATCCACCGGTCTTTGAAAATGGGATTTCCCAAGCCTGCCTGTGAGAAGGAGCAGAGCACCTGGGTGCTTGAAAAATGACAGCTGTCAGGCCGTTGGTAATCCTGAGGCACTGAGCTGGGTATGAGGCCTGGTAGTTATGGTTTTAGCAAGTACTTCAGATAACTCTTATCAAAATAGTGTGGGAAACACTGTTTTAAACTATCTTCAGCCAGGCGCAGTGGCTCATGCCTGTAATCCTAGCACTTTGGGAGGCCAAGGCGGGTGGATCACCTGAGGTCAGGAGTTTGAGACCAGCCTGGCCAACATGATGAAACCCCCGTCTGTACTAAAAATATGAAAAATTAGCCAGGCGTGGTGATGGATGCCTGTAATCCCAGCTACTCAGGAGGCTGAGGTAGGAGAATCACTTGAACCTGGAAGGTGGAGGTTGCAGTGAGCCACGATCACACCACTGCACTCCAGCCTGGGCAACAAGAGTGAAACTCCATCTCAAAAAAAAAAAAAAAAAACAACTTCAAATACAACATAGCCCCCAGAATTGTATTAACCAAAATGAGAAAGTATTCACAATAGTTCAGTGCTCCTCAAACTTTGCTGCATGTAAGAATCATTTAGGGAACTTAAAAACATTTCCAATGCCTAGTCCTATTCCCTATAGCAATTAAATCAAAATCTCCCCTAGGTGATTCCAATTGGCAGCCAAATTTTAGAACCAGCCCATAAAAGTTAAGCCTCTCTTCATGTTGAAGCACCTTTCACAGTCTCTTCCCATTGAAACGGCCTCCCATTACCATGACAACCTACATCCTGCTTAAGTGCTGGGGGCTTGTGTTAGGGAGGTGGGGATCTTGAGGGCTCTTGATCTATTGAGGCCAGCAGCCTAGCCTCTTTTGAAAGTTCTGTAAGGGATCAGGAACTGCCCCAAAGTTTGGTGGCTTCTGGGACTCTGCTCAAAGCTGTAGGCACTGTAGACCAGTGCCTCTCAAACTTTAATGTGTATATGAATCCCCTGGGGATCTTAGTAGACTGAAGATTCTGATTCAGGCCTGGTGTAGATTTTTTGCATTTCCAAGAAGCTACAGGTGATGCTTATGCTGCTGGACCATAAAGTACATTTTAAGTAGCAAAGCTATGGATCCTCCCTGAAAGCCAGTGTCAATAGATAAAAGCAACAAGAGCATGTAGCAGTGGCAAATATGCTAAGATAAAAGGGAATAGTGACTGTTTTGTAGGCAGGATGCTATAAAGCCAATTGGGCCGGGCACGGTGGCTCACGCCTGTAATCCCAGAACTTTGGGAGGCCAAGGCGGGTGGGTCACCTGAGGTCAGGAGTTCGAGACCAGCCTGGCAAATATGGCGAAACCCCGTCTCTACTAAAAATACAAAAATTAGCAGGGCATGATGGGTCGCCTGTAATCCCAGCTACTCAGGAGGCTGAGACAGGAGAATCACTTGAACCCGGGAGCCGGAGGTTTCAGGGAGTCAAGATCACGCCATTGCACTCCAGCCTGGGCGACAAGAGTGAAACTCTGTCTCAAAATAAAAGAGCATAAAAAAAAAAATTTGAGGAAACTAAAGTGGAAAGAACGGTAGACCAAACTGATGAGATAGATTTGAGATAGTCATAGTTACACTAAAGAGTGTGTAAAACAATACTGAAAGATACGGTAGAAAGGTAAATAAAGAAAAGCAGAGTAGCAGAGAAGAGCCTGGGCTTCCAAATCAGATTAAATTCAAAACCTGGCTCTACTGCTTACTGCCTATGTGACTTAAGCAGATGACTTAATTTATCTGTAAAATGGGAATAACTTTCCTACTAGTTTTGTACCTTTGCAAATGGGTTAACATGAAAGGTGCCCAGCCCAGGCTTGGTAACAGTATGTGCTCAATAAATGATTGCTACCATGATATAAATATATAAATGAAGCCCAGGTGTCTAGGGCTTCACCAGTTGTATGTTCATTCATTCAATCTTGATGGCTTGCTTTCCTCCCTTCCTTCTTTCTTTCTTTCCTTCCTTCCTTCCTTCCTTCCTTCCTTCCTTCCTTCCTTCCTTCTTTCCTTCCTTCCTTCCTTCCTTCCTTCCAGACAGGGTCTCACTCTGTGGCCAGGCTAGAGTGCAGTAGCACGATTATGGCTCACTGCAGCCTTGACCTGCTGGCCTCAGGCGATCTTCCTGTTTCAACCTCCCAGGAGCTGGGACCACAGCCACATGCCACTACGCCTGGCTAATTTTTTGTATTTTTTGTGGAGTTGGAGTTTCACCATGTTGTCCAGGCTGATCTCGAACTCTTGGGCTCAAGCACACCTCAGTCTCCCAAAGTGCTGGGATTACAGGAGTGGGTCACCATGCCCGACCTTAGGTGGCTTTCTAACCCTGCTTGGCAGGCTGCAGAAAATCCAACTTTATGCAGAAGTTGTGCAAATAACCTGGGGAGCTCTCTTGCATTCCCATATTGGACTTTCTCATTGCTCTCTGCAGGCTCAGACCACAACAGAACCCACAGAGGCATTACCCTTGCCATCACCACCAAGGTTGCCAGTGCCTGAATACTGGAGCATTTGCATCTTGATAGTTGAAATCCATGTCATTGCTCTTGCAAAATGAACGTACCTGAGTATTACCTACGTTGTTTGTCTGGAATTTGGTGATGGCAGTAGCGTATATTCTCTGAAATTGGGATGGAAGTAGAGGTGTCAGGAGAGACGTCCACAGAAAGGAATCTTGAGCATCAACAGGTCTCAGAACCTTCACCTCACACACACAGGCATTTCCTCCCCAGAGTACACAAATGGAGTGGAAGTTCCAGTGTAGGCATCCACTCTATCCAGAGCGGCTCACTAACCACTCTCTGATGGTAAAGTCTTGTTGCTGATAACAGGAACATTTGCTGAGGACTTATATCAGCTATCCTCAACTATCCCTATGAAGTAGGAACTATAACTGCATCGATTTTCCACATGAGAGAAAGAAGGTTTAGAAAGACTAGGAAATAGGCCCAGGGTCACACATATAGTAAGCAGTAGAGGTGGGTTTTGAATAAAGTCATTCTGACTCCAAGACAAACATGTTCATTTTTTTTTTAATTTTTATTTATTTATTTTTTTGAGATTTTTAAATATTATTTATTTTATTTTATTTTTATTTATTTATGTTTTTGAGTCTCACTCTGTTGCCCAGGCTGGAGAGCAGTGGCACGATCTCGGCTCACTGCAATCTCTGCCTCCTGGGCTCAAACGATTCTCCTACCTCAGCCTCCTGAGTAGCTGGGATTACAGGCACCCACCACCTGGTCTTGAACTCCTGGGCTCAAGGGATCCTCCCACCTTGACCTCCCAAAGTGCTGGGATTACAGGGGTGAGCCACTTGTCTAATTTTTTTTTTTTTTTTTTTGAGACGGAGACTCGCTCTGTTGCCCAGGCTGGAGCGCAGTGGCATGATCTCGGCTCACTGCAAGCTCCGCCTCCCGGGTTCACGCCGTTCTCCTGCCTCAGCCTCCTGAGTAGCTGGGACTACAGGCGCCCGCCACCACGCCCAGCTAATTTTTTGTATTTTTAGTAGAGACGGGGTTTCACCGTTTTAGCCAGGATGGTCTCGATCTCCTGACCTCGTGATCTGCCCGCCTCGGCCTCCCAAAGTGCTGGGATTACAGGCCTGAGCCACTACGCCCGGCCTAATTTTTGTATTTTTAGTAGAGATGGGGTTTCACCATATTAGCCAGGCTGCTCTCAAACTCCTGACCTCAAGTGATCCCCCCACCTCAGCCTCCCAAAGTGTTGGGATTACAGGTGTGAGCCGCCTCTCCCAGCTGCATGTTCAGCTTTGTGTACACTCACTATTCTATTCCCTGCACCAGATTCCTCATACTGACCATTTCATTCTCCAAACATCTAGCTTCCAGTTGGGGCCCCTAGTCAATCAGATACGTCTGTATATGTCTTCATCCTAATCGTGGACACTGTTCAAGTATTTTATTCAGAGGGCTCCTTAATTCTGTTGCAAATCAGTGAATGCAAATAGCTACAAGGTAAAGGGGGTTACCAGCCTCCACTCTCCAGGAATATCTGCGTCTCAGTCTGATCTTCAAAGCCCTTTACAAAGTTGCTCCATCATTATCAACTTAATCCCATAACTGGGTGACTTTGATAGGCTGGAACTAAGTTTTCTGGATTTTATAGGCAAATTCTATGACTATATCATTCATATAATAGAAGGGGGTAAGGAGGACAAAAAAGGAAGAAAAAACTGAATTTCAGTTTCATTTGCTCAGGCTCTCAGTTCCTGCAGAACATGAGTTACAACAGTAGTGATGAGGGCAGCCCGGGGTGCTTCAGATGTAGTGTTACCAGCTCAAGTCCTGCTGCTCGCCGCTCAGAGGTCAGAAGCATGAGAAGCGAGGTGTGGTGAAAGAAAAGCAACTTTATTCAAATGCTAGCAGTTGGGGAATAGCCAGGCTCATGCCTTTAAAAGACCATTCCCAACTTTAGGCTGGGGAGAGGGGCTTAAAAAGGGGAACTTGGAATGGGAAGTAGGCAGGAGTGGTGCTGAGTTCAAGGTCTGTGTCTCTTGTTTCCCTGGTGACTGTGGGGGTGATCTGATGTCATCTGAACGATGGCCGGGTTGTAGACTAACAGCCTTGAGGTAATCTCTGGCATTTTGCAGCTGGGCCTCCGTGTCTGGTTTATCTCAAGATTAGACCCTGGAACTTCTAAGTAAGCACATAATTAGATCCAAGTACAATTAGATAAATCTGCATGGTGTAAGGGAGTGTATGGTAAGAGAGAGAGACGTGGTGTTTCAAATAAAGTACATTTCAAGGTTACATCCTAATACTAAGGAGGAAAAAAAGGTTTTTGCAGTAGGTAGGCTTCAAGGTTACATTTGAGACTGGAGAGAAAAGAGAAAAAGGGGCGAAAAAGTTTTGAAATGCATTTTAAAGCTGAGCTATTCAGTTCCCATAGGGTCCCATCTCCAACAGATGAACCCAAGAAATAAGTGAGCAAGAGAACTGTGAGGCTGTCATTTATACAGTGTTACAGCTGCTGTGACCCATCCCTCACCTGCAGGTATCAGATGAAGGGTCCTAAATTGGAATCAGGCAGAGAGAGAATAAGAGAAAGAGAAGGGATTGAAATACACCCCAAAATCCTTTATATATTGACAGGCATGTGAATCTTTAACATGCAGTAGAGGATGTGAGGTTTACCAAATTATTTGACCACTGCCTCCCTTTTTTTTAACAAAATAGGCAAAACAAGGGTTTTTTTTAATTATTATTTTTTCTTTTTTTTTTTTCTCCTTTGGTAGAGTCAGGGTCTCACTATGTTGCCCAGGTTGGTCTTGAACTCCTGGGCTCAAGGGATCCTCCCACCTTAACCTCCCAAAGTGCTGGGATTACAGGGGTGAGCCACCATGCCTAGTCAACAAGGGTTCAGTGTTTCGCAAAAACACACTTAGGAAATGCTGCTCTAGTAGATTTTTGGAACACACATGCCACCAATGGATGACTTTATCAAGAGTAGAGAAACCAGTTTGTCAGGTAAGAAGTGGAAGGAAAGACAGGGAGGAACGAAGGTGCTCAGCGGAAGGGAAGGAACAGGAATGACAGCTGGAGAAAGCGGCATGGGAGGAGGATACTGAGGAAGAACTGATTGCTAGGGGTGTTTTGTTTTGTTTTGTTTTGTTTTGTTTTGTTTTGTTTTTGAGACAGGGTCTCGCTCTGTGGTCCAGGCTGGAGTGCAGTGGTACGATCACAGCCCACTGAAGCCTCAACTTCCTGGGCTCAGGTGATTCTCCCTCCTCAGCCTCCCAAGTAGCTGGGACCACAGGCCCACACCACCATGCACAACTAATTTTGTTGTTGTTGTTATTTTCTGTAATGACGGGGTTTCGCCATGCTTCCCAGTCTTGTCTTGAACTCCTGGGCTCAAGCTATTTGCCCACCTTGGCCTCCCAAAGTGCTGGGATTATGGGCATGAGGCACTGTGCCCAGCCTGGTTTATTTTCTTTTAAAATATGTGTGTTTTTGCCATGTTTCTAGAACATGCTCTCAGCCCGTCTGTTTTCCATCTCTTACAGGATGCTTCTAGCTGCTCTCCTGGGTGGAACATCACAGAAATCATCCCCCTGCCCCACTCTGGGGCTGGGCCCCTCCTGGTCTGCCAAGAGGTTCCCAAGCTGATTGCCAAGAGGCCATCTTATTCTTAGATACAATCTTATCTCCAATCCTTATGGAAGGTTTAAGTAGTAATTTACTCAAAGATTTAGGAAAGAAGTCCAGAACCAAGCTTCACTGGGGATGGGAGTTGGGGTGGGTGCGGTTTAAGGTGAATATCCTCAGACCCCTACCCAGCCACTTTGCTCCCGGTCACCAATCACAAACCCAATCCCCAAGGGGTTTTCTGAACTCTTACAGTCTCACAGCCTTTGATGTTGGCCCTCAATGGCCTGTGAGGGGCCAAGCTCTGGTCACACGGATGGAGAGAAGAATCAGTGATACCATTTGTTATTACCGGGTCTTCCCTTTGGGGATGTTGCTAGTTTCCGCTGATCTAGAGCATCCAAAGTCCAGCACATTTAATCACCTTAAGGAGTAATTTTGTTTTCTCTTTCTTTTTCTTTTCCTTTTTTTCTCTTCGAGACAGGCTCTCACTCTGTTGCCCAGGCTGGAGTGCAGTGGTGTGATTATGACTCACTGTTGCCTCCACCTCCTAGGCTCAAGTGATCCTCCTACCACAACCTCCCAAGTAGTTGGAACCACAGGCAGGTGCCACCATGTCTGGCCAATTTTTTTCTTTTTTGTAGACATGGGGTCTCACTATGTTGCCCAGGCTGGTTTCAAACTCCTGCGCACAAGCAATCCTCCTGTCTCAGCCTCCCAAAATGCTGGGATTACAGGCATGACCCACAATGCCTGGCCAAGAGTAATTTTCAAACCCTGTCTGGTCACCTTAGGAAATCCATATTTCTCCTAGTAACTACACCGTGACTATCTTGACAGCTAATGATCCAGTCTCATTCTGTCAGAAAAAGAAATGCCTCTTCCTTACATTAAGAGGACTGGGAAACCTGGACAGCACCTCCCTAATTCCTGGAGTGTGTATGTGAGGGGCGTCAGTGTTAGTGAGAGTTAGAGAATGGGGAGAAGATGGGAAGGTGAAGGAAGGAGACTGTGGAGTGCGTGGAATTGAAGATACAGAAAGAGGGATATTTTGAAGATTTATTTATGAACCCCAAACTGTTTTTTTGTTTTGTTGTTGTTGTCGTTGTTGTTGTTTTCCCAGAGACTTGCTCTGTTGTCCAAGCTGGAGTGCAGTGGGGCGGTCTCCGCTCACTGCAACCTCCGTCCCCTGGCTTCAAGCGATTCTTCTGCCTCAGCCTCCTGAGTAGCTGGGACTACAGGTGTGTGCCACCACGCCTGGCTAATTTTCTTTTGTATTTTTAGTAGAGACGAAGTTTCGCCACATTGGCCAGGCTGGTCTCAAACTCCTGACCTCAGACGATCCTCCTGCCTTGACCTCCCAAAGTGCTGGGATTACAGGCATGAGCCACAGCTCCTGGCCCCTAAACTGTTTTTAATTCCTATGATTAATGTAGTTACAAATAAGCTTGGCAAGAAAAATACTTAGTATAATTTATCATCTCAAGAGATAAAAGTATAAAAGTACAAAACTTTAAAATAATGCTCCTTAAAAACAGAAGCTCTAATTCTGAATATGCCATTAACTAACTTTGTGACCTTGGACAAGTCACATCACTTTGCACTTTACAATTGAGTGTGTTTGTTTTATCATCTACAAAATGATATAATATTACACACTTTATCCCCTTTACAGGGATACTATGAAGGTCAAATCAGATTACATTAAAATAGTGATAATTACTTACATTTGCATAGTACTTTATCATCCACAAAACATTTCTGCATATATTATTTCATTTGCATGAAAGAACTTTGAAAAGTTATAGTGTTATAAAAGGACAGTGCCTCTGTTTGAATACCAGCTCCATCTTTCTCTTCTTCAAATTGCTAATCAGTAAAATGAGGCTAGTAGTAGCATCTGCCTCATAGGTTGTTGAGAGGATTACATAATATGCTGTATAGGAAGCTGTGGACTCAGTGCCTGCATAAATAAATATTCAGACCGGGCACAGTGGCTCACACCTGCAATCCTAGAACTTTTGGAGGCCGAAGTGGGAGGACTGTTTGAGCCCAGGAGTTTGAGACCAGTCTGGGCAATAGAGTGAGACCTTGTTTCTACAAAAAGATTTTAAAAATTAGCCAAGCATGGTGACGCGTGCCTGTAGTCCCAGCTACTCAGGAGGCTGAGACGGGAGGGATTGCTTGAGCCCAGGAGGTCAAGGCTGCAGTGAGCAGTGACTGCACTACTACACTCCAGCATGAATGACAGAGTGAGACGCTGTCTCAAAAAAAAAAAAAAAAGGGAGAAAGAAATATTCAACAAAATCCACTTTATTGAGGTTAACCTGCAAATGTCACCTCCTAAAGGCCTTTCGGGCCTCTTTATCTAAAACAGTGCCCTCCTTCTGCCATCACTTTCCAGTTCCTTGCCCTGGTTTATTTTTCTGAGTAACACTTAGCACTACTTTATATCATATTTGCTTAAAATCTCCATGAAGACAGAGACTTTGTCTTGTTTACCTCTCTATTCAGGATAGTAGATAATAAATATTTATTGATTGAATGAAGTTAGCTATCATAATTGCTATTGTTATTATTACCTAATGTCCCTTCCTCACTTTGCCTTCGACTGTCTTGTATCATCAAGGGCATTAGAAATATTCTCTCTGGCCGGTGCAGTGGCTCATGCTTGTAATCCCAGCACTTTGGGAGGCCGAGGTGGGTGCATTGCTTGAGCCCAGATGTTTGAGATCAGCCTGGGCAACATGGCAAAACCCCATCTGTACCAAAAATATAAAAATTAGCCAGTCTCATAACCTGGTCTCAAAATAAACAGAAAAAAATGTTTAAAGAAATATTCTCTCCGAGTTTTCAAGAACTACTTAAATCAAGCAATTACCAGGTTGTTGCCGTCTTCCCAGGAATTTTTATTTTCTAGTATGGAGGACCACCAGCAGATGGCAATCAAGGAATACAAAACCTGAGTTTATCCTATTTAGGAAGATTTTGGTAAATAGATTTAAGAATCGTAAGATGAGCTGGGCACGGTGGCTCACACCAAAGTAATCCCAGCACTTTGGGAGGCTAAAGCAGGAGGATTGCATGAAGCCAGGAGTTCGAGACCAGCCTGGGCAATATAGCAAGACCTCATCTCCGTAACAACAAATTTTTTTTTTTTGCAGGGGTGAGGAATCTCACTCTGTGGCCCAGGCTGGAGTGTAGTGGCTCAATCTCAGCTCACTGCAACCTCCACCTACTGAGTAGCTGGGATTACAGGCGCCGCCCACCATCACACCCAGTTAGGTTTTTTGTTTTTTCGGTTTTTGTATTTTTAGTAGAGAAGGCGTTTCCCATGTTTGCCAGGCTGGTCTTGAACTCCTGACTTCAGGTGATCTGCCCGCCTCAGCCTCCCAAAGTGCTGGGATTATAGGCGTGAGCCACCACTCCTGGCCTCCATTTTTTTTTTTTTTTTTTTTTTTAAGAATCATAAGATGGGCCAGTTGCGGTGGCTCGCGCCTGTAATCCCAGCACTTTGGGAGGCCCAGGCTGGCGGATCACAAGGTCAGGAGATCGAGACTATCTTGGGTAACACGGTGAAACCCCGTCTCTACTAAAAATACAAAAAATTAGCCGGGGCGGTGGCGGACGCCTGTATTCCCAGCTACTCGGGAGGCTGAGGCAGGAGAATGGCATGAACCCAGGAAGCGGAGCTTGCAGTGAGCCGAGATCGCACCACTGCACTCCAGCCTGGGCGACAGAGCGAGACTCCGTTTAAAAAAAAAAAGAAATCATAAGATGATAAATTTAAGGTAAGCAGACCACTGTATTCTACCTCTTGAATATCAGCTCTTCTCAGAGCCACAATTTCTCATGCCCCAAACACATCTTCTGCCAGTGACTAGAATTAATGTCTAACCTCAAAAAAGTCACCAACATAAATTATAAGATCCTTTAGGTAATCTAGCGGAGACTTAGGCCTGGTGTGGTGGCTCACACCTGTAATTCCAGCACTTTGGGAAGCCAAGGTGGGAGGATTCCTTGAGCCCAGAAGTTCAAGAACAGCCTGGGCAACGAAGCAAGACCCCATCTGTAATTTAAAAAAATTAAAACAACAAAAACAAAGACAAATGGAAACTTTAGTTATTCTATGTAAAAATGAATTAGTAGAATTTGTTTTTATTTAGGCATTATATTTCCTTTTGATTTTCTGCTTACATCTTGAACCAAGGTACATTTTCTTTGGTATGTAAAAAAATGAACATTTGTGTAAATGCTTTTCCAATGGTAGAAAACTTACAGTTCTGGCAGAATAGAGCTGCAAAATTATCAGAGGGAAGGAATTTACTCACAACATTCCAGTACATGTACATGGGGATGGGGAAAGGGAGTTCACACCAATTTTACAACTTGACGAAAAACGAATTTTACAACTGGTTTTACAAAAATAGGAATTTCTTCTTTTCTTTTTTTTTTTTTTGAGATGGAGTTTCGCTTTTGTTGCCCAGGCTGGAGTGCAATGGCACGATCTTGGCTCACCACAACCTCCGCCTCCTGGGTTCAAGCAATTCTCCTGCCTCAACCTCCCAAGTAGCTGGGATTACAGGCATGTGCCACCATGCCAGGCTAATTTTGTATTTTTAGTAGAGATGCGGTTTCTCCATGTTGGTCAGGCTGGTCTCAAACTCCCGACCTCAGGTGATCCACCCGCTTTGGCTTCCCAAAGTGCTGGGATTACAGGCATGAGCCACCGCGCCTGGCCCTTTTCTCTTTTTTTGCACTTTGCTTCTGGAGACGTGTTAGTGAGTAGGTGTTGAATTAAATCAAACTCTCAATAGGGTAATGGAAGACTTTGTCCTTGTTGAGGAATACTGGTATCTATGCTTTCCATTTGCTAAAATTGCTCTCAGTTTCTAGGGAGAGTTGCAGTGTGGTCACGCCTACAGAATGCTAATACTGCTAATTTTTCTGTTAGGTTGAAACAAAGAGAATTTCAGTTTATAGTTTACCGCTCAAATATCTTTGATGGCATAACAAAACCCCTTGAAATATGGCTGTTGGTTCATTGTAGAAGATGATTAACCTTTTTTGTTTCATTTTGTTTTGTCTGACAATACCTTTACCAGAAAAAAAGCCTCATAAAACACTTTAAAAAACAAACAAACATTGTACCTGGAGAGTGTAGGGAATGTCCAGTAGTTAAGAGAAGTTATGAACAATAAATAATAGTTTTGGACTTCTGCTATGTATTAGGCAATATTATCTTAAGACAGATAAATTATTTAGCCCATATTTATAGATTAGGCAATTAAGGAGCAGTGAGATTCATAGTTCGCCAAAGTTACATGAACTGAGATTGGAACCAGGCCTATTTGGGTAAATGTAAGCACTTCCCTGCACTATAATTAATTGTTGATCTTATTCTAACAAATGAGGTTAAACACTTTGAACTTCCTAGTTAATGCAGAAATTTAACCAAATCACCTGGGAAACTGTTAAAAATTTAGAGTCCCAGACCATATCCCTAGAGATGCTAATTCAGAAAATCTGGTGTGGGGCCCAGGAATCTGAGGTGTATTTTTGTTTATTTGTTTATTTTTATTTATTTATTTTTTTGAGACAGGAGTCTCACTTTGCTGCCTAGGCTGGAGTGCAGTGGGGCGATCCTGGCTCACTGCAACCTCCATCTTCCGGGTTTAAACGATTCTTCTGCCTCAGCCTCCTGAGTAGCTGGGATTATAGGCATGCAGCACTATGCCCAATTCTTATATTTTTAGTAGAGACAGGGCTTCACTATTTGTTGGCTAGGCTGGTCTCGAACTCCTGACCTCAAGTGATCTGCCCATGTCGGCCTCCCAAAGTGCTGGGATTACAGGCATGAGCCACTGTGCCTGGCCAGGAATCAGTGATTGTGCTGCATGCACTCTTCTGACCTCAAACACTTTGAGAAAGCACAGGCCCAACCCTGTGGACCTTAAAGAACAAAGAATTCTTTGAGAACCTGATGAAAGCTCTAGACCATTTTCTAGATAAATGCACATTTCACATCCCCAAATTTTACATACAACTTAAGGGGGTTCACAGACACTCTGGACCTATGGATGCTTGGTCTCTTTCCTGTCCTGGTTAAAACTGGCCTGATAAGGAACCTCTTCCACCTCTCCACCGAGAGAGGTCACTCTTCAGCCTCAAACAGCCTCCCTGTTTTTTCTTTTTTTCTTTCTTCTCAACTACAAAGGGAAGAGTTTTCCAGGAAAATGAAGTGACTTGTTTGAAAAGGAGCTTCATCTTGTAAACAGAGCTGCCTCTGCTGCTGTGCTTCGAGAAGTTAAGCTGAAACAGGATAATAGTGTTATCTGCAATCAGGATGAAGGCCGATCTGGATAAAGGTGTTGTGATTAAAACCAACAGCAGGGACCAAAGATTAATAAGGGCACAACCAGAAGAAAGAATCATTAAATTAATTTTCTCAAGAAGCCCTTGCTCTAACGTCTTTTCAGACTCTAGGTTTCCTCTTAGGTCTTTTATTTTATTTTATTTATTTTTTTGAGACAGTGTCTCCTCTGTCGCCCAGGCTGGAGTATAGTGGCACAATCTCGGCTCACTGCAACCTCCACCTCCTGGGTTCGAGTGATTTTCCTGCCTCAGCCTACCGAGTAGCTGGTACTACAGGCTCATGCCATCAGCCCAGCTAATTTCTTTATTTTTGTAGAGACGGGGTCTCACTGTGCTGCCCAGGCTGGTTTTAAACTCCTGGGCCCAGGCTCTTCTCCCACTTCGGCCTCCCGAAGTGCTGGAATTACAGATGTGAGCCACTGCGCCTGGCCAGGTTTCCATTTTTAAGCTAATCTTTGCATCTTTAAATAACTCAAGACTGATGCAGCCCATCTTTTGAAACATAACTAATATTGATAGAGTCCTCAAAAGTTTGCTTGTACTATGTTCTGGATTCTGTAACATTGGAAAGGTGTAAGGAGAACATATTGGTCTCTCTGTAAACCAGGGGCTCCAGACACAGATCCAGAGAAGCTGACAGACAGAAGTTAAGGAAGGAGTGTCGTGTCTGCAGGCACCCTGGTATTGTTCATAAATTTCATGTGCTTATGTACTTTTGGGGGGAGAGATTCAATGGCTTTCATCAAATTCTTAAGGGAATCTTCCATTAAAATTTTAAAAGTAATCACTTACAGAAGAGTCTTATCTCACAAGGACTAGACAAGCAAACAGGCAGCAAAGCCTGTGGCACAGGCATAGTGACCACTGACTTAAAGTGGCCTCTGCACCGTTGTCAAAACACCCGTCATGATTTTGGTTTATATTTGGGACATTCTGCCAGAAGGACCAGTTGTTCAGAAACACGTCCTCCCTGGCTGGGTGCAGTGGTTCACAACTATAATCCCAGCACTTTGGGAGGCAGAGGCAGGAGGATTGCTTGAGCTCAGGAGTTGAGACCAGCCTGGACAACATAGTGAAACCTCGTCTCTACTAAAAAAAAAAAAAGAAAGAAAGAAACATGTCTTCCCTGATGTAGGAACAGAAGCATGTTTTTTAGAGCCAGAAAGACCTGTTGAATGACAAGGACAGATGATACAAATTCTCCTGGACTCCTAATGCGATTTAAAATCGGGAATGATCATTTCTAATTCATCAGATTGCTGGGAGGCATCAGTGAAATGCCTCATGTAAAGCTCCTCGCACAGTGTCTGGCATAGGTGGGCACTCAGAAGTGTTATTGTCCCTCTTCCTCACCACCACACTAAGATTCTCCATGATGGGAATGCGGAGAACAAGCAATCTGCTGCTAGGATGGGGCTGCACCTAGTCAGACCGACCCGAAATCTGGTCTAGGAAACCTGAAGGAAAACAGATTTGTTTTCAGTTCCTATTTTCAGGTCTCGCACCGGAAGTCACAAGTGATGAAAATACATCATTCTTGTCCTTGGAGTTGTTGGACCCTAAGACGGCAGACGGTACAAACAGTAAGTTCGCAGCGGCCACAGGGCACAGGACACTCACAGCACATTAATAAGCAGAAATACTCTACGTGCTTGATTGATAACAGGTTGTGATAGACAGGACAAAACCACATGGAGTTGACTTAGGAAGTATTCACGAAGGAAATGATTATTGAGTGATATTTTTAAGGTGGGGGAAAGGATATGACTTAGGAGAAAGAAAGAGAGGGGAGAACGCTGAAAAGGTAGGAGAGAGTGCCATAGGGGCAGGCTTAGGAGCAGATTTGCAGGGCAGCAGGGAAGCCATGCTTGAGGGCCTGTGAAAAGATGACAGCAGTTAGGTGTGGGGGAAGGGAGGCAGCTAATTGGTAGAGACCCTTGAAGCCCGTGATTAGGAGTTTTAATTTAATTCAAGAGGCAATTGGAGCTATTGTAGGCTGCTAAGAAAGGGAGTGATATGATCAAAATGATGCTTGAGGACAACGGTTCTTGCTGTTCTGGCTGCTGTGAGCAGAGTGAATTAGATGAAGGAGATCCTCAGGCTGGGGTGCTGATCTGAGGCTGTTTCACAAACCAGGTGTGAGGGACTTGGCCTAGAACAGGATTCTGGGGTTGGGGTGGAAGGAGCAGAGCTCGAATATGTTATGTGGGATAAACATTCATTCATTATTTTTTAGAACTGGGCACTGGGTTGGACACTGGATACCGTGGGGCACAGGGGAGACAATTAAGCTTTGTTAATATTGTAGGATTGAAGTTCTGTGACCATTAAATCAGACAAATGTGGGAGCACATAGCAGGAGCAGCACCTCACTGAGTCATGGGGAGGGACACGGGGGTCAGGGAAGTCTTCCTTGAGAAAGTGGTGTTTAAACTGGGCACTTAGAATCAGGGGCGAGGGTAGTGGCTCACTCCTATAATCCCAGCACTTGGGGAGGTCGAGGTGGGTAGATCATTTGAGGTCAGGAGTTTGAGACCAGCCTGGCCAACATAATGAAACCCCACCTCTACTAAAAATACAAAAATTAGCTGGGCATAGTGGCACGCACCTGTAGTCCCAGCTACTTGGTAGGCTGAGGCAGGAGAATCACTTGAACCTGGGAGGTGGAAGTTGCAGTGAGCTAAGAATGCATCACTGCACTCCAGCCTGGGCGAAAGAGCGAGACTCTGTCTCAAAAAAAAAAAAAAAAAAAACAGAATCAGCTCGGGCTCGGTGGCTCATGCCTGTAATCCCAACACTTTGGGAGGCTGAGATGGGTGGATCATTTGAGATCAGGAATTCAAGATCAGCTTGGCCAACATGGTGAAACCCCATCTGTACTAAAACAAAATTAGCTGGGCATGGTGGCGGGTGCCTGTAATCCCAGCTACTCGGCAGGAGAATAGCTTGAACCCGGGAGGTGGAGGTTGCAGTGAGCCGAGATTGTGCCACTGCACTCCAGCCTGGGTGACAGAGTGAGACTTCATCTCAAAAAAAAAAAAAAAAATAAGAATCAGATATTAACTGAGTAAGAAGTCATTGGGGAAATGTTACAGGCAGGGAGCCTCAAGATAAAAAGGCAGGGGTGGCCACAAGGGAAGGGAAGAATGACTCCAGGAGAGGCTCAAGGGGGCAAGCAAAGGAGGAGCAGACCAACAAGGGCCTTTATTTTGCATTATGGACTGTGGACTTTATCCTAAGGGCAGTGAAGGGCCATAAAAGAGGCACGATTCATGTTTCATTTTAGCAAAATCCCTCCAGCTATGTTGTGGAGGAAATGTATTGCGGGAGGTTAGGATGGGAATCTATCTGGGAGACATGTTGCCATAGTTTAGGGGACAAGTGATTGGGAAACTGAGATAGATACATGTGATGGATTCAGGAGATATTTAGGATATGGAACTTAAGGGAAGAGATAAAGATTGAGAGAAGAGAAGGAAGGCAAGAGTATCAGAACAGATGTCATCAGCCCAGGGAGGGAAGAGGTATTGTTTAAGGTCATACAGCCAGCCTGTGGAAGTATCAGTATTAAAATCCAAGCCTCTAGTATTCAAAACAATAACAACTATATATGTATATATATATATATATACACACACACACACGTATATATGTATATATAGTTATATATACGTGTATATATATGTGTATATATATATTAGGCTAGGCATGCTCATGCCTGTAATGCCAGCACTTTGGGAAGCTGAGGCAGGAGGATCACTTGAGTCCAGGAGTTAGAGATTAGACTGGGCAACATAAGGAGACCTTGTCTCTACAAGAAAACAAAAATCCAAGTCTCTAGTATTTAAAACAATAACAACTATATATATATATACACACACACACGTATATATGGATACATGTATATATATACATATACATACTAGGCTAGGCATGCTCATGCCTGTAATGCCAGTACTTTGGGAAGCTGAGGCAGGAGGATCACTTGAGCCCAGGAGTTAGAGATTAGACTGGGCAACATAAGGAGACCTTGTCTCTACAAGAAAACAAAAAAATTAGCCGGGTGTGGTGGCATACACCTCTATAGTCCGAGAACTCGGGAGGCTGAAATGGGAGGATGGGTTGAGTCTGGGAGGTTGAGGCTTCAGTGAGCCATGATCACACACTGCACTTCAGCCTGTGCAACAGAGTGAGACCCTGTCTTAAAAACAAAAACAAAAAAGAAGAAACATGATCTTTCATTTTCTTTCTCATCATGCTCATGTTTTCCTTTCCATACTTGAAAATATTTTTAAAATTTACAATAACTGTTTTAAGTTCCTTGTCTACTTAATCCATTATCTGTGTCACTTTTGGATCTGTTTCTATTGGTTGATGTTTCTCCTGGGTGTTAGTTCTATTTGTCTGCTTGTTTGCATGCCTGCTAATTTGTATCGGTTGCCAGACATTGTGAATTTTACTTTGTTGGATGCCAGATTTTGTTGCAGTTTCAGTCTCTCTCTCTCTTTTTCCAACATGTCAAAAAGAACGTTTACTACTTTTATAATAGCCTCTTAACGCTTTCTTGCCAGATGCTTTTGGGCAACATGCTTTCTGGGTATGTTGCTTTTGAAACTTCTGAACTTTCAGAGGAGGCACTGCCTCTAGCCTGCGGCTTTCTGGGCAGGAACCTTCTGGGCTGGAGCCTTCTTGCCTGCAGTGGTCATCTTTTTTGCTGGAACTATAGCAGCAGGTACTTTTGGGGGAGAAGGCTTCAAGAGACCTGCCTTTTGAAGCTTCTTGTTCTTTTTTTGTTTTGTTTTGTTTTTGAGACAGCGTTTCACTCTGTCACCCAGGCTGGAGTGCAGTGGCACAATCTCGGCTCACTGCAACCTCTGTCTCTCGGGTTCAAGCAATTCTCCTGCCTCAGCCTCCTGAGTAGCTGGGACTACGGGTGCATGCCACCACACCCGCTAATTTTTATATTTTCAGCAGAGATGGAGTTTTGCCATGTTGGCCAGGCTGGTATTGAACTCCTCACCTCAAGTGATCCACCTGCCTCAGCCTCCCAAAGTGCTGGGATTATGGGTGTGCACCACCGATCCTGGCCTTTTTTGAAGCTTCTTAATGTCATTCTTGATTATTCTGTTCCTCATTTTCTTTGCCTTTGTGACTCTCCTGTATATTATGAGCAGAGTCCTGTGCTCCCCCATGCCACATGGACAGCGCCTGGGGAGAGTGACCTCCCAAGATATCCACACTGGAAGGTTTTGTCGTGTTCTTAAAGAGTTTTGGACTTGCAGGATTCTCGCCAACCAGGATCACGCTCAGGTTTGTTGCCTGAGGCCACCCACTCTTCCACCTCCTGCCGCATTTTCTGCTTGATCTGCTGGGCCAGTTTCCTTCCAGAAATGACAACAGCTTCATTTTGAACTGCCGCGAGGTGGAAGGGAGCAGCTATGTGCAGGCTGCAGCAGCCAGGCAGCCAACACGGACATGAGGGAAGTCGCAGCCATAGCCTGCACCGGTGACCACGACGGGCCAGGTCACACTTTAATCAACAGCAATCACCAGAAAATTCAGCTATGAACTCAGTAGAATTCAGCACTTGCCAAAAATTCTTGAGACATATGTTGTTTAAGAGTTACCATGTAAGGACTAATTAGCCATTATTCTTTTCAATTCTCTACTTTCCATTTCTATTTCCTGTCAGTGCAGTAGAAAGTCATGGTGGCCAATGTAGGACTGTCTATGGGCAAATTAGAAAAAAGTGTCCCTCGGGCCAGGCACAGTGGCTCATGCCCATAATCCTAGGACTTGGAGAGGCTGAGGCAGGAGAATCACTTGAGCTCCGGAGTTCAAGACCGGCCTGGGCAACTTAATGAGACCCTTTTTCAATTTAAAAAGAAAGAAGTGTCCCCTCCTTAAGACATCTTTTTGTATCTATTGGAAAACTGTCATAAACATCTGATTTTATTAAAACAAGAAACCTTGGCTAGGCACGATAGCTCACACCTGTAATCCCAGCACTTTGGGAGGCCAAGGCGAGCAGATCGCCTGAGGTCAGGAGTTCAAGACCAGCCTGGCCAACATGGCGAAACCCCATCTCTACCAAAAAAAAATTAAAAATTAGCCGGGCATAGTGGCGCACACCTGTAATCCCAGCTACTTGGGAAGCTGAGGCAGGAGAATCACTTGAACCCAGGAGGCGGAGGTTGCCATGAGCAGAGATCATGCCACTGTACTCCAGCCTGGGCAACAGAGCAAGACCCTGTCTCAGAAAAAAAAAGAAAAAAGAAAAAGAAAAGAAAAAAAAGAAGAAGAAACATTACTGCCATCTACCAGACTTTTTATTTTTTTGAGACAGAGTTTTGCTCTTGTTGCCCAGGCTGGAGTATAATGGCTCAATCTCAGCTCACTGCAACCTGTGCCTCCCGGGTTCAACTTATTCTCTTGCCTCAGCCTCCTGAGTTGCTAGGATTACAGGCATGCACCACCACGCCCGGCTAATTTTGTATTTTTAGTAAAGACAGGGTTTCACCATGTTGGCCGGGCTGGTCTCAAACTCGTGACCTCAGGTGATCCGCCCACCTCAGCCTCCCAAAGTGCTGGGATTACAGGCGTGAGCCACCTCACATGGCCTACCAGACATTTTTCATGATAAATATTCAAATCTACAATGTAAATAACATCCCTCAGATTTACATAGGTGCCCTGGGTCAATGAAACCACCAATAATAAGAAAAGTAAAATATAGACATAGATTATTAAATTGTAAAAAAAATTAAGGTGAACTCATCATATATAAAGGAAATATCTTCCTAGCTCTGTCATTGAAAGTGACCCCCCTGTGGCACTCCTCTTACCTTCCCACCAACATTTTTATGCACTCCTAACACCCAGATTTTGTTCTCTAAAAATATTCTCCATTAAACAGAACCAAGATGTCTCCCATAAAAGAACTGTACACCTGTTTGGTATATCCTATTATTTGCAGGAAACAAATGTTACTGGAAAGGGGTCTGGATCCAGACTCCAAGAGAGGGTTCTTGGATCTTGTGAAAGAAAGTATTTGGGGTGAATCCATACAGTAAAGTGAAAGCAAGTTTATTAAGAAAGTTAAGGAATAAAATAATGGCTACTCCATAGGCACAGCAGCCCTGAGGGTTGCTGTTGCCCGTTTTTGTGGTTATTTCTTGATGATATGCTAAACAAGAGGTGGATTATTCATGCCTCCCCTTTTTAGACCATATAAAGTAACTTCCTGACGTTGCCATGTCATTTGTAAACTTTCATCGTGCTGGTGGGACTGTCTTTAAACATGCTAATGCATTATAATTAGCATATAATGAGTAGTGAGGACAACCAGAGGTCACTCTCATTGCCATCTTGGTTTTGGTGGGTTTTAGCTGGCTTCTTAATTGCAACCTATTTTATCAGTAAGGTCTTTATGAACTGTATCTTGTGCTGACCTCCTATCTCATCTTGTGACTTAGAATGCCTAACTGTCTGGGAATGCAGCGCAGTAGGCCTCAGCCTTATTTTACCCAGCCCCTATACAAGATGGAGTTGCTCTGATTCAAATATCTCTGACACAAGGATGTCAAAGGCAATACTGAAAGGAAAGGAAGCCAACCAAAAGGGCTCCCGTTGGCCAGCCTGTGATGATGTGAGCATTAGAAAATAACAGTATCAATTTTAGGTATCTTTAGTAGTAGTAATAGCAGTAGTAAGTAATAATATGAGTTATTTTGAACTAGTTGAACCTGGATAGCAATGAGTTTATAGCCATAATCAAAGGAGAAACACTCTTTTAAATAGCAACAGATAGTTGTAATAAATAAAAAGGTTGAATATTGAGGACTAAACTTTGACTTTTTTCTTTTCTTGCCCAAATTCCTACCTAAGGGGCCTGAGGAGTCACACCCTACAAACCATAAAGTCTCATCAGAGGGGCTTTATTTAACCCTGTATAACGTGGCTCACTTTCCAACTTGACTCTGGTATAACATCACATAACAAGTAAGGAAGGAAATCAAAATATTTTAACTCCAAATATATTTCCTTGCCATATCTTGAAACTGCCCTGCAAAGTCATCTCTTGTGGGGGGAAATCCACGTTCTGTAGAGAATCCCCTTTCCCTTTTTCCAGGAGAGAATCAACAAATATTTACAATCCATTCTCTCTGAATACTGCTACCTGGAAGCCTCATCTCTATAATAAGAACCTTGGTCTCTACAACCCCTTGTCTTAAGCTAGGCATTTCCTTTCTTTTGATCCCAGGTCCTTAGATAAACTCTTTTAACCAATTGCCAATCAGCAAATTTTTAAATCTATGGCCTGGAAGCTCGCCTGATCCAGCTGTTTTGAGTTGTCCCACCTTTCTGGACCCAACTGAACCAACGTAAATGCTCAAAAATGTATAAAACCAACCGCCTTGGGCACATGTTCTCAGGATCTCCTGAGGGCCGTGTCATGGACCATGATCACTCATATTTGGCTTGGAATAAATCTCTTCAAATATATTACAGAATTTTACTTTTTTCATCATCAATATGATAAAATAAATTTCATTTTTATCGATTTTGGTAAAAGTTATAGTATGGGTATTAGTTGTTGTTGTTGTTGTTTTAAACTATATAAGTAGAAAAGAGTAAATATGGCCAGGTCCTGTGGTTTACACCTGTAATCCCAGCACTATGGGAAACTGAGGTGGGAGCATTGCTTGAGTCCAGGAGTTCAAGACCAGCCTGGGCAACATAGTGAGAACCTGTTTCTACCAAAAATTTAAAAAATTATCTGGGTGTGGTGACACATGCCTGTAGTCCCAGCTACTTGGGAGGCTGAGTTGGGAAGATTGCTGAGGCCTGGGAGGTCAAGGCTGCAGTGAGCTGTGATTACACCACTGCACTCCAGCCTGGGCAACAGAGTGAGACCCTGCCTCAGAAAAAATAAAAAGAAAAGAGTAAATATAGACAGTGATGAGCCAAATTAAAAGAATTAGGTGTTCAGCCAGAAAACCAAAATCCCTACCAGTCCAGGGGCAGCTCAGATAGAAGAAGGTCAAAGGCTCTCTGGGAGGTGGTCAGCACTGGGAGTCCTTGGCAGTTGCCAATGAAAAAGAGGAGCCAACTCTGTGCTCCAAGGCAACACATTACCCAAATTCCTCAAGGAGGAAGATCGTTAGTGATACAGGAGCTAGAAATAAATTATTTAGGCAGATAGATTGTTGGATAAATCAAAGATGCCATCTTAGGCATCGGTTCCGGGTTCTTCCCCCTCCACTTGGCGCCCCCTAAACCCGCCAAGCACAGCCCGCTAAATAAGCACCCAATCAAAAGGAAACACCTCCTGCTAGCCCCGAGGTCCTGCCCTCCGACCAATCACCAATCACCACATCACCCAAAAGGGCATAAATACTCAGCCCCAGCAGCTCTCTCTCTCTCCCCTTCTCTTCCTCTTCTCGCACGCTGAGCCTCCAATAAAGACCTCTTGGCTGCCACCGGTGTCGTCTCTGACTAGCCTGTCGCCCTTCATAGATAGTGAGGGCAAAAGAGTCCTTAGTAAGGGTTCCCTTTTAAGAAAAAGCAGCCCAAGGAATTATTATTTTTTTCTAACAAAGAGCAGACTGAAAAATTAAGCTGTAAATGTAGATAAGCAAGCTGGAAGTTTGCACAGGTGAACACCGGCAGCTGTGCCAATAGAAAGATGTTACCTGGGGGCCAGGCATATCCAACATGGAGGCTCCATCTTCCCTTTTTTGTTACCATGTGTACAGTACAGGAATGGACATCATGGCATCGGCCAGGCAGATAACCCATCTGCATAAAGAAAGATTAGGGGGTGACCAGCTTTTCATGCCATATGTAAATGGCACACCTAGCCCTAACCAGTTTTTCACACCTATGTAAATGGTACACTACCTGGGCCAACCAATCTTTTGCACCATATGTAAATCAGACACTGCCTCCTCAAGCTCATCTATAACACCCCCTGCATTTCACTGCACATCTAGCAACCCATTTCTCTGGGACCCCTCTCTGCTGCAAAGAGCTCTTCTCTTTCTTTCATCTATTAAACTTCCACTCTTAACCTCACTCCTTATCTGTCCACGTCCTTGATTTTCTCCGGTGTGAGACAATGAACCTTGGATATCACCCCAGACAGCAAGGCCACTTCATTAGTAGACCTTCCTAATTATCATGAGCTGTGGATGAAGCAAATGTAAGTTTCCAAGATATTGAAAGACCCAGAACAAAGGGTGAGGTACAACCAGCCTTGCATGCAAAACTTAAAGAATATATCAGACACCAAGTTTCAAAAGATTAAAATCTATTTGAAAGTCAGGAACTTAAGAGTCCTGTGATTAAATAAAGGAGACAAAATTATAAAGAGGGACCCCACCTAATGACCTTCACATGGTGTTGGGAGAAAAGCTGAGGTAGGGCTTGCATGTCTGCTAGACTTGCTGGCTCCTTGCTTCTAGTACTCCCATTAGCTCAAGTAGCCATATGTTTCTCATTCACTTGATACACCGTTCCTTTCAACCCCCACATCCTCACCACCTGTTTCTTTATTTGATCACCAATAAATAGCGTGGGCTCCCACAGCTCGGGGCCTTCGCAGCCTCCACACTTGCAATGGCCCCCTCGCCCCACTTTCTCTCTCAAACTGTCTTTTTCTCATTCCTTTGACTCCGCTGCCCTCCGTCGCCCCCACAACCTGGTATTGGTCTGATCACCCCAACAACATGGCCTGATGTAGATCTCTTTGAACTAGACAATTAATTAAGTCCCAGATCCCAACCAATAATCAGTCAACAACCCCAATTCTGTTCTTGGTTATTCTGAGATTGAAGAGGGCGTTCATGAATTGTATAAGTATAATCAAAGACAACCAAAAATGTTTACCTTTTCTCTCAAAAGCTAAGTGTAGTGTAGTGCCCCTGTAGTCTGAGTTAGAGAAGAATACTAACTGCCTGTTTTTCCTTCTGTGCTCAGTGAGCCTTACCTGTACTTGCTAGTTTCACATTCCTTGAGGCTCAGCGAGTTCCTGCTTCAGCTCCCTAGCCCAGCTGCAACGTTAAAAGGTTGATACAGAAACATGGTTTCCCAAGGATGTGGAACATGTAGTATAGATAAATGTAAAAAGACTGATCAACTGCTTTGTTCTGGCTTCTGTAAGTACGCTTCCTGCGTCACGCAGCTCCCGACCACTGACTGCTTAAGAGGTGGCTGCTTTCTTTGTCCGGGGCACAGACTTCACTGGACGCTAGTCCTACTCACCCAGCTGATCACCTTTTAATAAAGACCTTTCCTGAACTCACGCTGTCCGGTCTCTCCCGTCTTTGATTATCCCGCAACAAGATGTTTTTGTTTTGCTTTTTCTTCTTTATTCCTTTTAGTGCTGGTAAAATTATTATTTTTTTTGAGATGGAGTTTCATTCTTGTTACGTAGGCTGGAGTGCAATGGTGTGATCTCGGCTCACTGCAGCCTCTGTCTCCCAGGTTCAAGCAATTCTCCTGCCTCAGCCTCGTGAGTAGCTGGGATTACAGGCAGCCAACACCACGCCCAGCTAATTTTTATATTTTTAGTAGATACGGGGTTTCACCATGTTGGCCTGGCTGGTCTGGAACTCCTGACCTCAGGTGATCCACCCACCTCGGCCTCCCAAATTACTGGGATTACAGGCATGAGCCACCGTGCCCAGTCAGTGCTGGTAAAATTAGTGCAACCCTGAGAAGTGTGAATAGAATATTTAGTAATATTTCTACAACCTCACTGTCATAGTTCAGGTTCCCTGGGAGACAACCTCTGAGATTCTGAGATTGTATGCAGGAGATTTATTGGGAAGTGCTCTTGGGGTTCACCATCTATGATGGGTAAGGAAAGCAGGATTCGGTGGTGGGGGAAGGTAAACTGCAATGCAATCACTACAAAAGTCTCAGCCAACCTTGCAGATTGCTGTGAATCTGGGGTGGCCCTTCAGAGATGTCTCAATTTGCTGCCAAGGGGCCAGGCCTTTGTTCTCTCTTATGGACAAGTCATTGAATGTAAGATTCCCCCACGCCCACCCACCAGGAGGCATAATCTTGGAGCTCTCATTGGCAGAGAGACCCTGCTCTGGGAGGGGCTCAGTTATGAGCTGTTTGGCCCCTGAGGGAATGAGTGCCTTAGTCCTGCAGAAGGATCTAGATGGCACACCATAGCATTCACTATATATATGCAAAAATGTAAGTCTCAGGAGATATAAAAATTAGATTAGATAAGCATAAAGAGCCGAGTGCCTGTAGTCCCAGCTACTCAAGAGGCTGAGGCTGGGGGACTCCCTGAGGCCAGGAGGTTGAGTCTGCAGTGTGTTATGATCAACCCTGTGAACAGCCACTGTACTCCACCTGGGCAGCATAGTGAAACCTCATCTCTAAAAACAGATACAAAAAAAAAAGCATAAAGAAAACCTTTAAATCCTCACCGCTAGCCTTTTCTAATCAGTCTTAGTATAAATATGCAGTTTTGTAATTATTGTGAAATTTTGTGTGTGTTGTCTGCTCTTTAAAGTGTTTAAAGAGCATTTGAGAGACTCCGATTGAACTTGGGATTTTCATTAAATGCTTAGAAGAGTTTAGTTAAATAAATTTTGGTAAATGTTTAAATGTTTAGGGAAATTTAACTTATTTAAACCTATTAAGTTTGGGTTGGTTCCTCTTATAAGTAGTTTGAATATTTATGAGTGTTAATTGTTTAAGGAAACGTTAATTTAACAAATTCATAAAATTCATAAATTTGGCATGGAACAAAGCCCAAAGAGTAGTGAGCATTACTCTCCATACACAAAAGCCTCTCAGACGTTAAATAAGCTATCAATATATTCCAGGATGGCAGGGTTTTTTTTTGTTTGTTTGTTTGTTTGTTTGTTGAGACGGAGTCTCACTCTGTCGCCCAGGCTGGAGTGCAGTGGTGCTATCTCTGCTCACTGCAAGCTCCACCTCCCGTGTTCACGCCATTCTCCTGCCTCAGCCTCCTGAGTAGCTGGGACTATAGGTGCCCGCCACCATGCCCGGCTCATTTTTTGTATTTTTAGTAGAGACGGAGTTTCACTGTGTTAGCCAGGATGATCTCGATCTCCTGACCTCGTGATCCGCCCGCCTCGGCCTCCCAAAGTACTAGGATTACAGTCGTGAGCCACCTCGCCCGGCCGATGGCAGGGTTTTATCTTTTCATCATATACGCCAATTTCAATCATTGGTGGTGGATGCTATGTTGAGATCTATGACATCTGGGCTCAGTGGGAAATTCTGTCATGATTGACTAGTCATGTCTGCCATAGGTGTGACAGCTCAGAGGTTCAGCATATATGCAATATATTTATCAACATTGGGTCATTGGATAATCAGAAAAAAAGATATCCAAACTATATTATCAGAAAAGAACGTATCCAAACTATATTATCTTTACTCCCCCTGGAAAGTCTTCACTGAATTTAAAATGGAATATCATTACCTAGGCTTTTATGTAGGGGTGATATCAGGAATATCCATCTAAATAATGTTTCTCTATATTTTCAGAACTGAGATTGAGAACACTGTAATCTTAACCAGTGTCCCTACATAAGGTTCCTTGTAGTAAATTTCTCCTAGAATTCAGTTGTAGAAAAAGTGTTTTCACTGGGCGCAGTGGCTCAAGCCTATAATCCAGCACTTTGGGAGGTTGAGGCAGGCAGATTACTTGAGGTCAGCAGTTTGAGATCAACCTGGCCAACATGGTGAAAGCCTGCCTCTACTAAAAATACAAAATTAGGCCGGGCGTGGTGATGCACACTTGTAGTCCCAGCTACTCAGGAGGCTCAGGAGGCTGAGGCAGGAGAATCACTTGAACCCGAGAGGCGGAGGTTGCAGTGAGCCAAGAATGCACCACTGTACTCCAGCCTAGTGACAGAGCGAGACCTTGTCTCAAAAAAAAAAAAAAAACCAAAAACAAAATACAAAATTAGCCGGGCATGGTGGTGCACCTGTAATTCCAGCTACTTGGGAGGCTGAGGCAGGAGAATTTCTTGAACCCCAGAGGTGGAGATTGCAGTGAGCCGGGATCATGCCACTGCACTCCAGCCTGGGTGACAGAGTAGGACACCGTCTCAAAAAAAAAAAAAAAAAAAAAAAAGTGTTTTCATTGGATGAAAGAGTATGACCCTTTTATTGGGCAACAAAATAACAGTGAATTATACTGTCAAATTGCAATCCTCCCTTCCCTCCCCGCCACTACTTTTTGTTTTTCACTCCGGTGGTAAAAATCTGCATCGCTTACTAATACTTTGGTGTGAATATATTCTTTGGGGAGCTCAAAGGGACTCTGATATCTGCATTGAAGTAGAACGCATAGGACACACACTGAGACAACACAGGAATAGAATGGTGAGGGGGGTCAGCTGAAGTCAGAGTTAAATATTTCAAATGCACTGTCTGAGTCCATTCATTTCATAACTGAATGTTTAAGGATTACAGAGACTACTAGGCACGGGTACAAGAAGACGAGTAATGGCTGTGCACAGTGCCTCATATCTATAATCACAGCACTTTGGGAGGCCGAGGTTTCTTTCTGTGGGAGAATTCCTTGAGCTCAGGAGTTCAAGACCAGCACTGGGCAACATAGGGAGATCCTCATCTCTACTGAAAATACAAAAATTTGCCGGGCTTCATGGTGCCACCTGTGGTCCCAGCTACTCGGGAGGCTGAGGTGGGAGGATTGCTTGAGCCCAGAAAGGTGGAGGCTGCAGTGAGCCAAGATAATCCCACTGCACTTCAGCCTGGGCGACAGGAGTGAGACCCTGTCTAAAAAAAAAAAGAAAAGAAAAAAAAGGTTTGTGTTTTGGAAATACTGTAGAATCCTAGTTTCCATTTATAGGATGGATTGGATTGGGAGTGAAGCTTTCAGGCAGGGTCTATTGTTTCTGGAAAATATGGTTGAATAAAAAAAGGAAGTGTGAAACAACGTGTACAGTGTGATCTTACTTCAATATCACATTTTGCTGTGTATGTGTATATTATATATATGTACACATATATCTCATACGTATACATAAAGATCTTGAAAATACATATATCAATATCAATCTAATAACAGAGGTTATCTCCTAAGGAAGGGGAAGAGAGGAGGTGTAGAGGGGACCAAAGAACTTGCCTTTGACCAGGCTCAGTGGCTCATGCCTGTAATCCCAGCACTCTGGGAGGCCAAGGTGGGCAGATGGCTTGAGCTCAGGAGTTTGAGACCAGGCTAGGCAACATGGTTCGAACCCTGTCTCTACAAAAAATACAAAAATTAGCCGGGCGTGATGGCACACACCTGTAGTCCCAGCTAGATTGCTTGAACCCAGGAGGTTGAGGCTGCAGTGTGCTGAGATGGAGCCACTGCCCTCCAGCCTGAGTGACAAAGTAAGACCCTGTCTTAAAAGAAAAAAAAAGAAGAGAAAGAGAAAGAAAGAAACTTAGCCTTTGTTCTGCAGATCTTAATTTTGTAAGCAGAATTGAGATCTACATCCAGTTACCTGTTGTGAGTCATGAAGTGACTTGGGACTTATTCATATTCTTCCAGGGAAAGTCTCATGGGTTCAGCCATTCAGTGACTATTCAATGGACCCTGGACACTGCTGGGGTGATGGGAGGTTCCTGCCCCTGAGGAGTTTACAGTCCAGTTGTGGAGGAGAGAGACACACATGAGACACTAATCTGACGATGCTAACAATGTGGGCCAGGCAGTGTATAACACATAGGTTCTGGTGACAGGGGGATCTCTAAAAGTTTGAATTGGTTGAAAAGCCTTCTCAGAGAGGCAGGGCTTGAACTGGCCCCTAGAGGAAGAGCTTTCCAGGCTAGGACTTCACGTGAGCAAATGCACAGATGTTGCATTGTGTTGACGATTGAATATGGTGCATTTGAAGGACAGTCGTGGCTGAGGGTTAGAAGTGGGAAGAAGTGACTTTGGAAAGGTGGTTGGGCCATCTCTCAAGATGAGGGCAGAAGGCAAGGCTGAGCCTCCTAATTGACAGCAATAACTAAACTTACATGTTGAGTAGACATTACACATGACCTATTGGAAAGAAACTATTAAGTGATGTACTATAAAGTCATTTTAATTTGCCCACAGAGGCATGAGTTGGATTTAAGGAAAGCAAATCGTTTTAAAATGGACACTTTAGAGTCTATTCCTCTTGTATCAAATTGCTGTTGGGAAATGAAGAAATTTTGGGACATGATGGAAATGCTGTAGGTTTTTTTTTTGTTTGTTTGTCTTTTTTTTTTTAGACAGGGTCTTGCTCTGTCACCCAGGCTAAAGTGCAGTGGTTTGATCAAGGCTTACAGCAGCCTCGGCTTCCTGGGCCCAAGCAATCCTCCCACCTCAGCCTCCCAGGTAGCTGGGACCACAGGCACATGCCACCACACCCAGCTATTTAAAAAAAATTTTTTTTTTTGTAGAGACAAGGTCTCATATGTGGCCCAGTGCTGGTCTCAAACTCCTGGGCTCAAGCAATTCTCCCACCTCAGCCTCCCAAAGTGCTGGGATTATAGGCATTATAGGCATGAGCCACCATGCTCAGCTTTATTTATTTATTTTTTTTAAGTGGAGACAGGGTCTCACTATGCTGCCCAATCTGCTCTCAACCTCCCAGGCTCAAGCAATCCTCCCACCTAAGTGTCCCAAGTAGCTGGGACTACAGGCATGTGCCACCATGCCCAGCTAATTTTTAAATATTTTTGTGGAGACAGTGTATCTCTGTATTGTTCAGGCTGGTCTCAAGCTCCTATGCTTAAGTGATCCCCCCACCTCAGCCTCCCAATGTGCTGGGATTGCAATTGTGAGCCACTGCACTTGGCCTACTCTGTGTCTTGATTGTCGTGGTGTTTTTACAAATGCAAACATGTTAAAATCCTCTGCATTGTACACTTAAAATGAGTGTGTTCTCTTGTGAGCAAATTATACAATATAAAATAACAGAGTGAATCTGAAAAATAAAAAATAACTGCCCTGGACTCCCTTTCCTTAGGCTGAGCAATACCATTTTAGAAATAGTTTAGAACTTTCAGTGAGTAAACCGGAAAAGAAAGATTCAGAGTTACTAAAGAGACTGGAAACAAAAATTTCCAATTAACTGTATGATTATTAACCAGCCAGCATGGGCTTACATAATTAATAATGTCAGAGGTTTTTATGACTTTCATTTTTCTTTTGCCTTTAAACATATTCTTCAATAAGCCAATCATGAGAATGTTCTGTAGGTGGTGGGAGGCATATATGGCCGGGTGCAATTATTTCCCTAGACATTGGATTAGGACACACATACACTTAAACTGGCATTGTAGCTGTTTTTTTTGTTTTGTTTTGTTTTGAGACAGAGTCTCACTCTGTCACTCAGGCTGGAATGCAGTGGCATGATCTCAGCTCGCTGCAACCTCCACCTCCTAGGTTCAAGTGATTCTCCTGCCACAGCCTCCCAAGTAGCTGGGATTACAGGCGTGTGCCACCACATCCAGCTAATTTTTGTATTTTTAGTAGAGATGGGGTTTCAACATGTTGGCCAGGCTGCTCTTGAACTCCTGACCTAAAGTGATCTGCCTGCCTTGGCCTCCCAAAGTGCTGGGATTACAGGTGTGAGCCACCACATCCTGCCTAAACTGGCATTGTAGAACTTCTCTTTTTCACTCTACATTGTACCGTTTGCTGTGTTATTTAAGAATATGCAATTCTGCTACAGAAGAAGGAAAAACACCTAGGATGGGTGAAACGCATTGTCGTAGTCAGCTTGGGCTGCTATAACAAAACGCCACAGACTGAGTGGCTTCAACAGCAGGCGTTTCTCACACCTCTGGATTCTGGGAAATCCAGGATCAAGCTGCTGGCAGGTTCAGTTTCTGGTGAGGGCCCTCTTTCTGGCTTGCAGATGGCTGCCTTCTTGCTGTGCCCTCACACGGTAGAGAAAAAGAGCTCTTGTCTCTCTCTTCTATTTATAAGGACACTAAGTCTATCACAGGGGCCTCACCCTCACGATCTCATCTAAACCTGATTACCTCGCAAACACCCTGCCTCTAAATACCATCACATTGGGGGTTAGAGCTTCAACATATGAAGGACACCAACATTCATTTGGGGGAGACACCAACATTCAGCTCATAATACTCATAAGAAATGTTAAGCATAGATAAAAACAAACTTAAGTAGCTTGTGAGAAATAAAATTCATAAGATATGTTAAGTATAGGTGGTGATCAAGCAAATAGCTTATGAAACAGAATTCATAAAATATGTTAAATACAGGTAGTAATATGTTTAAAAGGTCAGAACAAAAGTTTTAAAGACAAAAAGGGGCCAGGTGCGGTGGCTCACGCCTGTAATCCCAGCACTTTGGGAGGCCGAGGCGGATGGATCACCTGAGGTAAGGAGTTCAAGACCAGCCTGGCCAACATGGTGAAACCTTGTCTCTACAAAAAAATACAAAAATTAGCCGGGCATGGTGGCAGGCACCCATAATTCCAGTTACTCGGGAGCCTGAGACACGAGAATTGCTTGAACCTATAAGGCAGAGGTTGCAGTGAGCCGAGATCGCACCACTGCCCTCCAGCCTGGGTGACAGAGAGAGACTCTGGAAAAAAAAAAAAAAAAAAAAGGGGATGGAAAGTCTATGGGTTTTGCTGCCTCTAGGCTGATACTTACATCATCCCTAAATCAGCCACCTTTCAGTAATCTCAGTATCGTCCCCTAGGGCCCTACATATGCTTTGCCCCAGAAATGCATATAAAACCTGTAAGTGTTCAGCAGGCTAACTGGCAAGCTATAGCTCTGGCAGGCTTACTTGCTCTGGATCTTTCTAACAGAGTAAGCATAGGGGAGGGAGGGCATCCAGGCACTTTCTGCTGACCCCTCCCCAATTTCAACTCTGCTCCTTCCAACCACACCATTGGCAGAGAAAGGTCATCTTCCCTCAGCCCTGCTTGCTCCCTCTCCTAAGAGTGTTAACCTATTCCATCTACATCCTCCTTGCTTTCTGTTGTGTGCTTTAAGTAGGTTCAATAATCTCCACTTTGAGCAATATACATTTCGTCTGTGAACCCTTCTGTTCCCTGACCTCTGAGAACGCTTTCCTGATAGTGAAATTGGAGGCTGCCTTTCCCCACAATACAGCCTGATTTGGGGGATAGCCAAAGCAGCCTTCAATCTATTTGATATTTTTATTGTTTTTGGTTTGTTTGTTTGTTTTTTGTTAGTTTTAGGCAGTGTCTTGCCCTGTTGCCCAGGATAGAATGCAGTGGCATGACCTCAGCTCACTATAGCCTTGACCTCCCAGGCTCAAATGATCCTCCCACTTCAGGCTCCCAAAGTGCTGGGATTACAGGCATGACCTACTTCATCCAGCCCATTTGATGTTTTCAAATGCATATGAGGTGCAAGTAAAGTTATATTCCTGACTTTCCAAACCAAGTAAGTGTTAGTATCCATTCAAGCCCCTTTGTCACACCCCATGCCAGGCAGCATGAGTTCTTATGATGTGAGCAGGGGATAAACCAAAATTTTGTCCGGGGTGGGATAGGATTTAGAGGAAGAGGCACATCCCTCCTTGATTCCTATCCATTCATTGATTCAGTAAACACTTAACAAACCCCACCTTTTTCCTAATTGTTGGGTTAGAGTGTTAAATAAGGTCAAATCCCACCCTCAGGAGGCATGCTTTCTCAAGGAGGCCCTAGATGCATGGCCCTTACACAAACAGGAGAACGAAGTGCAGGAGAGGCATTATAAAGGGCCATGGGAAAGAGAGGTGTATGTGGATGCATGTGCTCTGGTGTGCGTGCGTGTGTGTGTGTGTGTGTGTAACAAAAAGCAGACCTCACAGAGGACGTGTCATTTTAGAAGTCTTGGAGGAGGCCGGGCATGATGGCTCATGCCTGTAATCCCAGCACTTTGGGAGGCTGAGACAGGTGGATCCCCTGAGGTCAGGGGTTCAAAACCAGCCTGACCAAAATGGTGAAACCCCATCTCCTGTAAGAATACAAAATTAGCCCGGCATGGTGGTGCATGCCTGTAATCTCAGCTACTCAGGAGGCTGAGGCACAAGAATCACTTAAGCCTGGGAGGTGGAGGTTGCAGTGAGCTGAGATCACGCCATTGCATTCCAGCCTGGGCAACAAGAGTGAAACTCCATCTCAAAAAAACAAAAAAAAAGTCTTGAAGTAGGAACAGAAGTTTTCCTGGTGGACAAAAAAACCACACTTTGGTCATTCAGAAGGAGGAATGATTATAAGCAAAGACTCAGGCACATGGAAGAATATGAGTGTGAGCTGGGAGCAGTGGCACGTGCCTGTAGTCTCAGCTATTCAGGAGGCTGAGGCAGGAAGATGGCTTGAGTCTAGGAGTTCAAAGCTGCAGTGAGCCATGATCTTGACACAGCACTCCAGGCTGGGTGACAGAGCAAGACCCTGTCTCTTAAATAAATAAATAAAAGAGGCTGGGCGTGGTGGCTCACGCCTGTAATCCCAGCACTTTGGGAGGCTGAGGTGGGCAGATCAGGAGGTCAGGAGATCGAGACCATCCTGGCTAACACGGTGAAACCCCGTCTCTATTAAAAATACAAAAAATGAGCCGGGCGTGGTGGCCGGCACCTGTAGTCCCAGCTACTCGGGAGGCTGAGGCAGGAGAATGGCTCCGGGAGGCGGAGCTTGCAGTGAGCCGAGATTGCGCCACTGCACTCCAGCTTGGGAGACAGAGTGAGACTCCATCTCAAAGAAATTTAAAAATAAATAAATAAGTAAAAGAATCTGAGTGTGGACCATGGAGGAGCTAGGTATGAATGGAGCCTGGGTGTAGAAAGGGAGGGGCAGGTGACCACACTGGAAAGGTGACCCAAATTGAGTCCTAGGATGAAAAGCCCATAGGACTCTCATATTAAGCTGTCCTTCTTGTTGCTCAAAATCAATAGATAATATTTTAAAACTTGCAGTCACTCTCATCACTCTCGATTAATCCTTCCCCTTACATCCATTCCAATAGCAAGTTCTGTTTGCTATACCTTCAAACAATATCCTGCAAGACCCGCCTTAATCCAGGTGATGGTCACCTCTCCACTGAGTTGCTACAATAGCCTCTGAACAGCTCGCGTCACTTCTGTCATTACCTGCCCCTCCCCAGCAGTCTACTCAACTCAACCCGACCCAGTAGCCAGGGTGATTTTTTTTTTTTTTTTTTTTTTTTTTGAGACAGGTTTTTGCTCAGTCTCCCAGGCTGGAGTGCAGTGGTGTGATCTTAACTCACTGCAATCTCCACCTCCTGGGTTCAAGCGATTCTTGTGCCTCAGCAGCTGGGACTACAGGTGCACACTACCAAGCCTGGCTAATTTTTGTATTTTTAGTAGAGACAGGGTTTCACCATGTTGGCCAGGCTGGATTTGAACTCCTGACTTCAGGTGATCCGCCCGCCTCGGCCTCCCAAAGTGCTGGGATAACAGGCATGAGCCACTGCACCTGGCCTCGTCACCATATTTATGTCTCAGAAAGATCCCTCTCAAGGAGGCTGAGCTGAAGCAGGGGACAAGAGGTGATAAAGGCCCTGCCACAGAGAAAGGCTAGATTCCAGAGACATTTACAAACCAACAGAGATCAAAGGTGTTTTACAGACTGACTACTGAGATTAGAGTTAGTAATAAAGAGTACTTTCAATTTAACCCAGCACATATTTGGTGCATATTTGCTAAGGGCAAGGGATCATGGGAAAAAGGGATAAAGGACAGACCATGCCCCAAGGGGGGTGTTACGTCAGGTGAGTAGGGAGCTGGAGAGAAGTTTGGTGCATGTGCTGGGAGAATGCGGGCAGAAAACGCTCGATTTCCAACATGGGGGAAATTCAAGAAGATGCCACAGGTTAGGGCGTATCTAAGTTAGGTCCTGAAGAATTTCAAAGGCAAAGACTGGAAAGAACAGTGGCAGAACAGATTTTGAATTTCAACCTCTCTACCATCTCTCGCAGAACTTTCAATGGAGTTGCTAGTGATTTGAGAAATAATTATTTCCATACCCCATAAAACAAAATAAAATTTTAAAAAGAGGACAAGGTATACAGAAAAGCAGCAAGGAAGAATTAGGATCATTCACCACCAGAATAATTTGGTCCAGAACAAGTGAACCATGTCAATAAGATTTTAAGAAAACACAACAAAATCACTTCCTTGTTCAGATGTGTCACAAAGGGAAGAACGACAAAAATCCTCCAAGTGAATAACTCTGCTGACTCCTGGACTTTGACCTGGGAGAACAATTTTCTGCCAGGGTGATACTAGCAAGTTAAGATCCTTGGTAAGCAGGATTCCTACATAAAAGCTGACAGTCATGCTGGCTTGACGAACTTGCCTACGTTTTTAATAAAACTGTCAGATTAAGCCATGCCTGGCTGCAGTCTATTATTAATACAAATTCTTGACTGTCAATTAGTTAACTGGCTAGTAAAAGGAACCTGGCTTACAAGACTGTTGCTAATGAATATAATGCTTTGTTCTCCAGCAAAACATATGCTTAGGTTGTGTAATTAGAAGAAGGGCTCCCTCCCTCCTTCCCCATAGGGAGATCATGTGCAGCTGAATAAAGGCACTTATTATACCTGTGAGGGGTCAAAGTCTGTGGATCTGTGGCTTATGGTATTATGACAGATTACAGAATCACTCTATTATGCTAGTCAATCTGTTTCCAAGCACCTAGCGGGGAGCTAGCTGGGCACTAGACGCTCCAAAACAAGATTCCCATTGGTTTTCTTCCTAAGGTCTCATGACGGGTCAGCTGTTGTTGACATCACCCTGCCGCTCACATGTCAGTCAGAGCCTTTCTGTCTGACTTCTGCCTCTGTCACTGCCAAGCTGTCCTCTGCGAGTCAGCCCTTGCCTCGGGCCACAATCAGCTCCCAAGAAGAGCTCAGATGAATTTGAAATCCACGGGCTTTTGTGCTAGTGAAAAGGAAACGGAAGCGGGACACTTAAACCCTGTATGTCTTTTGTTTCTGACTCTCCTTACCTCCTGTCCTTCCCCTCTCCGCCTCTTTTTCTCTTCGACTGTTTCCCTGGTTTCTCATCCCTCTCCTTCCCACTATGAGCATATGCCTTCTTTTAAAACATATTTATTTTATTTTATTTAGTTATTTTGAGATGGAGTCTCGCTCTGTCGCCCAGGCTGGAGTGCAGTGGCACGATCTCGGCTCACTGCAAGCTATGCCTCCCGGGTTCACGCCATTCTCCTGCCTCAGCCTCCTGAGTAGCTGGGACTACAGGCACCTGCCACCGCCAGGATGGTCTCGATCTCCTGACCTCGTGATCCGCCTGCCTTGGCCTCCCAAAGTGCTGGGATTACAAGCGTGAACCACTGTGCCTGGCTACATCAATGAATATTTTTGTAGGTGACCATTAAGGACTGAAAATATCTAAGGTAAGGCAAGAGATGACAGAAACCTGGACAGACCTGGAGGAGAAATGGTGTCACCCAAAAGGGCTCTGTAGTTATAAACGAGGAAGCAGCAGCTGAGTTCATCAAGGGTCTGTGTCAGTCACATCTGTATTTAATGGTTTAGTGTTATTTTTTCCCGTATGCATTAGTCCATTCTCACACTGCTGTTGTCAGAGGTGTTCGAACCAGAGCGACTCCATTTTGAGTGAGGGCTAGGAAAATGAAGCTGGGACCTGCTGGGCTGCATTCCCAGAAAGGTATTCCTAGCCTCTAGATGTTTACAGTTGATGAAACAGATTGATAATGTTTACTAAACACACCCAGACTTGGGAATGTTCTAATATCCCGATATCTGGAGAACAAAGACATTCCTAATTTTGTTTTAAAGATAATATTCTTTTTTTTTTTTTTTTTTTGAGACGGAGTCTTGCTCTGTCGCCCAGGCTGGAGTGCAGTGCTGTGATCTCGGCTCACTGCAAGCTCCACCTCCCGGGTTCACGCCTTTCTCCTGCCTCCGCCTCCCGAGTAGCTGGTACTACAGGTGCCCGCCACCATGTCTAGCTAATTTTTTTGTATACTTTTTTAGTAGAGATTGAGTTTCACCGTGTTAGCCAGGATCATCTCGATCTCCTTGTGAGCCGCCTGCCTCGGCCTCCCAAAGTGCTAGGATTACAGGCATGAAAAAGATAACATTCTTGCAAAATATAGTAATTAAGAAAATTAATCCTTTATCACACTCTTGTAGCAGAGCACATCTCCCCATGATCTTTTTTCTTGGTGGTGGTGGTGGTGGTTGTTTTGAGACAGGGTCTTGCTCTGTTGCTCAGGGTGGAGTGCTGTAGTGTGATCTCAGCTCACTGCAACCTCTGCACAAGAATCAGGGAATTCTTGTGCCTCAGACACCCAAGTAGCTGGGACTACAGGCTCATGCCACCACGCCTGGTTAATTTTTGTATTTTTAGTAGAGACGGGGTTTCGCCATGTTGGCCAGGCTGGTCTTGAATTCCTGACCTCGAGTGATCCACCTGCCTTGGCCTCCCAAAGTGCTGGGGTTACAGGTGTGAGCCACCACCTAGTGCATGATCTTTTGAAATTTTATACACACACACACACACACACACACACACACAAGCATTGTACGTTGGGTGGATGCATTCCTCCTATTTATGGGAATGCCCTACTCTGTCTGTGGAGTAGCTGTTCTTTCACCACTTTACTTTCTTTTTTTTTTTTTTTTTTTTTTTGAGACGGAGTCTTGCTCTGTCACCCAGGCTGGAGTGCCAGTGGCGCGATCTCGGCTCACTGCAAGCTCCGCCTCCCGGGTTGACGCCATTCTCCTGCCTCAGCCTCTCCGAGTAGCTGGGACTACAGGCGCCCGCCACCATGCCCGGCTAATTTTTTTGTATTTTTAGTAGAGATGGGGTTTCACCGTGGTCTCGATCTCCTGACCTCGTGATCCGCCCGCCTCGGCCTCCCAAAGTGCTGGGATTACAAGCGTGAGCCACCGCGCCCGACCTACTTTCTTAATAAACTTGCTTTTGCTGTGCACTGCAGACTCATCCTAAATTCTTTCTTGCGTGAGATCCAAGAACCCTCTCTTGGGGTCTGGATTAGGACCCCTTTTCTGTAACACTATTAAGAAATACCCAAGACTGGGTAATTTATATTTAAAAAACAAAAAAAGAGGTTTAATTGACTCACAGTTCAGTATGGCTTGGGTGGTCTCAGGAAACTTACAATCATGGCAGAAGGCACCTCTTTACAGGGCAGCAGGAGAGAGAATGAGTCTGAGTGAAGGGGGATGCCCCTTATGAAACCATGAGATCTCCTGAGAACTCACTCACTGTCACAAGAACAGCATGGGGGAAAACCGCCCCCCATGATTCAATTATCTCCACCTGGTCCTGCCCTTGACACGTGGGGATTATTACAATTCAAGATGAAATTTGGGTTGGGACACATAGCCAAACCATATCATTCTGCCCCGGCCCCTTTCAAATCTCATGTCCTCACATTTCAAAACACAGTCATGCCCTTCCAACAGTTCCCCAAAGTCTTAACACATTCTAGCATTAACCCAAAAGTCCAAGTCCAAAGTCTCATCTCAGACAAGACAAGTCCCTTCTGCCTATGAGCCTGTAAAATCAAAAGTTTGTTACTTCCTAGACATAATGGGGGTATTGGCATTGGGTAAATACACCCATTTCAAATGGGAGAAATTGGCCAAAACAAAGGGGCTACAGGCCCCATGCAAGTCCAAAATCCAATAGGGCAGTCATTAAACATTAAAGTTAGAAAATAATCACCTTTGACTCCATGTCTCATATCCAGGTCACGCTGATGCAAGAGGTGGGCTTCCATGGCCTTGGATATCTCTGCATCTCTGGCTTTGCAGGGTACAGCCCCTCTCCCAGCTGCTTTCATGGCTGGTGTTGTCTGTAGCTTTTCTAGGCACACAGTTGTTGGTGGATCTACCATTCAGGGGTCTGGAGGATGGTGGCCCTCTTTACACAGCTCCACTAGACAGTGCCTCTGTGGGGGCTCCAACCCGCATTTCCCTTCCACACTGGCCTAGCAGAGGTTTTCCACGAGGGCTCTGCCCCTGCAGCAATATCCAGGCATTTCCATACATCCTCTGAAATCTAGGCAGAGGTTCTCCAACCTCAATTCTTGACTTCTGTGTACCTGCAGGCCCAACACTACATGTAAGCCACCAAGGCTTGGGGCTTGCACCCTCTGAAGAAATGGCCCAAGTTATACCTTGGCCCCTTTTAGCCACAGCTGGAGCTGAAGCATCTGGGGCAAAGGGCACCATATTTTGAGGCTGCATAGAGCAGGGGGGCCTAGGCCTGGCTCATGAAACCATTTTTCCCTCCTAGGCCTCTGGACCTGTGATGGGAGGGGCTGCTGTTAAGGTCTCTGACATGCCCTGGAGACATTTTTCCCATTGTTTTGGTGATTAGTATTTGGCTTCTCATTACTTATATAAATTTCTGCAGCCAGTTTGAATTTCTTCCCAGAAAATGGATTTTTCTTTCCTTTTCCTTTTTTTTTTTTTTTTTTTTGAGATAGAGTCTCGCTCTGATGCCCAGGCTGGAGTGCCATGGCGTGATCTCAGCTCACTGCAAGCTCTGCCTCCTGGGTTCATGACATTTTCCTGCCTCAGCCTCCTGAGTAGCTGGGACTACAGGTTCCCACCACCATGCCTGGCTAATTTTTTGTATTTTCAGTAGAAACAGTGTTTCACCATGTTAGCCAGGATGGTCTCAATCTCCTGACCTCCTGATCCACCTGCCTTGGCCTTCCAAAGTGCTGGGATTACAGGCGTGAGCCACCGCACCTGGTGGATTTTTCTTTTCTATTGCATCATCAGGCTGCAAATTTTCCAAACTTTTTGCACTGCTTCCTTTTGGATGGTTTGCTGCTTAGAAATTTCTTCCACCAGATACCCTAAATCATCTCTCTCAAGTTCAAAGTTCCACAGATCTCTAGGGGCAGGGGCAAAATTCCACCAGTCTGTTTGCTAAAGCATAGCAAGAGTCACCTTTATTCCAGTTCCCAACAAGTTTCTCATCCCCATCTGAGACCACCTCAGCCTGGACTTCATTGTCCATATCACTATCAGCACTTTGGTCAAAACCATTAAACAAGTTTCTAGGAAGTTTGAAACTTTCCCACATTTTCCTGTTTTCTTCCGAGCCATCCAAACTTTTCCAACCTCTGCCTGTTACTCAGTTCCAAAGTTGCTTCCACATTTTAGGTACCCTTAAGGCAGCACCCCACTCCTGGTACCAATTTACTGTATTAGTCTGTTCTCATGCTGCTATGAAGAAATACCTGAGACTGGGTAATTTATAAAGAAAGGAGGTTTCATTGACTCACAGTTTCACATGGCTGGGGAAGTCTCAGGAATCTTACAATTAGGAAGGTACCTCTTCCCAGAGCAGCAGGAGAGAGAATGAGTCCAAGTCAAGGGGGAAGCCTCTTATGAAACTATCAGATCCCATGAGAACTCACTATCATGAGAATGGCATGGGGGATACTGCCCCCGTGATTCAATTATCTCTACCTAGTCCTCACCTTGACACATGGGGATTATTACAATTCAAGGTGAGATTTGGGTCGGGACATAGAGCCAAACCATATCACTATGTCTTCTCTGTATTCTTATAGCTCCTACAACTTTATATAATGGTCCTGTCAACACAATGTGCCATTGGATGTTCTGTTGTAAAGAAGCCTGCATGGATCTACACAGTTTTCACCTGATGTGTATAAGATGTTCTCTGACTAGAGTAGAGAAGGGAAGTTGGAAAGAGATCCATTGTAGGTGAAGAACTGAGGAAGTGGGACCTCAGATGTTTGAAACAAGAGCCTGTGGTGTCATGCAAAGAGCATGGGCTCTGTCATTAGAAACACCTGGATATGACTCATGGCTTACACTTACCAGTTGTGTGACCTTGGACAAGTTTCTAAGCTTTTCTGAGTCTCTGTTTCATCATATGTAAAAGTGAGTGTAACATAATCAGAAATACTTTGAGAGAAAACCAATATAAAAAATGCCCATAGCAGGAGCTCAGCAATGGGTAGTTTTTATCACTATTCATTTTGAAACACTGGACACTTTAGTGGTACCCAAAGTGTCCTAGCTTTTAATGCTGAAGGATTCGGCAACCATTTCAACATCATATGATGCAGAACAACACTGCTGTTACTGCTTCATGTGCTAATAAAAAGCCTGTGTTCCAGGCAATTTGCAAAAAGTAAAGCACCTCATGTTTTCCCTTTCTAGATTATGGGATTCTTTTTTTTTTTTTTGAGACAGAGTCTTGCTCTGCCCAGGCTAGAGTGTAGTGGTGCGATCTCAGCTCACTGAAACTTTTGCCTCCTGGGTTCAAGCAATTCTCCTGCCTCAGCCTCCTGAGTAGCTGGGATTACAGGCACCCACCACCACACCTGGCTAATTTTTGTTATTTTTAGTAGAGACAGGTTTTCGCTATGTTGGCCAGGCTGGTTTCCAACTCCTCAGGTGATCTGCCTGCCTCAGCCTCCCAAAGTGCTGGGATTACGGGTGTCAGCCACCGTGCCCAGCCCTAGATTATGAGATTTTTTTTTTTTTTTTTTTGAGGCGGAGTTTTGCTCTTGTTGCCCAGGCTGGAGTGCAATGGCACAATCTTGGCTCACCACAACCTCCACCTCCTGGGTTCAAGGGATTCTCCTACCTCAGCCTCCCAAGTAGCTGGCATTACAGGCATGCGCCACCACGCCCAGCTAATTTTTTGTATTTTTAGTAGAGACAGAGTTTCTCCATGTTGGTCAGGCTGGTCTCGAACTCCTGACCTCAGATGATCCACCCACCTTGGCCTCCCAAAGTGCTGGGATTACAAGCATGAACCACCGCACCTGGCCATGAGATTCTTAAAGAAAAGAATGGTGGCTTATTCATCTCATCAACTTCAGGACTTAGCATCAATAGGCACATCACAGTTCCCAATACTGTATGGGCATTCTCATTGAAGAATTTAGACTGATGTATGAAAAAACTCTAATGATATGCCACCTTTGTTTTGTTAGTTTTTAATTTAATTTTTATTTTATTATTATTATTATTTTGAGACCATGTTGCCCAGGCTGGAGTGCAGAGGCTCAAGAGATCCTCCCACCTCAGAATCCCAAGTAGCTGGGACTACAGGTGTGCACCACCATGCCTGACTAATTTTTTTTTTTTTTTTGTAGAGACAGGAGTCCCTCTATGTTGCCCAGGCTGGTCTTGAACTCCTGGGCTCAAGCAATCCTCCTGCCTCAGCCTCCTAAAGTGCTGGAATTACAGATATGAGCCACTGCACCCAGCCGATGTGCCACCTTTCAAGATGATGAGAAACACTATGAGGAACTGTCAGAGTGCAGCCCCAGTTTAGCAAGAATTGCTATTAGAACCAATTGCCTTGGGATGATTGAGTCTATGTGTCTTACTGCCCACACTGATGTTCTTGGGAGCTTCATTCCTGGCAGACAATTCCGAATCCAGTCAACATCATAATTGCACAACCCATTGCTATTTGAACAACATCCACAAACCTCCAGCTTGTTTTATTTTATTTTTATTCTTATTTTTGTGTAGAGACAGTGTCATTATGTTGCCCAGGTTGGTCTTGAACTCCTGGCCTTAAGTGATCCTCCTGCCTTGGTCTCTTAAAGTGCTGGGATTACAGGTGTGAGCCACCACATCCAGTCTTTGTTCATTCATATATTCAACAAGTATTTATCAAGCATCTCCAACATGTCAGGTGCTATCTGAGATGCTGGGAATACGTACGGTGAACCAGACAAGCAAATGCTTATGGAGCTTCAACATCACTAAACATCAGGGAAATGCATACCAAAACCACAGTGAGATATCATCCTACCCAGCTAGACTGGCTGTTGTTTATCTATTTATTTTTTAGACTAGGTTATGAGACTGGCTAATTTTTGTATTTTTGTTAGAGACAGGGTTTCACCGTGTTGCCCAGGCTGGTCTGAGCTCAAGCAATCCACCTGCATTGGCCTCCCAAAGTGCTGGGATTACAGGCATAAGCCAATGTGCCAGGCCTAGACTAGCTATTGTTAGAAAGATAAAAAACAAACAAAAAAACAGATTCTGGCAAGGATGCAGAGAAAAGGAAACTCCCATACACTGTTGGTGGGAACAAAAATTAGTATAGCCAAGGGGCTAAGGAGAAGGTGGGGATGGTTATTGGGCACAAAAAAAATTAGAAAGAATGAATAAGACCTACTGTTTGATAGTACAACAGGGTGACTATAGTCAATAATAACTTTTTTTTTGAGACAGGGTCTCACTCTCTTGCCCAGGCTGAAGTGGAGTAGCGTGATCTTGGCTCACTGCAACCTCTGCCTCCAGGACTCAGGTTATCCTCTCACCTCAGCCTCCTGAGTAGCTGGGACTACAGGTGTGCGCCACTACACCTCGCTAATTTTTTGTATTTTTTTTTTTTTTTTTTAGTAGAGATGGGGTTTCACCATGTTGCACGGGCTGGTCTTGGAATTGTGGGCTCAGGTGATCCACCCACCTCGGCCTCCCAAAGTGCTGGGATTACAGGTGTGAGCCACCGTGCCTGGTCTAATAATAACTTAAAAGTACATTTCAAAAAACTTAAACAGTGTCATTGGATTGTTTATAACTCAAAGGATAAATGCTTGAGGGGATGGATACCCTATTCTCCATGATGTGCTTATTTCCCGTTGCATGCCTGTATCAAAACATGTCATGTACTCCATAAATATATGCACCTACTATGTACCAACAAAAATGAAATTTAAGAAAAACTATAAAAAAGGATAATTAGTGCAGCCATTATGGAAAACAACATGAAGATTTCTCAAAAAACTAAAACTAGAACTACAATATGATCCAACAATCCCACTGCTGGGTATCTACCCAAAGAAAAGGAAATTAGTATATCCAAGGGATGCTTGCACACTCACGTTAATTACAGCACTATTCACAAAAGCCAAGATATAGAATCAACCTAAATGTCCATCAATGGATGAATGGATAAATAAAATGTGGTATATATACACAATGGAGTACTCTTCAGCCATAACAAAGAATGATGTTCCCTGGAGTTCATTATGTTAAGTGAAATAGCCAGTCACATAAAGACATATACCACATGTTCTCACTCACATTTGGAAGCTAAAAAAGTTGATCTCATGGTGGCAGAGAATGTATGGTGGTTACTAGAGACTGGAAGGATGTGTGGGTGGGTCAGGGGGATGAAGACAGGTTGGTTGATTAATGGATACAAACATACCGGTATAAGTATGAATACTTTCTTAAATGTTCAATAGCAGAATAGGGTGACTATAGTTAGCAACAATGTATTGTATATTTCAAGATAGCTATAAGAGAGACTTGAAATATTCCTGACACATAGAAATGATAAATGCTTTAGGCAATGGATACTCTGACTTGATCATTACACATTCTATGTATGTAACAAAATATCACATGTACTTCATATATATGTACAAATATTATGCATCAATTAAAAAAAACTCAATGATTTCAGGTCATGGTAGGTGCTATGAGAGAGACAAATAGGTTGATGAGCTGGAGACTGGGTGGATAAGGTGGAGCCTCCTGCAGATAAAGTGCCTCAGAAAGCTTCCATTGGAGGAGAAGGAGGCAGTCAGAGGTAGAAGGGAAGCGCCCAGGCCTTGAAGCAGTGAACAGTGAGTGGAATGCAAGGAACAGACTGGAAGACAGCTGGCTGGAGCATGGAGCGAGGGGAGAGCATTAAGACACGAGCCTGGGAGAAGCAAGCAGTGTCAGTTCACAAGGGCCAAGCAGGCTAAACAAAGTGAAAGGTTCAGGCTGACCACAAGATTCTCAGGGTTCTCTCACAAAATGTTTGGTGGCTACTTTCTGTGTGTGCACACTCTGTTTCTTCTGCAAGGTACCAAAAGGGCAACCTGGACCGTGAGAAATGTAAACCTGTTCTTCAGCATCCAAGTGATGAAAAATTACTAATCAATTGCACAAGTAAAAAAAAAAAAATTCTTTGCTCTCAAATTATACTATAAGCTATTACTTTTAAGTCAGTCTTTGTCTATCCTAATGAACAAGGCCCTGTGTTTTCAACCCATTCTTAAGGACTTAAGGAAGCAGGCCTCCCTGGAACAGTTTATCAAGAGTAATCTCTTTGATATTTGTATTAGTCCGTTTTCATGCTGCTGATAAAGACATACCCAAACTGAGAAGAAAAAGAGGTTTATGGACCTACAATTCCACATGGCCAGGGAGGCCTCAGAATCATGGCAGGAGGTGAAAGGCACTTCTTACACGGCGGCAGCAAGAAAAAAATGAGGAATAAGCAAAAGCAGAAACCCCCGATAAACCCATCAGATCTCGTGAGACTTATTCACTATCACAAGAATAACATGGGAAAGGCCAGCCCCCATTATTCAATTACCTCCCCCTGGGTCCCTCCCACAACACATGGGAATTCTGGGAAATACAATTCAAGTTGAGATTTGGTAGGGACACAGCCAAACCTTATCATTCCACCCCTGGCCCCTCCAAATTTCATGTCCTCACATTTCAAAACCAACCATGCCTTCCCAATAGTCCCCAAAGTCTTAACTAATTTCAGCATTAATCCAAAAGTCCACAGTCCAAAGTCTTATCTGAGACAAGGCAAGTCCTTTCTGTCTATGAGTCTGTAAAATCAAAAGCAAGTTAGTTACTTTCTAGATACAATGGAGGTACAGGTATTGGGTAAATATATCCATTCCAAATGGGAGAAATTGGCCAAAACAAGGAGGTTACAGGGCCTGTGCAAGTCCAAAATACAGTGGGGCAGTCAAACTTTAAAGCTCCAAAATGATCTCCTTTGACGCCAGGTCTCACATCCAGGTTACACTGATGCAAAAGGTGGGTTCTCATGGTCTTGGACAGCTCTGTCCCCATGGTTTTGCAGGGTACAGGCCCCCTCCTGGCTGCTTTCATGGGGTGGTGTTGAGTGTCTGCACCTTTTCCAGGTGCATGGTGCAAGCTGTTGGTGGATCTACCATTCTGGGGTCTGGAGGACAGTGGCCCTCTTCTCATAGCTCCACTAGGCAGCACCCCACTAAGGACTCTGTGTGGAGACTCCGACCTCACATTTCCTTTTCACACTGCCCTAGCAGAGGTTTTCCATGAGGGCCCCCTGCAGCAAACTTTTGCTTCTATCTTCTTCTGAAATCCATACATCTCCTGGAATCTAGGCAGAGGTCTCCAAACCTCAATTCTTTACTTCTGTGCACAGCAGGCTCAACACCACGTGGAAGCTGCCAAGGTTTGGGGCTTCTACCCTCTGAAGCCACAGCCTGAGCTATATGCTGGCCCCTTTCAGCCACAACTGGAGGGGCTGGGACACAGGGCACCAACTCCCTAGGCTCCACACAGCATGGGGACCCTGGTCCCGGCCCACAAAACCACTTTTTCCTCCTGTGCCTCTGGGCCTGTGATGAGAGGGGCTGCCATGAAGGTCTCTAACATGGGCTGGAGACGTTTTCTCTATGGTCTTGGGGATTAATATTAGGCTCCTTGCTACTAATGCAAATTTCTGCAGCCAGTTTGAATTTCTCCCCAGAAAATGGGTTTTTCTTTTCTATTGCATAGTCAGGCTGCACATCTTCTGAAACTTTATGCTCTATTTCCCTTTTAAAACTGAATGCCTTCAACAGTACCCAAGTCACTTCTTGAATGCTTTGCTGCTTAGAAATTTCTTCCACCAGATACCCTAAGTCATCTCTCTCAAGTTCAAAGTTCCACAAATCTCTAGGGCAGGGGCAAAATGCCTCCAGTCTCTGTTAAAACACATCAAGAGTCACCTTTGCTTCAGTTCCCAACAAGTTCCTCATCTCCATCTGAGAACACTTTAGCCTGGATTTTATTGTCTGTATCGCTATCAGCATTTTGGGCAAAGCCACTCAACAAGTCTCTAGGAAGTTCCAAACATTCCCACATTTTCCTGTCTTCTTCTGAGCCCTTCAAACTGTTCCAATTTCTGCCTGTTAAATCCTAAATTTGGATTTACCCAGTTCCAAAGTTGCTTCCACATTTTCAGATATCTTTTCATCAATGCCCCATTCCTGGTACCAATTTATTATATTAGTCCATTCTCATGCTGTTAATAAAGACATACCCATGACTGAGAAGAAAAAGAGGCTTCATTAGACTTACAGTACCATGTGGCTGGGGAGGCCTCAGAATCATGGCAGGAGGTGAAAGGCACTTCTTACATGGTGGCGGCAGAGAAAAATGAGGAAGAAGCAAAAGCAGAAACACCTGATAAACCCATCAGATCTGATGAGACTTATTCACTATCACAAGAATAGCACAGGAAAGACCAGCCCCCATGATTCAAGTACCTCCCCCTGGGTCCCTCCCACAATACGTGGGAATTCCGGGAAATACAATTCAAGTTGAGATTTGGTGGGGACACAGCCAAATTGTATCAATATTTTTGTCTCAACTTTTTTATGGTACACCAGAGTAAAGAGGCACTTGGATGGATATCTTTCAAACATCTGAGAATGCAGAAGGAAAGTAGTTAACCAAATCCATAAAAAGAAAGTAAAGAAATGAGCAAGGCATGCAGAAAAGTTCTAAGCCTCCTGAATTCATCCAGAGCTGAAGGTCCCTATTGCTCCATGGAGTTGATTAGGATGTTATCAGACCTTTGTACCTGAGAAATACTGGGCCACTGACTAGCTAACTGGAGGAACAAATTAGAAATCTAATGATTAAACTGATATTTGAAGCATTTTTATTTCCTACTTTAATTGGGGTTTCTTTTTTATTCTATCTTACATGAGTTTTGCTCTTTAACTCAAGAAACATATTCTGAAAGCAAAAATGCATGTGTGATACTGCTATTATTTTTTTCCAACAAAAAAAAAATTCAGCCAGGCACAGTGGCTCATGCCTGTAATCCCAGCACTTTGGGAGCCCAAGGCGGGTAGATGGCTTGAGCTCAGGAGTTCGAGACCAGCCTGGGCAACATAGCAAAACCCCATATCTACAAAAAATACAAAACAAAATTAGCCAGGTGTGGTGGCATATGCCTGCGGCCCCAGCTACTCAGGAGGCTGAGGTGGGAGGACGTCTTTAGCCTGGGAGGTGGAGGTTGTAGTGAGCTGAGATCATGCCACTGCATTCCAGCTTGGGCGACAGAGTGAGACCTTATCTCAAAAAAAAAAAAAAAAAAGAAAAGAAAAAGAAATTTTTTTCTTCAATGCCTGGAGTTTTCTTTCATTTTATTGTTATTTTAGAGAAGCAAGGCAGTGTGACATAGTAGAAAGAACTGAGGGCCATGAGTCAAAAGACTTGGTTTCTAGCTGTCATGGGAAATCATTTCATCTCTTTGAGGCTTGGTTTCCCCCAGGAGCTATTAAGCCATATACAGAAGAGTTCCTTGGGTCCCTTCTAGCTTTAAGAGTCTGTGATTCTAGAAATCAAGGAGCTGTTTCTGAGGGAGGATAAAGGAAACACAGGTCAGTTGCGGTGGCTCAAACCTGTAATCCCAGCACTTTGGGAGGCTGAGGTGGGCGGATCCCTTGAGCTCAGGAGTTGGAGACTAGCCGGCACAACATAGTGAGACCCCGTCTCATTGCTGTTTTAACATTTTTTTTAATAAAAAAAAGAAATATAATGAAAGATGAGGGAGGCAAGAAGAGACAGAATCTAAGAAAAACAAAGAAAGCTTTGAAGAATAAGGATCTTCAACATTGTACTGTAAAGTCAACCTGCTCCCTGTTAACTTCCTTGGAAAAGTGGAATCAACTTTTTGAGCTTTTTATCGTTTCTTCTGTGTCCTGGCTGGTGAAGTTCAAATAAGCACTAAATTGGAGAAAGGCAAGGAGCTGGAGGAATAAGGACGAGAAATGGAAGGATGGATCATTTAGACACTGTAATGCCAGCCCCAAAGTCTTCTAGATATGAAGGTGACAATTTGGCCCTAAAGTTCAAAAAGGTTAAAAAGGATTTTGTGTGTGTGTGTCTGCCTGGGCTGCTCTCAATAACCTTAATCCAAAAGGATCCCCATTGTTTAATTTATCGAGAATCTTCTCTTAAACCTTTTGCAGTGTGCATGAGCTGGGATTTCAACAACAGATGGTTGCCCTGAATGTACTTTGATAGGTGAAGTTTAGAAAAGTTTCTTGGTCCTAAACGAAGTCTAATCTTTTACTGTCTAAACCGATTTGGATTCATTTCAGGCCAGCTTATTCTTAGAAATATATTTATACAGAGGCTGGGAGCAGTGGCTCACGCCTGTAATTCCAGCACTTTGGGAGGCTGATGCCGGTGGACCACTTGAGCTTAGGAGTCTGAGACCAGCCTGGGTAACATAGTGTGACCCCATTCTCCACAAAAAATTTAAAATCTAGTTGGGTGTGGTGGTGTGCACCTGTGGTCCCAGCTACTTGGGAGGCTGAGGAAGGAGGATCACTTGAGGCTGCAGTGATCCATAATCATGCCAGCCTGGGCAACAGGTGAAGGCCTTGTCTCAAAAAAAAAAAAAAAAAGAGATGTATATTGAAGGAAAAACTAACAAGAAGGGGTGATAGACAGCATAAGGCACGTAGGAGAAAGGGCATGTTTCAGTTTGAGCAACTGGGTGGATACTGTTACCTGTTTAGTGAGATGGAAAATCAGGAATTTGGTTTTAGACACGTGATGTTATGAGCTATAACTCCTAAACTAAACTATAACTCCTCCTGGGGAATATGTGCATTTTAAAGAAGAAAGCTCTCAAGGATCAAAAAAGGTGAAACTAGAGTGGTGGATTGGCAGGCAGTTGGGTTGTCATTTTTAAATCAGGGATTCAAAAATGGGCTTGGGGAACTGCCTATGGAGAAGGCTACCAGGGCATAATGACCACATTGTTATAGAGATGGGCAAAGACTCTGGAAGAAAGCCTGGGACATTTCTTCCTCTACCTCCTCCAGTCTACATCCATCCCTCCCCTGCCTTTTTCCCTAAGATTTGTTCCGGTGCTATGAACCTGAGGTTTAGTGGAAAATTTCCGCTCAGTTGCTCCTGACCATACTTTGATCCACAAGGCTGGGTGAGATCTGCCTCACCCTGCAGTCCCTCCCAGAGAAGCCCTCATCCCTAGGTCCCAAGCTCGCCGCCCTTGAGGGAGGAAATAGCGATGCTTCCAAAAAGCTGTCAGACTCTGTCCCTGGGAAAGGAGCCCAATTCATCTGAAAATCAGTGACAGGAAGAAGAAGAAGCTGGAATTGCTGGAATTAAATATGCACACAGAGCAAGAAAGAGACAGAGAGGCAGGAGCCAGGTTTCCTGAGCTCTGATTCTCAGAAGCCTTGCTCTTCTCCAAAGTTATCCAAGCCCAGCTGTTTCTCCCAAACCCATTCAGAGGAGCCCCTTGAAAAAACAAGTCCTTAGATCAAAAGAATTTATACCCAAAAATGTTCCTCATAACAAATTCTTGTCTCTTTCCATCTAAATACCTACCACTTGCTTGGTATTTGAAATGTTTCAAGTAGGCCGGGCGCGGTGGCTCACGCCTGTAATCCCAGCACTTTGGGAGGCCGAGGCGGGCGGATCACGAGGTCAGGAGATCGAGACCATCCTGGCTAACACGGTGAAACCCCGTCTCCACTAAAAATACAAAAAATTAGCCGGGCGTGGTCGCGGGCGCCTGTAGTCCCAGCTACGCGAGAGGCTGACGCAGGAGAATGGCGTGAACCCCGGGGGGCGGAGCCTGCAGTGAGCCGAGATCGCGCCACTGTACTCCAGCCTGGGTGAAAGAGCGAGACTCCGTCTCAAAAAAAAAAAAAAAGAAATGTTTCAAGTTACACCAGCTTGAAAAAGCTTCTTATTGATCTCCACTTATTATACTGAAGTTAGACTATGAAGCCATCAGGAAAACTTGGTTTATATTATCTACGAAATCAGTTAATCTAGAGGAAATCCTCATGCTTTTATAAAAGCAACTTTGCTTTTCATGTAAAATTATAATTATTTATTAAAATGGCAAACTCCATTAAAAAGGATATGCAAGTCTGGGCATAGTGGCTCATGCCTGCAATCCCAGCACTTTGGGAAGTCAAGGCAGGCGGATCGCTTGAGTCTGGGAGTTCAAGACCAGCCTGAGTGGCATGGCGAAACCCCGTCTCTACAAGAAAATACAAAAATTAGCTGGGCATGGTGGCAGGCGCCTGTAATCCCAGCTACTCAGGAGGCTGAGGCACGAGAATCGCTTGAACCCGGAAGGTGAAGGTTGCAGTGAGTGGAGATCGCACTACTGCACTCTGGCCTGGGCAAAAGAGTGAGACTTCATCTCAAAAAAAAAAAGAGGATATGCATTTTAAAGTTTTATATAAAATGTAATTGCCTATGTAAAATTAAGTTCCATTCTCACTGATTGTTAATGAGTAATCCCTGGTGTCTCACCCAGGATCTGCCTGGGTCCTCTTCTGGGCCCAAGACCCTGCCATTGGTATATTGGTATGGCATTAGATCTCAGCCTCTACAAGGTCAGGTCTGCTTCCGTCAGAGTCTCTGCTGCAACCCCAGTGCCTGGCACACGGCCTGCCTTGTCTTAGGGGACCAGTGATATTTCTTCAAGAATGAATGAGTGGACACAATCCAGCACCAGGACGTCAGAACAAACTGAATCTGGTTGGATTATTTCTGGAGAGGCTGAAAGAAGATAGAATTTAAGGGATAAATATGAATCAAAACAGAAGAGCTAACACCAGAGGAGTATCAAATATGCCGTGATTCTGTTTTCTCCTGTGAGAGACTTTTGTGAGGACAATGTAAGAGATAAGGGGAAAGTTTGGGCAGAAAAGGTCAGGAACTTGGGGTATCAAGAGGGAAGTGAAAGCTTTCCTAGGCTTGAAACAAAGCGTGGGACCTGGGTGTCGCTCTTGCTGGTGCTGGCTTTGTGACATTTGACAGGTCATCGGCTTCCAGATGAGATTTGATCTCCATGAAACCTTTCTAGAAATCAGACTCCTTCCAGGATGGCTTAAACATTTCAAAACAAGTTGACAACATACATCTTTACAATGAGTTATAATGAAGTTAAGGAAACTTCAGTTCAAGGCCACATTCCTCAAAGCATGTTTTTAATTTTTTCTTAATACCTTAATAGGGTTTTGTGGAAGAAAAAAGGGGTGGGTAAAACCAATGTTAACCTGATTTCTTTATTGTAATTCTCAGAGCCTTTTATATATATTACATATAATATTATATATATATATATATATATATATATTTAGATGGAGCCTTGCTCTGTCGCCAGGCTGGAGTGCAATGGCGCCATCTCAGCTCACTGCAACCTCCACCTCCCAGGTTCAAGGGATTCTCCTGCCTCAGCCTCCTGAGAAGCTGGGACTACAGGTGTGCCACCACACCCAGCTAATTTTTTTTTTTTTTTTTTTTTTTTTGAGACGGAGTCTCGCTCTGTCACCCAGGCTGAGTGCAGTGGCACGATCTTGGCTCACTGCAAGCTCTGCCTCCTAGGTTCACGCCATTCTCCTGCCTCAGCCTCTCCGAGTAGCTGGGACTACAGGCGCCTGCCACCACACCCAGCTGATTTTTTTGTATTTTTAGTAGAGACGGGGTTTCAGCGTGGTCTCGATCTCCTGACCTCGTGATGCGCCCGCCTCGGCCTCCCAAAGTGCTGGGATTACAAGCGTGAGCCACCGCGCCCGGCCTAATTTTTTTATTTTTAGTAGAGATGGGGTTTCGCCATGTTGGCCAGGATGGTCTCAATCTCTTGGCCTCGTGATCCGCCTGCCTCAGCCTCCCAAAGTGCTGGGATTACGGGTGTGAGCCACTGTTCCCAGCCTAATGTTAATGTACATATATACATTATGAATTGCCAAGATAATGTGTGTGTGTGTGTGTGTGTGTGTGATCTCTTAAGACTAGAATTCTGCAGAATCTTTTTCTGGGAAATACTGACTTATTGAGTAATTTTACCTTCCTCTTATATACTTTTTTGCTGTGGAAAGTGTCAACACCTTTCTCTTCAGTGTCAACACCCATAAAAAAAGTGTCAACACCTTTCTTTTGTGTCAACACCCGTAAGTGTCAACACCTTTCTCTTCAGAGGTCTTCATTTTCTTTGTGTGTGGCATGGCAAAAGCCAAAATGAAAGTTTAAAGACCCAATATATCTAGATATATATACATATACAGATAGATAGATAGATTTTTTTAAATTTTATTTATTTATTTATTTATTTATTTATTTATTTATTTATTTTGGAGACAGGGTCTTGCTCTGTCACCTAGGCTGGAGTGCAGTGGTGTGATCATGGCTCACTGCAGCCTCGACCTCCTGGGCTCAAGCCATCCTCCCACCTTCGCCTCCCAAGTAGCTGGGACTACAGGCGCATACCACCATGCCTGGCTGATTTTTGTACTTTTTGTAGAGATGGGGTTTCGCTATGTTGCCCAGGCTGGTCTTGAACTCCTGAGCTCAAGCAATCCACCTGCCTCAGCCTCTCAAAGTTCTGGGATTACGGGCATAAGCCACCATAGCTGGCCAAATATGTATTTTTAAATAAGAAGGAAGTAAGTTTTTCTTACAAAGTAGGTTTTGTCTTTTTGCCTATTGAAGCCAGGACTTTTATTATTCCTTTTTTTATGTATAAAATAGTCCCTCAGTGACCATCACAAACAGAAAAATATAACAAAACTGCTTTCCAAAAGACCATGAAGTTAGAAAAACAATTTTACCAAAATATAACTTTAAAAAATACACTTGAATAAAACTACCACAAAACAGAGATATAATGTGATTTTACTACCATATATTTGAAAAGTAGAATGACTCATTATTTTAATATTTCCTGAGTATTGTTTTATAATTTGCCCAAGGATTTGATTTGATTTTCTACTGGCCCCAAAGGTGGCAACATCTGCTTATGAAAGCCTTGATTTGGGCTGTGTAAGCTGCCAGAGTTTTTTTCAGACTTTTTTTCATTAAAACGAGATGGCACTGTAGGTCAGCAGCATCACCCATGCTTCCTAGATACTTATATGATCAGAATTTACTTTTTCCTTTTCCTTGCAATAAGACATTTTTTCATACTTAATGAGTGTAAAATATTCCCTGAGAGGAATCCACAAATGTTGAAATTTCTTCCTCCTTAGGAAAAGACAGTAGATTGTCAGTTTATTTACCCTTTGTTTCACTCAAAATATTTTCTTACAAATTCCCTGCAGGCTTTCTCTCTTCCTTCCTTTCTATGGAGATTTGTGAAAAATGTGATACACACACAACTGATAGTAGTGGCATGGGCCTTGGCCCGTCGTCGTTTGTCTTTTAAGAGGTGTCCTAAAAAAAAAAATTTACAAAAATTAGCTGGGCGTGGTGGTGACGCCGGTAATCCCAGCTACTTGGGAGGCTGAGGTAGGAGAATCTCATGAACCTGGGAGGCAGAGGTTGCAGTGTGCCAAGATCGTGCCACGACACTCCTGCCTGGGCGCCAAAGGGAGAATCCATCTCAAGAAAAAAAAAAAAAAAAAAAGGGGGTGTCTACAAGAGTTTGAAACGAAATTTTTTATTCCTATTGGTATAATATTTATAGATTTTTTTTGAGTCAGGGTTTCTGTCATCCAGGCTGGAGTGCAGTGGCGTGATCTTGGCTCAGTGCAGCCTTGACCTCCTGGGCTCAAGATCCTCCCACCTCAGCTTCCTGAGTAGCTGGAATTACAGGAGCGTGCCACCACGCCTGGCTAATTTTTTATATAGACAGGGTTTTGCCATGTTTCCCAGGCTGGTCTTGAACTCCTAGGCTCAGTGATCCTCCCACCTCAGCCTCCCAAAGTGCTGAGATTACAGGCGTGAGCCACTGTGCCCAGCCTTATTTATGGATTTTCAAAAAATAAACCACCTGCCATCATCCTCAGCAAACTAACACAGGAACAGAAAACCAAACACCACATGTACTCACTTAAAAGTGGGAGCTGAACAATAACACATGGACACAGGGAGGGGAACATCACACAGTGAGGCCTGTCGGGGGGTGGGACGTGGAGAGTGGGAGTATAAGGGAAAATCGCTAAAGGATGCTGGGCTTAATACCTGGGTGATGGGTTGACCCGTGCAGCAAGCCACCATGGCCATACATTTCCCTACGTAACAAAACCTGCACATCCTGCACATGTACCCTGGAACTTAAAATAAAAAATAAAAAGAAAAAAAGAAAAGAAAAATGTTTAATAAACGTAAGACATTTTCAACTTCACTTGTAGTCAAAGGAATGCAAGTTAGTAAGTTATCACATATAAGGAAGAAAAGGAAAATAATTTAAAAATAAAAATAAAAACCACCACACTAGGCTCAAGTAGGCCCAAGTAAGAAATACATCTTGACCAGGCGCCAAGGCTCATGCCTGTAATCCCAGCACTTTGGGAGGCCGAGGTGGGTGGATTTCCTGAGGTCAGGAGCTCGAGACCACCCTAGCCAACATGGCGAAACCCCGTCTCTCCTAAAAATACAAAAATTAGCCAGGCGTGGAGGCAGGCGCCTGTAATCCCAGCTACTCAGGAAGCTGAGGCAGGAGAATTGCTTGAACCTGGGAGGCAGAGGTTGCAGTGAGCCGAGATTGTGCCACTGCACTCCAGCCTGGGCGACAGAGCAAGATTCCGTCTCAAAAAACAAACAAAAAACAAAACAAACAAAAAATGAAATACATCTTAGTAATTGAAGCAACTCTTATTTGACTATCGTCTACTCACTTTTATACTCTGACAGGTGCTTCTCCTCCCTGTAGCATGAAGCAACTCTTTTTTTTTTTTTTTTTTTGAGACGGAGTCTCGCTCTGTCACCCAGGCTGGAGTGCTGGAGTGCAGTGGCGCGATCTCGGCTCACGGCAAGCTCCGTCTCCTGGGTTCACGCCATTCTCCTGCCTCAGCCTCTCCGAGTAGCTGGTATTACAGGCGCCCGCCACCACGCCCGGCTAATTTTTTATATTTTTAGTAGAGATGGGGTTTCACCGTGGTCTCAATCTCCTGACCTCGTGATCCGCCCGCCTCAGCCTCCGAAAGTGCTGGGATTACAAGCGTGAGCCACCACGCCCAGCCAGCAACTCTTATTTGACAGGTGCTTCTCACTGCATCATGAAGGAATACAACAATAAGGGCTGAGGCTGTCCTGGAGGATAGCTAGAGAGGCGGCACTGAGGAAAGGCACACAGTGAGACTCCAGGATGAGCCGCCCATGCAGTGCTGAAGATTCTGGGCTGCCCTCACAAAGCAAGGTAAGAAAGTGGGTGATCCTGAGTTCTGAGAGCTACCTCCACTCCAGTAGGGGTTTTTCCTCAAGAGAGATTCTTCAGAGAATTCATTTTCTGTTTCTTTTTTTTAGAGACAAAGTCGCACTCTATGGCCAAGGCTGCAGTGCAGTGGTGCAATCATAGCTCACTGCAGCGTCGAACTCCTGGGCTCAACTGATCCTCTCACCTCAGCCTCCTGAGTAGCTGGCATATGTCACCATGGCTGGCTAGTTTTGTTTGTTTGTTTAGACGGAGTCTGGCTCTGTCACTCCAGTTGGAGTGCAGTGGCATGAACTTGGCTCACTGCAACCTCCGCCTCCTGGGTTCAAGTGATTCTCCTGCCTCAGCCTCCTGAGTAGCTGGGATTACAGGCGTGCAGCATCATGCCTGGCTAATTTTTGTATTTTTAGTAGAGACAGGGTTTCACCATGGCCAGGTTGGCCTTGGCCTTGAATGCCTGACCTCAAGTGATCCACCTGCCTCGGCCTCCCAAAGTGCTGGGATTACAGGCATGAGCCACTGCATGGTTCCATTTGCTGTACAAGTTGGAGCAGTGGCTGGATTACAGAGCTGTTGTGTAGCTCTCAGACAACTGCACAGGTTATAATTTCTCTGCTTGCCTCCTGGATTCATTTTTCATCCTTCCTCGCCCTGCTCTGTGCCCAAGGAGACTGAACCAACCCCTTCAGATCAGAGGGCAAGAGGAGAGAGGGGTCGGGCTTTATTCTCTATGCCTTTGCTTAGGAGCTGTGTCTGTTGGTAGCTGTCATGCTCCACACCTATCACTCCCATCAGGTGGCCCATGTCACCAGGCTCTAATACCACTTTTCTCTCCCCTTGCTCCTTTAGTCCTAAGGGAAATAGTGGCTTCCTGGAGCCAGAATTTGGGTGCCTCATGCCACAGGGCATGGATTTAGCTAGTAGCCATGGCAGTTGACTGACAAGACCATTCTGTTGCCTTGTGGCAACCTCCATAAATCACACGACTGGATTTATGTGATATTTAAAATCTTAAAGATTTAATTAAAGATTTTCGAGTAGATGAGCACATAAGATCAGATATGTAGTCTAAGAATATTAACCTGGTAGAGTATTAAATATATGGGAAAGGGAGAGAATGCAGATGACACCAGTGAGCAGATACTGCCATGGTCCCTGTCAGTGGTGATGACAGGTGAGATACACAAGGTCAATGGGAAGGCTCCAGATAGACATCTACTCCAAAGGAACCAAAAACCGATTGTCTTCGGGGGACACAGTGGAAGGATGTTTCAAGTAGGAATCGGCCAATGTTGTCTTTTCTGAATTTCCTTTTGTGAGGAACTGCTCCTCTGCTACTCTACATGATATTGATGAGGCTGCCAATTGCAGGACTCTGTCCCTCTGACCACAGCGGGGTGTGTCTGTGACAGTGGTAGGTGCAACCAAGAATAGTACCTCAAACCCAGCCCATCATAGTGCCTCATTCTCTTGGGCAGTGTGATTGATCTATTGGTGGCCATGTGCCTCAATCTAGGCCAATCAATACCTTTTTTGGTGACTTTTCCATTTGGAGCTGAAGGAGAAGGGGCCTTACTTTCAGAAATATGTGAATGGGGATGCCGCAGCCTCTTTTTTCCCCCCATAACAAGAAGAACAAAGACAACATAGACAAGTGGGTGGAGAGTGAAGATGGTGACTTCCTTCGAGTTCTTGAGTCTGGTCAAACTAGAAGCGAGATCAATTTCTGGACTTCCCAGTTATGTGATCCAGTAAATCTTCTTTTATGCTTAAGCTAGTTTGAGTTTTGAGTGGGGTTTCTGTCACTTGTAATCAAAACAAGTCTGAACTTTAAAAAAAAAAAAAAAGCGGGGGCTGGGCACAGTGGCTCACACCTGTAATCCCAGCACTTTGGGAGGCCGAGGCAGGCAGATCACCTGAGGTCAGGAGTTTGAGACCAGCTTGGCCAACATGGAGAAACCCCGTCTCTACTAAAAATACAAAAATTAGCCGGGCGTGGTGGTGTATGCCTGTAATCCCAGCTACTCAGGAGGTTGAGCCGGAAGAATTGCTGGAGCCTGGGAGGCAGAGGTTGCAGTGAGCCAAGATCGTGCCACTGCACTCCAGCCTGGGTGACAGAGCAAAACTCCATCTAAAAAAAAAAAAAAGTAACATGCTCTTCCTATTAGGAATAGTCTTAAAAAACTTCCATGAGTCCACAGTAAATTCAATGGAATGAATGCTTAAGCAGATATGATCTAAGGAAGTTTTATTAGCAAACTGGATAAATCAAAGGTGTTTAGGAGAATGTTGGGGAAACTAGTTTTGCTCATTTTCATTCTTTATTTTCCTTCTTATGCTAGTAGTTTCTGCTTTTGAAATTCTAAGAGGAAAAGAAACAGTAAGTGTAGTCAGCCAAGGGAAAAGGAATAGACTGAGAAGCAGTAGAAGAAGCCTGGGAACAGAGAGATGGAGAAGGGAATCATGAGAAACACCATGGCATATGAGAGAGCTCCAGCCTGGGAGTCAGGACCTGCGTACAGTCCTGGCTCTGCCACAAATGTGCCATCTGCTTGCATAAGCTAGTGTGACTAAGTTGTAATTTCTACACTTGAGAAATAAGGAGACCTGGAATAAACGATGATTAATATTCCCTTCAACAGTCTATTATTCCAGTGTTTCCCTATTTTTAGCAGGAATATGAAGGAAGCAAGCGATTAGGGAGCATCACTATTGGATTCATAGCTGTGAAGACACTTTCCCAGAAGGGTTCCCAGGAGGTCTGGCTTGGAGGGCAGCTGCTCCAATGCCCCCAGACCCAGGCTCAGATCAAACCACAAGCATCTGAGGCTCTGGCTGTATCCTGCAAGGGTTAAGACGTGGTCAATGAGCGGGGAAACCAAGGAAGGTCTCCATGTTTTGCTAAATAGTTAATGTAATCCCCTAGGCAGAGAGGGTAAAACCAACCTAATTTCCTCCTTCCCTCCTCACCCTTTTCCCACCCAATGAAGGAATCCTGACTCAACCTAAACCCCACCCACAGCAGCATACCTGGAACCCATCCAACCTAGCAAGTGCAGCCTGCCTAGTGGTGACCTGAGCAAACCAATTTCACACCGGAAAATTCAATAGCCTGCTATTATCACTACCAGGAAGGCAGGGAAGGAGCAGTTTCATCCTCATGGCAATTTAAGCAGGAGCAGAGAAGAGTATGGGGAGGAGTGGTGAATAAACACACAGGAAAAGGAAGTTCTGCAGAAGTTTGCTCCTGCTCCAAAGTTGGGTTTGAAGGGTAGTGTATAAGAAGAAATGAGCTTTCTTCTAGCTCTTTCAAACTTTCTGCCATTTCTGCCAAAATACCATCAAAGAGTTTCTCAGTTCTCAGATTCCTGAGAAACAAGACCTGCCACACAGTAGGTGCTTGGTAAATAATAATTTAATTTTATTTTAAATTATTAATTTAAACATTAAAGTTAAATTAAAGGCCAGGCGCGGTGGCTCACGCCTGTAATCCCAGCACTTTGGGAGTCCAAGGCGGGCGGATCACGAGGTCAGGAGATCGAGACCATCCTTACCAACACAGTGAAACCCCATCTGTACTAAAAATACAAAAAAAATTAGCCGGGCGTGGTGGCAGGCGCCTGTAGTCCCAGCTACATGGGAGGCTGAGGCAGGAGAACTGAGTGAACCGGGAAGGTGGAGCTTGCAGTGAGCCGAGATCACGCCACTGCACTGCAGCCTGTGACAGAGCGTGACAGAGGGTGACAGAGTGGGACTCTGTCTCAAAAAAAATAAAATTAAAGTTAAATTAAAATAAATTACTAATTATTAAGCACCTCACTCTGTCACCCAAGCTGGAGTGCAGTGATGTGATCATAACTCATTGCAACCTCAAATTCCTGGGCTCAAGTGATCCTCCCATCTCAGCCTCCAGAGTAGCTGGGACTCCAGATGTGCACCACCACACCTGGCTATTTTTTTTGTTTTTTGGTAGAGGTAGGGTCTTGCTCTGTTGCCCAGGCTGGTCTCTAATTTCTGGGCTCAAGTGATCCTTCCACCTCCCAAAGTGCTAGGATTGTAGGCATAAGGCCCAGCGATAAATATTTACTGAGTTGATAATTGAACAAATTGATGGACAAATCTGTTGGTCATAATATTGACTCTCTTTGTGGTGCCAGATGTGATGAGCCACAAAAGTAAAATATGGTCCATGAAAGAGAAGGGAGGATCAGGAGAGGGGCTCAAGCACACTCAGTTGAAGCTGCTTCCCCACTGTGGACTATCCAGGCAGAATCTTAATATTGGTCACAGTGCACAGAGGGTATTTCCCTCAGTCAAGGAGCTTCCTATGGGCCCTCCCTATAGGCCCAGGACCACGCAGTTATTTATTAGTCCCTGACTTATAAGAGCTTGCAGTCTAAGTGAAGAGACAGTGTTAGCTCGGAGGAAATAATGATATGATTTGCATAAATCAATAAATAATTGGGCTTAAGTAATGTAGGGAGATGTATAATTATAATGAGTTCAAAGAAAAGAGATGAGTGGGGCTGGAACAGTCCAGAAAGCACCATTGAAGAAGTGGGATTTGACTTTGATGCAGAGAACAAGCAAATGCTCATTCACATGGGGGAATGTGGGTTAATTTTCTGAATGCTGATCCCACCTGGGGCATCACAGTGCTATTTTCCAGATGCATGCCCAAGTCCCCTTTCAATTTTCCATCCCTGGTCTGCATGGCAGGCGAGATTTCCATCACCATTAGAGCAGACAGGGCTTCACAAAGAGCAGTGCCATTTGAGTGCTGATGAGGCCAACAGGTTTGATTCAGAAGGTTGTTATTGCTGCTAGGCTGTAACTTAGACATATAAATTTGCTGCTTCAAATGTTCCATCAGGAGAATCAGCTGGGGAGCACTAATCCTAAGTGAAACCGTCTTGATTACAAAGGAAGAAACGACAACACCATATCGTTTGACTGCTGAACCCTTACAATGAAACACAAAGCGGCATTAAAGTTCTCTGCCTGTAATGCCATGGTTTAAGCAGTTAATCTTATTTTAGCTGAATGGCATGTTCATTACAGCAAATAAGTAGGTAATGTGTGGGATTACTGAAGAGGGAAGATAAATTAAACCAGTTATGGGCATCATGTTGATTTTTTTTAACTGTCTGATTTAACTTGGTATTTTTCAACAGCCAGATCTAATAAACACTCATTTAGCAGAGATTAAGGAGATGGGACTCTTGCCCAGAAAAGGTATTATATATGACTTGAGATGCTAGTTTTAAGGGCAGTAATTAATGATACTCAGCACTGGCTCCAGCCTGGAATCTTCTGTGCTTTAACAGGAGGGGTTCATGAGTGGCAAAGCAGTGCTTCTCACTTTCCACTAAATAGTTATGTTTCTACCATTTATACTTTTCATGGGCAGCTGAAGGACTTTTCTTCAAGGTCTCAAACATTCTTTTCTGTAGACCTGCTACAAAGACACCTTCTAACATCATACAGTGTAGTTCAGGAATGTATTTTATCTTTTTTCAAACAAGTGCTACTCTAACTTCAAAAACCATTCATTGAACTAGGGGCACAAAGGACAAAGGAGATAGAGTCCTTGAATTGGAAGAGATTACAATGTAGTCTGGAGAGGAGGAATAACAATCACACACAATAAAGAACAATAAAGACGTTGGTAAAAGCATGAGCGGGTGCATAAACAAGTGCCAAATTGCATAGCCAATTTGTGCAGTGTAGCCCATAAGGAAACAGATGGACAAGTACTTACTGAGCAGCATGAAATACTCCAGGTTGGGTATTGTGCTGTAGGCTTTTCGTGTACTGAATTTGCGTACATTTTTTTCTTTTGAGGCAAGTATTATGAACTCCTATTTCACAGGTGTAGAAACCGAGGCTCAGAGAACCAAATTACTTATCCAAGTAGGGGGAAAGCCCCAGGTCTGATTTCAAAGTCCTTGCCTTTTCCTTTATGGCAAGTTGTTTCTTTCTTTTTTTTTTTTTTTTTGAGACGGACTCTCGCTCTGTCACCCAGGCTGGAGTGCAGTGGCGCAATCTCGGCTCACTGCAAGCTCCACCTCCCGGGTTCACGCCATTCTCCTGCCTCAGCCTCTCCGAGTAGCTGGGACTACAGGCGCCCGCCACCACGCCCGGCTAATTTTTTTGTATTTTTAGTAGAGACAGGGTTTCACCGTGGTCTCGATCTCCTGACCTGGTGATCCGCACGCGTCGGCCTCCCAAAGTGCTGGGATTACAAGGGTGAGCCACCGCGCCCGGCCGGCAAGTTGTTTCTTTAAGAAATATGAAGGGTCAGGAGCAGAAGAAAATCATGTAAGATGTCAGGGAAGGAGTGGAATTGGATCTGAGTCTGAATGTACCCTTCAACCCAACTTCAAAGCAGCAAATGCCTTGATGCAATCTGTTTGACAGTCAATTCTGCTTCCAGGAATTAAGCCTAAATAAATAATTAAGAAAATGTCCCTTTAGAAAGTTTGTATCCATTTGCACTCACACCATATATTATATAAATTCACTGTTCTCATGCCAATACCAGACATTATCATTCCTTTTCAATATCTGCCAGTCCATTAGATGGAAGACAGTATCACCATGTAGCTATAATTTGTGTTTCTTTAGTGGGTAGATATGAACACCTATTCATATCTTTGCTGCCTAACTTTGTTTTAGAATTCTCTGTGCCTTTTCCTTTGCTGATTTTTTTTGAGACAAGGTCTCGCTCTGTCTCCCAGGCTGGAGTGCAGTTTCATGATCTTGGTTCATTTCAGCCTTGACCTCTTGGGCTCAAGCGATCCTCCCACGTTAGCCTCCCAAGTAGTTAGGACTACAGGCACACGCTACCATGCCCAGCTAATTTATTTTTTTATTTTATTTTTTTTGTAGAGACGGGTTTTTACCATGTTACCCAGGCTGGTTTTGAACTCCTGAACTCAAGCAATCCTCCTGCCTCGGCCTCCCAAATGCTGGGATTACCAGCATAAGCCACCATGCCCTGCTTTATTTTTCTATATTTATTCACCTCTAAATAATTTTATTTTAAATTTAATTTTATAAATTAAAATTCATTTTAATTATTGTATTAATTTAGAACACCTTACATATTAAGATTTTTGAATTGTCATATATGCTGCATATTACTTCTAGTTGCATTTTTTTTTAACACAGACAAATCTGAGTCATTTTCTTTATAATTTCTGAGTAGCATCCTGGAAATACAGTTACAGCAAGAGGTAACCTTCAGAGTAGACAGCTTTCTCGAAATGGTAGCTCAGGTGAAGGGATAGCCAGGACAGACTTGTACAACTTCTAAGTATCTGCAAGGACAATCCCAGTTGTGCAGACTCAGGGCTCCAATGAGATTCATAGTTGTTAAAAGGACAAGTAACTCCTGATGGCTATACAACTAAAGGTCGCCTCAGTTACACTGATTTCTTAGTAACTTGAATTCCTAGGATAATCTCTAATTTGTTCAAAGTGTACTATTCTTTTAGCATACTGTTAAGTCCACAAATACTATATGTGACATTTTGTCTTCAGATTGATGCAGGATTTTTCTTGGCCCCTTCACTGGACTCCCAACCGGAGGGAACATTTACTTGGCCCACCACATTCAACCCCTTGTGGGTGGGAGCCTGTGAGCGAGTGAGTGCGGGATCCAGCCGGCCGCTCCGGGCACCAGCAGAAGCAAGCTCCATGTGGGGCCTATGGCCAAACCAGCCATGAGCAAGTCAGTGTGGGATCTGGCCAGCTGTTCTAGGCACCGGCAGAAGCAGGCTCCATGTGGGGCTCATGACCAGATCAGGAGTGAGCGAGCAAGTGCAGGATCTGGCTGGCCACTTTGGGCACTGGCGGGAGCAAGTCTGTGCAGGGCCCATGGCACCACCGAGGTGAGGGTGCCTGTGACCCCAAAACCCCAGGGGGAGTGTTACAATGCTCTCTTAGTGCTGCCATCTGCAGATGGCTATGTGTTAACAGCTCAGCTGGCCCCTTGTCTCATCACGTGGGGTGGCTGCCCTCTAACAGCAAGGGCAAAGGGCTGGTGTGATAGCCTTTTTGAGTCCCCACACTCGGTGGGTCCTGAGCTCTTGTCCATCCAGCATCCAAGAAGAATGAGGTTGTGTGGACACTTGAAGGATGGTGAGGGTAGAGAATTTAATTGAGCAGTGGAAATGGCTCTTAGCATAGAGGGGAGCTGGAGAGGGGATGGGAAAAGCAGATAGTCTTCCCCAAAATCTGGCCATCTCTTCCCCAAAGTCCAGCCATCTCTCCTTTCTATTGACTGAGTCTGGGATCTTTATAGGCACAGGATGGGGGTGGGTGGAGGGGGGTGGGCCACAGGTAGTTTTGGAAAAGACAACAATGGATTGGTAAAAAGACATTATTCAGAAAGAACCAATTGAGAGAGTGAGCAAACAGGAATAGAAGTTCTCACTTCGGGCTGCAGGTTTCAGGCTTTTAGGCTTGAAGATGGGGTTTCACCAGGGACCCATCCCTGTTTGCCTAGGCGTTTGGCTGCCTCCTGCCACTCTCCATATTTTTTAGTGAGTTTTTTAGTTCATTTTTGTGCTATGTTCATCAGGTTTGACATCAAGATGATGCTGACTTTGTAAAATTAATTGGGACTTCCTTCCCTTCCTCCCTCCCTCCCTTCCTTCTTCCCTCCCTCCCTTTCTTCTTCCCTCCCTCCCTTTCTTCTTCCCTCCCTCCCTTCCTTCCTCCCTCCTTCCCTCCCTCCCTTCTTTCCCTCTTCTGTTTAATCTACTTACTGATATTTGAGTTTAATATATCATGTTACTATTTGCCCTGTCCTGTGTTCCTGTTTCCCTCTTTTCTTGATTTCTGTTATATTGATATTTCCCCCTTCCTCCATTAGTTTGGTAGTTATACCCTCTTTTACTTTCTTTTAGCAGTTACCTTAAAGGTTTCAACATTAATCCTAATCTCCAATGTTACTTGAATTTTTATCTTATTCCCAAATAATGCAACAACCCTAAAACATTTTAACTCCAAGAATATTGTGATGGTTAATTTTATGTGTCAACTTGACTGGGCCACAGGGTGCCCAGACATTTGATCAAACATTATAGTGGGTGTGTTTGTGAGGGTATTTCTGAATGAGCTTAGCATTAGGATCAGTAGACTGAATAAAGCAGATTGTCCTCCCCAATGTTGGTGGACCTCATTGAATTAATTGAATACCTGAATAAAATAAAAAGGCTGATAAGAGGAAACTTCTCCTGCCTGACTTCTGAGCTGGGGCATTAGTCTCCTGCCCTCATATTGGAACTACATCGACAGCTTTCCCAGGGCTGCAGCTTGCCAAATGCACATCTTGGGATGTCTCAGGTGCCATAATCACATGAGCCAATTTCTTACAGTATGTATGTATGTCATAGGAGACATTTATATGCTAAATATATATATGTCATAGGAGACATATAATACATAGAGAATATATAATATATAGATCATATAACATGTAGATTGTTTCATATAGAATGTTATCTATGTAGATTATGTATTTCCTATGACATATATTAAACATAAAACATATATATAAAATATCTATCTCCTATGACATACATATTAATTATTGAATAGTGGCTTATGGCCAGGCGTGGTGGGCCATGCTTATAATCCCAGCACTTTGGGAGGCCGAGGCAGGCAGATTACCTGAGGTCAGGAGTTTGAGACCAGCCTGGCCAACATGGTGAAACCCCATCTCTAATAAAAATACGAAAGTTAGCTGCACATGGTGGCATGTGCCTGTAATCCCAGCTACTGGGGAGGCTGAGGCAGGAGAATCACTTGAACTCGGGAGATGGAGGTTGCAGTGAGCCAAGATTGCGCCACTGCACTCCAGCCTGGGCGACAAAGTGAGACTCTGTCTCAAAAAATAAAATTAAAAGTGGCTTATATATTATCATATATAATATGGCTTATATACCATATAGCTCTCTCTCCTCTTGGTTCTGTTTTTCCTGGAGAACCTGAATACAAATCACCTCTTGACTTTTATGTCACTTGTGCATTTTATTCTTTCTCTCTGTGTGTGTGTGTATATGTGTATATATATATATGTTAACTCCACATGACATCATTGTATACAGCCAGTATTTATTTAGATTTATCCATATAGTTACCCTTTATACTAATTTCCTGTTCTTGCCCCTGTGAGTTTCCAACTGGGTTTATTTATTTATGTATTTATTTATTTATTTTTCTGAGACAGAGTCTCGCCCTGTGAGTTTCCAACTGGGTTTATTATTAATTTATTAATTTATTTTTCTGAGACAGAGTCGCGCTCTGTCTCCCAGGCTGGAGTGCAGTGGCTCGATCTCCGCTCACTGCAAGCTCCACCTCCCGGGTTCGCGCCATTCTCCCGCCTCAGCCTCCCGAGTAGCTGGGACCACAGGTGCCCGCCACCACACCCGGATAATTTTTTGTATTTTCAGTAGAGACGAGGTACTGTTAGTCAGGATGGTCTCGATCTCCTGACCTCGTGATCCGCCCGCCTCGGCCTCCCAAAGTGCTGGGATTACAGGCGTGAGCCACCGCGCCCGGCCCCAGCTGGGTTTATTTTACTTCCACCTGAAGACGTCTTTAGCGTTTTTTAATGCAGTCCTACTTGTGATAAATTCTTTTTGTCCTGAAATGCCTTTGTTTCACTTTTAATTTTGAAGACTATTTTTGCTAGCCATGGAATTCTAGACAATTGGTTACCCTCTTTTTTTTTTTTTTTTTTTTTTTAAGCAGACTCTCGCTCTGTCACCTAGGCTGGAGTGCAGTGGTGCAGTCTCAGCCCACTGCAACCTTTGTCTTCTGGGTTCAAGCAATTCTCCTGCCTCAGCCTCCTGAGTAGCTGGGATTACAGGCATGCACTACCACGCCCGACTAATTTTTGTATTGTTAGTAGAGATGGGGTTTCGCCATGTTGGCCAGGCTAGTCTCGAACTCCTGATCTCAAGTGATCCGCCTGCCTCGGCCTCCCAAAGTGCTAGGATTACAGGCATGAGCCACCACGCCTGACCAATCAATTGCCTTCTTTCAGCACTTTGAAAATACTCCATTTGTCTTCTAGCTTTCATTATTTCTCTGGAGAATCCAGCAGTAAGTCTAGTGGTTGCTCTTTTGATGGTGATGTCTTTTTTTCTCTAGCTATTTTGTAAGATTTTATCTTTGGTTATCAATTATTATGAATGTGCCTGGGTTTTTTGTGTATTTTAAATTCTGCTTGGGTTTTTTAATCTGTGACAATGCTTTTCACCAGTTTTGAAAGTCCTCAGCTATTATCTTTTCAAAAGTTGCTTCTAGGCTGGGCACAGTGGCTCACGCCTGTAATCCCAGCACTTTGGGAGACAGGGGCAGGTGGATTACCTGAGGTCAGGAGTTCAAGACCAGCCTGGCCAACATGATGAAACCCCATCTCTACTAAAAATACAAAAATTAGCTGGGCGTGGTGGTAGATGCCTGTAATCCCAGCTGCTCGGGAGGCTGAGGCAGGAGAATCTCTTGAACCTAGGAGGCGGAGGTTGCAGTGAGGTGAGATCACACTATTGCACTCCAGCCTGGGCCACAGAGCGAGACTCTGTCTCAAAAAAAAAAAAAAAAAAAAAAAAAAAAGTTGCTTCTCTCGTATTTTCTCTGTTCTCTGCTTTTCAGGGACTCTAAATACATTTATATTAAATCTTCTCATTGTATCCCCTATATCTCTTACCCCCCTTGTCTGTACTTATGACCTTTTTTCACTCCATGTTTCCTTCTGGAAATGTTCTTCTAATGTATTCTTAATTATGTCTTCAACTATATCTTATTTGCTATAAAACCTTCCCATTTAGTTCTTAATTTCAGCTACTATTTGTTTTTGTTTACAATTTTGTTCTTCTTATGGTTTCCATAATTATTAATCTTGTTTCTTGTTTTAGCTCTTCAAACCTATTAAACATATTTCAGAGCAATTTTCTGTCAAGTAAAACTTGACAACAAAAAAAGCAATCAATAAGTTCCAGTTCCACTTATGACAGAGAAAGCCAAGAAGCATTGCTTTCACAAACTACTTTGCCTTGGGCAGAGTACAGGATGAAAGATAGCAGCAAATTAAAAAAAAAAAAAAAGAGAAGAAAACTGAAATTTTAACAAATGCTTAAAGAGCAAGTGTGGGCTAGTGTGACAGCTTAGAATCCCCAGGAGCCACAGATACAGGGAGAGTTTAGCCCCAATTACTGGCTCTTTTTCATAGCCTCCACTGGGTATTCATAAGAAAAACTGGGGACAGAGCAGGAGAACTGAAAGAGACTCCTTTTGGTGACACAGTCATACAGGTGACAACCAGCTACCACTGTGAGAGAGACATGAAACCCAGGTCCTTCTCTTACATAAAGAAAAAGCCATCTGCCACCAGGGGAGTGATACAAAACCTCCTATCCCCTGGTTTCAGCCAAAAAGTTGGCTATAGGCAGGGAGGAGTTGAAGCAAAAACCATCTGCCGTTGGACAGGGCAAGGAAACTCACACTTGTGACCATGATCCTGCACTGATACAAAGCAGAGGTTTGCCGCCAGTGAGAGAGGGACAGGAAACTCACTCTCACCTAAGACCCCACAATTACAAAACAAGGTCTGAGTGCCACGGAGAAAGGGGACCCAGCCCTGAAGCTCACACACCCATGGCTTGCATGAGACTGAGGCTGGAGGAGGAGAACCGCCTCCTGCCCCAACCATAAGCCTTGCACAAAGTAGTAAGCAATAGATTTCTACAGCTGAGGGGCAGGAGCAGACAGAAAGAGGTATCACCGGTGGTACAAGTGTGCAGAGTCTGCTAAAAGCTGAGGGTGGAGCAGGAACACTGAGAAAAACTCTGGCACTCTAGGCCACACACTAAGCCCATGGCAGCAGCAGTCTACCACTGAAGAATTTGAAATCTGTGATATACTGAAAGTAACTATAGCAGCAACAAACTCAAACCCCGATCAACTATTTATTAGAGTTATTTGCCTCTCCCCCAACACTAATGGCCTAATAGAAGGACAGTTGTGCCCATTTCCATATATAAATACTATTTGCCTCAGTTTCTACTGTTCTTTAACATGCAACATCTGACATTAAATCAACAATTATAAGACATTTTAAAAAGTAAGACTTTGGGCCAGGCGCGGTGGCTCACGCTTGTAATCCCAGCACTTTGGGAGCCGAGGCAGGCGGATCACGAGGTCAAGAGATTGAGACCACGGTGAAACCCTGTCTCTACTAAAAATACAAAAAAAATTAGCCGGGCGTGGTGGCGGGCGCCTGTAGTCCCAGCTACTCGGAGAGGCTGAGGCAGGAGAATGGCGTGAACCCAGGAGGCGGAGCTTGCAGTGAGCTGAGATCGTGCCACGGCACTCCAGCCTGGGTGACAGAGTGAGACTCCGTCTCAAATAAATAAATAAATAAATAAATAAATAAATAAATAAATAAATAAAAGTAAGACTTTGGGAGGCTGAGGCGGGTGGATCATGAGGTCAGGAGATCGAGACCATCCTGGCTAACATGGTGAAACCCCGTCTCTACTAAAAATACAAAAAATTAGCCAGGCGTGGTGGCGGGCGCCTGTAATCCCAGCTACTCGGGAGGCTGAGGCAGGAGAATGGCGTAAACCTGGGAGGCAGAGCTTGCAGTGAGCCAAGATCACGCCACTGCACCCCAGCCTGGGTGACAGAGCAAGACTCTGTCTCAAAAAAAATAAAAAAAATAAATAAATAAAAAGTAAGAAAAAAAGATCCATTATCAAGAGATAAAGTAGTCAACAGAACCAGATCCAGAGATGATCCAGATATTGATATTATTAGATAGAAACTTTAAAACAACTATGATTAAAATGCTAAAGGACTTAGTGGAATGGATGGACACCATGCATAAATAGATTGGGAATTTCAGCAGAGAGATGGAAACTGTAAAAAAAGAGTTAAATAAAAATGTTAGAAATAAAAATATGATATTAAGAGATAAAGAATCTCTTCAACAGGCTTATTGGCAGACTAAACACAGCACAAGAGAGAATCAGTAAGCCTCAAATAGGTTAACAGAAATAATCCAACTGAAACACAAAGAAAAATAGAGTGTATAAAAGAAAACAGCACATCTAACAGAGCCGTGGGACGATATCAAATGGCCTAACATAAATCTAATTGCAGTCTCAGAACATTTGATCATATAATGGTTGAGAATTTTCTAAAATTAATAAAAACTAACAAACAGATCCAAGAGGTTTGGAGAATCTCAAGCAAAAGAAATACAAAGAAAAACACACCCAGAGGCTGGGTACAGTGGTTCACGCTTGTAATCCCAGCACTTTGGGAGGCCAAGGCGAGAGGATTGTTTGATCACAGTTGTTCCAGACCAGCCTGGCAACATGGGGAAACCTCATCTCTACTAAAAAAAAAAAAAAAAAAAAGAAAAAAATAGAAAAGAAAGAAAAGAAAAAAAGCTAGATATGGTTGCACATGCATGTAATGATAGGTACTTAGGAGGCTAAGGTGGGGGGATTGCTTGAGCCCAGGAGGCAGAGGTTGCAGAGAGCTGAGGTCACACCACTGCACTCCAGCCTGGGCAACAGAGTCGACCCTGTATCAAAAAAAAAAAAAAAAAAAAAAAAAAAAAAAAAAAAAAAAAGGCACATCATAGTTTAACTGCTGAAAATTAAAAAAAAAAACAAAAACGGATATCTAGAAGGCAGCAAGAAAAAAACATTATATATAGATAAACAAAATTTAGAATTACAGCAGAACTCTCAACAGAAACTTTGCAAGCCAGGAGGCAATGGAGTAATTTCTTTAAAGTATTAGAAAACTTAGACTTTACCACAATCCTATCAGGTAACTTGAAATCTTGGTGTTGGTGAGGCTAATCAGGGCTAGAATTGAGAAGAAAGATGGTGGTACTGTGGGAACAAGAGTAAATGACAGGGCTTAGATGCAAGGTGCTGGGGTACACCTGAGAGCCAGAATGACATGGGTATGTCTCTTGAAATCAGACCAACAATAAGCAAGGTCCCCAAACCCAAAATGGATTTTTTAGAGCCAGACCACATCAGACTACATTCTTTTTTTTTTGAGACGGAGTCTCACTCTGTGCCCAGGCTGGAGTGCAGTGGCGCAATCTCGGCTCACTGCAAGCTCCGCCTCCCGGGTTCACGCCATTCTCCTGCCTCAGCCTCTCCGAGTAGCTGGGACTACAGGCGCCCGCCACCACGCCCGGCTAATTTTTTTGTATTTTTAGTAGAGACAGGGTTTCACCGTGGTCTCGATCTCCTGACCTCGTGATCCGCCCGCCTCGGCCTCCCAAAGTGCTGGGATTACAAGCGTGAGCCACTGCGCCTGGCCAAGACTACATTCTCCAAATCACTTTCAGCACAGTGGAGTTGGTTACAAGCAAAATTGCATAACTGCAGTGTCCACCTAAGCACCTATTCCCCAGTGTCTCAAAGACACAGAATGAATGGTACAGATTGTGACAAGAGCCAAACTACAAAGGATAGTTCCTATGATTTCATCTATTGTGATATCAGGAGACAGGAAGAAGGTGAACAGATAATCTGCTGATGCAGAGGTCACAGACCCAGGAGGAACTGAAGCAGCTAAACACCCATGTGCTCCTATTTGAGATACTGGGTTGAAGCAAGGGGTAAGTCCTGAATGGATGGTGGGCCAAATGTGCCAAGTCGTGCAAGGTCAAGCAGAACTTCAATCCTTTCCATAACCTCCATCATTTCCCAAAAGCTTAAAAATATACAATCTAATTTTACTTTTTTTTTTGAGACAGAGTCTTGCTCTGTCACCCAGGCTGGAGTGCAGTGGTGCGATCTCAGCTCACGGCAAGCTCCACCTCCTGGGTTCACACCATTCTCCTGCCTCAGCCTCCCAAGTAGCTGGGACTACAGGTGCCCATCACCACACCCAGCTAATTTTTTGTATTTTTTAGTAGAGACAGGGTTTCACCGTGTTAGCCAGGATGGTCTCGATCTCCTGACCTGGTGATCCACCTGCCTCGGCCTCCCAAAGTGCTGGGATTACAGGTGTGAGCCACCACGCCCAGCCTAATTTTACAATTTCTATGCATATACTCTTCAAGACAAGTGACCCCCAACTTCCCTTTTCCATGTAGACTGCTACCTCTAGTTCCCTCATATACATTCAGGAATCACAGGACGGAGCCACGAGTGGGGGTAGTGGAAATTCCATCTAGAGATTCTACTTGCTTACTTACCTTCTTTATGCTATCCTTATGCTAGTTGTTTGCCTGCACCACAATAAGAGAAAAGCAGCAAGAGGGAACATGAGCATGGGGTGGGGAGGGAGGTGGGTGGGTGTTGGATTTTGACTGCTTAGAGTTCCTGGGTTATACAAATAAACATTGTGCCTTATTTAATGGAGGACAGCCAGGATATAAAGAGGCTTTCAAAAAGCCAAGGCCAAGCAAGCCCTTGGTATCTCAGCTTCTATTATGTTATTGGCAATAGCACTACAAATCAATGTAGAAAATGAGGTATTAGTAGGAGAGAGAGGAAAAGGAAGAAATAGCTGATCGCCTCTGGAAAGAGGGATGGCTGCAAGGCTTTCTGCTGTGGGCCCCTACCTCTAAAGATACCCAATACAGTGACAGTAGCCTTCTCCTACCTTCTTTTTATTTTTTGCTGGAATGCAGTGGTGCGATCTCGGCTCATTGCAGACTCTGCCTTCTGCGATTCTCCTGCCTCAGCCTCCCGAGTAGCTGGGATTACAGGCATGCACCACCACGCCCGGCTAATTTTTAGTAGAGATGGGGTTTCACCATGTTGGCCAAGCTGGTCTCAAATGTATCCACCAGCCTCAGCCTCCCAAAGTGTTGGGATTACAGGCGTGACCTACTGCACCCAGCCCTTCTCCTACCTTCGTGTGATCACTCTTCTGTTTCAGAAGTCAAAACAGGACAAGCAGCTAATAATTTTCAATTCTGCCTATCTATACTCTAGTTGTATACAATTATCTGAGAAATTACAATTGAATTATTTGCCACTTCCAATGCTATTGGGCAAATCTTTGACATGATCCTGAGCATTTAAGACAATGGAGGAATTACCACAATTTCTAGCTAAAATGAACCTATCATTCCTTTTACTTTTTAATATTAAAAATATGAGATGGGGGGTCTCATTTTGTTGCCAACGCTGATCTTGAACTCCTGGCCTCAAGCAATCACCCTGCCTCAGCCTCCCAAAGTGTTGGGGTTACAGGCAGGAGTCACTGCACCCAGCATCATTCATTTTAAAGCTCTGAAATCTTTTGATTGCATTGGGGTACTGAGATGGATTTTTTTTTTTTTTTTTTTTGAGACAGGGTCTTGTTCTGTCACTCAGGCTGGAGTACAGTGGCACAATCTTGGCTCACTGCAACCTCTGCCTCCTAGACTCAAGCGATCCTCCCACCTCAGCCTCTTGAGTAGCTGGGACTACAGGTACACACCATGATGCTCAGCTAGTTTTTTAATTTCTTGTAGAGACAAGGTCTCACTATATTGCCCAGGCTGGTGTCAAACTCATGGGCTCAAGTGATCCTCCCGCCTCAGGCTTCCAAAGTGCTGGGATTACAGGTCTGAGTCACCACACCCAGCAGACTTTAAAAAATACCTGTTTATCACAAGAAAAACATATTTAAAAAATCATTATTGCAAAGCTCCACACTATAAGAAGCATGGATCAGTCAAATTATCTTTTAAAAGCCCTCTTTAATTCCAAGGAGACAAAGAAAGTTATTGGTCATTAAACATGTTACATGTATGACTAATACTTATTATACCTAATAGTTTAGAACAAGGAAATTTAGTAGAGTTGTAACATTTTGGTGCTACATGTAATTCCGCATAAGCCAAAGCCTTTTAAAAATAACCAATACTATCATTTTATGAAATCTTTACAAGATAAGCACAGTAGTACAATATTTAAGCATCTCAAGTCTCCATTTAAGAGTTGACTATTGGCCGGGCGCGGTGGCTCACGCTTGTAATCCCAGCACTTTGGGAGGCCGAGGCGGGCGGATCACGAGGTCAGGAGATTGAGACCACGGTGAAACCCCGTCTCTACTAAAAATACAAAAAATTAGCCAGGCGTGGTGGCGGGCGCCTGTAGTCCCAGCTACTCGGAGAGGCTGAGGCAGGAGAATGGCGTGAACCCAGGAGGCGGAGCTTGCAGTGAGCCAAGATTGCACCACTGCACTCCAGCCTGGGCGACACAGCGAGACTCCATCTCAAAAAAAAAAAAAAAAAAAAAGAGTTGACTATCAAAGAATGACTGTTATAAATAAAGAGCTCTATGATGTTCTGCTTATTTAGTTAATAAGGTAGGGAAATAAGTGACACACTTTTTAGAGGAATCCATGCAATGGACAGAAAGTCAGATTAGGTAGTCTCTAGGGATCCATCCAGCTCTGGGACTCTATGATCAGATGGCCTCTAAGGTTTCTTCTAGCTCAGAAAATAGAGGTATTTGGAACATAATTTTTTAAATTTTAAATGGTTATATAGGTTAACAGTATTTTTTGCTTTTCAAAATTCATTGCTGGTGATGTCTATTACTTATTTGATGTCATGTCTTTGGCCAGGAATGCAATCCTAATTAGCATTGTTCCAGGAAAACATTTCATTTTATAGGGAGCATATCCCAGAAACATTAAAAAATACTAGCCCCAATACAAGTAACATTTACCAACTAGACTCTGGGCTACACTTTAAAATATCTGACGTTCAGCCAGGTGTGGTGCTTATGTTTGTAATCCCAGCACTTTGGGAGGCTGAGGCAGGAAGATCACTTGAACTCAGGAGTTCAAGACCAGCTTGGGCAACACAGTGAGACACTGTCTCTACAAAAAAAAAAAAAAAAATTTAATTATCAAAAAAGAAGAAAAAATATATCTGATGTTATTTCTATCTAAGTTCAACAATAAATAAATAATCCAAAGTACATTTTTATTGGCAGCAAAATTTAAGATAGATGGTACTTTTTTTTTTTTTTTTTTTGAGACAAGATCTGGCTCTGTCGCCCAGGTTGGAGCACAGTGGTACAATCTCGGCTCACTGCAACCTCCGCCTCCCGGGCTCAAGACATCCTCCCATCTCAGCCTCCCAAGTAGCTGGGACTACAGGCACTCACCACCATACCCAGCTAATTTTTGTATTTTTTGCAGAGACAGGGTTTCACCATGTTGCCCAGGCTGGTCTTGAACTCATAAGCTCAAGCGATCTGCTTCAGCCTCCCAAAGTGCTGCAAATACAGGTATGAGACCCTGTATCTAGCTGATGGTACTCATAAAAGTAGGCATCTAAACTCAATACCTGAAAAACAAATGTGATATTAAATTACATCTGAAATTTTTAAAATGTATTTAAAAATCCAAATAAAGCTTACAATTTCCTTATTTCCTTTATTTTAACGTGTCAAAAAAACACTTAAAGATATTCTTGTGAATACATATAAGCTGTGTCTCAGCATTCAGTACTATGCCAATAATTTTTCAATATGACAAAATGAAAAATTTACACACTTTAGGGTAGCGCTTAATACTTATCTTTGAAATCTATTGCTGATGCTAGGTCTAAAGAGCAATGACTCAACCAGAAAAAATAATAAAGGCTGCCTTTTCCTTTTTAAAGTGCTTATTAGGTTTATATCCAAAACCAATGGTTTTTACAAATACATAATACTGAAAGGTGCTCAAAAAGTCACCACTTACAGAATTGAACATGTCATTTTCTAACTCTGCACACGTAAACTTGTTTTATCTGCATTAATGAAGATTGCTTCAAATGGCTCTCAATCATATGCTTCAAATCAAGACAGTGCTAAGTTCCAGCAGCATGAACAGTGACAGCAGAACAAACCCCAGCACATTTTCAGTGGATCACAGCAGATCAGAGAAAGTGTAACAGCTTTTGAGTATGTTATACATCCAAGAGCCTTATATTTCACTCCACATATACAGTAAACATAAAAGAAAAAAGAAACACTTTGTCTCCCTATAGAGCATTTTATAGTATAGGAAGGGATTCAAATTCTCTTACTATTTAACAAAACTCTTGTTTCTATATAGAGATTTTATATTCTTAATGTTTACAACAAAGCCTATTTCCACCAAAAAAGCAAGAAGAAATTAATAAATGAAATCCTGAACTCTAAAAACCTAAGAAATAAAATTGTGAACAATTCTGAAACGAAGTGTTTTTTTTTAAAAGCTAATACAAACATACCAAAATAGAATTTCTGAACATGAAATATGTGATTTCATTTCAATCGTATCACTTTCATCTGATTGAAATAATTTAGAAAAAATAAGGATGATCTTAATCTCACTACTTTCTGCATGAAACTATCGTTCTGATTCATCCCCTCAATACACACCACTGTCCAACAGTCTTACAGTGAGCATCCTCTCAGGTCCCTTTCTGTTCGCTGAACCTTAAGCTGGTTTTATCCCTCCTTTCTCTCTTCTCCAAAATCCTCTATATATCTTAAGAGGAAAATCCTTTAAAAAATGACAATTTAAATACAGTGTGATAATGCTACATTTGATTTAAAGTAGTAATAAATTATAAATTGCCAAATAACTTAATGTAATTCACGATGCAAATCCTTGGTATAAAAATAATCCATATTGCCCTGAATATAATAAAGCAATCCAGTGATTTTTAAATTACTTATGAAATAAAGGCAAAAATAAGATGTAAAATACTATTTATAAAAGTCAAGTAAGAAACCAGTTACCATAAATCTTTTTACAAAGATAAATGTAATGTGGCTTACTACTTTTAAAAACTGTTAGGGAGGTTTGGAATCAGTGGTTTCAAAAATGACTCTAGGGGAACTAGAGACTGAATTATGTATTATTGTGATGTACAACATATTAACTATATATATAACAATAATACTGCAATGGGGGGGTAATTAATCTTTGGGCCTGCTACTTCCTGACAAGTACATTTCTTTTTCAAAGTCTTTGCTGTAACTGATTAATTTTTAAATGTTAGTTTTCAAAAACTTTTCTACTTGAGATACTTATGTTAATAAGATACCAGAAGTATAGAATAGTAATAAAATGCCTATAAAATAAAATAATGATTGTTCTTGCATCTTCTGTTATTGTGACAAATACACATTAAAATAGATAACATTGCTATGCCTGGAAATTAAAAATATCCAAATCTGTTAGAAAGAAGTGGAAAAGGAAAGAAAAATGGAAAATTCTTATTTAAAAATGGATCTGAAGTCCTTGTATTTCTTAAGAACTTGACTTGTCAAATCACAGTTTATCTTGTTTCTGAAACCAAGTTGTGTCTTCCACCATTCATTCACGTGATATGTCAATTCTCCATTCTGTAGGTCTCAGTTTGAATTTTCCTGAATGTTTGCAAAACTGGTACTGGACTTGAGACGTTTGGCTAGATAAATCAAAAGAATTATATTTTAATTTTAATTTAATTATAAAACATGATTATTTACTATTTTTATGTAAGCTATAGTATTTGTCTATTAATTCTATGTTTGAATCCTAACAGTTTCAGCCTTATAAGAACTAAAACCTAATTAAAACCTTTTTCTACCAACCTCAAAAAAACATAACTTTGTTAGAAATTGCACATGACTTTGTTAAAAGCAGTACAAATAAAACAACATAATTTGTATCTTCTTGAACATCACAATCTTAAATATGTAATGTAGGTGAAATAAATGTACTTAGACAATGAAAGTGCTATAAGGTAGAATAATAAAATTATACATCGAAAAGTCTAAGTTAGAAATCCAAATCTGAATTTCTCTTAAAAGAATTCAGTGAAAACTTCCCCAACCTGATAAAGAGCATGTACAAAGATTCTATAGCAATCATTATGCTTAACTGTGAAAGACTGAATGATTTTTCCCCCTAAGATCTGGAATAAGACGAAAATACCTGGTCTTGCTTGACATCATGCCACTAGTTTATCACCAGTGCAACAAGGTAAGAGAAAGAAAAGGAAAGGCATACATATTGGAAAGAAAGAAAGAAAACTGCTTCTATTTTCAGATGAAAAAAAATTCAGTGAAAGAACTCTGTAATGGGAAAAAAAAAAAAACAAAACATTTTAATGACCCTCAAAGAAAAGTGAGTTGTATATTATTATAGAACTCTGTATTGTAAAAAAAAATTTTTAATGACCCTCAAAGAAAAGTGAGTTTTATGTTGTATACACACACAAACACATATGGCTGCTAACAAAATACGTTACCATCAATTCTGATTTGATGCTAATGGGACTGAGTCATTAGGGGTAGTAAAACAAATCATGGCTATTTGGCTTGGTAATATGTTTTGTACTTATAGTTAAACATGAATGTTTCTCATGTTCTAGAAATGAAAAACGATCATGCCCATAGTGAGAGTATTTTATACTGAGTAACTAAGAGTCTCCCTACTTCAGAGCTCCACAAAACTTGGGTAGGGGTTATGATTTAGAAGCTCTGCGATGGGACCCTAGTACCTGTACTTTTTTTTAAAGCTCTGCAGATAATTCTGATGTGTAGCCAAGGATGAGAACCAGTGTTTCTGTTTTTTTATTTTATTTTATTTATTTATTTATTTTTTTGAGACGGACTCTCGGCTTTGCTGCCCAGGCTGGAGTGCAATGGCTCGATCTTGGCTCACTGCAAGCTCCGCCTCCTGGGTTCACACCATTCTCCTGCCTCAGCCTCCCAAGTAGCTGGGACTACAGGCACCCACCATTATGCCCAGCTAATTTTTTTTTTTTTTTTTTTGTATTTTTAGTAGAGACGGGATTTCATCATGTTAGCCAGGATGGTCTTGATCTCCTGACCTCGTGATCCGCCTGCCTTGGCTTCCCAAAGTGCTGGGATTAAAGGCGTGAGCCACCGCGCCCGGCCTACCAGCGTCTCTGGTTTCTTTTTTTTTTTTTTGAGACGGAGTCTTGTTCTGTCGCCCAGGCTGGAGTGCAGTGGCGTGATCTCGGCTCACTGCAACCTCTGCCTCCCGGGTTCAAGCGATTCTCCTGCCTCAGCCTCCCGAGTAGCTGGGACTACAGGCACCTGCCACCACGCCCAGCTAATTTTTTGTATTTTTAGTAGAGACGGGGTTTCACTGTGTTAGCCAGGATGGTCTCGATCTCCTGACCTCATGATCCACCCGCCTCAGCCTCCCAAAGTGCTGGAATTACAGGCATGAGCCACCACGCCCGGCCTGTCTCTGGTTTCTATCAACTGTAAGTGGAAAATCACAACATGACTTCCTGGACGAGTGTACTGCTTCAGCTTAAGAAAAAGGGAAAACTTAAACTAAAAACATTGGCCTAAACTAAAATCTACTTCTTAAGCCTTCAGTAGATTTGGGAGGCAAACCAAATCAATAGTTTGGGTTTTTGAGAATTACTTTGTTAAAAACTACTAGAAGTGATCTAGCTTCTGACTAAATTTCAAATGACTTAATAAACTGGCCAAGTTAAATACGAATGAGTACATACACCTACATCTTCCTTGCCTTTATATTCCCTACCTGATAAATCCCCACATCCTTTAAAATTCTAGCCCAGGGATCATCTAACGGTGAATTTCAACACCTCTAATGCAGTTAGCTCCTCCCTCCAGGCAGGAAAGACAAACAAATAAAGTAGAGAATAAATGAAAAAGATGATTTAAATAACCAATTATTTAATTTAAATTAGTTTAAGTGAGTAAGTGCCATTAAAGAAAGACGGCACAGAAGAACAAATGGAGAGGTGTATTCTTAGACTGGGGAGTCATAAAAGGTCTCTTTGAGCAAGTAACTTTAGAGCTAAGACCTGGCTTGCAAGAAGTCAGGTAAGGAAAGAGGGAAGGGCCTTGGAAAAGGGGCAGTGTGAATGAGCTTGGTAGCGGAGAAGAACAGAAAGGAACCAGACTGCCCACAGCACCATGAGCAATGAGGAGAATGGATGTGATGAGTTTAGAAAGGTGGCTATGGGCTAGGTCATGTACAGCTTGGAGAGCAGACCCTGGAAAGTAAGTTTGGATTTATTCTAGGTACAATGGGAACACATTAAGGGTTCCAAGTTAGTAGAGAAACATGGTGAATTTGTGTTTAAAAAATTATTCTAGCCACTATGTGGTGTATGGATTTTAGTAGATCAAGAAATGGAAGGAGGGATACCAGTTAAGGGGCTCTTGCATTAGTACAGGTAAGAGATGAAGATGGTTTGGGCTAGGGTTTACCAGTGGAGGGAGAGAGAGACGACTGACTAAGTAGGACTGGCAGCATACTTGCTAATAAAAGGGGATGAGAGGGGAATGTGGGAATGGAAAAATAAAAGAAAGAAAATAATTAAGAAATGACTACAAGGTTTGTGGCTTCCATAGCAAATAGTGACACTGGTAGTGACTTTTACTTTGACAGCAAACAAAAAATCCTGATCAGAAGCAGTAAATACTTTCTATAAAGTTAAATAGATTTGCAAGGCAAATAAGATGCTAAACTTTAAAAGTATATCAAGCTCTGAAAAATAGTTTCTCAATGGTGAGGTGCCCACAATATTTTGCTATTATTCTAAGTAGGTGCTTTAAGGACCTGAGCTACTACATATTTACAGAATGCCAGCAGCCTTCAAAAAAGCTTTAATAAATACACTCATGACAAAGACTCTCCCCTCTAATAGCTAGCATTTTAAGGTGACAAAACATTACGAATTCAGTTCAAACTGATCTACAGGTAACCTTTTTTTTTAAAAAAATTAGATATATTAGAAGTGAAGTTAGATGAAGTAGTGATCAAAATTTATAGGGAAAAGAAGTTTTATATCAGACATTCCTAGACTACAAATAGTATTTGAGAGAAAAGAAAATTAACCTTTTCCCCTAAACAGTTCTCTTTTTTAAAAACTAAAATTATTAAGGTGTAAGCCCATACTTTCATTCTGATAAAAACAAGAAAGCCACGTGACTTAGAAGCCACTCTTCCTTAGCTGGATGGGATCTCTAGTTAGTGCTTCTTTTGCTCTGGCCTATTTCATAGGGAGAAAGAAAGGGAATGAATATTTATTGAGCATATACTATTATGTCAAGTAATCTCCCTGGAACTACGATTCCAATTTGTTCACAAACAAACTGTCTGTATGTCAGCTATAGTTTCTTCCTGCCTGCCACACTTTTAGGTGGTTCTACCACGACTCCAATGGGTCTAAGAGCTGTCTGTATCTCCCTGCTATTGCCATGTTAGGAGTGCAAAGCCTCTGTTGTTATTCTTCTGTTGTTGCCAACCTTATTCCAGGGGTAATCTAGCTTTCTCAATTTAACCAACTGAAAGACACCGTGTTTTAATTTTTTTTTTTTTTTTTTTTTTTTTTGAGACAGTCTCACTCTGTCTCTCAGGCTGGAATGCAGTGGTGTGATCTCGGTTCACTGCAACCTCCGCCTCCCAAGTTCAAATGATTCTCCTGCCTCAGCCTCCCGAGTAGCTGGAACTACAGGCATGCACCACCATGCCCAGCTAATTTTTTGCACTTTTAGTAGAGATGGGTTTTCACCATGTTAGCCAGGATGGTCTCGATCTCCTGACCTTGTGATCCGCCCACCTCATCCTCCCAAAGTGCTGGGATTACAGGCATGAGCCACAGCACCTAGCCCTGTTTTAACTTTTTATTGTCTACACTTATAAAATTTTCACAGATCTCTTTCACTAGTAAGCATGATTGTAAAACTTAAAGCAGAGAGTCCTTTTAGGCTAATCTACTTTGAGTTCTCAGAGTAGCTATCATTTCTAAAACAGGCCTAAATTTTTAAAATACAGGCTTTTATCTATAAAATAAATAACTGTAAAAAACTTACGCAGAATGAGTTTGCGTTTCTTTTGCTCTGAGTGAAGAAAGCTACTAAGGTAGAAGACAACAGGTAGAAAGAGAATGAACACAGAAACAGCAATTACAGGTACTGTGTCACTGCAAGGGACTGAACAGTTGAAAGTTCGACTCCATAGTTTTCGAGTAATGTTCATCTAGAACAAGAACAAACAATATCGTTCTATTTTATATTTTACTTGTCTTCAATTTCTTATAATTATTTTGCTAATAACTAAACAAGAATCTAGAATTCAGACTAAATACATACCTCTAAAAATCTACTGATAGTTGAAGACAACTTCTTCTGCCAGGAAAAAAACCTGATTCACAATACAGTCATTGTATAATTTATATCCATACAGAAATTTCATATTCTAAGTCCATAATACTGACCAAAGTATTCTAGAATGTCAACCATTTGTACATTCAAACAAAGAACTTGTATGAAGAGGAATATAGTTAGGTCCTGTTTTATTCATTTACAAAATATTTGTTATTTATTGAGAGCCTACTAGAAACCAGGTACTGTTTTAGGCAATAGGAATGGAGCAGTAAAAACAAACAAAAATCCACACTGTACATTTCATTTTAAGTACTTTTTACCATCTCGAATATTATTGGTTCTTATAGTTCCCTCTGAACTGCTGTGATAATTCACACTCATTCTCAATTCTTAAGCTCATTAATTCTGACCTCAAGTTCTCTACTTTGAGCCAATAATTTCTCAGTTTCCTCTAATGCCCCCAAACTCCGGCATCATAGTGCCTAAAAAGGCATGATTGCCATCTAGTGGCACCCTATGTAAAGGCGGGCTATAAAATGGAGAAAAATTTTTTTTTGACCATTCAATTAATACATGTTTGTTAAGCCCATTATATGCTAGACTGTCCTAAATACTGTCCTAAATACTGAATGGTGAACAAAAAAAGCCTAATTCCTTGTCCTCATGTGGCTTATATTTTAGTGAAGAAGACAGACTAAAAATAAATAAATACATATTTTCAGACGGTAATAGATATAAGAAAATAAAACAATGGAATAGGAAGTGATTGAGGAATGGCTTCTGAAACATGTAGTGAAATCCAGAAACGTCTTTTTTTTTTTTTTTTTTTTTTTTGAGACAGAGTCTCGCTCTGTCGCCCAGGCTGGAGTGCAGTGGCACGATCTCAGCTCACTGCAACCTCTGCTTCCCGGTTTCAAGTGATTCTCCTGCCTCAGCCTCCTGAGTAGCTGGGATAACAGGCGTGTGCCACTATGCCCGGCTAATTTTTCTATTTTTAGTAGAGATGGGGTTTCACCATGTTGGTCAGGCTGGTCTTGAACTCCTGACTTCGTGATCTGCCCACCTCAGCCTCCCAAAGTACTGGGGTTACAGGTGTAGTCACTGTGCCCAGCCCAGAAACTTAAATTAGCAACAAGTGCACAAGAAACTGAAATATAAACATATAACAATACCTACACCTCTGCAAATGGCACATATTTTCAAATTTAAAAAGATTAAAATGTACCAAATCATCAACTCACTTATGAAGTGTCTAATTAATTTCTGTTTTATTTTTATACTAACCACGAGACTACTAAGGAAATATCCATTTTGGTTTAACAGACCAGGATATTCTAAAACTTTACTACTTTATAACTAGTTATTTTTGGTTGAAGACAGAATATGCAGATTCCACCCTATCTCCAAAAAGAATAATCATACTGAAGGTACATTCAATAACACTCTAAAACACGTATCACATCAGAAGCAAAGTACTTACTGCATCTTCCACATCAATGCATAAATGTGTTCCAGGTTCAGCCTTATTCTCAAGTTCATTCATTTTTTGCATTTCACTGTACAGACTACTCAGAGTTTTGTATGCTTCACGGCAGTTTTTGCATACTTCTGAATAATTTTTTGTCTGTAAAAGACTATGTGCATTCCCCTAAAATGACAAAGGCACATGTAATATGTACAATAATTATACACAATATCTCTTTAATGTAAGCTATTTACCCTTCTAGAAGACAGGAAACAATATGGTGTGTTAAAGTGCTAAGCTGTGATGTTGAGTAGGTTACTAAATCACTCTGAGTCTCAGTTTTATCATCTATAAAATAAAACGACCTCTACCTGTATTATAAGTCCAAAGGATTAGAGACCTGGTATGTGAAGCAGATGGCAAACTGTTTGGAACTTTCTAGGTGCCTCTAAATTTTGAAAACTGCTGCATTAGCTAATGTTAACTGAAGATAACAATAATTCATATGCCAAATGACTAGTAACTAAATACAAAATTTCCTAAATTATCTCATGATCACAAACCTGCACTTATCTATCCTACTCTCACTGAATAAATAAAATAGGTTCCCGCCTATGCTGACTTCAACACCATAGTTTATATTACTGAGACAGGACTTTTTAAATGGAAAGGGAAAAGGCACCAAAACTGCATCCCCACTCAACTCTCTTATCACAAGGCTCATAATCCAGGCCTTTCTAGTCAACAAAAAGAGCCAATACCAAAGAACTGTATAACCTAAAATGAGGATAGTGGAGGCACATAAAATATTATGCTAGTAAATCTCAGCATTTTGTACTTCTAGACTGACACTTGTCTTTTCAAGAATAAGTTTGCTAAACAGTCAATTCACACCTTTGCTTTCTATGCCCTTTATTCTTTACCTTGTACTATGAAGAAAGGATATTAACTGAACATTGGGATGAAAGAGAAAAGAGAAAAATCAAAGTAATTACACTGATGTTGGCCTAACAATGTTACCCTCACCATCTACTTGACAGAAAACCTAAGTCTCTCCTTAGTCTGCTACAAGAAATAGCCCATTGCTTGTTTTTCACAGAACAATTGTGCACTTAGCTAAAAATTGAGCACAGGGCCGGGTGCCATGGTTCACGCCTGTAATTCCAGCACTTTGGGAGGCCGAGGTAGGCGGATCACAAGGTCAGGAGATCAAGACCATCCTGGCTAACACGGTGAAACCCCATCTCTACTAAAAATACAAAAAATTAGCCGGGCGTGGTGGCAGGCGCCTGTAGTCCCAGCTATTTGGGAGGCTGAGGCAGGAGAATGGCATGAACCTGGGAGGCAGAGCTTGCAGTGAGCCAAGATCGCACCACTGCACTCTAGCCTGGGTGACAGAGCGAGACTCCGTCTCAAAAAAAAAAAATTGAGCACATAATCCATTTAGCTAAAATTGTGCACATAATCTTGATAGGGAGTAATTTAACCTTTTTTTTTTTTTTTTTTTTTTTTTTTTTCTGGAGACACGGTCTTGCTATTTTGCCCAGGCTAATTTCTAACTCCTGGGCTCAAATGATCCTCCCACCTCAACCTTCCAAAGTGCTGGGATTACAGGCAGGAGCCACCATACCTGGCCACAATTTTTATTAAAATTTAAAATGCACATATCTTTTGATAATGTGAAAGTTGCAGACATTAGGATGAAATCACCTTTGTCAGACCCAGACAAAATAGAGACAAAAAGAGTCCTTGATTCCAAGGACTTTCTAAAAACCCCACAAGAAACCCTTTCACGCCCTTCATGCAACTCCTGCTTTCACATGGTTTATCATTGCCATTCTTTAGGACTGCAGTAATTCAGATAAGATGCACTCAAAAGAACACTTGCCCAGTAATGGCATCTCCACCAATGAACTGACAACATGGCTTTGAGCCTCTGGAACCAATGAACTCAGTTGCTAAGCAGCTTGTGTGAACCTCTCCCTTTTTGCTAATAAAAGCTTCCCTTTACCCTTCCCTCACTGGATGTACTGGTAGTTTGCCAGTGCATTCCAAATTATGATACTCCTTTCTTATTCCCTAATAAACTCGTCATATTTGGAGATAATTTTCTCTAGTGTCTTTTTCTTAGGTTGACAATATAGTAATTCCACTTCTAGAAATCTACCAAACTCACACAAGTACTCTAAGTTAAATGAAAAGAAGACTGTTTATGGTGTACAATTTAAAACTTATTGTTTATTTCCAAAATTTTCCATTTAGTATTTTTGGACTGCAGTTGGCCACAGGTAACTGAAACTGTGGAAAGTAAAGCCATATATAAGAGGGATGACTTTATAGAAAAATTGCTATTTGAGTGTTACAACACACATCAGTCCACTAAAGGCTCTGAAGTCCTGTAGTAAAGCATTTCCCAACCTTAATGGAATACTAAATCCTTTCTGATAGGACATCTATTAACATGCTGCAGAACAAATTCTGAGAAATGTTCACCTAATTTTTTTTTATGTTATTTTTTTGAGACAGAGTCTCGCTGCGACGCCCAGGCTGGAGTGCAATGGCACTCTACATCATGAATTTAGATACATATCAATAATTAGTGCTATAAAAACTTGGAACTGCACATTATTCCTTTGTACAAGGCAGCATTTTAATTTTAAATATTATATATAAAATACCTGAAGGTTATGCTCAAAGCAGGTCAGGGTGTGATTAAATAGATTAAGGAAATATACTGTGCTGTTTGATAATTCTTCACTGTTGTTTGTTAAACAATCTGTCAAAAAAATTCAAAAAGTATATTAATATAACTCAAGGAACGATTATATGTTGTCATTTATCTCTTAAGCTATCAGCTTCGTTTCATACTACAGTAATTCTTTATTCAAACAAGCATGAATTTTTCAAATATATGAAGCTTACTCCTTTTATTTTCCAAAAGTTAAAAAAAGTCATAACCATTTTCATGAACATCTTAAAATAATCACATACTCTTTTCTTTTCATAAAAATATACCAAATAAAATTCAAATGGACTTTTGATGGCACAAGGTCATAATCACGGAATATCAGCTATCAAATTCTGCCTTAACAGTGCTATTTAGGCATAAGACTGTTTACCCTGCATTAATTTTACTGAAACTCATATGCCTTATCATTTTTTGTGTCAAATTTCATAGTTCTCTGCATCTTCCAACTTCACTAATGAGTCATTTATTGTACCTAACGGGGTAACTTTTAAAATTTGCTCTTTCTAATCCATCACGAGTTGGGAGCCCAGAGAAACAAACTGGTGAGAATTTTGCCTAAAATACTGACGTGGGGGCTTCAAGTAAAGTCTAGAAACAAAATTGTTTTACATTTTTAAAAATCCTACATAAATGGTATTTCTCTGCAACTGGCTATTCTTGCTTAGAGTTAGCTCAAGTTCACTCATCCCTTTTATTTTCTATATATATGTATATCACAATTTATGTATGCATTTTCCCTTCTTCAGGGAATAATCTATTCTTTTTTTTTTTTTTTTTTTTTTTTTAAGAAACGGGGTCTTGCTCAGTTGCCCAGGCTGGAGTGCAGTGGCACAATTGCAGCTCATTGAAGACTTGAACTCCTGGGTGCAAGTGATGTTCCCACCTCAACCTTCCAAAGTGCTGGGATTACTTAACGGCATGAGCCATTGCACTCAGCCAGGGAACCTAGTCTTTATCCTCAGGTAAACCTTTGTCTTTACCTCTCCTTGTGTTCTCAGCTTGCTATCTCCAATCGAGGTTCAACTGCCTGGTTCCAGATCTTGGAACTTGTGGTCAGCCGTTTCCATCTGACTGTCCTAGAATCCTTGCCCTTTTTATCTTCCACATACTCATAGACATTTTCATCCCTGGACAGTCCCCATCTACTTTCTGTACTGTCAGTCTGGTTATAGAATACTACTACGGAAATTCTAAAATGATAATGAAGGGACTCAATTCAAATTCATGTGTTCTGATCTCAGGGCAACAAAATGATCCTTGTAGATGCCCTACTAATTACTCTACAAGGGATGTTCCACATATTTTCTAATCTCTAGTCCCAGCCCTACTCTTGTTCCCCTTAATTTCAATAGATGGCTTTGTATTATGCCCACCTTATTTAGAAATTCAGGGCCATCAGATAGGATCTCTCTCAACTGGAAGTGGAAAGACAACATGCGAAGCTACTGCAATTACCCAGGAGAAAGGCAGCAGGGCAAGTAGAATTCGTGGAGAAAAGAGAGACTGACTAGGTAGACACTAGGATATGACACACTAAGGGACATCCATGACTGATAGACAACAATCACTACAACGAAAGTTAACACTTACTAAATACTTGCTATGTTCTAATAACTATGCTTACACTGCACTTTAAACACATTTGCCCACTGAATTCTTGCAGTGATTCCATAAGGCAAAAATTACCATTATCTCCATTTTATAAATAAGGAACAGAGATAGGTTTAGATAAATTAAGGAAGTTGTCCAAGGACATAAAACTGGTAAGTAAAAAGCTAGACTCTGTACTCAGTCTGATTCTTGAGCCTGCACTCTCAAACACTGCAAAATAAACATATTTATATCTACATTCTAAACCATTAAAAGTTCAAGACTCAGAATCTACAAATACATGCCACTGCCTACTCCCTCCACTACCCATAGATATCTTACACCGTACAGGGATTCAGGCAGTCCCCACCAAGTGATCAGAGTTAGCAACTGAGATGAAACCTAAACCTGGTAGACAGGGGGCAGACAGCACAGTAAAGCTCCTTTGTGCAAATCAGAAAAAGATATTCCCTCTGGGTGGATAAATTACAAAAGGTCATTCCTGCCTCCAGAAGCTAAGCTGGAATTCAACACAGCCCTCTTGTGCAGGGCTCCTTCTGCACCCATTGTACACAGGACCCTCTTGGTAAACCTATTTCTGGAGTTGTCCCCTTTCTGAACTCACATAATCTACATTCTCTGAAGCTTTATCTTCTCCAGAACATGAATCTCATTCTAACTTCTCACCCTTATTTAAAAAATCTGAGGGATCACTACAAATTAGGAAACTAAGCCACAGAAATAGGTGATATGCTGATGATCATACTACAAGTTAATAAGCCATTGAAATAAAAATAGGCCAGCACAGTGGTTCACACCTGTAATCCCAGCACTTTGGGAGGCAGGCGGATTGCCTGAGTCCAGGAGTTCGAGACCAGCCTGGGCAACATGGTGAAAACCTGTCTCTACAAATAATACAAAATTAGCCAGGCATGGTGGCATGCATCTGTGGTCCCAGTGGCTTGGGAGGCTGAGAGGAGAGAATTGCTTCAGCTTGGGGAGGTCAAGGCTGCAATAAGCTGTGATTGCACCACTGCATTCCAAGCTGCATGAAAGAGTAAGACCTTGTCTCATAGCCCCTCTTAATGCTAGTTTAATATCATCATGAAGTAGCCCGCAATCCTTTTAGGGATGAGGCAGAGTTGATATAAATAAAAACAAACAATTACATAGTTTTTGTACATGTTTACAAAAACAATTATATAGTTTTTGTAGTTGATGTGTTGCAGGGAAGTTGAGGGAACACAATTTCATTCACAACAGTTGTACATCTGTGTTATAATGAGCTATGTCATGACAACTGACATACATAATATAGGGATAAAAGGGGTCCACATACTGCCTGCAAAAGTAGTATAAAGTGCATTATCATGAGAAAGCAATAGCAAATTTCTTCTATACAAGATACATAATTAAAACAAATAATTTTTTTAAAAAGTAATTTATAAAGAAAGCTTCTCTGAAGAACAAAAGAACTTAATTTCTTCTATCTTATTGACAGTCATTTACTTTTTATGTAAAATAATTTGAAAATTAAACTAAAAGCCAATATAGACTGGTCATCTTGTTAAGTACTACATTAATGCAGTACCATCAAAACTTTTTCAATGATCATTAGACGGTGGTAACATAAAGCATAAAGCAGTTCATTTATATAATGGGGTTAAAAACTCTTCATTATTAAAAAGCCGTGACTTTCTGAATTGAAATAACAGATCTCTAGTAAATTCCTTTTTTATCTTTTTGCAGGAATTGGGAGCTTAAGATTATAAACAGTGAGAAGCTATATGTTTTAGAAATTGGTGAGTTAAAGAATATTAATAATAATAAAGCTTTGTTTAAGCACTAAGTGAAGTGGTCATTATGAATTTTCTTCATCTTAGATAATCAATGGAGCCTCATCAAGCACAGGTTAGCAGAGTAGCTTTCTCAGAGAAGGCTCAGGCATCAGCTTGAGAGTCATTCTTTCTTTTTTTTTTTTTCTGAGACAGAAGAATCTCACTCTGTCACCCAGGCTGGAGTGCAGTGGCATAATCTCAGCTCATTGCAGCCTCCACTGTGCCCGGCCTCAAGAGGCATTCTTAAAGGTATTAAGGATTCAAGTTAAGACCTTACAGAGAAACCTACTAAATTATCATAACAGGAATTATGCATCTTTAAATAAAGCATTTGGCATCTCTTAGGAATTTTACAAAGATCTTTGCTGTTTTTCAAAACTAGTTTTATAGAAAATAGCAGAGATAATCACGAATTTAGGGTAAGCTTCAGAAAATAAAAATAAACTACGGAAACTTTGTACCTAAATGGCCTAATTAAGTTTAACAAATATGAAAACTAAGATACTTTATAAGATACAAATAAAATGATTATAACGCTTAGTACATTTCCCTCTGGATAAAATACAGGAAAGAAAGGTTTTGGGCCAGGTTCGGTGGCTCACGCCTGTAATCCCAGCACTTTGGGAGGCCAAGGTGGGTGGATCATGAGGTCAGGAGATCGAGACCACGGTGAAACCCCGTCTCTACTAAAAATACAAAAAAAACTAGCCAGGCATGGTGGCGGGCACCTGTAGTCCCAGCTACTTGGGAGGCTGAGGCAGGAGAATGGCGTGAACCCGGGAGGCGGAGCTTGCAGTGAGCCGGGATCTCGCCACTGCACTCCAGCCTGGGCGACAGAGCAAGACTCTGTCTCAAAAGAAAAAAAAAAAAAAAAAAGAAAGGTTTTGGTTAATTGACCTTCTGGTTAACCATTAAGTACTATTGTTGTTGTTTTTTAAAGCATCAAGACATACATTTTTGTATTAATTGAAAGTTAGTTTTCCTTTGATGAATCAGAATATACATCGGGATTACACAGTGGTTCAACAGCATCATTATGCTCATTAATTATCACCCAGATCACCTGTATCACTGAAGATATAGGTTGCTCATAAAGAAAGAGTTTTCAGTGTGTAAGAACAAATACCTGAGCTGATAATTTTGAGGCCTATCTTATTACAATAATGCTTCATACTGGATACTGCTTACCAACGAATCAAAACACTAAAGCAGTCATGAACTCATCAAATCTGGTCATTCTGCTGATTATTTAACTGTTGTATGCACAAGATAAGCAAGAAAGGTCTCATTAACAAGGCTATCCCTATGTCAACAATACACAGCTTTAAAATTCTGAGAAACCTTTAATATACTCTCTACTTTTTAGCAGTCATTCTCCATCAGAAAGAGCTAGTTTCCATGTTATTTGTAGTATGAGTAGAAAGAGTTGCACTCTTAACACTTCTTTTGACCTTCCATCGATTTTCAATAACCAGTTTCCTACCAAGACTAATACCATTTGAAGACACAGGAATTCTGAGGAGAAAAGGGATGGGAGTAGTACATGGATGGCATTCTCTCCTCTCTTGGATTCCTAGCCTCCCTTTCATGAATAATAACTGCAGAGACTAGAAGCCACCCCTATTTCAAGCTAAATTAAGCAGAACAGGAGGATAGTTTTGGGCAGTATACTCATTTTAATAATATTCTTTCTAGTAATATTTTACCTTTTATGTTTTTACATTTTTTCTGTTATTTAATAATATTATTTTACAAAAATTCTAATAGCCCCTGTGATGGTCTGAATGTGTCACCCAAAATTGAGATGTTGAAACTTGATGGCCAATACAATAATATCAAGAAGTGGGGCCTTTAGGAAGTGACTAGGTCATGAGGGTTCCTTCTTCACAAATGGAATTTACTCTTCCACTCTTCTGCCACGTAAATGGGACGACGAATGACGATAATTTTTAATGCATAATTCTGGAAAATGAAATAGCTAATCTCTCTAACCACATCTGACATACAAATACTCATCACAGATTTGAACATTCTGTTAAATTTTTTAAATTTCTATATATTTTTGAATAGGTATTCAATGTATATGGCATAAAATCCAAAGGGTACAAATGCAAATACAGTGAAAACTAAATCTTCCTTCCTTTCCTGCCCACGCAGCTATCCAACTGCCTTCCCTCAAAATACATATGTATTTTTAGAACACAAAATATCATACTTCTCTGTACCTCGCTTCTTTTACCTGAGACCATATGTCTGGGCCAAATTAATTTTAATTGGGAAGAGTCTTTTAAGTAAGTCATATCTAATTGCTTAGCATTTTATTTGGTCCTCAGAAGTTCAATGTAAGGAATATTTTCAAGATAGGATGCCTCACAGAAGAACAAAATACCCTAAGAATTTATTCTAAAGCATTTTATACCTGCCATACTGAGTAAATATGCAGTAAAACGTTTTCTTTTCAACTAACTGGTGAAAAAAGGTCTGTACTTCGAATTAGTGAAATCTTTATTACAAAACACCTTTTAAGCCAGGCACAGTGGCTCACACTTTCAATCTCAGCACTTTGGGAGGCCAAGGAAGGAGGATTGCTTGAGTCTAGGAATCCGAGACCAGCCTGGGCAACATGACAAAACACCATCCCTATTAAAAACACAAAAATTGGCCAGGCATCCTGGTGCTGCCTGTAGCCCCAGCTACTTGGGAGGCTGAGGCTGGAGGATCACTTGAGCCCTCAAGAGGTAGAGGCTACAGTGAGCTGAGATTGTGCCACTGTATTCCAGCCTGGGCAACAGAGCAAGACTCTGTCTCAAAAATCAAACAAACAAAAACATCTTTTAAAGAAAAAAAATGCCCTGCCTCTTCTAAGTATATACATTTAGTCACATCCATCAAAAGAAGTGAACCCCTGGCTCGTCTGAAGGTAGTGAGTTATCTCAATTAATTGTTCACAGTCGGTTATAGACCAAACACCTTGTTCTACTCTTTCCCCTCTACAATTGACTAGTCTTAAAATAAAATTAAAAAATAAAGAAGTGAATCCCAGTCTATATCCACTTATTCCAATTAACTGATTTTAAATTATTTATAATTAACATATTTTTCTATGTTAATGGATTTTTCTAAAAAGCTTAAGAATACTTAAAAACAGGTCTACATATGTTAAGCAAATGCTCTTCAATTATATTTATACTAGAAAATTTTACTCTGAAAAGTAAAGAATACGCTAAAAAAAAAAGTTGTGTTAGTCAAGCTTCGGAAACAAAATTTTAAAAGTCAATATTCAATATACCATGGTATACTGACAAGGGAAAAAAACTGGCTGGGGCTTCTTATCCCATTTTAGTTTTTCTTCATATGAACTAAACAAAAAGACAAGTCTTTATAAAAGCTAAGCTACTTAAGGACTTATAGGTACACAAATTTTTAATCTATCCTTCTATTTCCAAGGCCCCTCCCTACTTCATATTTTCTCTCCTTCTTGCCTAAACTATAGCAGTAAACTTACTGGTCTCTCTCTCTTCCAATGAGGTTCCATGAAAAAAGGATCTTTGTAGGTTTTTTCTTTCTTTTTTTTTTTTTAAGGCTTAGAAAGTGCTAGGTTAAATGATGTTTAAAAAACCTTTTTCTTTAAGACAGGGTCTTGCTCTGTTGCCTAGGCTGGAGTGCAGTGGCACAGTCATAGCTCAATGCGGCCTCCAACTCCTGGGCTCAAGCACTCCTCTCACCTCAGCCTCCCAGGCAGCTGGGACTATAGGCGTCTGCCACCATGCCCAGCTAATTTTTTTCTTTTCTTTTCTTTTTTCTGTAGAGACTTTGTCTCTACAAAAAATGTTGCCCAGGCTGGTCTTGAACTCCTAGGCTCAAGCAATACTACCACCTTGTCCTCCTGAAGTGCTGGGATTACAGGTGTGAGCCTCTCCATTGAGCCAAAAAAAATCCTTTTAAAAAAATCTCAATGCATTTAATATTCCAGGTGCATTGTAAATCCCAAAGATATTACAACATACAGTAGTCAACTCTTTTTTTTTGAGATGGAGTCTCGCTCTATCACCCAGGCTGGAGCACAGTGGCACAATCTCGGCTCACTGCAAGCTCCGCCTCCCGGGTTCATGCCATTCTCCTGCCTCAGCCTCTCCAAGTAGCTGGGACTACAGGCGCCCGCCACCACGCCTGGCTAATTTTTTGTATTTTTTTAGTAGAGACGGGGTTTCACCGTGGTCTCCATCTCCTGACCTCGTGATCCGCCCGCCTCGGCCTCCCAAAGTGCTGGGATTACAAGCGTGAGCCACCGCGCCTGGCCGTCAACTCTTATCTTCAAGGGATATATTCCAAGACCCCCAATGGATGCTTGAAACCAAGTACAGTACCAAACCTTCTATATACTATGTTTTTTTCTATTTCTATGTTTTTTTTTCAAGTATAGTACCAAACCTTCTATATAGTATGGTTTTTTTCTGTTTTCTGTATCATACCCATGATAAAGTTTAATTTATAAATTAGGCACAGTAAGAGATTAAAAACAAAAACTAATAATTATGTTACTATTATTAAAGAATTAGTAAGTAAACTAAGGGTTACCTGAACACAATTAGTGCCATACCATTACAGATGACCTTATAACCAAGATGCTCCTGAGTGCCTCACAGGAGGGGCAGCGTCTACAGCATAGATATGCTGGACAAAGGGATGATTCATAGCCCAAGTAGATGAAGCAGGATGGCATGGGATTTCACTATGCTACTCAGAATCATACACAATTTAAGATTATAAATTGTTTACTTCTGAAATTTTCCATTTAATATTTTTGGACTGCAGTTGACTGCAGTAACTGAAACTACAGCAAGTGAAACCATGGCTAATACTATATAATCATAATAGGAGAATACTGTATAAGCCTTTCTTTTCTTTTTTTTTCTTTTGTTGTTGTTGTAGACAGGGTCTCGTTCTGTTGCCCAGAGTGGGGTGCAGTGGCACAATCATGATTCATTGCAGCCTTGACCTCCCAGGCTCAAGTAATCCTCCCATCTCAGTCTCCCAAGTTGCTGGGACTACAGGCACATGCCAAGTCCAGCTAATTTTTTATTTTTTGTTGAGACAAGGTTTTGCCATGTTGCCCAAGCTGGTCTTGAACTCCTAGGCTCAAACAGTTCTCCCACCTTGGCCTCCCAAAGTGCTGGGATTACAGGTGTGAGCCACCATGCCTGGTCTATAATCCTTTCTTAATAATATGGTGATATTCTAAGCAGTATAAAAAATGTTGGCCCAAATAGTAAACTACTCTATCAGTCAAGGTCCTACTTTCCGTTGCCAACTTTACCTCCCACTATGCTTCCTGGAACATCTGTTGCCTCTGCCCATACCACTACCTGCAATGTCCTTCTCTCATTTCTACTTTTTTTTTTTTTTTTTAAGACAGGGTCTTGCTCTGTCACCCAGGCTGGAATGCAGTGGCACAATCATATCTCACTGCATCCTTGAATTCCTGGGCTCAAGGGATCCTCCTGCCCTAGCCTCCCAAGTAGCTAGGACTACAGTCACACACCACCATGACCACCTAATTAAAAATATATATATATTTTGTAGAGACGGGGGTCTCACTATGTTCCCCAGGCTGGTCTCAAACTCCTGGGCTCAAGCAATTCTGCCTTGGCTTCCCAAAGTGCTGGGATTACAGGCGTGAGCCACCTCACTGGTGTCATCTCTACTTATTGAAATCATGTCCAATAGTACAGGCCTAGGTTCAAAAGGTAGCTCCTCCAGGAAGTCATTTCAAATTCTCCCCCGTAAGATTTATTTTCTTCTTCCTCCGAGGACTCTATAACTTTATTAAAGCATTTATGTGTCTGTCCTAGGTTGTATTTGTAAATATATCTTTCTCACTCACTAAATTATAAGACTTGAAAAATAAGAACTGCCTAGCACATAGTTGGTATTCAAAACATCATCTGAATTGGAATAGTGATTTTAATTTTTCCAAAGAATATCTAAAAATAGATCTTATTTTATTACACAATTACACACAAACCTGCCAAGAAGGTAGAACAGATATCATCATCCCACCCCACCCCCTGCCACATACCACTTGACAGATTACTGTAAACATCATAATTATTATTATACTAAACAGTTAACATTTCTTGAACATTAAATATGTGTCAGGCATTGAGCTAAGTGCTTTACACAATTTATTTCATTTCATTCTCAAGGCGACTACGTAAGATAGGTTCTATCATTACCACCAATTTACAGATGAAGAAACTGAACTTCCAAGAGGCAAAGTTTTTCTCCCATATCTGACAGCTAGTAGGTTAGGGCTAGTAAATGGCAGAACTTAGAATCAAACCCAAGTCTGTCTAAATCCAAAGCTCATAGTAACTGCTACACTTTTCCACCTTTCGCTATTTGCTCAGTTGCCATTAATAAACCACGGTGTCCATGACAGTTTATTTAAACTTAGCAATAAAAAGTATTGTCCAGCTTCAAAGATCCCAAAATTCACTAAAATAAAATCTGACATCTGTACTACTGAACCATAACTGCAACATGAAAATGAAAGAATTACTTACTTGCACAATTTGCCTCCTGCCATGTGGTATTAAAAAACTCTGAGAGAATCACAACTATTTGCATTCTATCTGCCATTAAGAGACTTCTGGCACAACTCTGACTCTCTGAAGTATTCTGTAACAAAAAGAAGACAGAAAAATACAATCTGAGTATTTTTAGACTCTGCAAACAACTTGAGGCAAAAACCTTACAAAAATAACATTATAAGCTTTTTAACACTTTGTTTGATATGATCAGATAATGTTAACAATAATAACAATGAAAATAAAGTAATTAGCAGCTAACATTTATTGGTACTAGGTTCACTTGTAAAGGAAGAAAATCTTTGTTATCTAAATAGTTTGTACTCAGATGGAAAAATATGCTTTTGTAGATCATTTTAATAATGAAAGAAACTCATGCTGTGCAAATAATAAATCCAAGTTCCCAAATCATTTGATCCTTATCTATTTCCTTTCCCTTGTGCCCCAAGCAAGGAACTAAGTCCTGCTGACCCTTGATTCTTTCAAAGTTATTTAACTCCTACTATTTACTAGGCACTATAAAAATCCTGAAGTTCTGAGGATATAAAAAGTATAAAAGAATGCCATCCATTCTGGGGCTCTGAGAACCTCTCGCAGATACACAGACAAGGAGTTATACAGTGTGATGAACAATAAAAGAGAGTGGTAACTCCTGGGAAACAAATGATCAGTCATGTGGGAGAAGAAATGGAAAAAAGGAGAAAAGAGGGAGAAAAGGAAGAATTTCTGCTTCAAAATATTTGCTGATGTTCATTTTGGGAAGGTTATCTTCTTTGTAGCTTAGTTTTGTCATCCCATTAAAAGGTACATTTGAATGAGTGCTTGCTTTTAAAATAGTGAATTGAACAAAACATTTGATTTATTATTATTATTATTATTTGAGACAGAGTCTCACTCTGTCACCCAGGCTGGAGTGTAGTGGCAAGATCTCAGCTCACTGCAGCTTTTGCCTCCCAGGTCCAAGCGATTCTCATGCCTCAGCCTCCCGGGTAGCTGGGACTACAGGCGCGTGCCACCACACCCAGCTAATTTTTGTGTTTTTAGCAGAGACAGGGTTTCACTACGTTGGCCAGGCTGATCTTGAACTCCTGACCTCAAATGATCCACCCGCCTCGGCCTCCCAAAGTGCTGGGATTACAGGCATGAGCCACTGCACCTGGCCATGAACAAAACATTTTAAAAGACTCTTTTTTAGAATTACCTTCTGAGCAATACCAGTCATAGAAGAAAATTTTCTATTATCACTTTTTTTTTTTTTTTTTTGAGATGGAGTCTCACTCTATCGCCCAGGCTGGAGTGCAGTGGTGCAATCTCAGCTCACTGCAACATCTGCCTCCTGGGTTCAAGCGATCTTCCTGCCTTAGCCACCCGAGCAGCTGGGACTACAGGCACGTGCCACCATGCCTGGCTAATTTTTATTTTTAGTACAGACGGGGTTTCACCATGTTGGCCTGACTGGTCTCGAACTCCTGACCTCAGGCGATCCACCTGTCTCAGCCTCCCAAAGTGCTGAGATTACAGGCATGAGCCACCATGCCTGGCCTATTATCACTTCTTAAGTAGAAGTAATAATACTGTATTAATACAAGCCTGGGTCACCAGCTAGTGACCTTGGGCAGCTGACCCAACCTCGCTAAGGTTCAGTTTCAAAATCAGGGGTCCTACAGTTACTGTATTAAATGAAATAGCATACATTAATCACTCAGCACACTGTCTGGTACACAGTGACGGATATATGCTATCTCACCTAGCTACCACGCTGCCAACCTGAAGTGCTCTAAGTAGGTTTAGTTGGATAAATGTAATTAGTTGGTTAAGTTGAATCTTCATAAGTAGGTGACTGGCTATTTTAAAAATCAATACAGTAGAGCCTGTATGAGTGTTCAATATGTGGGATAGTTCAGTTGAGGAAGATTATCAATGTAGTTTTGAGAAATTAGGAAAGAGTTCATGAAGGAAGCAGGATATGAACTAAGCTCTATATTGAGGAAGAGAAGAGGATTCAAAAATAGAAGAATTAAATGATCATGGGGTGAAAGTGATAATGATTATGTGGTATTCAGAGAGTATTCAGTAGTCTATGAAAGTAGGGCTATTAAAGGGCTAAGTTAGAGGGCTATTAAAGGGCTAAGATTATGAGAGGCCTTGAGGGTCATGAGAGTTAGCCAGTGAGAAATTCTTTTAAGATTTATGAGGGGGTGTCATGAAAAGCAGTTTCAGGAATATATCTTTAGGCCGTGATATGTAGGGTGAGGAGGCAGGGAGGCTCATTACACTACTTCCATAGCTCAGGTATAATGAAAGGATGATGGCAACAGTGAGGACAGAAAGGAAATGATTAATAATCCAAACGATGATGAGGTACTTATTTAGTACTTACCAGTTCTAAATGTTCCAACTGCATTTCCTTATTTAATCCTCATAACAACTCTATGAAATAGGTAGTGTTAGCTGGGTAGAGGGTAAACTATCAGAGGTGACTGAGAAAGAAGAATTAGAGAGATAAAGAAAAATAAGGAGAGCATGATGTCCTGTAAATCAAGGAAAAGGGAAGGGGTGGTTATTTGTGTCAAATCCTGCTGAATTGGAGGTACATCTGTCAACACTGGCAGTATTGGTGACACTAACAAGAATGAATTTGATGGAGTCCTTGGGTGTGAAAGTGAGATCAGAGTGGGTTGAATAGAGATTGGAAGATGAGGACGTGGGAAGAGTGAACCTAGACAACTGCTGAAGAGTTTGGCCTTGATGGTGAGATAAGAAAGAGAGGTCACTAAAGAGCAATGTGGGACCCATGCGTCATTACCCTGATGCATGGTTTCTTAAAGCATGATATCCACCTATATATGTTTAGGTTTCTCTTCTGGACAGATGTCCCTTTAAAATGGAAACTGTCACATCTTTGTAATCCCAACACCTCGCCAAGTGACCAAAAAATCAATGGTCCTTGCTTATACTTAGAACTCTTAATACTCAAATCTATCCTAACCACTCAGCAGAACCCTAATCATCATGAAGCCAGCCATTTCCTTTGATCATGCCTGCACCCAGGAAGTCAGGAGCTGCTGGCAAAAAATTAACAACACAGATTAATTCCACAGTAAATCCATAATCCCAAACCATACCCCTCACTTTTCTGTCTGCTCATTCTCTCCTTTTTACAACCGCTATTTCAAATCCTCTCCACTCTCCCAGAAACTCTGATCTCTCTCCCACTCTCTACTCTCAAAAGAAGATCTAGCCTCCTGGATAATAGAAGCCTTCGAGCTGAAACTCTAACCTGCCTACCTCTCTCTACATGCAACCTCTCCTTCTACCCTCCTATTATGGTGGGGAAGGCACCTGCCCCTTTCAAGGTCCATCTCTCTGAGGATGCCCTAGATCCCATCTACCCTGCGTTTTCTGGAAACTGACCTTGTCTGCTTCCCACTCCCTCCTACAGAATCTTCACCTTCTCTAAAGGACCCTTACTATCAACATTTAAACATGTCCACTCTCTCCCATCTTGGGCAAGGAAGAAGGGAAGGCAGGACAGAGGAATGGAGGGACAGGGGAATGGAAAGAAATGATAGAAAGTCGGCCTGGCACTGTGGCTCACGCCTGTAATCCCAGTACTTTGGGAGGCTGAGGCAGGCAGATCACCTGAGGTCAGGAGTTTGAGACCAGTCTGGCCAACCTGGTGAAACCCCATCTCTACTAAAAATATAAAAATTAGCTGGGTGTGGTGGTGCACACCCATAGTCCCAGCTACTCGGGAGGCTGAGGCTGGAGAATCACTTGAACCTGGAATGGTGGAGGTTGCAGTGAGCCAAGATTGTGCCACGCACTCCAGCTTGGCTGACAGAGCGAGCCTCTGTCTAAAAAAAAAAAAAGAAAAAAAAAAAAGAGAGAGAGAGAAATGAAAGAAAGCCTCTGAGTCCCACACTGCTCTTTAGTGACCTCTCTTTCTTATCTCACCATCAAGGCCAAACTCTTCCGCAGTTGTCTAGGTTCACTCTTCCCACGTCCTCATCTTCCAATCCCTATTCAACCCACTCTGATCTCACTTTCATACCCAAGGACTCCATTAAATTCACTCTTGTTAGTGTCACCAGTACTGCCAGTGTTGACAGATGTACCTCCAATTCTCTCAGCAGGATTTGACACAAATAACCACCTCTTCCCTTTTCCTTGATTTACAGGACATCATGCTCTCCTCATTCTTCTTTATCTCTCCAATCCTTCCTTCTCAGTCACCTTTGAGAGTTTACCCTCTACTTAATCTTAAACTCTTAGTGTTCCTACTCATTCTTCAGGTATGTTCACCCATGTCATAATTTCAAATGCCATTTTTACGCCGACACTCCCAAAGGTGTTATCTCCAGTCCAGTCCTCTAGATGTGTATATTCAACCACATAGGCAATCAGTATATCCACTTAGAAAGCTCATAAACACCTCAAAATCAACAAGTTCAAAACTGAGTTAATGATCTTCATCCACTAAATAGACTCCTCCCTCCAGCTCAGTAAATGACAACCCTATTCACTAAGCTGCTCTTATTAAAGCCCTGGAAATCATCACTACCTTCTCCTTACTCCCCACATTCAACTAACCTCCAAGCCTGTTATTTCTGCCTCCTAAGTATCTCTGAAATCTACCCATTTCTCCACATCATGATGGCCCCCACATAGCCTAGACACCACTGTGTCTCACACCACTGCAACAGTCTCCTAATCCATCTCCCCACATATCTTCTTCCCCTACCCTCCCCAGCCCCTACCCTCTCCATTTTCTGTCACATAGCCAGCATGGCCTTTTAAAGTACAAATCTGATTATGTCATTCCACAGAATGAAACCCTTCAATAACATCATACTGCTTTAAAACCAAAGTCTAAAATCCTTAACATACCCTACAAGGCCCACATGACCTGGCACCTGTCTACTTCTTTAGGCTCAGACCATGGGTTTCCTTCTTGCTCACTGTGCTGTGTTCTAGACCTCAAATACACCACAAACTCCTTCCCATCTCAGTCTTCATGCCTGCTATTTCTTTACATGTATACCTTCCCTCCCCTGCCCCGTGTTCTCTCAAATTGTAGGTGTCTGCTTTAATCACTGACCATTCTACCGACCCCCCAGTCATACTCAAGATCAGTACTCTTGTCATATGCATTGGTAGCATCTGGGTTTTTTAATCAGCAACACTTATCACACATTAATTAAATAATTATTTGTATAATGAGATGCTTAATGTCTGTCTTCACACTACAAGCTCTGCTCATTCACGCTATATCCCTAGTAGCTACCACAACCTGTACATAACAGGTACTCAAAAATTTTTTTGAATGAATGCAGAAGAAATATTACATTTTCTGATCTCTAATGAAAGACATAGATTATTATGCTATGTTCTGGTTTTCTCCCTATAGTCCTCAGAATTTGTTATTTAATAATCTATAGTAAAAGTATATTGAATACTCACCAAATACATAACCCAAATGACCAGCACTTCACAAAGATATACAGATACATAGATAGATATAGACAGATAGGTAGATGGATGGATCTATAGATCTAAATTTTAAACACTATCTAAATTTTAAACAAGCCAAGTAGAATAGGACAGAGCCTACCAATTCAGAATCTGAGGGGGCAAAAGCATCCTCAGGACCATTCTGATAATGCTGAATCACAATGAAACTATGTCCCTATCAGTTTAAACTAAAAGGAGAAAGTATGACTCTAAGGAAGAGGGAATCCCTCAGTTCTATCATTCGGGTTTCAGAAATCACTGTATTTTTTACCTTGAGATAATAAAACTACATGCGATTCCTGTCCCAGAAATTCTAAAAGGAAGTGACAAGAACCTAGGATTCTTATCAGGGAATTCTATTATAGTTAAACTAATTATATTGCTGTACCACATAAATAGCTTACTAGTTTCTGGCTTTGATTCTTTTTTTCTCCTTGTTATACTCCTCCCCTCTCTCAATCAATCCATGTCCATTCACACTAAAGAAGGGTAGAAAGGATGCCTTGAGATTCAGCTTGTAGGTTTCCCCTGATGAACCAGCCTTGCTCTGTTCCCTCATTTTTTTTTTCTTTTTTTTGAGACGGAGTCTCTCTCTGTCGCCCAGGCTGGAGTGCAGTGGTGCAAACTTGGCTCACTGAAACCTCAGCCTCCCCGACTCAAGTGATTCTCCCACTTCAGCGTCCTGTGTAGCTGGGATTACAGGCACACGCCACTACTCCTGGCTAATTTTTTGTATTTTTAGTAGAGACGGGGTTTTGCCATGTTGGCTAGGCTGGTCTCAAACTCCTGGCCTCAAGCGATCCACCTGCCTCGGCTTCCCAAAATGCTGGGATTACAGGCATAAGCCACTGCATCTGGCTCTGTTCCCTTCTTTAACTTGGCATTCCTTTCACTCTTTTGCTCTAAATTGCTATGGTGCAATTTATAACACTCACTGATATTTTCCTATTTCCCCATATAAGGTACTTTATTTCCCCTAACTATACTGATAGTTTGAGGCCTGAATCTTACCCTTCTTTTCCTTCTTATCCTTTTACCAGCCCAATATTCAAGAATAGTAGGTGCTTGCTAAAAACTACTTTAAATAAAAGACTGAGTCTGAGTCAAACAAAATACATTACACTGGATAGGCTGGGTGTGGTGGCTCATGCCTGTAATCCCAACACTCTGGGAGGCCGAGCCGGGTGGATCGCCTGAGGTCAGGAGTTCCAGACCAGCCTAGCCAACATAGTGAAACACTGTCTGTACTAAAAATACAAAAATTAGCCAGGCGTGGTGGCGGGCGCCTGTAATCCCAGCTACTTGGGAGGCTGAGGCAGGAGAATCGCTTGAACCTGGGAGGCGAAGGGTGCAGTGAGCTGAGATCCCGCCATTGCACTCCAGCCTGGGTAACGAGAGGAAACTCCGTCTCAAAAAAAAAAAAAAAAAAAAGAAGGGCTGGGTATGGTGGCTCACGCCTGTTAATCCCAGCACTTGGGGAGGCCGAGGTGGGCAGATCATGAGGTCAGGAGATTGAGACCATCCTGGCTAACACGGTGAAACCCCGTCTTTACTAAAAATATAAAAAAATCAGCCAGGCGTGGTGGCAGGCGCCTGTAGTCACAGCTACTCAGGAGGCTGAGGCAGGAGAATGGCATGAACCTGGGAGGTAGAGCTTGCAGTGAGCTGAGATTGCGCCACTGCACTCCAGCCTGGTCAACAGAGCAAGACAACGTCTCAAAAAAAAAAAAAAAAGAAAAAGAAAATACATTACACTGGATAAATAAACCTCCCCAAGAGACAACTAATTCCTTCAAGTTCACTCATGACACATTATTTTTCCACAGGTTTGTTTTTTTTTTTTTTGCGATGGAGTCTTACTCTGTCCCTCAGGCTGGAGAGTAGTGGCACTATCTTGGCTCACTGCAACCTCCACCTCCCGAGTTCAAACAATTCTCCTGCCTCAGCCTCCTGAGTAGCTGCGCACCACCATGCCCGGCTAATTTTTTTTTTTTTTTTTGTATTTTTAGTAGAGGCAGGGTTTCACCATGTTGGCGAGGCTGGTCTCGAACTCCTGGCCTCAGGTGATCTGCCTGCCTCGGCCTCCCAAAGTGCTGGGATTACAGGCATGAGCCACCATGCCTGGCCTCATAAGTTATTACACATGATGGTTCAACTCCCAAACCAGTCCAAGTAGCCTTTTAAATCTATAAAGTACCTCAGAACTGTAGAAGTCACACTTTTGAGCTAATGAATCATATCCAGCTCTACTGGGGAAATAAGGGGATCCGAGACCGAGGCCTAGGATGAGTTAGAGAGAAAATACAAAAAAAGTTTCCCTGCCTCTTTTTACCTGTTTATCCACTTCCTTTCACATCAGGGTGAGTTGAGCTGGGTACCCAGGTTGCTGGTAGAATCTGAGGGAGAGGATGGGGGTTTCTACAACTCCCCCACTGGGAAGCCTCCTCTGGGTAGTGGGGAATTCATATGCAGATTGGGTGATGCCCGTAATACTGCACCCTGGAGTTTGAGGTGCTACTTTTAGCCTCTTTTTAATTCCACAGTACCTACACACATGAGAAAAGCATTTGCTGCCTTCAAAGACCCAAACTTTGCATCATGATCCCTGGCCATTCTGCCCACAATAGCACTTGTTTTTTAGAGTAAATGGAACCCTAAAACAACTCATCTTAACCGCTCAACACTGAATATGATGCTATATCGTATCCTGCTGTAGTTGACAGGGACATGTCTTGGGTATTTTATTTTAAAGTGATAGTAAGATATATATTCCTTGCTATACGCAATGGAAGTGTGCCTGGAAAATACTGCATGTAAGCCTGAATTTATTTACCTTGAAAATATGTCCTTGGCCAGGTGTGGTGGCTCACACCTGTAATCCCAAATCTTTGGGAGGCTGAGGTGGGATTACTGGAGGCCAGGAGTTCGAGACCAGCCTGGCCAACACGGTGAAACCTGTCTCTACTAAAAATACAATAATTAGCCAGGTGTGGCGGTGCACATCTGTAGTTCCAGCTACTCAGGAAGCTGAGGCAGGAGAATCACTTGAACCCAGGAGGCGGAGATTGCAGTGAGCTGAGATGACACCACTGAACTCCAGCCTGGGCAACAGAGCAAGACCTTGTCTCAAAAAAAAAAAAAAGAAAAAAGAAAAAAAAAAAAATGCTCTTTACAGAGAGATTGACCACAGAATTTATTTAAATCAAATAAATTCCCCATTTATGTAAAATGACAGATTTTTATTTTATTTTTATTTATTTATTTATTTTGAGATGGAGTCTCACTCTGTTGCCCAGGCTGGAGTGCAGTGGTGCAATCTTGGCTCACTGCAACCTTGGCCTTCCAGGCTCAAGCGATTCTTCTGCCTCAGCTTCCCGAGCAGCTGGAACTACAGACATGTATTGCGATTCTTCTGCCTCAGCTTCCAGAGCAGCTGGGACTACAGGCACATGCAACCATGCCCGGATACTTTTTGTATTTTTAGTAGAGATGAGGGTTTCACCATGTTGGCCACACTAGTCTCGAACTCCTGACCTCAGGTGATCCCCCTGCCTCAGCCTCCCAAAGTGCTGGGATTACAGGCATGAGCCACCGCACACAGCCATGACAGATTTATTTTAAGTAATAACAGGCTGACTTAAAGCAGGATACAACTAGGTACAAATTTATATTTAGTGCAACTATAAACAAGTTTAGACAAATTTAAATTTACGGAATAATTCCAACCACATTTTCATGAGATTACTTGCTGTCCCCGTAATACAAGAGGAACTTTCTCATTTTCCAATCCCAATGTTATTCCTCATGTTTTTCCTTTACCAAGCATATCCGGCCCACACCTCGTGACTCCCACCAACCCTGACACTCTAATCTTTTCCTAGTCTAAACTTTATAAAGTACTTAGGGGCAGGAATTGTGTCTGTTTTTCTTTTTAAAATTAAGTCCCTCACAGCAGCTACCACACAACTAAAAAACACTCAAGGTACCAAGAATGAAGAGCAGTCTTACAATTTCTTAAAATTTTAACTCCCATTTACTTAGAGGTATTACTATGTTGTTTTCTAAAATCTCCTTTTATCCCCATTTTACAGATTAGTAAACAGGCACAGAGAATGTAAGTAACTTGCCCAGAGTATACCGCTAAAAAGCATAGTGGAACTGGGGTCCTGGCCGCTAGCTCCAGACTGTTCACATCACTAAGATGAAGTCACAGGCAATATCTCTTTTAATTCTTCCAACAGCCGCATTAGGCAGCTGTTCTTTCCACTTTATAGAGGAGGAAACTAAGGTTCTCAGAAGATAATCCAAGGTTACATAGAAGTTGGTGGACATGAACATTTCTGGCTACAAAGCTCAAATTCCTAACCACTACCAGTGTCTCCACCCGACTTGTTTCAGAAAAGGATCCTTCCTGGGAACTCCAGGTGAAGATGAGAAGAAGCTGTGGTGGAGTGGGTGGAGGAAGAGGTAGAGGGTTGGGGAATCAGGATCCCCAAGAAAACCAATCACACCTATATGAACCAAAGATGTCCAACAGCATTCTTGGAAGCAAAAACCCAAATCCCAAGCCCCATAATGCCACCCCCTTTTTCTGATGCCCCAACTCCACAGACCCAGTCCAACCCCTTTTTCTTACTGTTGGGGAAACTGAGGCCCCCAGCGTTGACCATCATTACATCCTCCTCCTTTCCCAACTCTCCCGCGCCACAGTCCCGGACGTGGTCCTGTACCCACCCCCGCGGCTCGGCTGATGTTGTCCATCTTGCTGACGACCTGTTGGAAGAGGGGGTAGCAGGTCTGACAGAGGCGCACGGGTCGGGCGCTGCGAACCAGACACCCTGTCAGCTCTGCGCTGCTGTTGGCGAAGTCCAGCAGGAGCTCCCGGCACTCGGGATCCAGATCCGGCAGGTCCGGGGGCAGCGACAGAGGCCCCAGCCCTCCACCCTGCAGGAGGGACAGAGACAAGTCTTCCACCTCCAGCAACTGCTGCTCCGACAGGAGGTCGTGGAAGACCCCGTGCGGACTGCTGCCGAAGGGGAGGGCGCCCAGGGCCAGCCCCGACCACAGCAGCAGCCCCAGCGGCAGCCACGGCGGCAACCAACACCTCCGCTGGGAGGCTGTCGGGCCCGGCTCCATCACGGGGCTCACACACCCCAGGGCGCCCACCGCCGCCTCTCCGACCCCCGCCGGCACCGCGGACAGCCGCCGCTTCCGGTTTCCGCGAGCGCAGGCCGAGAGCCGGGTCACGAGGAGGGCGCGTCACGGCCCCGCGCCCGGCGCGCGGCGCCCCGCCCCATTGGCTGCCGGCTGCCTCCGGGCCGCGGGCCTTCGCGCGTGCGGGAGCGCGCCCACCCTGCGGCCGCGCGCTCTCCAGCCGGCGTTAGGCGCGGGGCGGGGCAGAGTGGTGCACTGGGGGATCCCGAGCCGAGGCTCTCCAGCCGGTGACTATGCGTACCCACCGCTTTGGACAATTGCATCTCGGGGGTCCTGACCCTAGAACGCCCACCCCTCTGGGAGTTCCGGGCGTCCTACAAGTTTCTTACCTCTCTGGACCGACGACGGCCTCCGCTGTGGAAATGGCCGTTGGCTGCGTTCGCAGAGAGCCAGCTGGCCGGTGCCTCGGCAGATTTTCTGCATGGTGTTCCTTAGCGTAGTTTTTTCCTCGTCCCATTTGGAGAGAGTAATAATGCCCGTTGGTTATTATAGGTGGTGGAGACCAGCGGTTTCCAAGCTTTTTGTTTTTGTTTTTTAAAAACAAAACTCAACTGTCTGCCTCAGCGTTGTCAGAACTCTCTGAGATGAGGGAAATATTCTACATCTGCGTTATTAAGGCAGCCACTGGCCACACGTGTGGTGTTGAGCCGGCTGAGGAACTGAATTTTAAATTTAATTTAGGGCCGGGCGCGGTGGCTTACGCCTGTAATCCTAGCACTTTGGGAGGCCGAGGCAAGCAGATCGCTTGAAGTCAGGAGTTGGAGACCAGCCTGGCCAACATGGCGAAACCCCGTCTCTACTAAAAATACAAAAATCAGCCGCTGGGCGTGGTGGCGCAAGCCTGTATTCCTAGGTTGAGCGGGGAGGATGGCTTGAGCCAGGAGGTCGGCTTGAGCCAGGAGGTCGAGGCTGCAGTGAGCCGAGATTGCGCCACTGTACTCCAGCCTGTACGAAAAAGTGAGACCCCATTTCAAAAATAAATATTTAACTTAAATGTAGGTAGCCACATCTGTGTAGTGGCGACTGTACTTGACGCAAGTCTGGTCCTACAGTGGCCAACAAGCAGGTTTGCTTGGAACTGAAGGGGTACCAGGGACGCAGCGCGTTCAGTGCTAAAGCCCAGGAAATCCTGGACAAACTGCTCAACTTCAAACTCCTATCCAGTTTCTGACATGCCCGAGGCAATAGCAGGGGACACTCTAAAAAGCATCCTGATACCGTTGCCAGTCTGTAAAAAGAATTTAAGCTCATAACCTGGAAAACAGTTTTCTGACAAGTATCTGACCAACCAACCAGATTGGTAGAAAATTATTTCCGGGCTTTGCATCATCCTGCTTTTCAGGGTTGTAATTTTTGCCTCGTGAATTGCAGAGCTGCTGCACTAAAGTCTACTTAGCTTAGTGTTCTAATTTATGTTTCTGAGGGTTCTTCAAAAACTTTGTTGTTGTTGTTGTGTATTTTGTTTGGTTTGGTTTTGAGACATAGTCTTGCTAGACTGCCCAGGATGGCCTCGAACTCCTAGGCTCAAGGGATCCTCCTGCCTCGGCCTGCCAAACAACTGGACTACAGGCACAGGCTGCTGTGCACAGCCTGGGGGTTCTTATAGTTACTTTTTACCCCGTCTGTTTGGTTATTGTTTTATGTTCCTAAAGTTGCTTGGGATAGCTAAATTTTGTTTCATTTTTGTTACTAAGAAACTGAATAGTAGGAAATTTGATTTGTGTAACAATAAATGTATTTCCAAAAGAGAAAATAAGTTGTCTTAAGTTTTGCAAAAGTCATCATGTAACTCTTAGGTCTTTCTACGTATTAGAATTATCTTTTCTTTTAAATTCTTTCAAGCACCATCCTGTGTTGCAGGTGGATGTGTAAATTGTTAACTTCTATGGAAATCAATGTGCAGAACCAACAACATTGCAAATGCACGTGCTCTTTTTTTTTTTTTTTTTTTTTTTTTTGAGACAGAGTCTCGCTCTGTCGCCCAGGCTGAAGTGCAGTGGCGCAATCTCGGCTCACTGCAAGCTCCGCCTCCCGGGTTCACGCCGTTCTCCTGCCTCAGCCTCTCCGAGTAGCTGGGACTACAGGCGCCCGCCACCACGCCCGGCTAATTTTTTGTATTTTTAGTAGAGACGGGGTTTCACCGTGGTCTCGATCTCCTGACCTCGTGATCCGCCCGCCTCGGCCTCCCAAAGTGCTGGGATTACAAGCGTGAGCCACCACGCCCGGCCATGCACGTGCTCTTTGATGCAGCAAGTTCACAACCTTGTCATAGACACTTATTCATTGCAATATTGTTTGTAATGGTAAAAGGATGGCTTCAAAAAGCATGTTAAGGGGCCAGGCACGGTGACTCATGCCTGTAATCCCAGCACTTTGGGAGGCCGAGGCGGGCGGATCACCTGAGGTCAGGAGTTCGAGACCAGCCTGGCCAAAACGGTGAAACCCCGTCTCTACTAAAAATACAAAAATTAGCCGGGCATGGTGGCGCATGCCTATAATCCCAGCTACTCAGGAGACTGAGGCAGGAGAATCTCTTGAACCTGGGAGGTGGAGGTTGCAGTAAGCCAAGATCATGCCACTGTGCTCCAGACTGGGTGACAGAGCGAGACTCCATCTCAAAAAAAAAAAAAAAAAAAAAAAGTTAAGGAAATTATAGACACTTTCCCTCTTCCTTTCCTTTCCATTCCTGGAACAATTCAATCTTAAAGGTCAAGTAGAGCCAGATAGGCATCTGTGCTTGGTAGGGATGGGGTGTCAGAGGCCCAGAGAGAGGTGTCAGAGCACAGGTAAGCTGAAGAGGACAGTGGTGTGAGGGAGGGTGGCAGCATCAGCCTGAGGCAGAGTATTGGGTTCTGAGTGGATAAGAAGGGTCTCCATGCAGAGGACTGGGCAGCAGTGACTGGGAGGTTGCTTACATTCAGAAGGATTGGTGGAATCAGTAAATATATTAAGAATAATTGGAGTCCAGTTTCAGATTGTCAGAGAAGAAAGTTACAAATATGAAAAGAGAGAAATGAACTCTAATGTTGGATTAAAATTAGAAATACCAGTGCAAATTCATAGCTTAAAATACATAGTCATCTTTGATACCAGCAGAGGAATGGTTTTAAAACCCCCCACAGATGCCAAAATCTTCAGATCCTCAAGTCCCTTACATAAAACGCCATAGTATTTGCATAGAACCTACACATTTCCTTCCATATACTCTTTTTCTTTTTTCTTACATTCTGTTAAAGCATCTTCTTTATACTTTTAAATCATATCTAGATTACTTATAGTACCTAATACAATATACACGCTATGTAAATAGTGGTTATATGTTGGGTTTTTAATTTATATTATTTTTATTGTTACTTTTTTTCTACTAGGAGATACTACTTTTTTAAAATTATGGTATAACATACATAACATAAAAGTTACCATTTTTAATGTACTTTCAGTGGCATGTTACTTTTTATTGTGGTTTTATTTTTCTCTTTTTTTGTAGAGATGGGGTCTTCCTGTGTTGCCCAGACTGGTCTCAGACTCCTGGGCTCCAGTGATCCTCCCACTTCAGCCTCCCAAAGTCCTGGGATTAGCAGTACGAGCCATCGTACCCAGCCCTCAAATATTTTAGACCTGCAGTTGGTCGAATCCAAGGATGCAGAACCCATGCATACAGAGGGCCAACTATATATAGTATAGAAATAAATACAGATGTAAATTTATGTGTATATATTTTATATGTGTAGGTACATATATGAATATATGGTATATATATACATATATATGTATTTGTGTGGGTATACTTCCTCTGGCTTTGTCCACTTAGAACACTTAGTAGCAAAGGTACTCCAGTGATAATGAGCATGCATAATGCCCAGATCTTGGATTCTAAGTATCATTCTCCACTAAAAGGAACCAAGGATCCTTGTAGAAATGACCGATTGAGAAAAAGCACAAATTGAGACTGGATCATCTTGTGCCAGAAAGTAAGGAAGTGCTCAAAGAATAATGTTGGAAATATGTCAAGGGCATACAGAAACAGCTTGAACGGACTCCCGCTGGTCAAATCTGTCACTCTCAGCATCGAAATAATGATGGTTAACAAACTATAACCCATTACATAAAACCACAAGCTCATAGTGATCAATTTAAATAATAGATTGATAAGGACTAATACATTTACATATTTTCATAGATTCTCCCCACCAAATACTTATTAATTACAAATGGGGAAAAAGGAGTAAATTTACAGTGGAAAACCTTGTCCAGTCCTATGTTAATCAAATGATCAACATTAACATCATCATAATGGAACATATAGAAATTGTGTGCACCTGATAGGCTGCAATTAGAAGAATACAGTGTCAGTTGTGTTATATTCCTGCCAAAGATGCATAATCTGATTCTAATCATAAGGGAAGTGTCAGACAAACCAAATTAAAGTTCATTATATAAAATATCTCGACTATAATCTTCAAAAGTGTTACAGCTACAAAAGTCAAGGAAAGATTGAGGAACTGCACCTGACAGGACATTACTGGGACAACTAGCAAAATTCGAATAGGGTCTGAGAATTAGATGGTAGTTAGGTACATTGCTGATGAGATTAATGATTATGAGAGAAGATTATATTCATCATGATACAATAGCCCCATAGTGTAAGAATAAGGAAAGGTCTTGTCTTAAATGTAAACCTGATAAAAAAAAAAAAAAAAAAAAAGTAATGCTATTGCCTAAATTCAGATCCTCTGCATCTCTTGTCTATGATATTGTAACCGCAAAAACTAGCAATCAAAGGGAAACGTCTGGAAAACCAGAAAAGAGGATGAGAAATTGACCTATGATGCCACCTCACATTCCTCTTGTAAATTCAAAATGTTAATCAAGACTCTGTGAGACTTTCAAAAAAATTGTTTTCATGAGAAATTGTTAAGAAAAATTACCTCAAACTTGGAAATAAAGTAAAAAACAATCAGCATACTGGGGCATATTTTCTTATTCTTTGTCTTTTTCATACGGATTAATTAAAAAACCTTGTCTTTGAGCTCTGAAGTTCTTTCTTCTGCTTGTCAATTCTATTGCTGAGACTTTCCAGAACATTTTGCATTTCTATAATTTTTGCATCCATTGTTTCCTGAAGTTTTGATTGTTTTGTATTTATGCTATCTATTTCACTGAGGATTTCTCCCCTCGTTTCTTGTATCATTTTTTATTTCCTTAAATTGGACTTTGCTTTTCTCTGGTGCCTCCTTGATTTTAGCTTAATAACTGACCTTCTGATTTCTTTTTCAGGTAAATCAGGGATTTCTTCTTGGTTTGGATCCATTGATGGTGAGCTAGTGTGATTTTTTTGTGGGTGTTAAGGAACCTTGTTTTATCATATTACCAGAGTTGTTTTTCTGGTTCCTTCTCAGTTGGGTAGGCTGTGTCAGAGGGAAGGTCTAGGGCTCAAGGCTGCTGTTCAAATTCTTTTGTCCCATGGGATGTTCCCTTGATGAAGTACTCTCCCCCTTTTCCTAGGGATGTGGCTTCCTGAGAGCTGAGCTGTTGTGATTGTTATTTCTCTTCTGGATCTAGCCACCCAGCAGGTCTACCAAGCTCCAGGCTGGTACTGGGGATTGTCTGCACTGGGTTCTGTGATGTGAACAGTCTGCAGGTGTCTCAGCCATGGATATCAGCACCTGCTCTGGAGGAGGTGGCGGGGGTGAAATGGACTCTGTGAGGGTCCTTAGTTTTGGTTGTTTAATGCACTATTTTTGTGCTGATTGGCCTCCTGCCAGGAGGTGGCACTTTGAAGAGAGCATCAGCTGTGGTAGTATAGGGAGGATCAGGTGGTGGGCAGAGCCCTAGAACTCAGGAGAGTATATGCCCTTTGTCTTCAGCTACCAGGGTGGGTAGGGAAGGAGACCATCAGGCTGGGGCAGGGTTAGGCCTGTCTGAGCTCAGACTCTCCTTGGGTGGGTCTTGCTGTGGCTTCTGTGGGGAATGGGGATGTGGTTCCCAGGTCAATGGAGTTATGTTCCCAGTAGGATTATGGCTGCCTCTGCTGTGTCATGCAGTTTGTCAAGGAAGTGGAAGAAAGCTGGCAGTCACAGGCCTTACCCACCTCCCAAGCAACCCAAAAGGCTGGTCTCATTCCCACTGTGCAACCCCCAACAACACCAAGTGAATTTCCAGGCAGTGGGAGAGCAGGGCTGAGAGCTTGCCCCAGGCTACCAGCCTCCCACTGTGAAAGCCAGCTGGGTTTTTGTTCCTTTCAGCCTGTGAAGTCTGCACACCAGATTCATGACCTCCGCCAAGTTCTGGCCAGGAGACTTCACATTCATTTGGAATTATTACAAAGTTCAGCTACAGGTTTCCTTCTCCCTGTGGTCTTTTCCCTGGCAGCCCTCCTCAAGGACCCCCGTGAGACAAGGCAGAAATGGCTACCCAGGGGACCAGGAGAGCCCACAGGGCTTTTCCTGCTGATTCCTTTACCCCTGTATTTTGCTCGGCTCTCTTAACTGACTCAGCTCCAGGTAAGGTCAGAATATTCGCCTGTGATCCAGACCTTCAGGTTCCCCAGTGAGGGTATGTGTTCAGGGGTGGAGAATTCTCTTTTTCCACTTCCGCAGCTTGGGCATTCACAGTACTTGGGGTGTCTCCAGTGTCCTGCAGGAGTCATCCGCTTTCTTCAGAGGGTCTGTGGGTTTTCTCAGCTTTCCTGGTTTATTCCTGCAGTAGTTCTGGAACAAAAGGTTACAGTGCGAGTCTCCACCTACTGCTCTGTCTGTGTGGTAGCTGCGATCTAGTCCTGCCTCCCATCCACCATGATCCTCCATGCTGTCCAGCAACCTAATTCTAACATTACTTTTTCAGTGCCTGTACCCAGTCTGAGAGACATTGAGTTAATATTAAAGAGTTAATAAGCATTCAACACATTTTCATTCTATATTTGTATGAGTCATATTTTTAACTTTTTGAAAATTATACTTTGACAATTTTTCCCATTAAAACACCATGGAATACTATGCAGCCATAAAAAATGATGAGTTCATGTCCTTTGTAGGGACATGGATGAAACTGGAAACCATCATTCTCAGTAAACTATCGCAAGGACAAAAAACCAAACACCGCATGTTCTCACTCATAGGTGGGAATTGAACAATGAGAACACATGGACACAGGAAGGGGAACATCACACTCCAGGGACTGTTGTGGGGTGGGGGGAGGGGGGAGGGACAGCATTCGGAGATATACCTAATGCTAAATGACGAGTTAATGGGTGCAGCACACCAATATGGCACATGGATACATATATAACAAACCTGCACATTGTGCACATGTACCCTAAAACCTAAAGTATTATAATAATAATAATAATATAAAAGTAATAAGGAACAAAGCAGTAACACACACACACACACACACACACACACACAAAACATGGAATAGTGGGGAAGCAAGAATTCAGGCCAAGAAGGTAGTCGAAGATGACCAGAAAAGGCCCAGGAACCAAGGCCAATAAAACAGTCTCCCTATTGATACTCTTTCTCTCTCATGGATGGTTTATTCTTACTACAGCAGACAAAGTGATCCTTTCAAAACCTAAGTTGGATCATGTCACTCTTTTTATTTTGACCCCACCACTGGCTACAGATATCACCCAAAGTTAAAGCAAAGCTCTTGTTATGCTCTAGAAGAATCTGTGATCTGCTGCTTTTATCAGCATTCTCTTTTCCCCAACCTGCTTTATTTTTTTCCCACAGCACTTAACACCATACAGAATCCTATACACTTGTTTATTTCTGTCTCCCTGCACTGGAATTTAAGTTCCTTGAGAGCAAAGACTGTGTTTTCCACTGCTCTCTCAGTGCTTAGAACAGTGGCATGAAATCGATGCTCAATAAATATTTATTGAAATATGATTTCCTTTAGAGAGGGGTAGAATATAAGCAGTTTGAGGCTCAAAAAGAAGGTATGAAATAATTATTCTGGAAAAAATAAACTTACGAAAAAATAAATGTATTAGGTATATGTAATACCATTGCCAGGCAATATTGAATGCCTATTTGAGATCCGTGGGCACAATTTTAAGGTCTAATCAATAGACCTAATTGAATGTTCTCGTCAGCAATGTTTAGTTGTTCAGGTGACAGTATAGAGCAGCATAATGGTTGGGCTTAAAATTGTTGGGACATTGCCTAGGCCAGTATGATGAAAGGAGAGTGCACCATATCACCTTACACATCCCACCTGACCCAGTTTCCAACGCCTTCCCACCTTCCCAAACCATTCCACTGGGTCCTTTGGAACCATCATCTATCATCTGTAATCTCTATTTTCTTCAATATCTTCTCTAAACAGTCCCTTTACCCTCTTTGATGGAACAAAAGCTGACTATCTGTTGATGACCTCACTTTTGCTATGCTTCATGGCCTCTATAGATTTCATGGAGCTTCCTCAGGAGCAGCCCCTAGTTTGAGGGTAAGAGGAGCTCAGTGAGCATTCCAGTCCTCAAGCAGAGCAGCCCACCTTGCCCTGCTTTCATGATTGGAATTCCACAGAAGATTATTTTCAGGTTTCCCCTAGGGGAAAAAACAGTTTGGAAACCACTGTTTTGTTACATTTTACAGTGGGCTAATGTCTGCTGTGTGTCTCCAGTCCCCATTTCCTAGGTTATCCTGACCGTGTTCCATCACTGTGCATTGGTATATGAGGAGAGAGAGCTTAGCCTTTCAGCTCATAGGTCTCTGGATCTGAAGGAGCCACATTTGAACCTGTTGTAGAAGCTATCCCACACACTACCCAAAAATTCTAGACTTTGAACTTTATACTATGACATGATCGGAGTTTTGGGTTGTCTCCCTTGGAAGAGGGTTATTACCACAGTAAAACCTAGTCACCCAAATATATCTTCGCTGGTTTCTGAGGTTATCCTGATTAGACTTTGAGATTCTAGACTGAGCTTTATACTATGACATGGTCAGACTTTTGGGTTGTCTCCCTTGGAAGCGGTTTATTATCACCACAGCAAAACCTAGTCACCCAAATATATAGTTCTTTGTTGATTTCCTCTCTGCTATTTTCTCTGGTTCACTCTTTTGGACCTTTTTTTTATTTGGATGTTAAATCTTTTTTCTTTTTTTTGGAGATAGGGTCTCATTCTGTTGCCCAGGCTGGAGTGCAGTGGCAAAATCATAGCTCACAGTAGCCATGAACTCCTGAGCTCAAGGGATCCTCGGCCTTCTAAGTAGCTGGAACTACAGACACATGCCACCATGCCCAGCTAAAATTTTTGTGTTTATTTTTTGTAGAGATGGGGTCTGACTATGTTGCCCAGGACAGTCTCGAATTCCTGGCCTCAAGCAATCCTCCTACCTCTGCCTTCCAAAGTGCTGGAATTATAGGTGTGAGCCACCAGGCCCAGCCAGATGTTAAACCTTATAGTGGAGATTGCTCAACTTCCTCCAACATCCATTCTCTCCTTCCTTTTAATGATAGAACTCCTGAGATTTAGCTGAACATGGCAAGACTACATGCTCCAACCTCCCTCGCAGCTAAGTGTGAACTGAAGTGCATATATCTTACTAGTCATATCTTTAAGTCATGAATTGTATCCGCCCTCTTCCTGTTAGTTAGGAAATGTTTTTTGTTTTGTTTTATTTTGTTTTTTGAGATACAGTCTTGCTCTGTCACCCAGGCTGGAGTGTAGTGGTGCAATCTCAGCTCACTACAACCTCTAACCCCTGGGTTCAAGCAATTCTCCTGCCTCAGCCTCCCGAGTAGCTGGGATTACAGGCGCGTGCCACTGTGCCTGGCTAATTTTTGTATTTTTAGTAGAGACAGGGTTTTGCCATGTTTGCCAAACTGGTCTCAAACTCCTGACCTCAGGTGATCCACCCGCCTCAGCCTCCCCAAGTCCTGGGATTACAGGTGTGAGCCACTGTGCCTGGACAGGAAATGTTAATAACTGAAACATCAGGCCTGGATACAGAGATGGATATGGATGCGACATGTTTAGCATGACGGAGCCAGCTGGTCATAAAGCAGAGTCATCTACCTACTCTAGGCCACAGAGAAATGAACTTCTGTGCTATTAATACCACTCTATTTTGGTGTCTCTGTTACAGCAACTTAAGCTGATCCTAATGCAGTCCTCCTAGATGGTTACTTAAATTTTCTCAACTTCTATGTCCTATTTTTTCATCTCTTTGTGTATTTTTATTGTACTTCCTAGAAATTTCGTTAACTTTGTTCTTCAATGCTTCTACTGAGTTTTTTCATTTCTGCTATATTTTTAATTCCCAAAATTTCTTGTTTTGTAGATGCTATATCTTTTTTTTTTTTTTTTTTTTTTGGGACAGTGCCTCGCTCTGTCGCCCAGGCTAGAGTGCAGTGACACGATCTTGGCTCACTGTAAACTCTGCCTCCCAGGTTCAAGTGATTCTCTTGCCTCAGCTTCCTGAATAGCTGGGATTACAGGTGCACACCACCACGCCCAGCTAATTTTTGTATTTTTAATAGAGACAGGGTTTTGCCATGTTGGTCAGGCTGGCCTCAAACTCCTGACCTCAGGTGATCCGCCCTCCTTGGCCTCCCAAAATGCTGGGATTATGTAGATGTTACATCTTTTTAAAGTTTTTTTCTTCCTCCTAGCCTGTTTCCTCCAAGTTACTTTTATTTATTTATTTTATTTTATTTTTTGAAATGGAGTCTTGATCTGTCACCCAGGCTGGCATGCAGAGGCACGATCTTGGCTCACTGCAACCTCCGCCTCCCGGGTTCAAGCAATTCTCCTGTCTCAGCCTCCCAAATAGCTGGGACTACAGGCGCCCGCCGCCACGCCCAGCTAATTTTTGTATTTTTAGTAGAAACAGGGTTTCATCATATTGGTCAGTCTGGTCTGGAACTCCTGACCTCAGGTGATCTGCCCACCTCGGCCTCCCAAAGTGCTGGGATTACAGACATGAGCCACCACACCCGGCCAAGTTACTTTTATTCCTGTTTGTTTTTATCTATACTTTTAAATGTCTAGTGAACCTTGGCTTTCTGCTTACATTTAAGAGAGAGGCACTACAAAGCTGAATGGAAACTCTGTGTTCATGGATAGTTCTTTTTGACTGTGAGTTTCAGTATAGGCCGATGGTTCTCAGTGGGGACAGTTTTGCTCCCCACCCTTGTAGTATATTTAGCAATGTGTGGAAACATTTTTGGTTGTCAAAACTGGGAGAAGGGTATGCTACTAGCATCTAATGAATAGAGACCAAGAACACTGCAAAACATCTTAAAATGCACAGGCTGGTCACCCAAAACAAAGCATTGAAAACATCAGTATTTTAAATCGTTTCTCTTGGGCAGATTATCCTCTTCAGAGAAGACTCTGCCAGCATGCTACCTTGCTGCCAGTAATCTCTGATCCTGGCAGTGGAAAAAGGCTGGCAACTCAACTTCAGTGAATGAACTTTTCCTTAATCTCCCTGCTTTAGCAAAATGTCCCTGCCCTCAAATATGCTTATGTCTCTTGGTCCAGACTCCCTTTGCTTCGCTTTCTCCAGATATCAGGATTTTAGTGGTATTCTGTTGGAGTTGGGATGGGACATAGAATAGTAGGGAGAGTATTGTAAACAGCCTTTCAATCATCTTGTTTTGGTTCTTCTTTTATCTACATTTCCAGAGGTACCTGATGTCTTTCCACTTCTTGGGCTCTTTGAGGGTTCTATAATATAATTCAGTTGCCTTTTTTTCCTACTACGGGCATATAAATTAGCTTTTCTGCTTAGGTTCTGTTAAGTCAGTTTTTATTAGTCCACCTGCTTTCCAGCTTCCAATATATTTTTAAAGAGATGGGGTCTTGCTATGTTGTCCAGGCTGAACTTAAACTCCTGTGCTCGGCCGGGCGCGATGGCTCATGCCTGTAATCCCAGCACTTTGGGAGGCCGAGGCAGGCGGATCACAAAGTCAGGAGATCGAGACCATCCTGGCTAACATGATGAAACCCCATCTCTATTAAAAAATACAAAAAATTTGCCAGGCATGGTGGCGAGTGCCTGTAGTCCCAGTTAATTGGGAGGCTGAGGCAGGAGAATGGCGTGAACCCAGGAGGCGGAGCTTGCAGTGAGCCGAGATCGCGCCACTGCACTCCAGCCTGGGCGACAGAGCAAGACTCCGTCTCAAAAAAAAAAAAAAAAAAAAAACTGCTCAAGTTATCCTCCTGCCTCAGCCTCCCAAGTAGCTGGGATTACAGGCATGCACCACCATCCCAAGCACCAATATTTTTACTTTTTCTTTTCTCCTGTTCTCTGTGTTCTTTTGTGTCCTTTTAAAAGTCCTTTTGCAAATGTTGTGGGATTTCAGGAAGGAACAGATCTAATCATGTGTTCAACTTCCTGTCTTAAATGGCAATCTTTTCTGTGTTTTACCTCACTCTTTATTAAAGTCAGCATGTGTATCTTATGTCACCTCCAGCTATGAGATGATCTTATGGAGAATGTGGACTGTGTCCTATTTATATTTGTATACTTAGAAGCACTTAGCCTGATGTCTTGTACAGAGAAGGCACTCAATACATTTGTTACATTGAATTTATGTAATACAAATGCACATCTGCTTTAAGTGCTTTTCAGATTGATACATCAATGGAAACATATTTTTATTTTTGTAATTCTTTAGTGGGCAAAACAATGCTGTAAGTAAATGCCCATAAGCTTTGCATGCCTGAGTGGAATGACCTGAACACATGGGACATGTAAATCATGTTGTTCATTCATGATACTTTGCAAATAGTCTAATCTACTCACTCCAGTGGCCAATCTCATTTCCAGATCTCTCACCTGAAGATAGATTTTTTTTTTCACCTGAAGATAGATTATCTTATAGCTTCAGCATTAGGAGATATTTTTAAAACAATGAAGTTGAATCACATTTACTTGACAGACTCTCTGGTTGTAAATGTATATTTCTAATAGATGAATGGTATTAGAACTTTGAGTTTGTATCAACATAATTTTAATAAATATTTGTTCAATTTACAAATGAAAATATACATAAAAAATATGTGTGCTTCAGTAGATATATATTATCAGTGACCAAAGTCTGATCACTGAACCCATTTCCTAATATAACAGAAACTCTCTTGTTAATTAGATACCTAATATGTGGTACTATTTCTTGGAGAGCCAGCATTCATAAGTAGAAATGAGAATGGCACCACTCACTATTACTCCTAGTGACCCACTAGCAAAATGTTTGCTTCTTTTTCTAATGACTTTATGCCCTGCTGGGCTAGAGGTCTTAGTCCCAAAAGGAGTGCATCCACTAGGAGATATGAGAGTGAGTGAATTGGAATTTAAGATTGCCACCTGGCCACTTTGGGCTCCCTCTAAATCAATGGTTAAAGAAGAGAGTTACTGTGCTGGCTAGGTTGATTGATCCTAACTACCAAGGGGAAATTGGACTATTACTCCACAATGGAAGTAAGGAAGAGTATGTCTGAAATACAGGAGATCCCTTAGGGTATTTCTTAGTATTATTATGCCCTATTATTAAGATTGATGGAAAACTACAAGTTAATCTAGGCAGGATTGTGAATGGCCCAGGCCTTTGAGGAATGGAGGTTTGGATTACCCCACAGGTAAAGGATCATCACCAGCTGAGGTGCTTGCTGAGATCAAAGATAATACAGAATGAGCGGTAGAAGGTAGTTATAAATATGAGCTATGACCACGTGACCAGTTGTAGAAATTAGGAATATAATTATTATGAATATTTCTCCATATTTTGTTATGAATATGTGTGTGTGTATATATATATACATATACACATATATATATACATACACACACACACACACACACATATATATATACACACACACACACCCCAAATATCTTTACTTTCTTCTCTTTTATTCTCTTATAAGATATATTGACTTTAGGCTGGATGCAGTGGCTCATGCCTGTCATCCCAGCACTTTGTGAGGCTTAGGTGGGTGGATCACCTGAGGTCAGAAGGTCAAGACCAGCCTGACCAACATGGCGAAACCCCATCTCTACTAAAAATACAAAAAAATTAGCCAGGCATGGTGGTGTGTGCCTGTAATCCCAGCTACTCCAGAGGCTGAGGCATGAGAATCGCTTGAACGCAGGAGGCAGAGGTTGCAGTGAGTGAGCCGAGATCTCGCTATTGCACTCCAGCCTGGGCAACAAGAGCGAAACTCCATCTCAAAAAAAAAAAAAAAGATATATTGACTTCATATTATACTATAATATAATATGTAAGTATTGTTAATTTTGTCATAATATTTAAGTTATAAAATATCAATGAGAAGAGTTAAACATCACTCAAGGACTTTATCTCCTCTTCTGGAATAGGGGGTTAGTGCGTGTTCAGTTGTATGAAGATAGTTGTATCATACTAGGTATAATTATGATCTTGTTATTGTCTTTATTTGGAGATACATATAGATGCCAGGTTAACAAGGAATGGATTTATGATGGTTAATTTATTTGATCAAATGTCATTCTGGGTGCATCTGTGAGAACATTTGTGGATGAAATTAACATTTGAATTGGTAGACTGAGTAAAGCAGATTGCTTTTCCTAGTGTGGGTGGGCTTCATTCATTCAGTCCATTGAAGACCTGAAGAGAATAAAAATGCTGAATAAGAGGGAACTCCTCCTTCCTGACTGTTGAGCTGGTAGATTAGTTTTTTCTGCCTTAGGACTCAAACTGAAACATTGACTCTTTTTGAATCTCCAGCCTGCTGGCTTTCAGACTGGAACTACACATTAACTCTCCTGGGTCTCCAGCTTGCAGAATGCAGATATTGGGACTTCTCAGCGTCCATAGTCATGGGGGCCATTTGTTGTAATTAATCTCATTGTCTACCCATATCTAGATATATATGTTTCCTATTGGTTCCGCTGTGACTCATAAAGATACATTAATTATATGTAGAAAAGTGATTGCACTATTAAAAAATCTTGTTGTTCAGGCTGGGCACAGTGGCTCAACGCCTGTAATCTCAGCACTTTGGGAGGCCAAGGCAGGTGTATCTCCTGAGCTCAGGAGTTCAAGACCAGCCTGGCCAACATGGTGAAACCCCACCTCTACTAAAAATACCAAAAAATACACAAATTGGCTGGGCGTGGTGGTGCATGCCTGTGGTCCCAGCTGCTTGGGAGGCTGAGGCAGGAGAATCACTTGAATCCCAAGTAGGCAGAGATTGCAGTGAGCCAGGATCACGCCACTGCACTTCAGCCTGGGCAACAAAGCAAGAGTCTGTCTCAAAAAAAAAAAAAAATTGTTGTCCAATGCTTGTTAATAACCACATATGGATTTTATGTGTCTCTTGACAGTTTTAAAGTATGTTTTATTATTTGTTGCTTATTATCCATTTAATTTCCTAAGATATATAGAATACTAGAGAAATCAACAAGATGTTATTTCTGTGCAGCATATCTTTAAAAATATATCAACATTTAAATATTCTTTGTAAATAAGTTATATTTCATATTCACTGTGTACATAACAACAGAAGCATAGGAAGCAAATGTTACAGTCAAGATGAAGTGTATGAATGTTCATGTCTCAGAGAAGTGGATGTTCCTGAATTTACCTATGGCAACATTTGGAACAAGTACCACTTGTTACCATCCTTATGCCATGCTTACTTGAAGACAGGGCCAGTGTTAAAATGTTTGCTTCTTTTATAAGCTATTTTATTTTCCTTTCAATTCTAATTTTGCCCAATTGCTCTATTCAAATAAAGTCATTTAATCTCTGCTCTTCTGATTGATATTTTAATTATTCAGTCCTTTCCAGCTGTGTCCACCCCAGCTCCTTTGAAGAATGGAGAACTATGCTTTCTATATTTGAATGATAAAACTATTGACAGTGTCATTTTTTTCTTCCAAAAAAAAAAAAAAAAGAAATTACCCACTCCAAAAAAAAAAAAAAAAACCATTCTGCTGCTCAGAATACCACAGGGAAGATGGTTGCATATCAGTTCCCTTTTATTGGTCTATTAACATTTTAAAGACTATGACAACTATTTAAACTAATTATTTGGTTTTACAACAAAGAAATATGTATACATTTATGTATACGTATAAATCTTGGATTAGTCAGATGTAAGCCAAAAATCTCATTTTGATTCTTCTGGGGTACCTTCTTAGTATCCCTAGGTCTTCAGAGACTAGATTCTCTGTGCATCTGAGGGTAACTACTGGCTGATCTGGTAGAGGCAATAATGTGACTCTGGGACTGACCAATAGACTTCCATCAAGACAGCCTATCTGTTGGATCTTTATTGGTTTTAAGAAACAGAAACCAATGCAAGTTAACTTCAGCAAAAAGTGAGAAATTCAAAGATGGAACCAAGACCAATGTCTCAGGATGGGACTGGAACTATGCACCAAACACTCTGGAACTATGCACCAAACACTCTGTCTGTCCTTGTTCTACTCTACATGTCTCTAATTTTCCCCAGGCTTTGTGGTGCAAAATATAGCTACACAAACTCCACTATTATTATATATATATTTTTTGAGGCAGAGTTGCACTCTTGTCACCCAGGCTGGAGTGCAATGATATGATCTCAGCTCACTGCAACCACTGCCTCCCAGGTTCAAGCGATTCTCCTGCCTCAGCCTTCCGAGTAGCTGGGATTACAGGCGCACACCACCACACCCAGCAAAGTTTTGTGTTTTTAGTAGAGACAGGGTTTCACCATGTTGGCCAGGCTGGCCTCGAACTCCTGACCTCAGGTGATCCACCCACCTCAGCCTCCCAAAGTGCTGGGATTACAGGTGCGAGCCACCTTGCCCAGCCCAAACTCCAAATTTTTATATGTCTTGCATTAAAGATTTCAACCCAGACAAAGACCAGACCTCTTATTCCCAATCCCAAATTTTCCAAGGAATCTCTATTCAGCCCAGATTGTAGCCAACACGATGGTTACGGGCCATAATATATGTCTCAGGTGAGCAGCAACTATCTGGGCTGGTGGTGAGGCGTGGGATTTGTGGGGGATAAGAATTTACCAAGACAGTTGTAGGTAAAGAAAGGCAGATTTATTAAAGAAAATATGAGAATATGTTGCCAGGGAGCAGTGGGCAGAACCAGAAAAAGAGGAGCTGACTACAAGGAAACAAAGGCTTGCTGGAGGTTTTACTGGATGGTTCTTGGGCTGATTGACAATGCAAAGGTAGCAGAAAGCCAACTTGTATTCTTCTGTCAGCCAACGTGTTTGATGATGAATTGAAGCGTTTGGTGATAAGCAGAAAGTTTGTGAGTTGTGTATGTTATTTGCTCCGGGGGACTATATGTCCTGGGCCATAAAGAAAGACAGACTTATAGCTTATCTGCTTCCTCTTTTTATTTATATGTCCTGGATCATGAAGAAAGGCAGACCTATAGCTTATTTGCTTTATCTCTTTGCTTTCCCTTCATCCTGCCAGTCTGACTCCTTTTCCCTAATTAGGACTCCACAATATATAATCATGGCTGCTTGGAAGCCAACCTGTGACCATGTGGATAAGCAGAGAAGAGAGAAGTTTGTAGAAAAGGGGAACTGGGTGCCAAACCTAATAGGTGTCCAGTGCAAGGCCCTCTCTTCCCTCTTAATGGAAAATGGATCTTAAACAGTGCCCTTCTAGAGACCACACTGGGGAAAAGGAGGTAGATGGCATTAAGTAGGTTTGGTAAAGGGAGGAATTTTGAGGCAACTGGACCTTTCTGGGCCCCTTCGATTCATACCATATATATGGTTCATTAAAAAAATATAAAGCTCATTATTTGGGCCATTCTTTTCTTTTTTTTTTTTTTTTTGAGACGGAGTCTCGCTCCGTCGCCCAGGCTGGAGTGCAGTGGCGCAATCTCGGCTCACTGCAAGCTCTGCCTGCGGGGTTCACTCCATTCTCCTGCCTCAGCCTCTCCGAGTAGCTGGGACTACAGGCGCCCGCCACCACGCCCGGCTAATTTTTTGTATTTTTTAGTAGAGACGGGGTTTCACCGTGGTCTCGATCTCCTGATCTCGTGATCCGCCCGCCTCGGCCTCCCAAAGTGCTGGGATTACAAGCGTGAGCCACCGCGCCCGGCCACGGGCCATTCTTTTTTAAACTTATATTTTATGTTTTATTTTTAAATTTTTATCATTTACCTATTTTGAGACCAGGTTATGAGACTGGCTAATTTTTGTATTTTTGGTAGAGACAGGGTTTCACCATGTTGCCCAGCCTGGCTCAAATTCCTGGGCTCAAGCGATCCACCTGCCTTGGCCTCCCAAAGTGCTAAGATTACCGGGATGAGCCACCACGTCCAGCCGCATATTTGGGACATTTTTATACAAAAAGATTTAATTGATTGTGGCAAAGTTATTCTTGGATTATGATCCATCTTCAAATGCAAATATATGTTGATTATCTGGATAATCTTTGCAGAGATTCAACTCAATTTCCATAGTGCCTGAAATGACCATAATGTACCAGCAGTGACTCCGTTGTTTCCATTCTGTAAACCAATGGGTTTCAGTCTCAAATCCTGGGACATCTAAGTATCTACAAGGAAAAAACTGAAGACTCATAAGGTATTTCCAGTATTTCATAAATTCTAAAGCAAATAATACACTTACCTGGCACAAAGCTATGATGGACTAACTAAAACATCAAAACCATCAAATTTCTCTGCTTTAGAATGAAATGATATCAACTCAGGACAGCAAGTCTGTTATTCCATGCTGGTCTTAAGTTCTGTTTTAGTGTGTGCGTGTGTGTGTGTGTATGTGTATCCTTGGTTATACATTCTGAGCAAATGAATGCCATCACGGGAGAAATGTGATTTAATGTCATCCTGGGAAGCATTATATGTGGCCACTACTATTTAGGTTATATTCTAAAAATTGTAGAAAAAGAAATTTAAGGCTCAAAGTTAATAAAGTCATCTTTCCTGGAGATCTTTAAACATGAGATAACCAGCCACCTCTCTAAAATAATTACCTCTAGAAGATCCTTCTACTTCCTCTCAAAATATATTAAAATATCATCTACCCCATTATTAGAAGTTGTAGTGATTAGGATAGTATATTGTCTTAATGATGGAGACCTGTGGATAATAAATTGTCTCCAGAGATGCTCTGCATTTAGAGCATACATTCTGGGCCACCCTCTGAATGTCAAGACTTTGAATGTTCTGGATTTCCTGTAATTTCTGGTCTCCATAATGTTTGCAAGCACTTGGTTATTTCTCTGCTTCATCCCAAGATTGGGCCCTCTGGACTTGGATGTAAAGAACAAGATGGATAGAAAAGGTTTCTATGATACTAATCTACTTATAGTCCAGGTTATCAGAAACCTTTCAAGCCTTAGGCACTTATAATTTCCAGAAATCCACTTTGGAGCAAAGTCACTCCTCTTTCTTATAGTCAATTGATATCAATAGGTCATTTTTGACAGCCTCACCAAGGCTCACAGGTCTCCGTTAAATTGATATTCCAACTCACCATACAGGATAGCAATTAATCTCAATTCAAATGAGAAGCATGTTTAGGGTGGTATGGCTGTAGATGCAAATCACCTTTAAATATACCCTCTGTTTCAGTCTTTGAAATGGATTTCTAACTTTGAAAAAAAGTTAATGGTATTTCTAAATTTGAAAAAATGTTAGAAGACCCAAATTCTAATAAGTATTAGTTTTTTAAAGCATTGTTTAAAGTTACATATTTATTAAAAATCAATTCATATGTGATGGACAAATCACTTCCTAAATGTGCATCTTTGTGAGGCTATAAAAAAGTGGGAGAGGACCAAGCGTGGTGACTCATGCCTGTAATCCCAGCACTTTGGGAGGCCAAGGCGGGCGGATCACAAGGTCAGGAGTTCAAGACCAGCCTGACCAATATGGTGAAACCCCGTCTCTACTAAAAATACAAAAATTAGTCAGGCATGGTGGCGTGTGCCTGTAATTCCACCTACTCAGGAGGCTGAGACAGAAGAATTGCTTGAATCTGGGAGGCAGAGGTTGCAGTGAGCCGAGATAGTGCCACTGCATTCCAGCCTGGGAGACAGAGAGAGACTCCATCTCAAAAAAAAAAAAAAAAAAAAAAAAAGTGGGAGAAGTAGGTAGGACATGTATTAAGGAGAGTAAAGTCTTCTCCTCACCCTTGAATGCTTGTACAAGATGTTCTTTGTAAAGCACATGTGCTGAAAATTCCCCTTTTCTTCCTTGAAGCATCTGTGAGCCTTTCTTTTTTAGATAAAATGAGTTTTTTGGTGGACACATGGCAAAGAAGAGGTTCAATGTAACAAGTAATCATGTTATTTTAAAAAGCTCCATCTCAAATTAAGTTTACATATGGTAGCCTTTTAAGGCTGTGGGTTGCAACATGTGAACAATTTTAAAGTGTAACATTTCATTTACAGGTTCAGAGTAGCTTTCAATTCCCTTACTAGTGTGCTTCTAATTAAATCTTAATTGTACCATTCATTGTGAAATGAAAGAAATGCTGTTATACTGGGTTTTTCCTAAGGGGAAATCAAGATGGCCCTCATAAAAAGCTAAATCATCCATGGAAAAGGAATAAAACTATGTGGAAATGAGCCATAAAATTAAAGCCTAACATTTGGATTTGCATAATTGAAAAATTATCACAAGTAATACCTTTTTCGATAGACCCAAGTGATTTAAATATAGGTGATTAGTTATAAATCATTTGAATGCATGAAGAACACTGAGTAAGTGGCAGGCAACATGTAATGAAAATGACATATTCAATAATTTAAGTTGCTACTTTACCATATACTAATTTTAAAATATATCCTTGTGAAAATTTTTTTTTTTTTTTGAGACAGAGTTTCACTCTTGTTGCTCAGGCTGGAGTGCAGTGGTACAATCTCAGCTCACTGCAACCTCCACCTCCCGGGTTCAAGCGATTCTCCTGCCTCAGCCTCCCGAGTAGCTGGGATTACAGGCATGCACCACCACGCCCGGCTAATTTTGTATTTTTAGTAGAGACGGGGTTTCTCTGTGTTGGTCAGGCTGGTCTCAAACTCCTGACCTCGTGATCCGCCTGCCTCGGCCTCCCAAAGTGCTGGGATTACAGGTGTGAGCCACGGTGCCCAGCCAATCATTTTTTTTTTTTGAGACAGGGTCTCACTCTGTTGCCCAGGCTGGAGTTCAGTATATGATCACAGCTCACTGCAACCTTGATCTCCTGGGCTCGTGATCTTCCTGCTTCAGCCTCGTGAGTAGCTGGGACTACAGGTGTGTACCAACATGCCTCGCTAGTATTTGTGATTTTTAGTAAAGATGAGGTCTCTCTATGTTGCCCAGGCTAGTCTCCAAGCAATCCTCCTATCTCGCCTCCCAAAGTGGTATGAACCAGCACATGTGACCTTTATTTTATATAATTTTCTATATCTGACCTATTCCAATTTTGTGTAGGCTCTTGTGCCACTCTATCACTGTTTTAATCAATGCCATTAGTGTTATTCATAACTCTCAAACTGAAGCAACCAAGATGTCCTTCAATAGGCGCATAAACTATGGTATATCCACATGATGGCGTATTTTTTGGCAATTAAAAAAAGTCAAGCCATAAAAGATATGGATAAACCTTAAACGCATATTGCTAAGTGAAAGAAGCCAGTTTAAAAATACTACATGCTGGCCGGGCGGGGGGCTCAAGCCTGTAAATCCCAGCACTTTGGGCACTTTGGGAGGCCAAGACGGGCGGATCACGAGGTCAGGAGATTGAGACCATTCTAGCTAACACTGTGAAACCCCGTCTCTAGTAAAAAATAAATTAAAAAAAAAAATTAGCTGGCCATGGTGGCGGGAGCCTGTAGTCCCAGCCACTTGGGAGGCTGAGGCAGGAGAATGGCGTTAACCCACGAGGCAGAGCCTGCAGTGAGCTGAGATCGCACCACTGCACTCCAGCCTGGGAGACAGAGCGAGATTCCGCCTCAAAAAAAAAAAAAAAAAAAAAGAAAAAAAAGAAAAAAGACTACATGCTATATGATTCTAATTATATGTCATTTCTGAAAAGGTAAAACTACAGAGACAATAAAAAGATTCGTGGTTGTCAGGGGTTTGTGAGGAGCGAGGAGGGCTGAACAAGTGAAGTACAGGGGATTTCGAGGAGTGATGAAACTATTCTGTCTGATAATCTAATGGTGGCTACATGATTACTATGCATTTGTGAAAACTGTAGAAGTTTCTAGCAGAAAGGGTGAACTTTAATATTAGGCAAATGTAAAAAAATAGTCATTTGGGATGTTGGAGGATAACAGGACAGAATGCATACAGTGACAAGAAAATGAAACTGTATTATAAATGTACAAAACAACCTCACTGAGGAGGGTGGGCAGTAGTGGGGGTTCTGATCTAAGTAACTTTGGAAATGAGTAGAATCTGTAAGACTAAATACATCCTAGTCAACATACTACTGGAAGTCCTAGCCAGAGCAATTAGGGAAAAGAAAGAAATAAAAGGCATCCAAATTGGAAAAGAGAAAGTCAAATGATCTCTGTTTATTGATGACATGAAAACCTCAAGACTTCTCCAAAATACTCCTAGACTTGATAAATGATTTCAGTAAAGTTTCAGGATACACAATTAACCTACAAAAGTGAGTAGCATTTCTATACACCAATAATGATCAACTTGAGAACAAAATAAAGAAGTCATTCCAACTTACAATAGCCGCACATAAAAATAAAATACCTAGGGGCCGGGCACGGTGGCTCACGCCTGTAATCCCAGCACTTTGGGAGGCCGAGGCGGGCGGATCACGAGGTCAGGAGATCGAGACCACGGTGAAACCCCCGTCTCTACTAAAAATACAAAAAATTAGCCGGGCGTGGTGGCGGGCACCTGTAGTCAAAGCTACTCTGAGAGGCTGAGGCAGGAGAATGGTGTGAACCCAGGAGGCGGAGATTACAGTGAGCCGAGATCCCGCCACTGCACTCCAGCCTTGGTGACACAGCAAGACTCCGTCTCAAAAATAATAAAATAAAATAACTAGGAATACACTTAACCAAGAAGATGAAATGTCTCTTCAAGAACCATAAAACACTAATGAAACAAATCACATGACACAAACAAATGGATAAACATGCTCATGGATTAGAAGAATTAGTATCACTAAAATGACCATACTGCCCAAAGCAATCTACAGATTCAATGCATTTCCTATCAAATTACCAATATAACTTTTCACAGAATTAGAAAAACCAGTCCTAAAATTCATATGGAACCACACAAAAGCCTGAATAGTCAAAGCAATCCTAAGCAAAAAAAATAAACAAAGCTAGTCCAGGTGTGGTGGGCCACACCTGTAATCTCAGCAGTTTGGGAGGCTGAGGCAGGATGATCACTTGAGCTCAGGAGTTTGAGACCAGTCTGGACAACATGGTGAGAACCCATATCTACAAAAATCCTAAAAAACAGCTGGGCTTGGTGGCACTCACCTGTAGTACAAGCTACTTGGGAGTCTGAGATGGGAGGATCACTTGAGCCTGCGAGGTTGAGGCTGCAGTGAGCCAAGATCATGTCACTGCACTCCAGCCTGGATGGCAGAGCAAGACCGTATCTAAAAAAAAAAAAAAAAAAAAAAGAAAGAAAGAAAGGAAGGAAGGAAAGAAAGAAAGAAGAAAGAAAGAAAGAAAGAAAGAAAGAAGGAAAGAAGAAAGAAAAAGAAAAAAAGAAAGAAAGAAAGAAAGAAAGAAAGAAAGAAAGAAAGAAAGAAAGAAAAAAAGAAAGAAAGAGAAAAATTAACAAATAACAAAGCTGGAGGCATGACATTACTTGACTTCAAATTATTCTACAGGGATATAGTAACCAAAACAGCATGGTACTGGTACAAAAATAGACACATAGATCAATGGAACAGAAAGAGAATCCAGAAATAAAGCCACATACTACAACCAACTGATCTTTGACAAAATCAACAAAAATATACAATAGGGAATAGACACCCTATTCAATAAATGGTGCTGGGAAAATTGGAGCACCATATGCAGAAGAATGTAGCTGGACCCCTATCTCTCACCATAAACAAAATTTTCAACTCAAGATGGATTAAAGACTTAAATGTATGACCTGAAATGGTAAAAATCATAGAAGAAAACCTAGGGAAAACTCTTCTAGACAATGGCCTAGGCAAATAATTTATGACTATGACCTCAAAAGCAAATGCAACAAAATCAAAAAGAGACAAATGGGACTTAATTAAATTAAAAACCTTCTGCCCTGCAAAAGAAATAGTCAACAGAGTAAACAACCTACAGAATGAGAGAAAATATTTGCAAACTATGTGTCCAACAAAGGATGGATATCCAGAATCCATAAGAAACTCAAACAGCTCAACAAGAAAAAAAAATTAAAAAGTGGGCAAAAGACACAAACAGATATTTTTCTAAAGAAGATATACAAGCAGCCAATAAACACAAAAAAAATGCTCAACATTACTAATCATCAGAGAAATGCAAACTAAAACCACAATGAGTATGATCTCAACACCAATCAGAATGGCTATTGTTAAGATGTCAAAAAATAACAGATGTTGGTGAACATGTGGAGAAAAGGGAAAGCTTATACACTGTTGGTAGGAATATAAATTAGTACATCCTCCATGGGAAACTGTATGACAATTTCTCAGAGAACTAAGAATAAAACTAACATTCAACCCAGCAATCTCACTACTGTGTACTTATCCAAAGAAAAAAAAAATGTTATATCAAAAAGATACCTGCAAAAAAAAAAATTGTACAGGATCTGGATTTTATACAAAAAAAAAAAGACACCTGCATTCATATGTTTATCGCAGCACTATTCACAATAGCAAAGTCATGGAATCAACCTAAATATCCATCAACAGATGATTGGATTAAAAATATGTAGTATAGGCTGGGAGCAGTGGCTCATGCTTGTAATCCTAGCACTTTGGGAGGCCGAGGCAGGCGAATCACGAGGTTGGGAGTTTGAGACCAGCCTGGCCAATACGGTGAAACCCCATCTCTACTAAAAATACAAAAATTAGCTGGGCATGGTGGCGGGTGCCTGTAATCCCAGCTACTCAGGAGGCTGAGGCTGGAGAATGGCTTGAACCCAGGAGGTGGAGGCGGAGGTTGCAGTGAGCCGAGATCATGCAGCTGCACTGCAGACTCCAGCTGGGGCAAGAGTGCAAGGCTCTGTCTAAAAAAAAAAAAAAAAAAAAGTGGTATATACACACCATGGAATACTATGCACCCATAAAAAAGAATGAAAGTATGTCTTTTGCAGCAATGTGGATGAAGCCAGCGGCCATTATCCTAAGCGAAATAACTCAGAAACAGAAAATCAGATACCACATGTTTTCACTTTTAAGTGGGAGCTAAACAATGGGTATACATGGACGTGCAGAGAAAAATAATAGACACTGGGGACAGCAAAACGGGGGAGGATAGGAGAGGGGGAGGGTTGAACAATTACCTATTGGGTACAATGCTCACTGTTTAGGTGATGGGTACACTAGAAGCCCAAACCTCATCATTACATAATATATCCATGTAAAAACTTGCACATGTACCCCTTGAATATATAAAAATTAAAAATAAATAAAAATAAATAAATTGCAAAGAAAAAAGACTAAAGACAAAAGGGACTCTACATGAGCGGTATAGTCTGGTTGATGTCGTTTCTCACAGGGGTACAGGTTAACAATTCTGATACTATTGTACATGTATGCTGCAATTGAACAATTAAGTAAACAAACCCTACATTGGTGGGAATGTGTCAAAAGGACACAGGAGCCAATTGAAAGAGCTCCCAATGGTGAGAGGTGGAACAATTTGAGCAATTAATAAAATAGTTCAAGTTGAATATCCCTAATTTGAAATGCTCCAAGTCTGAAACTTTATGAGTGCTGACATGATGCCACAAGTAGAAACTTCCACACCTAAGTACTTAACACAACTTTGTTTCATGCACAAAATTATTTTTAAATATTGTATAAAATTGCCTTCCGGCTATGTGTATAAGGTGTATATGAAACACCAACGAATTTTGTGTTAGACTTGAGCCCCATCTCCAAGATATCTCATTATGTATATGCAAATATTCCAAAATCCAAAATCTGAAATACTTCTGGTCCCAGGCAGAATACTCAACCCACACTGAATTATACCATAAATTATAAACATTCAGAAGTTCATACTGATATAAATGATTGAATATATAAATGGGGGAGGAGACAAATCTCCCTTGCAGAAGAATTCCAAATAATTTATGTAGATGCTGTGTCCTCAAGAAGGTGGAATACAGCTCCCCATTCCTTAAGTGTGGAATATTTATAGTGGCCTCCTTCGAAAGAGTACAGTATGGAAAGGAGGGGGAAAAGAAGAGTAGCTTTATGGTGGAGAAATCTGACAAATACCACCTCAGCCAGGTGATCAAGGTCAACGTCAACAATGGTACAGCATGTTAATAGTAGGTACCCTTGATATAATGTGATGAAAATAGCACTTTACCTTTGTGATATCCCTCATAAAAACCCGTAACTCCAGTCTAATGATGCACAAAACGTCAAATAAATCCCAAGAGACGAACAGCCCACAAAATATTTGAGTCATATTCATCAAAACTGTCAAGGTCATCGAAAATAGGAAAAATCTGAGAAACTCACAGTTAAGAGGAACCTAAGGAGACAAGAAAACCAGACGTAATGTGGCATCTTGGACGGGATCCTGTAACAGAAAAAAAATATTTCATAGAACAAAGGAAACCTGAGTAAACAGTGGGCTTTAATTAATAAGAATATATAAACAGTGGTATATTAATAGTAATAAATTTATTATACTAATGTAAGATGTTAATAACGGGGAAATGGTATGGGGTATATGGGAACTCTGCACTATCTTCTTGGTTTTGTAAAATCTTAAAAAAAAAAATAACTGCTCAGAATATTTCCCTCTTTCACTCTTTTATTTGAAAATAACCTTTTGGCCAGGCGCGGTGGCTCACGCTTGTCATCCCAGCACTTTGGGAGGCCGAGGCGGGCGGATCATGAGGTCAGGATATCGAGACCACGGTGAAACCCCGTCTCTACTAAAAACACAAAAAAATTAGCCGGGCGTGGTGGCGGGCGCCTGTAGTCCCAGCTACTCGGAGAGGCTGAGGCAGGAGAATGGCGGGAACCCGGGAGGCGGAGCTCGCAGTGAGCCGAGATTGCGCCTCTGCACTCCAGCCTGGGCGACAGAGCGAGACTCCGTCTCAAAAAAAAAAAAAAAGAAAAAAGAAAATAACCTTTAATATTTTCTCTGAGCTTTTCTTCTGTTAAAATTTTTGTCAGGTCCCAATCTGGTAAAATTGGGAGTTATTTGGGGCATATAATAAACCTACACAATAACTTTAGGGAGGGGCGCAATCAGGCATTCTGTATTACCGATTAATAGGAGACCCAGCTGTTCTAGCAACCAGGCATAGGAGAAACCATATGAAAGAGGAAGGCTTTGCAGGCTTAGCCAAAACTTTTCCCAAACAGATCTACACCACAAGACAGCCATTGAATTATGAGGTCAGGAGTTTCTATATAAACTGCTTCCACTGTTCAAAAAAGTTCATATTGTTCATGTAGAATGCTGAAGTTTGAGTACTACAGTTACCCTAAGGATCTTGATAAAGTTCCTCTCTTTAATCGAAATGTTAATCTGATGAGTGGAGTTGTTTAAAATTATTCAACTGAGAATTGTGGTTTTCGAACTGTGATCTGAAAGTCTTCAAATACTATTATGAGTTGAACTGTGTCCCCTCCCAAATTCATATATTGAAGTCCTAACCCCCAGTACCTCAGAATGTGACCTTATTTGGAGATAGCCTTTAAAAATGTAATCAAGTTAAAATGAAGTCAGTTAGAGTGGGCTCTAATCCAACATGACTGATGTCTTTATAAAATGGTGATAGTTGGGTTCGGGGATACATAGAGGAAAGACAAGGTAAGGAGACACAGGGGAGAAGGTGGCCATGCACAAGCCAAGGAGACAAGCCTGGAACAGACACTTCCCTCACAGCCTGCAGAAGGAACCAGCCCTGCTGACACCTTGATCTCAGGCTTCTACCCCCAGAACTGTAAGACAACACATTTGCTGTGTAAGCCCCCTGCAGTCTGTGCTACTTTGTTATGGCACCCTAGCAGGCTAACACAAATACATTTTAGGCACTTTCTGGAAGAAGGATACAAGTGGAAGCCCAGTTCTCTTTGTTTGTACATTGGATTTCTGAATAAGATTTCTTTATATAAAGAGTTCCAAACTAGTGTTTGAAAAACATTGTTGTTCAAAAATGATTTTGATGTAACTAATTTTGAATTCTTTCTAATCAACAGGTCCAATTGCTTCTTGAGGCCAGGGCATTCCCCACACCGCCTCCCGCCCACCGCCCGCTTTTTTTATTTAAAGAGACAGGGTCTTACTCTGTTGCCCAGGCTGGAGTGCAGTAGCAGTATCTAGCTCATTGCAGCCTTGAACTCCTGGCTTCAAGTGATCCTCCTACCTCAGCTTCCTGAGTAGCTGAGAAACTAGGAATACAGGCACGTGTCACCATGCCAGGCTAATTTATTTTTTCTAATTTTGTTTCTTTGTAGAGATAGGGTTTGCTATGTTGCCCAGACTGATCTCAAACTCATAGCCTAAGTGATCCTCCCACCTTGGCCTCCCAAAGTGCTGAGATCAGTGGCGTGAGACATTGCACACAGCCTGAAGCCATTCCTTGATAGTAAATTTCTGTCATTGTCTCAACCTAGATGCTTCCAAAAAACAGAGCTTGAACTAAAGGCTTGTGCTCAGGCAGTTTATTTAGGAGGTGATTCCAGGGAGTTTCAGGTGCTTCTCCAGTGCTATGCATTCATTATTCTCCTTTTGAATAAACCATTGCCATCTGTGACGTATTGTTTTTGCTCAATGTTTTTCTTCTTAGATATTAAACAGTTAGATTTCAAAACAGCATGTATCTAAAGAGTTAAAATTCCACACTAATAAAATTCTTAGAGGAAGCCAAACTAATTTGCAATATATACCATACACATGCTCAAAATTATTCTGGTCTATAAAGCAGATTGTATCAGTTACGGTTCTCTGGAGAAACAGAACCAATCGGATATATACTGTATATATTAGATGATCTCTTTATGGAATAAATAAAGGCATTGCCTCACACAATTGTGGCAGCTGGCTAGTCTGAAATTTGTGGGGCAGGCCAGCAGGCCGGAAACTCAGGCAGGAGTTGATGTTACAGTCTTGAGGCAGAATTTCTTCTCAAGAAATCTGTTTTTGCTCTTAAGTCCTTCACTGATTAGATGAGGCCCCTCTACCTATTGAGAGTCATCTCTCTTATGTAAAGTCAACTGATTGTACATGTGAACCACATCTACAAAATACCTTCATGGCAATATCTAGAGTACTGTTTGATTAAATACCTGGGTACTGCTATATCTCAGCCATGTTAATACTTAAAGCTGGCCATCACGCTGGTCAAGAACTAAAAACCTAGAGGCATGCATCTCCTTCCCTATGTCACTCTGGGAAAGTCCGAAAATCTTCTGGTTCAGTTTCTTTTAAGGGGCAACCACAGTGACACCATCATTTTAACCCACCTAAGTAGCATCATACAAGAAAAGAATAAGGAGATAGTGAAACAAGTGTATTCTTGTAGGGAAAAAATCCTACCTTAGATAGAAATAATGTTTGTGACTATGATAGAACAATTTCTTTCTGCAACATCCCTGAGCTATTCCAATAATGTATGAAAATACAGCCAAATAAGGCCGGGCGCGGTGGCTCACGCCTGTAATCCCAGCACTTTGGGAGGCCGAGGCAGGCGGATCACGAGGTCAGGAGATCGAGACCATACTGGCTAACACGGTGAAACCCCGTCTCTACTAAAAATACAAAAAAAAATTAGCCGGGCGAGGTGGCAGGCGCCTGTAGTCCCAGCTACGCGGGAGGCTGAGGCAGGAGAATGGCGTGAACCCCGGGGGGCGGAGCCTGCAGTGAGCTGAGATCGCGCCACTGCATTCCAGCTTGGGTGAAAGAGCAAGACTCCGTCTCAAAAAAAAAAAAAAAAAAAAAGAAAATACAGCCAAATAATCTTTAGGCCTACGGGTTATCAGCTCTTCAAATACTGGTCCATCCTCTTTGTTTACAAGCAAGAGACAAAGAGGAATTAAGCAACATATAAGTGGCAGACCCAAAAATAGAACCCAGGTGTCCTCAGCCCTAGAATGCTGTTCATAACACCAAGCTACCTCTGTGGACAGTAAAGATGAATATCAGTCGCTAGAGAATGGGTTTCTCTACTTAATGTTCATAATTCCATTTACCCATGAAATGACCATGTGAAGCTTATTTTGTAAAGTAGATATTAGAGAATATTAGAGAACATTTGCTAATTTAGTCAGGTGTGATAAGGCATTGAGGCTGTGTAGACAAATTGTTCTTAACTTTTAGGGATGTATACTGCACGTATTTTCTTCAAAATACTTCAGCAAAACAAAAAATTAAGCAAATGAGGCAAAATACTAACAATTGTTACACACAAGTGATTGATATATGGGTGTTTATCATATTATGTCTTTACTCTTTGTAATGTTTCAAATTTTTCATAATAAAAAGAAAAAAAGAAACAAGTTCACTTTCTCTCTGTTTGTAGGCTTGTAGGCAGCTAATGCCTACATATATCCAAATATATCCATTTTCATACATCCAACATGCCCTCTCCTTGCATGGTCACTGAGTCAATAAACTTATACCACAGATCTGTGCACATTCACTTTTCTAGACTAGGAAATTTTTTTTTTTTTTTTTGAGACAGAGTTTCTCTCTTGTCACCCAGGCTGGAGTGCAATGGCGTGATCTCGGCTCACTGCAACCTCCGCCTCCTGGGTTCAAGTGATTCTCCTGCCTCAGCCTCCTGAGGAGCTGGGATTACAGGCACCTGCCACCACGCCCAGCTAATTTTTGTATTTTTAGTAGAGACAGGGTTTCACCATGTTGGCCAGGCTGGTCTCGAACTCCTGACCTCAGGTGATCCATCTGCCTCAGCCTCCTAAAGTGCTGGGATTACAGGCATGAGCCACTACGCCTGGCCTCGACTGGGAAATCTAATTTCATGGCAGGGGATCCCAAATTGACCCTACCTAGGCAGGTCCATTTCCTCTTGATACTTGTACTAATATTTTCGAAAAGAAAAATTATCACAACGTGTTTATATTTCTTAAAAAGGCACAAAATCTTTGTATCCTTTCCTTCATAGGTCATCAAATTTAAAAAAAGAAATTGAAGATTGAGCTAGAGAAAGAATGCTTACAATGGTCTCTCAGCTTGTTTTTGTTTTTTTTTTTTTTTTGAGACGGAGTCTTGCTCTGTCGCCCAGGCTGGAGTGCAGTGGCACCATCTCGGCTCACTGCAAGCTCCGCCTCCAGGGTTCACACCATTCTCCTGCCTCAGCCTCCCAAGTAGCTGGGACTACAGGTGCCCGCCACCACGCCCAGCTAATGTTTTGTATTTTTAGTAGAGACGGGGTTTCACCATGTTAGCCAGGATGGTCTTAATCTCCTGACCTCGTGATCCGCTCGCCTCGGCTTCCCAAAGTGCTGGGATTACAGGCATGAGCCACTGTGCCTGGCCTTTTTTTTTTTTTTTTTTTTTTTTTTGAGATAGGGTCTCACTCTGTTGCTCCCAGCTTTGCTGCTTAGCATGAAGACAAAGTAGGAGCTCTGGAAAGAGGAAATAGGAGGTAAGAAACTCTTACAGCCTAAACTGGGATCCTGCTCAACCCAGCCACCTCCTGTCTCATGCGTCTGTACTACTCAGACCAATTGTGAAAACCATTGATTGGTCTGCCTACCATCCAGTTTCCCAATCTGCAAAGTCAGTTTTGCCTCAAGCAATCCTCCCACCTCAGCCTGAGGAGTAGCTGAGACCACAGTCACTCACAACCACATCCAGATAATTTTTAAATTTTTTGTAGAGATGGGGTCTCCTTATGTTGCCCAGGCTGGTGTCAAACTCTTGGGCTCAAGTGATCCTCTCCCCTTGGCCTCCCAAAGTGCTGGGATTACAGGCGTGGGCCAGCGTGCCAGGCTAATCTCCCAGCATTTTTATTCAGCCTGAAACTATACAACATACAATGAAGCTTTTATTATTAGTAGTACTTTGTGTGTAAAAAGATTTGATGGAGAGGACCATGCTATAAAATGTTAGTTATCACCCTCATCATTAAGCATTAAGTACCCACTGTATACCTATGTTAAGAACTGGATTTGGGAGGCCAAGGTGGGTGGATCACTTGAGGTCAGAAGTTCGAGACCAGTCTGACCAACATGGTGAAACCCCATCTCTACTAAATATACAAAATTAGCCGGGCGTTGTGGTGTATGCCTGTAATCCCAGCTACTTGGGAGGCTGAGGCAGGAGAATCACTTGAACCCAGGAGGTGGATGTTGCAGTGAGCCGAGATCGCACCATTGCACTCCAGCCTGGGCAACAAAATTCTGTCTCAAAAAAATAATAATAAAAAATAAAAAAGCTAGATCGATTAACATGAGAAAATCTAGGCTTTGGACTCTAAGTTACTCAAATAAGCTACCTAAGAGTTCAAATGAACCAATAATTACAAATCTCTGCTTCATCGACTGTTATTTGGTTATAGCCATCTTTGTGTTCCAGAGTCCCACAGCCAGCACTCACATTCCAGAGACATCTACTAACAGTATAGTAAACTGCATATAAGCGATATAAGCTAATGAATAAAATTGCATTGTCTGCTAGAGTAAAATTGGAAGCACTCCATTCCTTTGTGAAGATCATTTGCTTGACCTTTAAAGAATTTAAAGATTGTGCCGATGTGGTAAGGGTTGGGAGCGGGAAGACAACATTCAAACTGAAATTCAGTTTAGTTCACAGCTAAAGCTCAAGATTACTAAAGAATTGTTTATCTCCTCAAATTAGAATATGTACGCTAATGCTATATAGATATGTAAATTCCCATTCAGATATTCCACTTTGTAAAAGTTTCACTTAATTTTGTCCTTTGACTAATCAACTCTGTGACTCTAGACTAGTCATTTAATCTCTCTGAGCCTCAGTTTACTTATCAAATAAGAGAGGCAAGTGATTTTAAGGCAATCTCAAGATACAATGTTCTATTGGTATTATAATTTTTAAATTCAATGATAATTTAAAACATTTTAAATGAATGTTGTTGCTTACACACAGTTTTGATGAAGTTCTCAATACTATTTCACGTATTGCTTTTTTCCTTGGTTTTTACATGTGTGGGACTATATTTTTCAGGCCTAGTATTAACTTTTTCTGGGGACATATAAGGTAGCAGAAAAATAGAAAAGCAGTGAAGCAGATGGCATACAGAACAAAGGCCCCAGCAGACACATAGCAGATGTGGGCACAGGGATTTACACAGGAGCATGGTAAGGTCCTGGAGGGGAGGCGGCCCACTAGAGGACTGGAACTTAAGAAACCCAGGGGCTTGCTGGGGTAATAATGGCTTCCCAGGGGCAGGGACTTGACATTTGGTTCAAAGACAAAGGGCTGGGTAGAGGAGAGAGATGATTTTGAGCACTCCAGGAAGTCTGACATGGACTCCCTTCCCAAGGCCAACCGCCTTCCATTTCTCCTGTTTCGAGCAAAGGGGCTGCAGTGGAACCAGCAAGAACTAAAAGATGTTGTTTTGTTTTAAAAATTACAGTAAGTTAAGAGGCATCAATATCCCCAGAGGCAATATCAGCAACTCTACAGGCAGCATTAGGGACTTGTCATTGAAGGGAGAAAAGCCAGCAATGTGCCCTAATGGTGGCATCAGGGGCCTTGCACAGCTAGTCTGTGCACAGAGACTAGAAGTGCTCAGCGTGGGGACTTTGGCAGGCAGCCATGAGCTATGTCACCAGAGTGCATCAGAGGAAAAGGGTCAACACCCCAGGACTGCCACAGGACTAGTTCTAGGAACAACGTGCAACTCTCCCTGGGGCTCTCAGCAGCATAGGGCCTGGAGCTCTCATAAAGTAATGCTAACTGTGACTGTTACTGTGATGAACTTCTTACTACCTGTTTCGAAAAGATGAGTTATGTTTTTCTGACCCTAGACTTAGCCTTCTGCTCATTTCCACATTTTGTAGTTCTGCCTTACTTCTTTTCTTCAGACAATCCTTCCCCACTCAGAGGAGCTAATATTGGTTCTTGTATGGACATTACTTTCCTATTGCACTGGACCTCTTGCCAGCCCCCAGCTGCGATTCTCTTTCCCTGTTGTGTATGAATGTTGAGGCTGTGGGGATGGTGTCTTTTATTCTGATATGAATATCCTGCAAAGGTCATAGTCAGGCCCCAATCTTGTGAATACACCTCTCAGCTGAAGAGGGAGGTCATTTGGGGAGTCAGTCATGTGAGTAAGTTGTGGGAGATTGGACAGGGAACTGGACTCTAGCCAGAATCTAAAGGGGTATTCCTTCAAAAGATCTCTTTCCCTGGGTTCCCTGAATAATGGCATGGGTCTTTAATCATGGAGTATAAGCTGTGTCTGAAAAACTGGATTATTAAATCAAGAAAGAAAATTTTTTTAAAGAAAAAAACCAGAAACTGGATTATCTATGAGCTATTTGTTTCACTTTTATTATGCCTTTTGCTATTTAGCCTCCAGCAAAGTCTTTGGTTTTTTGTTGTTTGTTTGTTTTTGGAGATGGAGTCTCACTCTGTCGCCCAGGCTGGAGTGCAGTGGCGTGATCGCAGCTCACTGCAACCTCTGCCACCTGGGTTCAACAGATTCTCCTGACTCAGCCTCCCAAGTAGCTGGGATTACAGGCAGCCACCACCACACCTGGCTAATTTTTGTATTTTTAGTAGAGGTGGGATTTCACCATGTTGTCCAGGCTAGTCTTGAACTCCTGGCCTCAAGTGACCCACCGACCTCAGCCTCCCAAAGTGCTAGGATTACAGGTGTGAGCCATGGTGCTCAGCCCCATTTGTTTAATATTCTAACTAGAACTCCGCTGTGCTATAGGACACAAAAGGACTGATTTCTTACTCTTGGCCCCTGGAAGTGAAGAATCTGAACTTTATTTATTAATATAAAAAAATTTTTTTTGTAGAGACAAGGTCTCCCTGTGTTGCCCAGGCAGATCTTGAACTCCTAGGATCAAGCGATCGTCACACTTCGGCCTCCCAAAGTGCTGGGACTACAGGCGTGAGCCACCGCATCTGGCCTGAACTTTATTTAAATTAAATAAGAATGACATTATTTTTCCTATCAGCCCTTTATATTTTGAAAAAAAAAAAGTAAGTTAAGGTTAATTTTCCAGAACTATTTAAATTTTAACATTATTGCTAACTATGATACAGATTTTGTCCACTGTAAGGGGGAGTTTCAGACATTCAAAAATCATATGTGGGAGATACTGAACAGAGGTAGCTAGAAATCCTGCTAAAGTGAAAATCTCTTGATGTCAAGGCTACTTTCTGACTCATGATACCCTGGCTTCTATTTTGTTTTCTGCAAATCTGCCCTGGCCTCTCACTCTCACCCCAACTCCATTGTCATATCATTAATGTCCTCTAATATCATTAAACCAACATAGAATTGCCAGATGAGTCAAAACCCAACTTTAGGCCAGGTGCAGTGACTCATGCCTATAATCCCAACACTTTGGGAGGCCAAGGTGGGAGGATCACTTGAGCCCAGGAATTCAATACTAGCTTGAGCAACATAGGGAGACCCCCATCTCTACTAAAAAATAAAAATTTTAAAAGTTAGCCAGGTGTGGTGGCACATGCCTGTAGTCCTAGCTACTTGAGAGGCTGAGGTGGGAGGATTGCTTGAACTGGTAGGTCAAGGCTGCAGTGAGCTGAGATTGTGCCACTGCAGTCCAGCATGGGTGACAGAGGGAGACCCTGTCTCAAAACACACACACACACACACACACACACACACACACACACCTTTATCTACCTTAGTGTCTCAGTTTGTTTGTGCTTCTATAAGAAAATACCTGAGATGGGGTAATTTATAAACAATAGAAATTTATTTTCACATAGTTCTAGAGGCTGTGAAGTCCAAGATCAAGGCACTGGCAGGTTTGGAGGCTGGTGAAGGCATATTCCTCATAGATGATGCCATCTAGGTATCCTTACATGGCAGAAGGAACAGAAGAGCAAAGAGGGGACAAATGCTGTGTACTCACATGGTGGAAGAGCAGTAGAGAGCAAACCCATTTCCTCAAGCCCCTTTATAAGGGCCCTCATCCCGTCCATGAGGGCTCTGTCCTCATGACATAGTAACCTCCTAAAGGCCCCCACCTCTTAATGCTATCACATTGGCAATTAAGTTTCAACATATGAATTTTGAGGAACACAGAACACAGTACTTAGCATCCAAGGTACTCATTCGCTCCTAGAGGTTGGAGCCAATCTTTGTCTGATTGCCATCTGTTTGGTCATTCAAAGTGGTTTATGGACACCCTTATTCCTGTCCATTTGTCCTACAGAATGTATGGCTAGAAATTTATGAAAGTGTAGGAGACAGGATATGTCAGAGGGCAAAGACAGATAACATTGGTGTAGGGGGATACACATTTCACTTAAGTCCAACCCCCTTTTTGGCTCCAATATACAGGTTTAAAAGCCAAATACTGTTTTCCCAGCCTCTCCAGCAGCTCAGGATGCCACATGAGCCGGTTCCAACCCAAGAGAATTCTGCTGGGGGGACTTCTGATAAAGCACATGTTTTCCTATTAAAAGGGACAGAGGTGGCTGGCACAGCCCTTTCCTGACTTGAAAGCAGACATGGTGGTTGAGAGGCAGTGGCCATCTTGAGACAAAGTGGACAAAGCTAAGAAATAACATGTGCCCTGTCACCACCAAGCTGCTAAAGCAAAGCCAGCAACTACTAATTTCTGGCCTTCTTGTGTGAGAAAAATAAAATTCACCTTTAAATGATATTGATGTGTGGAATTCACCTTAAAATGCCCTAGCCAAACCAGAAGGGAGGTATGAAACAAGAAAGCAAAATATGGCAGGGTGCAGTGGCTCACGCCTGTAATCCCAACAATTTGGGAGGCCGAGGTGGGTGGATCAGTTGAGTTCAGGAGTTCGAGACCAGCCTGACCAACATGGTAAAACCTCGTCTCTACTAAAAATACAAAATTAGCTGGGCGTGGCAGCGCATGCCTGTAACCCCAGCTACTCAGGAGGCTGAGACAGGAGACTTGCTTGAACCAGGGAGGTGGAGGTTGCAGTGAGTCGAGATCATGCCGTTGTACTCCAGCCTGGGCAAGAAGAGCAAAACTCCATCTCGAAAAAAAAAAGGGCAAAATATGATGGTTATTAAAGCTAGGAGATGGATTTACAGGCAGTTATTATACTCTATTTTTGTGTATAGTGGAAATTTTTCTTTATAAAAGTTATGAAAAAGAAAGATTTCATGTGCTATATAATGCAGCATATTAAGTTTTGATACTTTGCATTGAATACTAATTTGTGTTCATTTTTCTTTTTATCTCAATATAACATGAGTGGATTTTCAGAGTTTGTTACCAAAGGGATGATGGAGTCCCAACAAACCATTCAAAGTACTAAGCTTTTCCTCACGTACTCTGAGAATACCCAAAAAGTTTATCCTAAAGAGCAAGCTTGTATCTGTAGTGAATAAAGCAAAGAAAAATGAGACCATCATCGGGTGACAGAGAGAGTGGGGTACACAATTCAGGTGATTAAGTGTATATTCAGAGCTGAATCATGCACTTTGGCTGTCTCAAAACAAAAAGTGCTTTGGGGCTGGGTGTGGTGGCTCATGCCTGTAATCCTAGCATTTTGGGAGGCTGAGGCAAGAGGATTGCTTGAGCCCAGGAGTTCAAGACCAGCCTGGGCAACATAATGAAACCCTGTGTCTACAAAAATTAGTTGGCTTGGTGACACACACCTGAAGTCCCAGCTACTTGGGAGGCTGAGGTGGGAGGATCTCTTGAGCCTGAGAGGCAGGGGTTGCAGTGAGCCGAGCAGAGATTGAGCCACTGCACTCCAGCCCGGGTGACAGACTGAGACTGTATCCAAAAAAAAAAAAAAGAAAAAGAAAAAGAAAAATGCTTTGATAATTGTACACTCTTCTCTCTGCTTTGTACTGTTTAGACTCAGTCCAAAATGGAAAAAAAGAAATCAGGAAATCACCTTTTAAATTAGCCAGAGCCACCATGGGTGTTTTCAGGACAGTGGTTAAAATACTAGGATGAGCTGATGTGTCATGATGCTCTGATGAACAGGAAAGACTGAAAAGGATGCCAGCTAATGAGGGTTCAGGAAAGCCTTAAAGATGAGATAGAGTGGGCTGGGGAGAGTGCCCTGGGCCAAAGTCGGGTCGCCATAGCTCTGCCTCTGGCTCTGATTCATTTGCCAGGGTTCTCTTTGTTGACCTGGTATTTCTCATCTCAAGCCTAAGTCATGTACTCTGCCTGTCTTGCCCTCTTTCCAGCCCCACTCATGTTTGGCACTTACATGAGAGAGACACAAGCACAGCATACAGTTGTCCTTCCTATAATACTCAGACACAACCTCCAACAGCATCCTTGAATCACACCCATCAGCAAGGGCTGTTCTCAGTTGCCAAGGAGTGGCTGTGGTTCACACCAGAGATTACAGAAAAACCAGCCCAAAACCTCCCTGCTTCTAGCCTGGGTTATAAACTCAAACTCTGAATCTTAGAAAATAGTCAACAAGGCTGGGCATGGGGGCCAGGATTACACCTGTGATCCCAGCACTTTGGGAGGCTGACGCAGGTGGAACACTTGAGGCCAGGAGTTCGAGACCAGCCTGGTCAACATGGTGAAACCCCGTCTCTACTTAAAAATACTAAAATTAGCAGGGTGTAGTGGTGCATGCCTGTAGTCCCAGTTACTCTGGAGGCTGAGGCAGGGGAATCGTTTGAACCTGGGAGGCAGAGGTTGCAGTGAGCCGAGGTCGCGCCACTGCACCCCAGCCTGGGCAACAGAGTGAGACTCTGTCTCAAAAATAAATAAATAAAAAGAAAATGGTCAGTAATTCAACAAACATTTGCTGAGAACTGATGCAGGGCAAGGGCAAAGTCCTAGATTCAGTGCCATGGGCTATACTAGCTGCAGGTACTTACAAACTAGTAGAAAAAATAAAAGATGTATACAATTAACTGCCTTATGAGGTAGTTACGATATAAGAAGAAAATTGAAGGAAAAGTTAGTTATGATATGAGGAGAGTTTAAAGGTGGAAGAAATGGCAAGGAAGTCGTTTTTGGAAGAGTGGCATTTGAGCTTTACCTTAAAGATGGGTAAGCCTCCAATAAATGAATAGATTAGGGTGGTTTCCAAGAAAAGAAAATGCTTGTGGCTTGACATGGATGCAGGAGAAATAGGATGTTTGAAAGAAGTCCCTGCGGAATATCAGTACACATAGGAGAGTATGGGAGAGAAGGTAGAAAGAAGAGGGAGCAAACACAGAGGCACATAGTGATTGTGGATTCAAGACAGGCTTTAGAAGGAGCTCAACCACACTAATGCCACCTTTGCTCTTCCTTGATTAACCCAAAGTGCTCACTCCAGGTAGGCAGTGATACGCTCACCAGTGAGATCTTATCTCTGATGTCACTTTTTCTTTCTTTTTTTCTTTTTAACTGCTTGGCTCTGGACATCAGCAGAGGCTTCAGGACAGTGGTTCTTCCTTGTTTTTGTTTTGTTTTTTTGAGATGGAGTGTCACTCTGTCATGCAGGTTGGAATGCCGTGGCGCACCTCAGCTCACTGCAGCCTCCACTTCCTGGGTTCAAGAGATTCTCCCGCCTCAGCCTCCCAAGTAGCTGGGACGACACGTGCTTGCAACCACGCCCAGCTAATTTAGCTAATTTTTTTTGTGTGTGTATTTTTAGCAGAGACAGGGTTTCACCATGTTGGCCAGTCTGGTCTCAAACTCTTGACCTCAGGTGACCCACCCGCCTTGGCTTCCCAAAGTGTTGGGATTACAGGTGTGAGCCACTGCACCCAGCCCTTCCTTCACTGTTTTGCTTCACTGTCTGAAATTCCTCTATCCCTTGGGCTCCAACCTGTGCCCCAGATGTTCCCTACTAAAATTGAATAACAAATAAATACTAGAGAGGAATGGGGCTTTTATTCTAGCCATTATAGATTGGAGTTTTGTCTTAGTTGCCATCACCTGTAGAAGACTGAGAGGTCAAGATGGGAGGCAGAGTCTTGTTTGGAAAAAAGAGAAGGAAGATTCTGGATGCACTCTAGGGCAGGCAGACAGTAGCTGCAATGTCCAACAGAAACCTCGATCTGCCCTCTGTAATCACAGAACTTCCAGACTTACACTGGAGAGAAATTGAAAATTAGGTGTCCTTGCCTGACCCCTGACACTGGCCAGGCCACAAGGATTAAGGAAACAAGCTTGATCAAGGCATAAAAGGTCAGTCTCTCTGAGCCTCATTCCTCCCAGCTTTCTCCACCTGAATTCCATCTGCTATATAGCCTCTTCTGTTCTCTGTCTCTTCCAATTTTCCTTTTCATTATTTATCCTTTCTTTCCCCTCTACTCCCTCTTTCTTCCCCACTCTCTCTTTCTTGTACAGACGTTTAAGCATGCGATTCCCTCAAACCTTATATTCTTAAACTTTCGTTTTCTTCCACCAGGGGTCGGCTTTGTTTCTTTTTTTCCGAGACTGATGCGGCTCCCCTACTGCCAGAGATCTTAGTCCAGAAACAGCCTTTTTTGGGAGGTGTGGGAGATGCCGTGGTCAGGCCAAGGGCGAGATGGGCATCGGGGTCGGAGTCGCCCGAGTGGAGACTGGACACTCCATGGGGAATGCTGGAACCCCCTGTGCCACAAATAAATGCTCGTTCTCCACCACATGTGAGGCATTTGAATAGCAGCAAGTCTCCCGGGTTGGGAATACCAGGAAGTGCTGGGGGACGCGCGAGGTCACGGCATCCAGGCTGCAATGCAAATGCCTAGGTAGTGCGCACGGCGGCGGTGATCCAGAATCCTGCCCAAAGAGGGTCCCGCAATCACCACCCGCTTCCAGGCGGGCTCGGGGAGCCGAGGGACTTCGCCTGCTTGGCGTGGTGGTAGTGGAAGGGCCTGAGCGTCTCAGCCCTGACGGTCTAGGCCAGGTTTGTGGGCTGGGGCCAAGACTCAAAGGCCGAGATCTGTGCCTCCAGCTGTCCCACCAGCCAGCCAGTGTACTAGGCGCAACCAACTAAAGCCCACTCTCCTGCGAACCCAGGATGGGGCATTCATCTCCAAAACCTTTTCTTCCTCTTCTTCTGTTTCTTCTCATTTGTATCCCTCTGGCTGCAAACCAAGAGAGGCGCCCAAATATAAAAGTCAAGTCGAATTGAAAGCGTATGGCTTGTGCGCTCCCAACGCCCTCCCTTCTTTTTAAAACTGTGTTTCAAAACAACATGGTGACTTTTGGACAAGATTTTTCTATTTCGCCCACACCACAATAGAGATGCAATGAATGCTGCTGGTGAAATGTTTGGCTGTGTCAAATTCAGTCCCGCAGGCTGGCTTGGGCCAGCACTGGGGCTCCGCTTTGTGTTATGTTCACGGAGAAGATATTAATTAAAAGAAATACATGATTAAAAAGTAATGAGTTGAATAAAAATTATCTCAGCTCATTTTCTGATTATGTTAATTGTTAAAAACCCTTCAATCACGCCGTTGCAGTCAATGGGCTTTAATGTGAAATTAGTGGGCTCTTGATAACTTACAGTCCAGAATAATCCTGGCGGTTTAGTCATCATTCCTAATAACAAGGATGTCGCTAAGAACAGAAATTTTACATGATTTTGATACATTCAGCCCTTCCCCCCACGTGTCATTAAAAAAAAAAAAAAAAAGGCTTAGCCTGCCTGCGATTTCCAACTTCTCTTTCCACGGATCGACCGCGGCTTTGGCAAGGACTTGAGTCTGCGTTCCAGCCCCTTCCGCTCCCAGCGCGCACGCAGCCTCTCGCCTTTGCGTCGGCGGGTTGCCGGTTGCTGGTACCCGCTCAGCAGCTAGGATCCTTGGGGAACCCTAGCGCGTAGCTTCCCCGCCTGGCGAGGCCAGAGCGCCAAGTTGCTCACTGGGCTGTGCTGAGGGATGAGGGGAGAAAAGAACGGAATTCGCAGCTACGAGGGCTAGAGGGACGGCGCGGCTGCTTGAGGACGGGTCGCCTAGCGGTGGGCGCGTAGGGCTGTGCGTAAAAGGATCTAGACAGAGAGTCGCGCGCCCGCAGGGTTGCAGGACAGGGGCAGGCCGAGTTGTGGCGCGTGTGTGTTTGTGTGTGCTCGCCTCTGGGTTACGCACTTTTGGGGCTTTGGATGCCAGGTATTTTGAGTACCCATTCAAAGCCCCGAGGGGGCGGAGGCTCAAGCAAGCCAGGGAAAATGTCCCCTAAGCCTCAGAGCCTGGGCTGCGCCCCCGACAAAGTGCCTAATGCAGAGTAGGCTCTTAACAGGTTTGCATTGGATCTAAACGAAAGCTAGTGAAATTCGTACATGATTCCAATGAGAGATGACGGCCAGGTGTTCTCAGCAGCCCCTGGCCCTCACGGGGCGACCTGAAAGTTCCCACTCTACCCGAGGCGAAACTCAGAGCCGAGGTGGGGGCGAAGGCCGGGTAATGCACTGATCGAGGGTGAGGAGGGATGTTTCATATCCTTTTCCGACATACCTCACGACAAAACACCTTTCACTCTCTATAAGCAAAGGAAAGAAGAAATCTCCCACACCCTCTATTTTGACTTCTTGGGAAACACAATGCCTCTCAAATTGGGCCTGCGAGAAAGGTGTGACCCGGGAGGGTTGTGGGGTCCCGGGACCTTGGCCGGGTGTGGGTGACGGGACTGCCCGAGGCCAGAGGATAGGTTCTAGGTCTCAGTTCACCTGGTGCTGGACGTCGAGGAACCCAAAACTGTCCACTGGAGGCGCCCTGACCCTTTGATCAACGAGGGCTGCTTCAGCACACGCGAAGGGACTCAAGCACCATTTTTCTCCCAAGAGAACTATGTGAGGGAAATTGCATTTCCCGAGGTCGGTCTGAAATTACACATACACACAGGAAAGCCCGTAGATACTGGTATGCAGAAAGGGGTGGGGCGGAAGGGGTGTGTGTGTGTGTGTGTGTGTGTGTGTGTGTGAGAGAGAGAGAGAGAGAGAGAGAGAGACAGAGAAAGAGAGAGAGAGTTATTCCCAGAACCTGAGGCTCTGTGTCTCAAAGTGCCTTTTTCGAGGCTTCCACCTTTAAGACTACCTGGATGGGGTGGGGGCCTGGTGTTTTAAAAATTGTCTTTCTATTTCTCTGGCCCCTTTACAAAAGCAAATTTCTTTTAAATACTTTAAAATATCTTTATTTTTCACCTTTTCAAGCCCCAACAGTAAGGAGTCTTCCCTTGGGATTGGGGGGCAATGGAGTCAGGGGCTGGCTGGGACGAGTCCCAAGGCTAATTCTCCTTGTTCGCCTATTTGCATCCGCTGTTAGGCTGAGGATCATTTTAATAAATAACAATGAACAGGAATGGCATCTAGAGGGCTTGTCGGCAACATTTAAAAGCCAATAGAGTTTATAATTCTACTCTATCATTTCTTATTGATTAGAGTAATCAAGATAAAAAGCTAGCCGGGCTGGGAGAACTTCAGCAGCATATCATTAAAGATAAGAGTCAGTTAATTCTGGAGCTGGGGTAATGTGGCTGAAATGAAGAGTTCATTTGCATGAGATGCTGAGCCCAGTAACAAGGGGACAAAAATCACTAATTAGGATTGCAGAGTGTCGGCCTCTCGGCAAGCACCCTTTCCAGACTGCGGACCAAGCGGAGATTCGCATTAATGTAAATCTGGGGAGGACTAAAAGCTCTCACTGGCTTTGTAGAAGGCGACAATCACTCCCGCCCTCTACGACGTCCTCCCCGGCCCGGGCAGCCCAACTGGGGCGGGGACGGGGGTTACTCGGGTCGGATCCCCTTTTCTTCCCTGTCTATCCTACCTCCACTCCCGCGGCCACGCGAAGGCATCCCACCCACCCCCTTAGGGGGCACGTGGGCGAGTGTCTGGTGGCCGGGTGAGTGGAACCCGCCGCCCAGTCCTCGCTGCAGGCTCTCGTCTAGTGGGTGAGGATCCCTGGGGGAGGTCCCAACTCCGGTGCAGCGTCCGCGGGGTGAAGGGCGCAAGTGCAGTCAGGACCCAAGGGAAACTCGGGGACATCTGCACAGACAAGAATCCCCAAGGAGGCCCAGATCCCATGGCCAAAGTCCTCGACTCCCACCAGGCTGTCTCCCTCTAGTCCTCCCCACGCCTGACCTGCCATTCGGGACGGAGCCAGTCCGCGGGCACCCAAGGGCGCAAGCTGGTACGAAAAGCACGCGCAGGGTTGCGCCTGGGTGCGTAGGAGTGTGTGTGTGGTGTGTGTGTATGCGTGTGCAGGTGAGTCCAGCTGTCGTGTAAATGTGACTCTACATAAGCTTGTTGCTGCGTAAATGTGTTTTTTTCTTGGTATAGGCACAAACGTGTGAACGTTGGTCTAAATGGTATGTAGTGTGTGTAACAGTACACATGTGATGTGTGTGCGGTGTGTGATGTGCGTATGGTGCGAAGAGGGGAGGTGACAGGCCAGACAGGTTTCCCCAAAGGGAGAGGCACGCAGGGCTTCCGGGATGAGGGTTCCTGGGGGTGAGGCGGGAGCTGGGCACTGCCCCCACCCAGCCCGGTGCCTCGAGAGGCTGAGGCGCGAGGCGGAAGCCGGGCCGCGGAGAGCAGCGGCGTCTCCTGGGCCGGGTGAGGTCGGACAAGGGGAAGAAGGAACCGCCTCCGCGCCTCCCGCGGCCCTGCCCCACCGCCCCACGGCCGGCCGTTGGAGGCTCTCTCGACCCATCCCCTGGAAAATGAAAGTACCCCAGAAGCACAAGTTGGCCTGCGGAGCGCGACAGCGCGGAAAGGCCGCTGACAGCAAGGACCGTGCGTGCACCTTGCGGCCCCGGACCCTTCTCAGCCCGAGGAGTTTGGGCTTCAGGCCCTCCGCGGCCCTCCCAGACACGGTGCAAGGAGAGGCTCGGGCTGCCGCCCCCGAGTCCATGAGCGCCGGAGCAGTTCCCGCCCTCGAAGTTCCTCTCCGGGAGAGAGGGAGAGAGAGAGGGAGAGAATGAGACAGGGAGGGAGAGAGAGAGGGAGAGAATGAGACAGGGAGGGAGGGAGAGAGGGGCGCGCGGCTTCTGGGGCGACCCCTCCCGGAGATGCGGCGGCCGCGCCCAGAATCCGCCCCGCGACCTTCTCTGCCCGGCCTTCTTAGAGCTAACTTTGGCCCTCACTTGGCTGTAGCAGAAAAAATCGAGGCCCCCGTCCATAATCGCAGGTGTCGGCGTGGAAAGGAGCCACGCGTGCACACTCATGGGTCTCACCGCGCGGGCTTCCGCGGCCCGGCAAGCCGCTGCGCCTGCCTCGCCCGCGGCCCACGGAGCCCGTCCGCGCGTGCCCCGCACACCTGCTCCCGCGCGAGGACCCAGCCGCCGAGGCCGTGCGCCCGCGGGGCTGCGGGGGCCGTGGGCAGGGGGCGCAGGGGGCGGCGGGCGCGGCGGCTGAACCCGGGCGGGCGAGGCCCAGCCGCCTGCGGGGCCCGGAGCGGGAGGTACCGGCTAGGGGCGCGTTTCTTTCGCATCCACACCCCGCCCCCACCCCTCTCTCCAGAGATTTCTTTTTTTTTTTTTTTTTTAATCCAGGCACAGCTGGGGGCTCCCTCACCACCCACCCCTGGCCTCCCCATACAGAATAAAGTCAGTCTGTATTTAATGGTTATGGCGGATGTGAGGGGGATTTGGCAGAGGCAGAAGAGAGGCCTTTCGCTCTCAAATATCGCCCCTTACGTCGTGTGAGTCTACCAACCCACCACGACCTCATATTCTTGTGCGGGTGTCTGACTCGAATGACAAGCGAGCTGATTTTTTCAGTACATAGCTGGGAAATGTAGTGAGTGATAATAGAGATTTCTCTTTCATTTTTTACGCTTGACTTGGTTATTGTTGCTTTTCTTTTCCCGTGATTCCTTCTGAGGATTAGCTCTGACTTCCCCACTATTGGCGGTCAAAGTGGCCCCGACTCGGGATGACAATTGACGGGGATCAAGGGATTGCCCATTCTGTGCCTGTAAGAACCGATTCGTGCCAGAGAAACTCATCAAGTGGAGGCGGAGAATAAAGACCGTTCGGGGGTAAATGTATTCATTGAGAAGGGTTCTCCCAAATTGCTTCTAAGTTTTTTTAATGAAAAGTAACGATTGCGGCAATCAGCGGCTTTTTGGCGGATTACAAATCTGGAGGGAGCTGCGGCGCTGCATTGAAAAGTGCCCCCGCCTTCGCACCGGGCAGCCGGTTCACAGGAGCAGCGCGAGGGGCGGGGGTCCGATCGCTGGACAAAGGCGGGGAGGGGGAGAGCGGAGGAGGGCGGCTCGGGGCGCCCGGGCGCGCATCGGCCAGGAGACGCGGAGGTGCCCACCCCAGCGCAGGCGTGGCAGGGCGCCCCCCACCGAGGAAGGCGAGGGGCAGGGTGCAGGAAGAGGACTGAGGGAGGTCTACCCCAGCACCACCAGCACTGGGGAGATTCCGGGCATCTGGAGCGAGGAAGGTGTGCTATAGGGGTTGAGTCCATCATCGTGGAAGTCTGGGGAATGGGAGGTGCGACTCGGTCCCCCACCTTTACCCCGGGCACGCTGGTGTCTTCTTTTAAAGACGCCTCATTTTGCAATTGGAACCGAAGCGTGGGCCGGTGTCGGGTCTTCCTGGTGTTACAGGCAGGAGGAGGGAAAACCGAGTCCTTCCTGGGATGGGGCAGGACCCTCAAACGCAAGACCCCACTGAGCTGGACTGGCGCGGGGGCGGATCCCTTCTCCCAAATGCTTCCGAATGGCGCGACCTGGTCCCCTCTGCCACACGGACCCTGCGCGCACGCCCTCGCCCTGGCGGCCTCTGGGGACACGGTCTCCAGGCCCGCACGGCGCCCCGGCCTAGGCCGCAACGCCCCCCGCCCAGAGGAGTTGCCTCAGAAGATGAGCAGGGGACACATAGAGGGCAGGGAGAAATCGCTGTTCCCACAGAGGCCGAAATCAGCAGCAGCAGCCTCAGGCAGCCGCATTCAGCCTGACTTTTTCTACATTTATTTTTAAAATAGTGTATCTTAGCAGGGGGTGGGAGGTATGTTTCTTTGCTCCGACTTCTTTAAGGCTCTCTGAAGTAAATAGGGGGTTGGAGGGGGGGCGCAGAAAGACAAGGGTGGAGAAGAGGAGAAGAAAAAGAAAGACTCTCCCTCTCCTTCCCTCCTCTTCAAGTTTAAGAATAAATCCAGCAGGCAAGTCCGCAGCCCTGAAGGTTTAACTTTTTTTCTTTGCAGCTTGTCAATGCGACCATTGCTTTGATGGGAGGCTCCTCAAGGTGACACATTTCTGAACTTCACCCTCTTTTCAAACTAACTCCCTACCTCCTTGTTAGTGGCCAGCTCTGAACTTCTGCAGAGTGTTTTTGTGTGAGTCAAGGCTCATTCACGGGCGCCTTTGTGGGCCTCTCCTCCTTTCAGGCCTCAGCGTGTTACACCAATTAAAGGGCGACGTGCTGTAAATGTAATGGGCCGCGCAGCGATTGTTTCTGACAAGCAACAAAACACATAGATCCACCCCTTAGATTAGGCCGTTGAAGGGGAGGTTGAGGCCGGTCAGTTTACTGAATAGTTTGTGAACTGTAATTCTGAGGGCTCATGTGAAAAAAAAAAAAAAAAAAAAAAAAAAAAAAAAAAAAAAAATCTCTTCCCACCTCCCTCGCCTTGCTCCTCCTTCTCAAAAGCTAAAAAAAAAAAAAAAAGAAGAAGAAGAAGAAAAAGAAACAAACAAAAACAAGTGACATCCATGGGGCAGAATGGGGTCACTAGAGAAAAAAACCTATGTGAGGGGCTTGGTCTGTTACTTGGACAGTCCCGAGAGCCCCTTCAGCTCTTTGCCCCCCGCCCCTTACTCTTTGAAAACGTCCAGCCTGGCCCTCAGTTTTACTGGCCACAGCAGCCTTCTCCTCTGATGGCAGGCCTGACCGCCTGCATGAGGACTTGAGATCAGGACCGGAATGAGAGAAAGTCGGGTTGTCCTGGAGAATTCCGCTGGGGTTTGACCTGGTCCTGGTGGGACACTGATGAGTCATGGGCTGTGGACACCCACACCCATTCCTCCCCTGGAAGGAACCTCACCCTCTGTCTCTCCCTCCAGCCCCCAGTTCTTTCTGCAGCCCCGGGTGCTGCAGAGGCCTGGGCTGTCTCTAGCCTCCTGGGATTTCCTCCTCTTTTCCAGCACCTGGCATCCATCCTGGTTCCTGCAACTCTGTCATCACCTGAGTGTTAAGGAGCACAATTCACCTGGAAAGGAAAGGGTTAGAGATAATCTGCTCCATCATCCTCACAAATTCTGGGGCCCAGAGAAGTGACTGGACCAAGATCACCAAGCCAGGCACTGAGCTGCAACTGGAATTCAGCTCTCTCACCTGCCAGGCCATCCCATCCCACATATCACCACCTTCCCACACCTCACTGTCTGACCCCTGAACTTGCCCAAAGGACCTCCCCCCACTGCCCCCGCCCCAACTCAAGGACGGCTGACCTTTCAGCCCCCATCATCTTTGTCCTCTGGCGATTCCAGCTTCTGAGGCTTCACGCAGGTGTTCCTCCCCCAACTCCCCCAGCTCCTGTCCTTCCAGCCTCTGCCCATCTCCAGCCTTCTCAGCCTAGCTCCGTTCAACAAATAGTTATTGACTATCAGTTATGTACAGCGGGTGTTTTGCCTTTTCTATGAAACTTCCCCAGCTACTCTTCCTCAGTATGCCCCTCCCCACTCAGACTCCTCTACCTCCCTTGTCCATCACTTTCTGTTTGGAAACTTATGCATTATTCAAGCCCCTGCTCACATAACACTTCTGTAAAGCCATGTCAGGGTGGAAAGACCCCGAGGGAGGAAAGTGAGCCTGATGGAGGAACTGAACGAAGGCCCGTGTGGCTGGAGCAGAATGAGGCTGGGGAGAGGGGCAAAGGTCAGGTCTCAAACAGCCTTGTGGGCCATACAGGGATTTTGGATTTCACCCTGGAAGCAATGGGAAGCTATTGAACAGGTTGGAGCAGTGAAGCCCCCCCTTGTCTTGACTGAACTTCTGGAGAATAGAAACTACATGCTTTTCATCTTTGTGTTCCTCTACTCCTACCAATGTCTGGCATGCGATGCTCAAGAAACTTTTGCTGAACTAATGAACCCATAACTCATTAAGCACATACTACCCAACCCTTCCTTAGCTCTTCATGGTGGCTAACCAGGTTGTAAGTAACCAAGATGGCAGAAACCAAGTTATGGTGTCTATTAATTCTCAACAGTACCTGATTGATACTGAATTCATGCTAGGAATACAGTACAGTCATCCTCTGGTATCCATGGGAGATTGATTTCAGGACACCACCTCATACCAAAATTTGAGGATGGGCCAGGCGCAGTGGCTCATGACTATAATCCCAGCACTTTGGGAGGCCGAGGCAGGTAGATCACTTGAGGTCAGGAGTTCAAGACCAGCCTGGCTGACATGGTGAAACCCCATCTCTGCTAAAAATACAAAAATTAGCCAGGCATGGTGGTGCGCGTCTATAGTCCCAGCTGCTCGGGAGGTCGAGGCAGGAGAATCGCTTGAACCCGGGAGGCAGAGGTTGCAGTGAACCGTGATTGCACCACTGCACTCCAGTCTGGGAGACAGGGTGAGACTTCATCTGAAAAAGAATAATAAGTTGAAGATGCTCAAGTCCCTGATATAAAATGGCATAGTATTTGCATATAACCTAAGTACATCTTCCTGTATACTTCAAATCATCTCTAGATTTAATACCTAATGCAATGCCTGCACATCAGTTCCAAGGAATTCAATGTAGTACTTAGTGCCACAGATTCAAGCGTGTTTCCTTTTTTAAAACCTAGTGGAAAAAGTTTCCAAATATTTTGGATCTGCAATTGGTAGAATATACAGATGCAGAACCCACAAATACAGAGGACTGGCTGTCCTCTCTTGTCCGTTGACTAAAGGCATGCAAGGGGAAGAATTCAAAGTCAGGAGGCCAGATTCTGAGGACACTTCTTGTCCTTGCCAGTAACTAATGGCCTCACCTTGGGAACACATTGTGTAACTACTCTGAAGCCTTGGTTTCTTCATTAATAAAATGGGGACAATGCCCCTTAATTCATGGATTGTGAGAATTAATAGCATTCATATGTGAATGACTTGATTTTGAAGGAATACATTAATGAATGAAAATTAGTGCATGTCCTGGAGCCAAGGTAAGACCAGTGATGACAGCGCCACTTTAAAATGACAAAAGACAGTCCCGGAGCAAGTGGGATCCTTGGAGAACTGCTCTGTCTCTCATAGCAGGCTTCCCCTGTTTTGCAGTTGGCCCAGGACCCAGCTGGTCCCACATCTTCCCCCAGGGCGTGCCACCCCAGCTGACACCCTTCACACTTGGCTGCTTATGCTCCTGCTCTAAGAAGCCTGTTTCAAAGAAGCCCACATTCTCTTGTTGCACGTAGAAGTCTGCAATTGGAGACGGGACAACTAGGTTCTGGGAAGCCATGGCAGAAATCACGCAGACTCTGATTCCCGCCGAGAACCAGGCTAAAGAACCACTCATGGCAAGACGGGGGCCCACCGGCCTGCTGGCTCCTCACCAAACTCTACTCCGCATTGACTGTGGGCTCTTGTTCTAGAGGTCCCCGCATCCTCAGGATGAAATGTGAGTACAAGAGCAGAGACTGCCGGTGCTGGTGTGTGCGTGTATGTGTGTGTGTGTGTGTGTGCACGTGCGTGTCCACAGCAATTAGCCTCTGATAGACATAGTGGGAGAAAAGAATCCCCAAAGAGGAAATAAACAAGTCTTTTTGTTTAAGTTTCTACATCCGAATCAAATTCTTCTTTGAAAACTATCTCTACATTTCCACTCAAGGACAGAAAGGAGAGAGACACAGGCTTCTTACCCTTGTAGCACCTTCATCTGAAGAGATTTTTAAGCTCAAGGAGCAGATGTAGAAGCTAATATTTGTAAAACCTGATGAACTGTCAGCGAGCCACCACCCTGCCAGGGAGAGCTCCGGAGCACAAGGGGGGCGCCTGCCTGGGGTGGGGATTGTCTGGCAAGCCTGTCCTCCCTGTGGAGCTGGTTTCCTGTCCCCGGGCTGAGCAGATGCCCAGCCAGAGGCCTGAGGTCTCAGAGGCTATCATGGGAATGAGTGCGTCCTTAGAAACCTTTCACTCCAACCTGATGTGGGTACTGCTAAATCCTTTCCTGAGCCCCACACAACAAAAGCTAGGGATTCACGCTCATGCTTCACGGATCCCTTAGCTACTAGGAATGCATGTTGCTTCAGCTCAGTGGCAGCTAGTGCAATCCTAAGTGATTTCAGTCAAGGGTTCTAGACTTTTTGTTCATATTTTCTCTCACTCAGTTGCTCCCAGAGACTATCTCTTTCTCAGCAAATGGGGTCACTCATTTTCATAGTAGATTAAACTTTGGTGATTGGGGTGCAGAGAGGTGGAGTGGGGAGTTGATAAGTAGATGGGGGAGTACAAACAAAGTCTGGAGGAATTTCTCAGGGGTCGGGGGAAAACAGTAGCTGTAGAAGAAAGGACTGAGAGCCTCAGAGATCTCTGGCCAATCCCTGGAGAAGTGGATCCCAACATGGCCTGCAGACTAAACCGTGGGCCCTGTGAGAGCTAAGCCACACTCGTGTTGCCACCGGATGAAAGGTGGAGGAGGCAGAAACCTAAACAAGTGAATTCAATTACATCTGAAAAAGAATAGGCTAAATTAGGATTCATTCCTTGGGCCAGTTCCAGGAAAATATTTGTGAAAAGTTGGTTGAAAGAATACCACCATCTAAACCCTAATTTTGCTATTACGTAAAAGCCCCGATTCCTTTGCAGTAAAACATTAGAAAATGTTTTCCTCAATAAACTGTTGTGGGGTGGGGGGAGGGACAGCATTAGGAGATATACCTAATGCTAAATAACGAGTTAATGGGTGCAGCAAAACAACATGGCACATGGATACATATGTAACAAACCTGCACATTGTGCACATGTACCCTAAAACCTAAAGTATAATAATAATAATAATAAAGAAAATGTTTTCCTCATTTTGTCTTTGCTACTGGTGTGTGACCTCTTAATTTAATTTTGGTTTTTGCTTATATAAATCAATGGCCATGGAAACTTTTTCCTGTGGTGCAGCAAAGACAGGGGAAAAGTAGAACATCGGTAATTATATTTTAGGCACTTAATTTATTTAATGAGCAGTTATCAAGCACCCTTAATGGTTCCAGCCATAAACTAGGTTTATGTTAGAGGATATCAGCCTGCTTCAGAGATCCTTCATGTGTGTCTCCGAGATGCAGAAAGAAGGAGCGTGTTCTTAGGCGAGACATTAGTGGACTGAGATTAGAATTCATCAGCCTGATGCCCTGATAATTTCCTGCTGCCTTCTGCCTCCGCTGTGCCCCCAGTTGGAGCCCAATCAGTGATGCCACTGCCCAATTTGCCCAAATAGCCAGCCAGTGGGAGTAAAGACCCAAACATCTCATATTTTTAAAATTAATTTTTTACCTTTCTGTCACCTGCCTGAGCTGGTAAAGAAAATGATTCTCAGGTTTCTTCAATTCCTCTTCTCAAGGAGTGCTGTTAACCCTTTGAGGGAACTCACATATCTATGGGATATGTTATACATTTGGAATGTTTTACACTTGGGGACAGAAACTAAATTAGGCAGATAGCTCAGATTTAGAATACAGTACATGCATTTTTTGGTCATGTGCCATTTCATGGTGGATGGAATTCATGGCTGCAGCTTACAGTTGTACAGGTTCCACACTGCACTGTGCCGGAGGGAAATATTCACACAGACTACGGGTGGACAGAATTGTGTCTTCCGCTCATGGGGGTAGGAGGTGAGGACAGAGGGGTCACTCCCATCCTTTATTTCAGCAACTTTAGAAAACTGATAGATGTTGAAAGTAGTGTACCTACTTGGGATGAAATAACAACTTTTTTTTTTTTTTTGAGATGGAGTTTCATTCTCTTTGCCCAGGTTGGACTGCAATGGTACTATCTTGGCTCACTACAACCTCTGCCTCCTGGGTTCAACTCAGCCTCCCAAGTAGCTGGGATTGCAGGTGCCTGCCACCATGCCTGTCTAATTTTTTGTATTTTTGGTAGAGGCGGGGTTTCGCTATGTTGGCCAGGCTGATGTCAAACTCCTAACCTCAAGTGACCCACCTGCCTTGGCCTCCCAAAGTGCTGGGATTACAGACATGAGCTACCGCACTTGGACTGAAATAACAATTTTTATAGTTCTAGACTCAGGCAACTTGAGTTCAAACTGCCTCTGCCATATTGCTTACCCTCTCCATTTCTTATCTATAAAATAATAGATAGATAACATTAAATAATAAGAGTAACCACTCATAGGTTTATGAGGATTAAATGAGTTGATACATGTAAAGATCTTAGAATAGTGCCTGGCACACAGTAATTGCTCAATTAATATTAGCTATTGTTATCATTATTCTTTGATGTGTTGGAAAAGATGTGCATTTCCCTCCTATTGTGGGAGGAAATAGGAAAACAAAGTTCCCACTGTTCTTTTTGACTATAGGCCCTGCATGGCTAGGCAGGAAGAGGAAAGGCACTCAAGTAGGACAGAACTGGGTTTATTTCTGTTGTAACCACCTATTGTGATCTTGGCCACATCCTCTACAAGCTGCAATTTCTTCAAATGCAGATTGAGAATAGTAATAGTATCTACCTTGCAAAGTTGTTATGAGGATTAACGACAAAATATGGAAAGTGCCCAACACAGTGCCTGACCCTTCACAGGCTCTCAAAAATATTTGTTACTGTCAGATTGAAGTTAAACCAAGACATGGCATTTGGATACTGTTAGGGAAAAAAAAAAAAAAAAAAAAAAAAAAAGCAGGATCACTGAGAATATTCTAGCCTCAGTGACAAAAGAAGAAAAAACAAGCTTTCCAACTCCCAGCCAAGAACAGTGATCTGAAAATCTCGATGTGGGGTTTGTGTTCAGTCTCCAGCCCTTTTTTGGACTGCCGGACCCTCATGTTTGTCCTGCTTTCCCCACTTCTTTCTAGTCCTGGTCAGAAGTGACGTTGGAAGGGACTGAGAAAACCCATGAGGGGGAGGTGAAGCATCTCCCCAGTGCCTTTTTAACGTATGAGGGTGCTTCAATTACCAGATTGTCAGCTCCATGAGGACAGGGACCACGTTTGTTCCTGTTCAACAACATACTCCTTGGTAAATATTTGTTGAATAAGTTAAAAAAGTAGAATACATTATTAATGACTTTATTGTATAGTAGCAGCTCAGTTAAACTTGAACTCAATGAACTGAACCCTCAATTTACTGTTTTTTTTCCTACATCTCACTTTGTGAAAGAAAGTGCTAACAGGACAAGCTCATATGAGGAATTTGGTATCAAGAAAACTAATCACAGTTTTTCAAAGTATGATCTGGGATTTGTACAGATTCAGCCCAATTTCCTAAGCCTTGTGCATGGAGCTCATTAGCACTGCAGAAATCATTCAACAAACATTTATAGAGCTAGTCCTATGTGCCAGTGGTCCCCAACCTTTTTGGCACCATGGACCGATTTCGTAGAAGACAATTTTTCCACAGACAGGTGTGGAGGGATGGTTTTGGGATGAAACTGTTCCACCTCAGATCACCAGACGTTAGATTCTCATAAGGAGTGGGTAACCTAGATCCCTGGCATATGCAGTTCACAATAGGCTTCGCACTTTTATGAGAATCGAATGCTGCCGCTGATATGACAGGAGGCGGAGCTCAGGTGGTAACGCTCACTCACCTTCTGCTCACCTCCTGCTGTGCGGCCCATTTCCTAACAGGCCATGGACCAGTACTTGTCCATGGCCTGGGGGTTGGGGACACATGGTATATGCCAAAGACTAAAATAACAACATAACTTTCAATTTACTAATTACTTTCACATATAAATTTAAAATAATTATCTCTGATGAAAAGGACAAGCATGACCACTTTCATTTTCCCTCCCCATAGTAGAAAAGCAGGACTCAAAAAGGTTCAGTGACATGCCTGAGGCTCCTCTGATGTCACCGCTGGGCTGAGGCGTGCTCTGACCCATAAACCCAGTTCTGTTTTAATTTCTTCCTGTGATCCCTTCCATGGGAACTGCTGTTTAAATTCATGACTCACACATCACCAGGAGAACACAAATATTGTCACTATGTTTGCAAACAGAGGAAAGTAAATATTTTAGAAACACTTTTGGGTACAGTTGTTTTTCTTTTCTTTTTTTAAGAAAAAAGCATTTTCTGGTTAACTTGAAGGTTTCGTCAGAAAATAAAATGAATCAGATTACTTCATTCCCCAGTGTACCCATTAATCCAAATTTGAATCTAGTTATTTAGGATTTAAAATAGAAAAAAAAGGTATATTTGGCTGTTTCTAACAATCTGAATAGGAATTTTCAGCATAAATTTCCTCAGTAGATGCTTGGTAACTTAAACCCCTTGCCAGGTCCATCCCTGACTGTTGTGGCTGAGAGAGCTATTGTGTAGAGGGAGTGGGCACATCTGCCCAGGTGGTAAGCTAAAACAAGAAGCTACAGGGCCACATAGAGGAAAGAGAGAGAGGGAGAGAGAGAGAAATACCTACAATTTCCCAGAACGCTCTGCTATATTTCCCGTTTCCACTCAATAACCACCATCCCTTATCCCAATACATAAGGAAGTTGGAAGAGGTCTCTTACCCTTTGATATGGTTTGGCAGTGTCCCCACCCAAATCTCATCTTGAATTGTAACTCCCACAATTCCCATGTGCTATGGGAGGAACCTGGTGGGAGGTGATTGAATCATGGGGGCAGGTCTTTCCTGTGCTGTTCTCATGATAGTGAGTGGGTCTCAAGAGATCTGATGGTTTAAAAATGGGAGTTTCTCTGCAAAAGCTCTTTCTTCTCTTGTATGTCGCCACATGAGACATGACTTTCACATTCTGCCATGAGAGTGAGGCTTCCCCAGCCACATGGAACTGTAAGTCCATTAACCCTCTTTCTTTTGTAAATAGCCCAGTCTTGGGTATGTCTTTATCAGCAGCAGGAAAACAGACTAATACTCCCTTACAATACAATTTGCTCTGATGAGGACAGTTACGATAAAGGTCACCCTCAGGATGACTTGGATGGGAAAGATGGAGGGTTCATTTGATCAGAAATCCTGGGGGAAATGGCAATGCAGACCAGGTTTGACTTGCATCCTTCAATCTCCCGTTGCCCTCCCTAACCTGCTTCCTAGCCACTTCTCCCGTGGGTATCCCCTGCCCATGCTGTCCTTCGCTCCTGAAAGTTTGTAACCGCTACACACTTCCTGGGCCTGTCCTTTCTGAAACTGCCTCAGGCTTCAAAATTACTGTCACAACCAGCTTTTTAGTTGAGTATTAAGATTATCTGACCAAGTTAACTCACTCTAACATGAATTATCACCAGAGAAGACACAATTCAAAAGAAGGTCTTCTTAACCTAAAGGAAGCTCTAATTTGTGGATTTCATGGGGGAAATGTTACAGGGGCCCATGGCCAGGGTGGGGGTGAGTTACCTGGGTCAGGTGCTTACCTCTGGTCAATAAACTGAGGGCACCAGGAGCATGTGGCCCACAGGGCAGCCGGACCACTGGGCCAGGGTGGGTTATTTTAAAAGGGGACATGGGTTGGGGCAGTGATTGGTATCACCATTGTATGATTCTTATATTAGTCTGCTCAGGCTGCCATAATAAAATACCATAGACTAGGTGAGTTAAACAACAGAAATTCATTTTCTCACAGTTCTGGAGTCTGAGAATTACAAAATCAAAGTGCTGCTTGATTCAGTTTCTGGTGAGGGCCCTCTTCCTGGCTTGCAAGTGGCTGCCTTCTCTGTGTCTTCACATGGCAGAGACAGAGCTCAAGTGTCTCTTCCCTTTTCTTTTAAGGGCACCAGTCCTATTGAATTTGGGCCCCACCCTTATGAGTTAATTTAACCTTTATCACCTTACAGACCCTGTCTCCAAATACAGGCACATGGGGGTTTAGGGCTTTAACAAGTGAGTTTTGAGGGAACACAGATATCCAGCCCATAACATTCTGCCCCCTGGTCCCCCCAAATTCATATCCTTCTCACATGCAAATACGTGCATTCTACCCCAGTAGCCCCCAAAGTTTTAACTAATTCCAGCATCAACTCAAAGTTTCAGGTCCAAAATCTCATCTAAATATCACCTAAATCAGATATGGGTGAGACTCAAGGTATGATTCACCCTGAAGCAAAATTCCTCTTCAGCTAGCAACCCATGAAACCAGAAAAATCATATGCTTCCAAATTACAATGGTGGGACAGGCATAGGGTTGACATTCCCATTCTAAAAGGGAGAAAGAGCAAAGAAGGAAAGGGTGATAGGTCTCAAGCAAGTCTAAAACCTGGAAAGGCAACTTCCATTAGATGGTAAGGCTTGAGAATAATTCTTCAGCTCAGAGGGTGCCCCACCTCTCCAGCTCTTGAGGAAGGCCCTGCACATATGGCTGTCTTCAAGGGCCCCGCCTTCTGAAACTGAGGAGAAAATAGTCTTGCCTCTGGGCTTGTGGTGGGAGTGACAGCCTTGGTGATCTCTGAACTGGCTTCAGGTCACTCTTCTCTTTCTTAAAGGATAGCACATGTTCACAGCCTTCCTTCATTCTGGCCAGTTTTCTCCCAGCTAGTGATGTTTTGCTGGTATAATCCTACCTCTATTTCTGGCTTCTGCTGAGATGGATGATTAGATCATGGTTCACATCCACATTAACCTCATTATTAAACAGTCACTCAGCCACACCCTTAGTGTTCTCTTCAGAACATGATTCCTCATTTTTTTGCAATATGAATAGGCTAAGAATTTTCCACATCTTCAAGTTCTGATGCCTTTTCGTTTAACAATTCCTTCTTCAATTTATCGCTGCCCTCTTGCATTTTACTATAAGCAGTAAAGCAGACCCGCACCTCACTTTCAATACCTTGCTTGGAAATCTTCTCTGCTAAATATCCAATTTTATTGCTCACAAATTCTACCTTCCACAAAACACTAGAACACAGCCCAGCGAAGTTCGTTTTCCCTTGACAACAAAGAGCACCTTTCCTCTAGTTTCCAATAACTGTTCATCATTTCTGTCTGAGACCTTACCAGAATGGTGAGGTCTACGTTTCTACCAACATTCTGTTCATTGTTATTTATGTGTATTCTCTAAGAAAATGAAGGCTTTCTCTCCAACTCTCTTCTCTTTCTGAGTCCTCACCAGAACTGTCTTTAAAGTCCATATTTCGGCCAGCCATAGTGGCTCACGCCTGTAATCCCAGCACTTTGGAAGGCCAAGGCAGGCTGATCACTTGAGACCAGGAGTTTGAAACCAGCCTGGGCAACATGGCGAAACCCCATCTCTACCGAAAATACAAAATATAGCTGGGTGGGTGGTGCGCACCTATAGTCCCAGCTACTCGGGAGGCTGAGGCAAGAGAATTGCTCGAACCTGGGAGGCGGAGGTTGCAGTGAGCTGAGATCGTGCCATTGCACTCCGGCCTAGGCAACAGAGCAAGACTCTGTCTCAAAAAGATAAATAAATAAAGTCCATGTTTCCATCAACAACCCCTCCTCAGCAATCTAGACATTTTCCAGCATGAACCTCAAAACTTCTTTAGATTTGGTGGGGCACAGTGGCTCATGCCAGTAATCCCAGCACCTTGGGAGGCTAAGGTGGTGGATCAGTTGAGGGCAGGAGTTGGAGGCAAGCCTAGCCAACATGGTGAAACCCCGTCTCTACTAAAAATACAAAAATTAGCCAGGCACGATGGTGTGTGCCTGTAATCCCAGCTACTCAGGAGGCTGAGATGGGAGGACGGCTTGAACCTGGGAGGCAGAGGTTGCAGTGAGACGAGATCCTCCAGCCTGGGTGATGGAGTGAGACCCTCTCTAAAAAATAAAAAGAAATTAACTAGCATAGTTCTCAACTTCATAAATCTCAACTACATAAATCACTTTAGATTTAGATTTATAAGTGCACATTGGAATCCCCCGAGGAAGCTTTAATAAACATACCATACTCTAGTTTCCCCCACCAGAAATTCTTATGTAATTGGTCTGAGGTGCAGCTCAGGTCTTGGGAGTTTTTTAAAGCCCATCAGGTAATTCTAATATGCTGTTTAGGGGCAGACATTGTACATCATCAAGCAAAGTTAGGGGGACAGAGGAGCTAGATGGGGCCACTTTATGTAGCTCAGCCCCAGAGCTACACCAATTGACTACTAACAGTCTCTTAGTTCAACTGGTTGAGGGCCTTTATACTCTTCTAGCTGTACCTGCAAAGGGATATCGAGCAATTTAACAACATAGGTGTGCTAAGTACACATGCAATAAAACTGAAATCAAAGGCGCAGAGCTTTCGGGGGAAATAGAGATTCTTTGGATATGGGAATGGTGGGGTTTTGTTTAAACTATGGTGTTGGTGACAAATAGAGCTCTGGCTTATGTTTCATAATGTATGAGTTGTTTCCATGCACTTATCATCATTTAGCTGATTTTTTTTGTTTGTTTGTTTTCTGTTTTTGAGATGGAGTTTCACTCTTGTTGCCCAGGCTGGAGTGCAATGGCTCTATCTCGGCTTACTGAAACCTCTGCTTCCCAGGTTCAAGTGATTCTCCTGCTCAGCCTCCCAGGTAGCTGGGATTACAGGCTAATTTTTGTGTTTCTAGTAGAGACGGGGTTTCACCATGTTGGCCAGGCTGTTTTCGAAGTCCTGACCTCAGGTGATCCACTCCCCTCGGCCTCCCAAAGTGCTAGGATTACAGGCGTGAGCCACTGCACCGAGGCCCAGCCCATTTGGCTGATTTTTGACAATTACTACTTTTTCTTCTGGGAAGTTGGGAGCATACCACTCTCCCTCATTTTCCCTACTTTTCCCAGCTCATGGCCAGGAAAAGAAGGATGGTCCCACTAAAGGGCTGCTGGGTCTAAGTTTGGCCTCCTGCAGGGTGGGGAGGAGATAGGGCTGGGAAGACGACAGGGAGAGAAGCTCCTCTCCATCCTAGCTGAGGAAGCCACTGGGCCTGGGTGTAGGTGGTGTCACCAGATATGATTTTGTCTGTGGTTCTTTCCTCTGTGCTGCTAGGAGCAGACAGTGACTCTTCCCTCTTTGCTGAGGGGCAGCACCTCTTATCCACTCTGCCATGAGGGAAGTAAAGCAAACCAAAATGACAATTTACCGTCGAGGCGAGGTTTCGTACAATATTCATTCAATATCAATCTGGTGAGAGGCCAAAAGTACACTGACATTTTTTGCATGGTAAACAAGGGCCGTGTGACATTGTTCCAGCTTTTGCCATAGAGAACTATGCAAAAACTCCAATCCATTAAAAGATGCTAATTCCTTAAAGAGAACCCATTGATGATAACTTGAAAAAGACGGAACCAACTCTGCCATGTAGTTTCAAAAATAAGTTCCACCGTGCATACAGACTTGCCATTTGGGAAGATGAAAAAATTCTGGAGAGGACTGTGGTGATGGTTGCACAGCAATACGAACGTACTTAGTGCCACTGAACTGTACACTTTCAAATGGTTAACATGATAAGAAGGAAAAAAAATCCACATTGAAAACTAAAGGCATCCCATACTCAGAGTTAACACCATCTTTAGATACATGATATTCAAACCGAAACCCTTTAAATACATGATATTCACACTGAAAGATGCAGTCTTTTATGTGCAGGAGAGAAGGCCAGCGAGGGCATGGTAGGCAGGGCGTGTCTGTGCTACCACCACCACCAGACTTTCCATTCGCAAACAGCTTGTCAAACTGGAGCTCTTCCTTCGTTCAGCTGGTGTTTCGGTGCCAGACAATCAAAGGAAAAGGAGAGAGAAACCAGGGAAGCCCTAGAGAGACAGGGAGAAAGCCTCAAAGCAACGGAGACAGAGCCGGGCCCCACCGCACGGCCGGAGGGCCGCCCCCACACGGAGCTGCCCCAGCCCAGGACCTGCGGGGCCGAGTCGCCTCCCGGCAGCTGAGTGGCAGGCTCGGCTGCGGACCCAGGAGCAGCTTCCCCCAGAGGCCGGCGCTATTAACTCCCGGGGCCTCCTGCGGCGGCGAGGCGGTGGCACGGCTCCTCCCGTTCCCTCCCGCTCCCTCGGCCTCCAGGTTCAATAAGGATTACATCATGGAGCAAGTATGCGGGGCAGCCTGAGAATCAAAGCCGTCAGCACCGGCGGCTGGTTAACTGTACTGTTGCTGAAACACATCCTTCCCACCCCCTCCCCGCGCCCCTCTCCCTGCCCCGGCCCTCTGCTTTTCGTACCATTAAGGATAGCATTATTGGGGAGAGGAAAATCTGATCAAAACTGTCGACCGCCAACGACAGATTTTCTATGGATTCTATAAAGGCCACCTTAACGATTTCCCTAATTAATGGATGACATATTTGGCTGAAGGAGAGGCGATGGATTCGACTCTGTCTTCGTCTTTGTTAACCTTCTAATTAACTTTCGTAGGTCACCCAGGTCTCCCAAACCTGAAAAGTGAAGAGGCCCATTGTGCGAGGAGCAGTAAACTTACTTTTTCTGCTGGGGTACTTAAAAGGGAGAGCGGCTATAGGCCGAGAAAAATAACTCCATTTAAAAGCTTTGTGGCTGCAGAGAATACATAGGTCCCTCCCTTAGAAAATAATTGAAACACCTTTTATACCAATATTTCTATGCATAATAAAAACAAATTAGCAAAATGCATCTAAATTCAGCAGCACTTTCAAATTACCTTTTTTGGAATGTAAGCCTCTGCAAGTCAACAAAAGGAGTTGGGTTTAGAGAGAAAATTGCAACTGCAACAGCTATCAGCCTTTATGCTGAGAGAGCAAGGAACTCAGATCCCTCCGAGTCAGGGCCAGGAACTCGTATACCTCGGAGTCACCTCCCTGAGGAAATGCTCCAAAATACCCTGCCCTTGCAGAAGCTGAGCTATAAACTGCCTGAGGGACCTAAAGACTCTTCACAAATGAGCAGGACTTTTTCTAGATAGAGTGATCTTTTGGGGTTCAGAAATATTTTAATGGTGTCAGTGAAAAACAAACTGCAGTGGAAAAGCCAGAAAACGAGATAAAGCTCCACTGTGATCCTAATATTGATAGAGCAGAGCAATTTATTTTGAAAAGTTAAAAGAGTTGAGTTTTGTTTTTGGTAGATTTGCCAAACTATGCAGATGAGTTGTGGACACTGCTCTAGTTCCTTGGCATCTTTGAGGGCAATGTAAAGGAGATACTGAGGGAACAAACAGCAGGTGCCCAGCCTAAAGTGGAACCAAATGGAGAATCCTTTAAATAATTTTGCTAACGGAGCACTCCTCTGAGATAACTTGCAAGGGAATGAGATTCCTAGCCCAAGGACAACAGCATCTATTTGATCATTGTTTTCTGGTTATAAACAAAATCAGAGCTAATTACCAAAAAGCACAAACCTTTAAATACTGTCAATATTGTAATTTTATAAATTAAATCATAATTTTATAAATTTAATTGCTATTAATATTTAATATTTTAATGCAATATTTTAATTGTGTCTATTCATTTTTCTATGTCCCCTCAAATTTTTACATAGTTCAGATTATATTCTACTTTTTGTTACTTTAATACCTTAATACCATATCATTAGCATTTTTCTTTCTTTCTTTCTTTCTTTCTTTCTTTCTTTCTTTCTTTCTTTTTTTTTTGAGAAGGAGTCTTACTCTGTCACCCAGGCTGGAGTGTAGTGGCACAATCTTGGCTCACTGCAATCTCCGCCTCTCAAGTTCTAGCGATTCTCCCGCCTCAGCCTCCTTAGTAGCTGGGGTTACAGGTGCAAGCCACCACACTCAGCTAATTTTTTGTATTTTTAGTAGAGATGGTGTTTTACCATGTTGGCCAGGCTGATCTCAAACTCCTGTCCTTAAATGATCCACCCGCCTCAGCCTCCCAAAGTACTGGGATTACAGCCATGAGCCACCGCACCCAGCCTGTTTTTCTTTTTCTTTTTTTAACATTAAAAAAAATTGTTTTTCAATTTAGAGATAGGATCTACCTGGTTATGTTGACCAGTCTGGTCTCGAACTCCTGGCCTCAAGCAATCCTTCAGCTGCAATCCTCCTGCCTCAGCCTTCCAAAGCCCTGGGATTACAGGTGTGGGCCACCATGCTTGTCCATCATTAGCATCTTCTGTTCCCTTTTTTTGTAAAAATGGGAACAAGATCCCTTTTGGGTCCACATACCCAGATTAAAGGTAGAGGCAACTTGATATCTATTTCTAGAAAGCTCTCTGTCAGTTGTGGGGAAATAAGTGCTCTCATGCACTGCCGCAGGCATTTAAATTGCTACAATCTCTCTGGGCAATTTGGCATTATCTATCTTGGTAATTTTTGTAAATTTTGTAATCTTGCTTTGATGTAGCAATTCCTCTCTGGGAATTTTCCCTAGAAGTATATACTTGCACATGTAGAAAATATTATATGTAGAAGGTTATTCTTTGCAGCATTGTTATAATAGTGAAAGACTGAAAACAATCTAACTGTTCAACAGTAGGGAACTGGTTAAAGAAATATACTACATCCTAGACAGGACTATTATGCTGCCATAAAAAATAGATGAGGGTGCTCATTTTGTACCAATTTGGAATAGTCTCCAAAATAGCCTGTTAGGTAACAAAACGAGCAAACAAACAACAGCAACAAGGAGCAGAACATTGTGTAAAGTATGTCACTACTGGTGGGGAAAGGTGGGATTTGACATAGAAATTTTCTAGTAGTAGTTGTTTTCAAGAAGAGAATGGAGTGGCTGAGGAATAGCTGTGGGAGGGACACTTCACTATAACTTTCATATCTGTTGAATTTCGTACTGTGTCAATACTGGTTAATCATCCCTAATCCAAAAACCTTAAATCTGAAATGTTCCAATGAGCATTTATTTTTTGAGGATCATGTCAGTGCTCAGAAAGTTTTGGATTTTGGAGCATTTCAGATTTTGGATTTTCAGATCAGAAATATTTAATGTGTTATTACCTATTCAAAAAATAAGTTAACTCTTGAGCCCAGGAGTTTGACACCAGCCTGGGCAACATAGCGAGACCCCGTCTCTAGAAAACAAAACAAACAAAAAAATAAGTTAAAACATACACCTACATTTTTAAAAGAGAATGGGTTGCCATTTTCCAATGTGCTCTCTGCATAGCTCCGTACAATTCAAGGGTGGCCCAGTCTTAAAAGTGTCTTTGTTCATTTCCGTATACTAAATAGCTCATTTTAGACTTCTCGAAGTCTACCTGGGTTAAAAGACCCCTAAAATGGAAGGTACACAGTCACTCTCTCTTTGAAATTTTTAAATGTTTTATAACAAAAACAGAATAATGCATTCTGTGATTTAATTGTTCAAAATTAAAATTCAACAAACTGTTAATTCTGTATAAATAAAACATTCACAGGCTTCATCAGCACGTGCATCGGGACAAATGCTTTGGGCCTTGGAATTGTGAAAATATTTCCTAACATTTGAGATGTGCCAAGAAAGAGATAAAGAAATCAAATAAGATCTTGTATTATGCAAATTCTTCTTGCTCACAGGAGTCTGATTTACTTGTATCAATCAATGTAAGTGATTCACACTTCATGAGCTATATTAAGTGATTGAACTAAAACCTAGGGCCAACATTATTCTCTCCCCACCCCTCAACCCAGGCTGTCTGTATAAATAGGATTGGAAATTACTAGGTTGAAGATATGAAATTAGTGCTGTGTCAGTGGTTCAATACCAGCACTTTTTTTTCTTAGAGAGAGGGTCTTGCTTCGTCAGGCTGGAATGCAGTGGTGTGATTATAGGTCCCTGTAACCTCAAACTCCCAGGCTCAAAAGATCTTCCCCTCTTAGCCTCCCTAGTAGCTAGGACTACAGGCACATGCCCCCATGCCTGGCTAATTGTTTTACTTTTCTTTTCTTTTTTCTTTTTTTTTTTTTTTGAGATGGAGTCTTGCTCTGTTGCCAGGCTGGAGTGCAGTGGCGCAATCTCGGCTCACTGCAACCTCCGCCTCCTGGGTTCAAGTGATTCTCATGCCTCAGCCTCCCGAGTAGCTGGGATTATAGGTGCATGCCACCACACCCAGCTAATTTTTGTATTTTTAGTAGAGGCAGGGTTTCACTAGGTTGGCCAGGATGGTCTCGATCTACTGACCTCGTGATCCGCCTGCCTTGGCCTCCCAAAGTGCTGAGATTACAGGCGTGAGGCACTGGGCCTGGTCTACTTTTTTTAAAAGATGGAGTATTGCTATGTTGCCCAGGCTGGTCTTGAATTCCTGGCCTCAAGCAATCCTCTCCCTTCAGCTCCCAAACAGCTGGGATTACAGGTGTGAGCCACTAGGCCCAGCCCCAACAGCAGCAATTTTAAGATTCAACCTAATATTTCACATCATCATGATGTTGTAGCCTGTAGCAGAGACTCTGTTAGTTGCCTGTCCAAAATCCATTTTTCCCTTTTTCCCTGTTAGTACTCCCATTTAGTTCCCATTTAGGAAGGTAGTAAATCTCACTTCAGCTAAATCATAGAAATGGAATTCCGACTTCTTTTGCCTGTGATGGGTTTAGATTTGGGCATGTGATAAAGTTCTAGGCCCTTGGGGTGTCGTAAAAGACAGCCAGAGGTTTCTGGGAAAGGTTTTTCTTCCACTGGATATTTTCAGGTCTAGAATTCCAGCGGCCACCTTACCACTGCAAAGGCAGTAAGCATACAGACAAAATGAGCATGCTAAGGAGACACAGAAGAAAGGAATTGGGTCACAATGATAGTACTGGGCCATTATATTAAACAACTATGTAATCCCCCAAACTTGCACTTTTGCTGTGTGAAATAATAATTTTCCTTATAATTTAAGCCATTTTGAGTGGGTATTCCATTACACATTTTCACCACATAAAGTAGTGTAAGGCTCAGGTAGTATTTTGTAAAAGCTCTTCAAGTGATTCTACTGTGCTCCTCTGGTTGAGATTATTGTATTATTTTATTTTATTTTGAGACAGAGTCTTGCTCTGTCACCCAGGCTAGAGTGTAGTGGCGCCATCATGGCTCACTGCAGGCTCAATCTCCCTGGCTCAAGCCATCCTCCCACCTCAGCCTCCTGAAGAGCTGGGACCACAGGGGTGCACCACCACGCCCAGCTAACTTTTTAATTTTTTTGTAGAGACAGGGCTTCTCTATGTTGTCCAGGCTGGTCTCAAACTCCTGAGCTCAAGTGATCCTCCTGCCTTAGCCTCCCAAATTGCTGGGATTACAGATGTGAGCCAACACCTCCAGCCAAAATTATTTTAAATCGTAAAAATAAATGCCTCCTCAATATCATTAGTCATTAGGAAAATGCAAATGAAAACCACAATGAGATACCACTTTACAACCACTAGGATAACTATAATAAAAAGGATGGACGATAGCAAATGTTGTCAATAATGTAGAGAAATCAGAACCTTCATATGTCGTTGGTGGGAATGTAAAATGGTGCAGCCACACTGGAAAATAGTTTGGCAGTTCCTCAAGAAGTTAAACATAGAGTTACTGTATGATCCAGTGGTTCTGCTCCTAGATATATACCCTAGAGAACTGAAGACATACATCCATATGAAAACTTACACACAAATGTCATATTAGCATTACCCATAATAGCCAAAGAGTAGAAACAACTCAAATATCTATCAACTTATGAAGAGATCAACAAAATGTGGCACATTCACACAACAGAATATTATTTGACAAAAAAAAAAAAAAAAAGAAATGAAGTTCGGACACATGCTACAAGATAAACTTTGAAACATTATCCTAAGCGAAACAAGTCAGAGGCAAAAGGCTATATAGTGTATAGTTTTATTTATATGAAATATCCAAAATAGGTGAATCCACAGAGATAGGAAGTAAATTAGGCTGGGTGCAGTGGCTCATATCTGTAATCCCAGCACTTTGAGAGGCCAAGGTGAGTGGATTGCTTGAGCTCTGGAGTTTGAGACCAGCCTGGGCAACATGGGAAAAGGCCTGTCTCTACAAAAGATTTTTTAAAAAATTAGCCAGGCATGGTGGTGTGCACCTGTAGTCCCAGCTACTCAGGAGGCTGAGGTGGGAGGATTGCTGAAGCCTGGGAGGTGGAGGTTGCAGTGAACCAAGATGGCGCCACTGCACTCCAGCCTGGGAGACAGAGTGAGACCCTTTGTCACAAAATAAATAAATAAAATAAAATAAAAAAGGAAGTAAATTAGTAGTAGTTGCCAGGGGCTGGTATGGGGAAATGGGAAGTGACTGCTAATGAGTATGGAGTTTCTGTTTTGAGTGATGAAAATTCTGGAATTTGAGAGTAGTGATGGATATACAACCCTGAATGTATGAAAAACTACAGAATTGTACACTTTATAGGATGAACTTTATAGTATGTGAATTATATCTCAATAAAGCTGTTATAAGCCGGGCGCGGTGGCTCACGTCTGTAATCCCAGCACTTTGGGAGGCTGAGGTGGGCAGATCACGAGGTCAGGAGTTTGAGACCAGCCTGGCCAACATGGCAAAACCCCATCTCTACTAAAAATACAAAAAATAGCCAGGCATAGTGGCACATTCCTGTAATCCCAACTACCCAGGAGGCTGAGGCAGGAGAATTGCTTGAACCCGGGAGGCAGAGGCTGCAGTGAGCCAAGATCACTCCACTGCACTCTAGCCTGGGTGACAGAGCAAGACTCTGTCTCAAACAACAACAACAACAACAACAACACAACAACAAACTGTTATAAAAAATTAAGAAAATAAATGCCTCTTATAATTATTTAAAAGATCCTGGCCGGGTGCGGTGGCTCACGCCTGTAATCCCAGCACTTTGGGAGGCCGAGGCGAGCAGATCATGAGGTCAGGAGATCGAGACCATCCTGGCTAACACTGTGAAACCCCGTCTCTACTAAAAATACAAAAGAAATTAGCCGGGCGTGGTGGCAGGCGCCTGTAGTCCCAGCTACTCGGGAGGCTGAGGCAGGAGAATGGCGTGAACCCGGGAGGCGGAGCTTGCAGGGAGCAGAGATCGCGCCACTGCACTCCAGCCTGGGTGACAGATGGAGACTCTGTCTCAAAAATAAATAAATAAATAAATAAATAAATAAATAATAAAATAAAAATAAATAAAGATCCCAAAATTACAACTAAGAGCCAACTTTCAAAATTAAATATAACCAGTTTAATAGAAAGACTACTTTTTCTCTAATTAGGTTTGGATTTTTGTAGTCCTTTAAGCAAAATGAGTGAAGATTCTATCTCCCAGCAGACTATAAGCTTCATGAAGACAGGATCCACCTGTGTGTCTTTGTGCCAGCATGTCCAAATGGATTACACATACAGGTGAATGGATCTTGGTGTATCTTCTTTTTTTTTTTTTTTTTTTTTTTTTTTGGAGACGGAGTCTCGCTCTGTCACCCAGGCTGGAGTGCAGTGGCGCAGTCTCGGCTCACTGCAAGCTCCGCCTCCCGGGTTCACGCCATTCTCCTGTCTCAGCCTCTCCGAGTAGCTGGGACTACAGGCGCCCGCCACCACGCCCGGCTAATTTTTTTTTTTTTGTATTTTTAGTAGAGACGGGGTTTCACCGTGGTCTCGATCTCCTGACCTTGTGATCCGCCCGCCTCGGCCTCCCAAAGTGCTGGGATTACAAGCGTGAGCCACCGCGCCCGGCCAGTGTATCTTCTTAATGAGCACTTGTGGGCTTAGCCTCTAAAATTTAGGCCTCTGTTTATTTATCTGTAAAATGGGGTTAAAGCAGTAACTACCTTACAGGATGGATGTGAGAATTAAATAAGATAATGGAGCTAAAGCTTTACATAGTTCCTGGCGTATAGTAAGAGTCAGTAAGAGGTAGTTATTGCCATTTTATTATGCAGTTATTATGATGATTGTATTTTGGGACTTTGTGTCAACTCATCACAAAAGATAAGAAATTTCCTACCAGCTGGCATGAGCAAATCTTGAGTGATTATTTTTAGAATATATAGTCATTATTATTACAAAATGGAAGAAAAAGGAATTAGCAATTTTCAGATTTTGAAACAAAAAATTGGAAATTGGAATTCAACAATCGTAAGATTTTACAAGTCTATGAGTATGTGAAAAAAATCTAAAATATAGATTTGAATTCCTATAAATGATTTAGTCTGAAACAGCTTTCTAAATTTCTACTGTTTTTTTCAGTTACTCCATGAAGTTTAAATACCAAAGGCCTTTTTGTTAAATAGTGAGCTTTCGGCCTGTGCTGCTTACAAGTGTTTGAGGAATGTCCTTCCTTCTCCCCAACCCTTGTATCCCTCATTCGTCAGGCTATAAGATGTGCCTTATTTGAGTGCAATGCTTTTCACTTTGCATGAAGTTTAACACATACTGATAGGACAGAAATTGAGTTGACAACTGTTTGGGCTAGGTAGGGGTGTGCTAGAGGCCAGACTTTGGTCCTTCCATCTCACACAGAGAAAAGCAAGCGTAGGTAAGTGATTTACCCAAAATCATATAACTTGGTAAAGGGACTTTGAAAGGAAAACTCAGGACAAGCCACTTTTTTTTCCTGTTACTACAACACATAAATCTCCTCTATCATATAACACACAGACAAACAAGGGACAACAAGCACCCCCCGCAAACCATCTCCCAGCAGCCACGATGGCAAGTATTAGGAGAAGGGACAAGCACAATGGGGAAAAGTGCAAGATTTTCAAGGAAACTCTTCCAAGTTTCAACGCAGGTTTTGATCATTTATCCAGTCACAAGTTTTCATTAGATCAATATGCTTCAATTAGCCTTCTTGTTTGCTTTTGTGAGGAAAATACAATGACTAGGGAAAAGCAGGGGAATGATGAGCGGGGAAGTGTTTTGCTGGAGATATTAGATAATCTCTGCTAGAATCAATTCCATGTATTCACACCATAGCCACCCACCTGACAAAAATAGAGACAGCAGAGGGCAGGATAGAAAGAAGAGTCTTCTCACCTGAGGTCAGGAGTTAGAGACCACCGTGGCTAATATGGCGAAATCCCGTCTCTACTGCAAAAAAAAAGAAAAAAAAAAGAGTCTTCTAATCCCAGGCATGAACGGGGTAAGATATCACCAAACTGGGCTGGAAATAATGGATGGCAACCCCACCATTGCACAGCATCCCTGCTATCTGTTCCTTTTTCTTTGTTCTCAATATCAGTAAGACCCACCCACAAGGGGCAAGATTTCCTCCCAGTGTGAAAAAACTTTCTAACAACTGAGAAAGTTGGATGTTTTCTCTGCTGAAAGGTTACATCTTGTTTATGGGTTGGAGTCTCTATTTTAAAAGTTCATGGGAAGAAGGACCCTGTGGAGAAGTATTATTCCCCATTCCCCCCAATTTAATCCTTTCATTCAATTCACATTTTTTCTTTCTCCTTTACCCTTTCTGGTTTCTCTCTTCTTTTCTCCCCTCCTTCCTCCTATTTTGCACCTCTATTTTTATTTCTCTTATCCATTCTTCCCTTCTCTTTCATCACATCAATCTTTAGTCATATATTTAATGTTTCTCACCAAAGTGAGAAAGTCCTGCTTCTGAAACCCTAACTGCTCTGCTGGATAAAAGATGGGTTTAACATTAAGAACCGCAAGTGGTCCAGCATTCCCTCTCATATCAGCCACCAAACAAGGAAGCCCTATGTCTATCTAGAGATATTTTGTGGAGCTTAATTCAGAATACATGTAATTTACGTGTACATACATATTAAAGAATTTTCTGGATGTGGTAGAAACCTTTGAAGTCTCTTCTGCATGTTAATTTCTCTGCTAATCCAGATGCCTCTACCCTTTGTGACATTAGAGAGGTCACTGAGCACCATCCCGATAACCCTCCAGAAAACAATGGCATGCCAGTGCAGAACCCTTTTTTTTTTTTTTTAACTAATCATGTAGTATTCTTTTTTCTTTTCAAGAAAAGCCAGTCAAGTCCTAGGAGGTCTCATCACTAATACTAATTTCTCCCCAGCTCAGTCAATAGTTACCCTCCGCAGAGAAACTTACAAGTGTATCTGTTCACAGATTTACACATTTCCTGTCTACGTAATTACTCTCCAGAAGGAACTACCTTGAGCTTCTGTGCCCCTAAACTGATCTTTCTGGCCTTCCCATAATTATGTAGTCCAAAGAATCATAGCTTTTACAGATGAATTTGCCTCCTGATGTGGACTTCTAAGAGCTCTAACTAGAGCTAAACTGTGTATAGACGATAGGAGTTTGAAAGAAGACTGCAGCCTTTTAAGCTACATCGTCGACAAGCAAAATACCAGCTTGAATTGAAAGCTGGGTGTGTGTGTGTGTGTGTGTGTGAGAGAGAGAGAGAGAGAGAGAGAGAGAGAGAGAGAGAGAGAGAGAGAAAGGCCTCTCACTCTATTGCCCAGGCTGGAGTGCAGTGGTATGATCTTGGCTCACTGTAGCGTTGACCTCCCAGGCTCAAGCGACCCTCCCACCTCAGCCTCCCAAGTAGCTGGGATCACAGGTGTGCACCATATCCAGCTAATTTTTTTTTTTTTTGGTAGAGACTGGGTCTTTCTCTGTTGCCCAGGCTGGTCTCAAACTCCTGGGCTCAATAGTCCTCCTACCCCAGCCTCCCAAAATGCTGGGATTACAGGCATGAACCACCATGCCCATCTGGAAAAAATATTTTTGTTTTAGCAAAAATGTAAATGTAAAATTAATAAATTCTGGAGAAGAGCTAAAATATTAAAACTTTCTATAAGTTTATCAAATTATGTTAATTTGTTACTATTTGGTAAGTTTTAATTTTGCTGGCACGAAAATAAGTTTTTTGAAACTCAAATATCTTATTTGGATATGATTTTATAGCATATAAAAGCTTAGTTTTATATACTGTGCATCTGGCCAGGTGTGGTGGCTCACTCTTGTAGTCCCAGCACTTTGGGAGGCCAAAGTGGGAGGATCGAGTGAGGCCAGGAGTTCAAGACCAGCCTGAGCAACATAGTGAGACCCCTGTCTCTACAAAATATATTTTAAATTAAATTAGCCAGGCCTTGTGCCACTGCACTCAGCCTTGGCAACAGAGCAAAACACCGTGTCTCTAAAAATGAAAAACAAAAACAAATAAAAAAAAATTATACTGTGCATGAGAAAAACCCTTTTTTTGTTTGTTTGTTTTTTTGAGATGGAGTCTTCCTCTGTTTCCCCAGCTGGAGTGCAGTGGCATGGTCTCAGCTCACTACAGCCTCCATCTCCCGGGTTCAAGCAATTCTTCTGCCTCAGCGTCCCAAGTACCTGGGATTATAGTCATGTGCCACCACGCCCGACTAATTTTTGTATTTTTAGTAGAGACGGGGTTTTGCCATGCCACCCAAGCTGGTCTCAAACTCGTGACCTCAGGTGATCCTCCCGCCTCGGCCTCCCAAAGTGTTGGAATTACAGCATGAGCCACCGCACCTGGCCTGGAATTTTTAAACACAAATGGGGCTGGGCACAGTGGCTCACAACTGTAATCCCAGCACTTTGGGAGGCCTGGACGGGTGAGTCACAAGGTCAGGAGTTCAAGACCAGCCTGGCCAAGATGGTAAAACGCTGTCTCTACTAAAAATACAAAAATTAGCCAGGCATGGTGGCAGATGTGGTGGCAGGTGCCTGTAATCCCAGCTACTTGGAAGGCTGAGGCAGAGAATTGCTTGAACCTGGGAGGCAGAGGTTGCAGTGAGTCGAGATCGCACCACTACACTTCAGCCTGGGCAGCAGGGCAAGACTCCATCTCAAAATAAACAAAAAACAAAAAACAAAAGAAGAAGAACATCATGGATAATTCTACCATCCAGATAACTACTGCTCGTATTTTCTCCCAGTCCTTTGGCTATGCATATATTTTGAAATTCCTTTTAAAGATATTCACTGCCCTGTTTTAAAGCAATCAATAATGTTTCATGCTGAGGCATGGCTCAATTTTCATAATAAAGGAGGAGACAGAGAGTGAGAGAGATCAAGAGCGAGGAAGATTCAAATGTCTCGGAGGAATGGTAAAAGAAAGAAAGAAGAAGAGGCAGGCAGCCAGATCCTCTCGCCTCCTTTCCCCTTGACTGCTGACACTGCCCCCCTACACCTTCTTCCCCTGGAGGCATTCCCCAAACCTTCAAATAGAACAAAAAAGCTGTTCCAGACCCAAAAAGCATCACAAGCCAGTCTACTATGATTCCTTGTGAGGAAAATTTCAATGTATATGATAGCTAGGTAATTTCTGGATGTTTGCATTTCTGTCACGATGTGTTTTTAGGCTTCTAAGAAATCATGAATATCTTTTTTCCCCAAAGGATTTTTTTCAATCCCCTGAAAACATATCTTACATTCTAACATGAAGATGACCATTATTCTGACCTCCTGGCCATCCAGTTATCCCTCTGCATTAAGCCTTCTTCATACTTTCAGGATTTTTGCAAGTTTGAGTAAATAACCCAGTTTCCAGAGTAGCTTGCATCACTATGGCCTAGAACGTGAGACAATTACACGTATCCTCCTTTTTCTGTAATTCCGCAGAGGAAGAACACATAACCTATAGTACCTATAGTGAGCACTAGGCTACGCAAACAGAACAGTCTGTCAGCCTCCTAAGAGGATGCTCAGTATCTCCTTGGGCCTCTTTTTACTGAAGTCTCTAAGCATGACAGTACTGGGCTTCTTGATCATACTAACCCTTTATCATGAGATAATTATAGCTCTGCCTTCTGTTTCCAGTGTTCCGGTGGATTAGGTACTATGATGGTTAATTCTGTGTGTCAATTTGGCTAGTTTATGGTGCCCAGTTGTTTGGCCAAACACCAGTCTAGATATTGTTGTGAAGGTATTTTTTAGAAGTGGTTAACATTTATTTTTATTTTTAGAGTCATGATCTCAGTCTGTCACCCAGGCTGGAGTGCAGTGGTGCGATCATGACTCACTGCAGCCTAAACTCCTGGGCTCAAGTGATCCTCCCACCTTAGCCTCCCAAGTAGCTGGGACCACAAGCTCACACCACCATCCTGGCTTATTTTATTTATTTATTTATTTATTTATTTATTTATTTATTTATGTATTTTACAGACAGGGTCTCAATATATTGCCCAGACTGATCTCAAACACCGGGGTTCAAGTGATCCTCTCACCTCAGCCTCCTGAGTTGTTGGGATTACATGCATGAGCCACTGTGCTTGGCTGCGTATGGTTAACATTTAAAGTAGACTTTGAATAGAGCAGATTGCTCTCCACAGTGTGGGTGGGCCTCATCCACACAGTTGAAGGCCTTAAAAGACTGAGGTCCCTAGAAGAGGAAGGAATTCTGCCTCCAGACTCAAACTGCAATATTAGCTTCATGTGAAATTTCCATCCTTCCAGCCTGCTCTATACATTTTGGACTTGCCAGCCTCCACAATTTCATGGGTCAATTCCTTAAAATAAATGTCTCTGTCTCTTAAAATAAATGTCTACACACACACACGTACATACACAAACACACATACAGATATGTGATAAATAGAAGATATACATATATCTTACATATGTATCTATCCTCTTTATCCTATATATTCTATAGGTTCTGTTTCTTTGGAGAACCCTAACTAATACAGACATACTGAATGACAATCTCAATGGACATAACTAAAATGCTAGGTAAAATATTTTTAAGATAGCTTTTAAAATGCATCACTGAGCTGGCACAAAAAGGAGGGATTTTCATATCCCAAAAACTAAATGAAAGCAGGAACCATGGTAGGTAAGCATTTTTCAAATGCATTTTCCAAAAAGCACATCCAGCTTTCACCCTGAAAGTTTCTGTCAGATTCTGGAGACCTTGAATCTCAACTCTGAGATGATGTTTAGGTATTGCCCAAGGTGGGGAACCTGTCAGGAGAATCCTTGCATAAAGCTGAAACCACAAAGGGTTATATCCTCAGTATAAAGATAAATAAGCCAGGCACGGTGGCTCACGCCTGTAATCCCAGCACTTTGGGAGGCCAAGGCAGCCGGATCACCTGAGGTCAGGAGTTTGAGACCAGCCTGATCAATATGATGAAACCCCATCTCTACTAAAAATACAACAACAACAAAAAATTAGCTGGGCATGGTGGCATGCACCTGTAATCCCAGCTACTCGGGAGGCTGATACAGGAAAATTGCTTGAACCCAGGAGGAGGAGGTTGCAGTGAGCCGAGATCATGCCATTGTACTACAGCCTGGGCAACAAGAGCAAAACTCCATTTAAAAGAAAATAAATAAATAAATGAATAAATAAATAAATAGACCTTGCCCCAAAGAAGAGTGCCATTAGCCAGGACATTTGTCTATCTTGTTGACAGGAAAGGAAGGACATGAAGAAAGATCTCCTCTAAGAATTTGAAACTATTAATACAAGGCGGTCTCACACAGATTTTCTATCTAGATGTACCATTTATGTGGTCCAAAAAAACTGAACCCTAATAATACAGTATTTCAATATAAAAGGAGTCTCCATTAGTAGTACAACCAGGTGACTTGACTAGAAAGAGCAAATGCAAATCTTCACACAAGTTCATCTTTAACCTTAACCTCCGAGAATCCCCAGATAGAGTGCCAAGGCAAAACCTAGGAGAAAACATGGCACCAGGAAGTGAAACAGAAGAGGCAAGCAGCAGACAACAAAAGTAGTCCCTCCAGGACATCAAATACTGGCATTTTTAGTTACCAGATACAAATATTACATGTAAATTAAATAACAGAGGAGCTTAAATATTAGCAAGGAACTGAGACTATAAAGAAAATCCAAAAAGATCTGAAGCAGAAACAAACAATACTTTAGAAAATGAAAAATGCAATGATTCAGTTTTGGTTTTTTTTGAGACAGAGTCTCACTCTGTCACCCAGGCTGGAGTGCATTGGTACAATCTCTGCTCACTGCAGCCTCAACTTCCCACGCTCCAGCAATCTTCCTACCTCACCCTTCCGAGTAGCTGGGACCACAGGTGTATGCCACCACGCCCGGCTAATTTTTGTATTTTTAGTAGAAATAGGGTTTCACTATGTTGGCCAAGCTGGTATCAAACTCCTGACCTCAAGTGATATGCCTGCCTCTGCCTCCCAAAGTGCTGAGATTACAGGTGTGAGCCACTGTGCCCAGCAAATGATCCATTTTTTAAATTAGGGAGGAGGGCCTTAAACAGCTGGTTAGACCCAGCAGAAGAGAGAATTAGCGAACTGGAAAACTGGCACAGACATTTTCCAGAATACATCCAGAATCAAAGAGATGGAAAATATGAAAGAGATGAGAGTTATAATTCATAATCAGGATTCGTGAAGGAAATAATAGAGTAGGGAAGAGAAAATTTCCAGAGATAATAACTGAGAATTTTCCAAAATTGTAAACAACACCAACCTTCAGATTCAAGAAGCCAAGTGCATCTCCAGCAGAATAAATAAAAAGAAATCCACATGTAGAACTATGATTGTAAAAATGCAGCACTCCAAGCCGGGCATGGTGGCGCATGCCTGTGGTCACAGCTATTTGGGAAGCTGAGGCAGGAGCATCACTTGAGCCACAGAGTTCCAGGCTGCAGTGAGCTGTGATCATATCACTACACTCTAGCCTGGGCAACAGAGCAAGACTGTGTCTCTTACAAAAATTAAAACTTAAAAAGGCAGAACTCCAAAGGGGAGATAAAACCATAAAGGTAGACAAAGGGGGAAAAGTCACTTTTTTTTTTTTCTTGAGACAAGGTCTTGAGTGCAGTGGTGTGATCACGGCTTATTACAGCCTCAGCCTCCTGGGCTCAAGTGGTCCTCCTGCCTCAGCCTCCTGTGTAGCTGAGACTACAGGCACATGCCACCAAGCCCAGCTGATTTTTTTTTTAATTTTTTTGTAGAGATGGGGTCCTACTGTGTTGCCCAGGCTGGTCTCAAACTCCTGGGCTCAAGCGATCCTTCTGCCTCAGCCTCCCAAAGTGCTGGATTACAGGTACCATGCTCTGTCTGACAGGTTACTTTTGAAGATGCAGCCTTAGACTGAATACTGACTTTCCAACAGCAACAATAGCAACAATAAAACCGAAAGATAGTGAAATCACATCATCAATGTGCTGAAAGGAAATAACCATGAATCTAAAATTATATCCCACCTGTAGTCCCAGATACTCAGGAGGCTGAGGCAGGGGGATCACTTGAGCCCAGGAGTTGAAGCCTGCAGTGAGCTGTGATCAAACCACTGCACTCCAACCTGGGTGACAGAGTGAGACCTTATCTCTAAAAATAAAAAATAATAAGATAATATTCCCAGTGAAATATCTTTCCAGAATGAAGGTAAAATATAGATATTTTCACTTCACCAAAAATTGAGAGACTTTCCCACTGGCAGACCCTCGCCAAAGAAAATTATAAGGGATATGCTTCTTAAAGAAGCAATGGGCTGGGCACAGTGGCTCACACCTGTAATACCAGCAGTTTGGGAGGCTAAGGCGGGCAGATCACCTGAGGACAGGAGTTCGAGACCAGACTAGCCAACATAGCAAAACCTCTTTTCTACTAAAAATACAAAATTTAGCTGGGTGTGGTGGCATGCACCTGCAATCCCAGCTACTCAGGAGGCTGAGGTAGGAGAATTGCTTGAATCCGGCAGGCACAGGTTGTAGTGAGCTGAGATCACGCCCTGCACTCCAGCCTGGGCGACAGAGCAAAACTCTGTCTAAAAAAAACCCCCAAAGGGCTGGGATTACAGATGTGAGCCACCGTGCCCGGCCAAATTTTGTTAAATAAAAAAAAAAAGACAATAGAAACCTTCCCAGATGGAAGGTTTGAGAAGAAGAAATAATCAGCAAAGATATAGGTAAATATGTAGGCAACCCTATATAAATCTATATGATTATATGAACAATAATAATATCTAATTTGTGGGGGGAAAGATTAAGCTAGAACTGGATCCCAGTACTAGAAACAGATGATAATATATTAAGATTTCTAAGGTTTTCATATTGTTCAAGAGGCAGAAAGATATTAACTTTGTTAACTGAAAATATTAAAATAGGTAACCACTGAAGGAATAGATGCACAAAGAATATAACTTCCAAACAAGAATGGGAAAAACTTGACAGAGAGGGGAAAAAAATTCTCAGTCAATGCAAAAGAAGGCAAAAAGGAAGAGGTAAAACATAGAAATATAAATCACCAAAAAGATGGTAGTAACAAATTGAATGTATCAGTACTCACAATAATATAAATGTAATAAAGACTCCACTTAAATGATGAAGATTGTCAGCTAGGTTTTTGAAAATCAGCAATATACTGTTTGCATGAGATTTTTAAAACATAAAGTCATAGAAATGTTGAAAGTCAAAGGACAAGAAAACAAATATTAATAGAATAAATCTGATGGGGCTATCCATATTAATATAAAAAAGAGACTATGGCCAAAGCATTACTAGAAATGAAAAGGATTGCTACCTAATTCACGAAGAACATAGACCAATTAATTCTACATTCATATGCACCAAAAATCATGTACTCTTTTTTTTTTTTGAGACAGTCTTCCTCTGTCACCTAGGATGGAGTGAAGTGGCAGAATCATAGCTCACTGCAGCCTCAACCTCCTGAGCTCAAGTAATCCTCCCATCTTAGCCTCCTAAGTAGGGGACTACAGATGCAAACCACCACACCCAGCTAATCTGCCTTATTTTTTGTAGAGATAGGGTCTCCCTATGTAGCCCAGGCTGGTTTCAACTCCTGGGTTCAAGCAATCCTCCCACCTTGGCCTCCTAAAGTGATGGGAGTACAGGTGTGAGCCACTGTACTAGGCTGAAAAGACATTTTTAAATTACTTAAATAAATGGAAAAATAGCAAGTTGTTAGTAGAAAGCTTTATCAATAGCGTGAAGATGTTAATTCTCCCCAAACTGATTAAATCCAATTCCAGTGAAAATATCAACAATACTTTTCACCAAACTTGACAAGCTAATTCAAAAATTTAAAGGGAACAGCAAAAGGCCAAAAATAGCTAAGTGTCCCTAAGAAAAAGAATAAGGTAAGGGGACTTGCCCTCCCAGATATCAATACTTACTATACAAGCTAAGTAAATAAAACAATGTGATATTAGCAGAGGTTTCCCACAGAGGGGCCGATGGAAGATGATAGGTAACCTGGAAACAAACCAATGCATATATGGAGACTTGATTTTATCATAGAGTGGGCTCCAGAGATGAGTAAAGAGTCAATCAATGTGCCAGGCGCGGCGACTCACGCCTGTAATCCCAGTACTTTGGGAGGCCGAGGTGGGTGGATCACGAGGTCAGGACATCGAGACCATCCTGGCTAATACGGTGAAACCCCGTCTCTACTAAAAATACAAAAAATTAGCTGGGCGTGGTGGCAGGCGCCTGTAGTTCCAGTTACTCGGGAGGCTGAGGCAGGAGAATTGCTTGAACCCGGGAGGTGGAGATTGCAGTGAGCCAAGATCGCACCACTGCACTCCTGCACTCCATCCTGGGAGATACAGTGAGACTCCCATCTCAAAAAAAAAAGAAAAATGTCAATCAATAGTACTAGGAAGTTTGATTTTTTATTTATTTTTTATTTTTTGAGACAGGGTCTCACTCTGTCACCCAGGCTGGAGTACAATGGCACCATCTTGGCTCATTGCAACCTGTGCCTCCTGGGTTCAAGAGATTCTCCTGCCTCAGCCTCCTGAGTAGCTGGGATTACAGGCATGCCACCACGCCCGGCTAATTTTTGTATTTTTAGTAGTCATGGGTTTTGCCATGTTGGCTAGGCTGGTCTCGAACTCCTGACCTCATGTGATCCACCTGCCTCAGCCTCCCAAAGTGCTGGGATTACAGGAGTGAGCTACTGCCCCCAGCCAGGAAAATTTATTAAACAACTGCAAAAAATTAAATTGGAACCCTACTGAAACCATACACAAAAATCAATTTTAGTTGTATTAAGGACTTAGATGCGGCAAGTAAAGCTATAAAACTTTTAGTAAACAGTTTAAGAGAATACCATTACAATCCAATAAAGGGTAAGTTTTTCTAAAACAGGAGACAAAAATATCAACGCATGAAGGAAAATGTTGATAAATTCTACCGCATAAAATTAAAGCTTTGCTTCACCAAAAGACATTTAAAAGAGAGGAAAAGATAACCACTAAATGGATGGGGGGTGGGGGTGGTTGGGGAATGGTTTGGAATGGAATTTGTCAAATATATAATTGAGACAAAGGATTAATATCCAAAATATATGTTTTAAAGCTCCTATGAATCAAAGGGAGAAAGAAAAAACAAGCCTGCTAACATAGCAGGACCCCATCTCTCTCTCTCTCTCTCTCTCTCTTTTTTTTTTTTTTTTGAGACAGAATCTCACTCTGTCACTCAGGCCAGGGTGCAGTGGCATGATCTTGGCTCACTGCAACCTCTGCCTCCTGGATTCAAGTGATTCTCATGCCTCAGCCTTCTGAGTAGCTGAGATTACAAGCATGCGCCATCTTGCCCAGCTAATTTTTGTATTTTTAGTAGAGACGGGGTTTTGCTATGTTGGCCAGGCTGGTCTCGAACTCCTGGCCTCAAGTGATGCAACCACCTTGGCCTCCCAAAGTGTTGGGATTACAGGCGTGAGCCACTGCACCTGGCCAAGACTCCGTCTCTTAAGTAAATAAATAAGCTAAGTGTGGTGTCAGGTGCCCGTGTTCTAGCTATTTGTGAGGCTAAGGCCAGAGGTTCACATGAACTCAGGCATTTGAGGCTGCAGTGAGCTATGATTGTGCCACTGCACTCCAGCCTGGGTAACAGAGCAAAACCCTGACTCTCAGAAAACAAAAAAGAAAATGAAAAGAAAAAAGAAAAAGATAAACAATACAATGGAAAAATGGGCAAAAGTCACAAACAAGTATTTTACAAAAGAGAAGACACAAATGGCTCATAGATACCTGAAAAATGTTTGATCTTATTAGTAATCAGAGAAATGCAAATTAAAACCACAGAGATATTTTTTCCCATCTGAATAAGAAAAATTTAAAAATAAGTCAATAATAAGTGTTGACAAGGATGGGGAGCAATAATAACTCTTACTACCTTCTGGTGGGAGTATAAATTAATATAACCATGTAGAGAAACAGATTGATAGTAAAATTCAGTAGGAAAGTCAATTCTGCTCCTGGGTTTATATACTAGAAAAATTCTTGCATATGTACACCAGGAGGCATGCATTACAGATTCTCATAGCAGCATTGTTCAGAATTACTAAAAAGAGAGAGACAGAGAAAGGGAGAACACAAATGTGCATTCATAGTAGTAAGGAGTAGTCACTTGTGGTGTATTCACACAGTGGAATACTATACAACAATGAGAATGAAGAAACCCCACTGTGCAAATATAACACGATTAATTTAATATCAACATTAAACAGAGTGTTGGGGAAAAACCCAAATCACTGAAGCTATATAATGTATGCTTCTGTTTATGTAACATTCAAAAAAAAAAAAGAGCAAAACTTCACATGATTTTAGGGATGTATATGTAGAAGTTGTAAAATTATAAAGAAAGCAAGCAAATGAATAAAACACAGCTCGGAGTGATGATTATCTCTGGTGTGTGTTGGTGGGGAGGGGAGACACCATCTAAGAGGGCATGAAGAGGTTCCTATGGATACTAAGATTCTATTTTTTTAATGTAGCTGCTAGGATATAAACATTCATTTTATTTCATTCTTTTAATTGCACAAATACATTCCTACTGTATTTTATATGTATGGTACGTTTCACAATCAAATGGTCAATGTGGCTGAGCACGGTGGCTCACACCTGTAATCCCAGCACTTTGGGAGGCCAAGGCTGGTGGATTGCTTGAGGTCAGGAGTTGGAGACCAGCCTGGCCATCATGGTGAAACCCCGTTTCTACTAAAAATACAAAAATTAGCCAGATGTGGTGGCATGTGCCTGTAATCCCAGCTACTCAGAAGGCTGAGACAGGAGAATTTCTTGAACCTGGGAGGTGGAGGTTGCAGTGAGCCAAGATTGTGCCACTGCACTCCAGCCTGAGACAGAGCAAGACTCTGTCTCAAAAAACAAACAAACAAACAAGTGGCCACTGCGTGTTATTTCTGGGATCTTGACTAAACACATTGAGGCTGGGCTATGTCTCCTCTGTTTCCCTCTCCAAGAATGAGTTAGAAAATTCCATCTGGCCAGGCGCGGTGGCTCATGCCTGTAATCCCAGAACTTTGGGAGGCCGAGGAGGGTGGGTCACCTAAAGTCAGGAGTTCGAGACCAGCCTGGCCATCATGGTGAAACCCAGTCTCTACTAAAAATACAAAAATTAGTCGGGCATGGTGGTGCATTCCTGTAATCTCAGCTACTTAGGAGGCTGAGACAGGAGGATCACTTGAACCTGGAAGGCAGAGGTTGCAGTGATCAGAGATTACACCACTGCACTGCAGCCTGGGCAAGAGAGCAAGACTCCGTCTCAAAAAAAATAAATAAATAATAAATTTTAAAAATGAAAATTCCATTCTCTTATTGATTTAAATCTAGTCGACCTCCGGATAAGCCCTTCCGTTTGGCTTATTACTACCATATTCCAAATCTAGTGCTGTACTTGTCCCTGCTCTGCAATTATCAGCAGTCAGATTTTTGTACTTTTCTGGCAACCTAATCTTAGGGGTGCCAAGATCATCCTTCTGCCTTTCCAACAGTGTTTGCTCAGCCTGCAAGTGTAAGAGGAAAAAAAAAGAGGTTTAATTATAATCACTTCTCCAGGAACTGCTTTCCTGTAATGATGTCCACATCAAGTGACTCCAAAATAATTCTTCATTCTAAAAGAGAGTAATTCTGGCCGGGTGTGGTGGCTCACATACTTTGGGAGGCCGAGGCGGGTGGATTGCCTGAGCTCAGGAGTTCGAGACCAGCCTGGGCAACATGGAGAAACTCCGTCTTTACTAAAATTACAAAAAATTAGCCAAACGTGGTGGTGCGTGCCTGTAATCCCAGCTACTTGGGAGGCTGAGGCACGAGAATGGCTTAAATCCTGGAGGCAGAGGTTGCAGTTAGCTGAGATTGTTTCACTACACTCCAGCCCGGGTGACAGAGGAAGACTCTGTCTCAAAAATAAATAAATAAATAAATAAGAGTAATTCAAGGCCTTGAATATCAACCAGAGTGAGTGATAGAAAGGCTTGATACCAGTATGTTACTCATGCCTTTCATGGGTAGACCTTTTCAAAATCACCCAGTGTCCCCCTCTCTGAAGACCTTCATCTGTAAAACAGAAATAATAAGCAACTGTGCTGAATATTCTTAGAAAGTGTGGTCATAAACTTTCTATTAATAGACAGTAGAGCCTGTTGTTAACTGTGTCTAAATCTACACATTAATTTGGAAGTTTCATCAGTCTGACTCATATTTTCTTTTTTCTTTCCAATAATTCAGTATCCCAGCCTTTACACCCTCACTCAACTTCTTCTGGCATGGACATGCTTAGCATTGCCACACTTGCTAATAAAGGTAAAAACTATATTATTTTTTGGCAGGCTTTAATAACTTTCATAATGAGCTACCATTCCTGTCATTTATTTGATTTGACCTTGCAAAGGCATCAGTAAATTAAAAGAAAGCATACTGAGATTTGGTGGAAGAAAAAAATGTCAGTTCCCAAATTCGTCTTACGGGAATTCAAAATACACAATAGAGCAACAGCTGTTCTAGATTTCCATCAGAGATTAGCAGATAAGTTATTATTGAAATTCAAAGTTGTGACATCTTTAGATAAATATTTGCCCTTGATTTTCACAGCCTCTGATTCAACAGAAATCTGGAAGTGTTCACAGCTTGGCCCAGAGAAGATCGTTTTAAATCTACAGCTTTAAAATGTGGTTGAAAAGGAGCCCAGGTTGGATCCTGCCAGCAGGTCCGCTGGCCGCTGTTACCTCCCCACTGTCAATGCCTAGGTCTCTGCCTCCAGCCCTGTTTCAGCCTGTCCTTGAGGATTTGCTTCACCTCATTTACTGAGCCTGCCACAGATTCATTACCTGGCATCAGAGCTCCCCTCTCACTGCGCCTGCCCAGAGGGGTGCCAGTATACTAGCCAGATGCCGCTGGAGGGACTCCACAATAAAGCCCGGCTATTAAAGACTTCAACAGTCTCATAAAGTCACTTTGCCAGCTGTAGAGCACACAAGTGCCCGCAGATCCAAGCCTCCTTCCTTCCCCAAAGAAACACCTTGGATAAAGCCTTGGGATATCATCCATTAGCACACAGCTCCAGCCAACACATGAATTCCCTTACACCAGCACATGGTCTCTATTTCCTGTTCATTCACTTTGGAAGACAGTCCTTGAAATGACAAGGCCTGGAGTGTCTTGTACAACCACTGCCAATCCGGTTTCCAGCAGAGGCTTGTGGGCTAGGGAGTGTATCGATTTGTATTGTTAAAGGAATTTCCTGCTCCTCTCAGTGTCAGCTGAAGAGCCCTCTGCAGTCATTCTCCTATTTTGAGAGAAGAGAAATAAGAAGAGACGAACTCCTGGTTCCTTCCTACGGGGTGTTTAGACCAGTGACAATGTTAGTCCTACAATTTGGATTTATGTGTTTATTTTTTAATCACCGCCACTTCTCCAAGTACAAAGTCTGTGTCTATAAAGTAATTAGATATCTTCCATATGTGACACCGGCAAGTCCATCTCATCATTTTACAGAGGGTTGGTGACTTCCTTTAGCCTCCCATACTGACCGCGGTCCCTCACCTACTGACTGATTGACTTATAAATCTGCCGCCCACCCACTTGTCTGTCCACTGAAGGCAAATTCGCTATCGGGAACACAGTAGTTTCTCAATAACTATCTAATGCATGGCCACCCTTCCCAAGATTTAGAATCTCAAAGGAGCGTGTTCTTTCCTCCGAAATCACCTGCCTGCGCTTCCCCCAGCCGGGTGTCCCCAGTCTTCACCTCGGTCCGGCCACCACCTCATCCCGCTTCTTCGCGGCTTCCAGGCCTGGGGCTGGGATCTCAGCCCCTGCCTGTAGGTGCGGCCCAGAGGGTGGGACACGCGTCGGAGCGGGGCAGCGGAGGCGGGGACAGGGACGCGGCAGCCACACCCGCATCTCTTTCCCCTCTCGGGCATCCCCGAGGGCCCTTCTGCCTCCAGTTCCTTGAGCCCCCGAAGCCCCCCGTGCGGCAAGAGCGAGTCGCAGGAACAAGTGGGGAATCTTGGCCGCGGCCCCCTCCCCCGCCTTATAAAAAAGAAATTGACTTTTGTTTGGAGTTTGTGAAAAGTGGGGCTCGGGGCCCAGTCAATGGGGCGCCCCGCGGCGCGGGCTGAGTGGAGCTAGCGCGAACCGCTCAGCCGCGGCCCCAATTAATCCGCCCTTTGTGCGGCCCGCCCGGCCGCCCCCGCCGCAGCCGCACCAGCGGCCCATTGTTCGGCCTCGCCGGGCCGCGGGATTTACCCTTTTCAAACAGCCGGTTTTGTCCAGGGCAGTTCGAGCGGAAGTTTCTCACTGACAATTTGCCCCAAATAGATAGATTTGTCAGAAGCGACCTTCGGGAAGGAAGCAAAAAGCCACCGGCCCGAAGGTTGGGCCCGAAACAGGGACTCTGCGTCCCACCCGCGGCCGCGCCGCCCCCCCGCCCCCCCGGCCCCTGGCCCTCGGCCCTCGGCCCTGCGGTCCCGAAGCCCCGCGGGAGTCCACACCACGGCACCTGCTGAGCCAGACACTCCGCGGACCTGACCTCCGTTTTACCCATCTGTAAAATGGGGCAGCTGGGCGCTGGCAAGCCGTAAGTCCAAGAGCTTTGGCTCCACCAGCGTGTACGACGCTCATTTCCTTTCTCTCTCCCCACACCCTTTCCAAAAACTGTAAGCCAGAAAACCTGGCCAGGCCTCCACGACGGCGAGAAACGGTCTTGAAGGTCGGTCGCGGTAACGCGGTCCGGATCGTGCACGTGCTGTTTCGCCGCTGCCCTCCGGCTCCTCCTTAACAAAGATGTCAACCGTGCTAAATCACAGGTGGTGCCTTTGTAAGACCAGCTATTGTCCCCTCATAAGTCAAGATATAAAACGCTTTGTACTGAATGGCCCATGATCTGGAGCTCTCAACTTGGGAGTCGAGCGGTTAGATTTTTTTTTCCCCACCCACCAGAGCCACTCTTCTCCCAAATGACCTCACTTAATAAGCAAAATTTAAATGGGGCGGGGGGGACTCAACACGCTGTGGATGAAAAGAATAGTTACTGATTTCTTCACACTTAATGGCATGTAGGAGTCTTTTAAAATGCAGTCTCATACCAAACAGATCTGTGAATTTTAAGCAGAACTGAATTGTATTAATCAGTTGATGGGTTTGTTCATCTTCTATCACTAGATGAGAAATACAAAGATTGGGAATCCACAGCGTCTAATTCTACTGTACTTAAGCAATCTCTCCCTTTAGTCCAGAAAATTTCCTGCTAGTTGCACATGAGAGAAAAATTGAAGAAAAAAAAATCTGTTTTTTGTTTATCCATCAGGTGAATACACACTTCAGTATCATACAGAGGAAACCCTAGGTGGTCTTTAGCAAGATTTCAGTGGTTAAGAGCTACAATTTAGAAAAGATGACAATACATACACAGTGTCAATAGTATTTAAACAAACATCCCAGACAACAGAATAATGGTTATTAACTATGATGCTTTGGGCTTCTGACTAATTTCCCATGTCTGTCTGCAGCCAAACAGCTGCAGAATTTTTCCCCCTTTAAAAACTGTTTGTGCATCATTTTAAAAATTGCATTTAACAGCCATATTCTCCAGAGCAGTCCCTCTGTGTGGAACTGAAGTGAATGGTTTAGCAATAGCGATGAAGCCAGTAAGTAGTAAGAATGTCTTTCATGCCAAAAGAACTCTAACCACTCTGCTAGAAATGGGCTACTTTAAAAGATTTTACTCTCTGAAATGTAGACAGCTGTCTGCTACTGTATGACCTTCAGTATGGTTTACATGTCTAAATAAATGGAATTCTTTAACCCTGCTCACACTTGCACTAGTGTTTTCAAAATTGATTAAGTTGTGCAACTGTACTAAATTGTACCTTTCTTGGGGTTTGAAAATATTAAAGAAATCAAAAGAGAGGGTAAGATTCTTTTGCAAAATTGCTTTCTCGCTCTTCCAGATAAATATTACATTTTAAAAATTACTTGGTGATCCAAAGATTAAAATGAATGCATTTCTGTACACCCCAAATATGCAATTCCAATGATTATTTAGCTACTGCAACTGGAAATACATATATTTAGGGATACAGATATGTACAATTATGAATACTTGGGTAATTACACATTGTAACTAACTATTAATGCATGGACTAAAGTCAAATTACCTCCACTATTTTCATTGTTATTTAGTACTTAATAAGTATCCACTTGGCACTAAAAGATGGTCAAAATATATCAAACAATGTCAGCCTTCCAAAAAGGCATCAAAATACTTATATCCTAGATAGATACACATATGTTGTATGTAGTGCATGTTGGTGTTTCAAATATCTCATTATTTAATGTCCTGATCTGATAGAAATGTTAGATTTCAAATCACTGTTTCATCTACCCCAACAGTTACACCTGAAATTTCAGAGGCTGGGGAGAAATGTCTGCAACCTACCTCCTCAGTTGTGAACTCCTATACCTGAAAGGCCAAATCCTCCTCCTCCCAGCAGGCAATCATCTTATGCCCTGAAGCATGAGATCTGATTACCCCTATCATCATCTTAGCTTGCATAGATACAGATGTTATTAACGGCTGTAGTTTATCCAACCCTTTTTTAAAACGCAGCTGCAGCATTTGACTTGGGGACCTCCTGTGAATCCCACTGGTTGACTCCGTCTTGCACAAAGCACGTGGGGTTTGGGGGAGGGAGAAGAGAGAGGGAGGTTTGTTTTGTTTTGGAGGGGTTTTTTTTTTTTGTTTTTTTTTTTTTTTGAATCAGAGTTCCCTAAATAGCCACTCGGCATCTTTGTAAGTGATGTGAATTCTGAAATTACTTACTAGAATAGGACAACAGAGTACTGTGTGAACTAGATCTGTTGGAAACAAAGCATAGTAGAATGTATGATGCTTTTCACTTCATTGGCAGAGATCAAATATGTGGTCCTGATATACTCATCCACATAATAAAGAATTGTAGCTTATTCTCAAATATATTGGCCACATTCAAACTGGAGTACCTGGTTTTACATAACAATTGTTTCTGCAAGTGTTGAAACAGTGATCTGGATAAAGTAGGTCCTAAAGCTGATGTGAAGGGAAGACAGGGATGTTTTTAAAATCTGAAAGGCCCAGATTGGCAATCCAGGCAGATCAAATTCAGTGATTAATTGCTCAATCTAATCATTGACTTTTTCTCAGCATCTATGATTTGTGTCCCTAAGTATTGCTCCTATAGGTCACATCATCCCTTATATAAAACAGAGAGGACACCTCACAGGTTTTCTATACCTTGGAACACAGCAAATTTTAAGTACTGGCAGAAAGGGAATTCAGAAAAAAACCCTGTGAAATAAAGGAGGCTGACGTTGCACAAATACTGAACTATAGTTTCAAGATGCACAAGACACTGTTCTTAATTCTGATTACTTCACCAGTAAGTAAGTGAAATTGCTTTAATTGGAGCTTCTAGAAGCCCTTCTGGGAAATAAGAGGTAGCTGGATGCAGTGGAATGCAGTGGAATGAGTATTTCGAAGAGCACTGGACTCAGCATTAGGAGATCTGGGTTCTGGGGATGATCTCTGCCTCTCAGTGAGTAAGCAAGGACAAGTTGTCTCTAAGTTTCTCACTTTCCTCATCTATAAAATGACTACATTAGAGGAGTGCCTTGTAACTTATGTGTTCTGTGATTCCAGGCTAAATGGAAGCCAAGTTAGAATGTGTAATTCACAGGAAATTAGGAGGCTGAAGAAAGCTTGGCAGCCAGTATCTCCCTGGATGTAGTCTGTGTTCTGCTTTCTTGTTTCTCTAGTCATTCTTTTGTTTTCGGAAAGCCAAAAATGACCCGCACTGCTTCCCAAGGTTTGGAGATCCAGAGGACCTGTCTCTGTTCCCTTCCTACCCCATTGCTGGGGCTGAGCAAAAATGAGCCCTTCACCTCAAGCTTCAGTAGCTTTCATTGAGTATCATCAGGCAGGTTCACTGATACATTCCACATTTACAAAGCACCACTATATGCCAGGGTACAAGGGACTAGAAAGATGTTTCTACTTAATTATTCTTGGAGCCAGAGAATGTCAAGATGCAGCGGGACTCTAGAAGCCTCGGAGTCTCAGCCTGACCTTAGAACTGAATTTTTGCCCAACCAAGGGTGTGAATAAATGCAAAGACATGACTTGTTATTTGTTAAGGTTGTGGGGTGAGGGGGGTGGTCACACAGAGCCTTGTCTTCTTGTTGCTGTTAGCAGCGTTCATCTTCCTACTTGTGGGGAGTAACAGACTACTTTTGGCAACACAGTGCTCAAAAGTGTCAAGAAAAAACCCTGCAACTCAGGACCTTCTGGATTCTAGAGAACAAGGGTCCCTTTTCTGGATTGTTCTTGTTTATTTGGGGGGTAAATTTGGATAGGAATCAAACAACTTGTAGAGAGATCCACAGCAGAATGAAGAGCAAGCCCGCAAACACTGTTTCTTTCATTTGGCACTTAGCAAGCACCTACTATGTGCCAGACACTGCTCCATGTCCCACCTCCTCTCTCACCATCCACCGGGCAAACAACAGCCATAGGTTGAATTATGATGTGGAAGCAAATGCAAATCAACTTCCTCCTTCATATAAACAAACAAACAAACAAAAACTTGTGTCAGAGTGTTTTTGGATACTAAACATCAAAACTCAGCCAAGCTCAGCTGGTAGGTTTTCCCAGCCATTTCCTGGGTCTGAGCATCTCTTAACTCTGCATGTCAGTAAGGGGAATGGTATTTTAAAGGAGTGACTCTCTAGAGGTTGAATGGCCTCTGTGAGGGGGTTGATCACAGGGGATTGGGGAGGGGGTCTCTTTAACACCAATTCCATCAGCTCTGCTAGCTGATGGGAAAGCTTGTCCTTTCACCATTGATATTTTAATTTAGAAGAATGTGTATGTGTGGAGGGAGTGTTAATGGAAAAAATGTCACCGTTTTTAGAGAAGCTAGTGAATGGCAGAACTAGCAGTCAACCTCAGATAGTCTGAAACTTAGAGAGGTGCTCTGTACCCCTGCCTCTCTAATACAACCTAGTTAATAGGATTCTCTTTAACAGGGCATTAGCAGAGGAATGAGCTATAATACAATACAGTCCTCAGAGGACTATAGAATCAGTAGATTCTCCTAACACAAGGCCAGCTTTCCAGGGCAATTCTGGAGAGCCTATCTCACTGCACACTGGTTTAGGGCTCCTTGTATATATCTCCAGTGTCCTGTGTTTCATCCCAATCTAAAACATTTATCACCTTCTATGTGTCTGCTCCCTGCTACACTGAGAAAGGAGTCATGTCATTAATCTCCTATATCCCCAGGGTCTGGCATATAGTGGGTGCTCAGTATTTGATGAGTGGGTAGATTGATGGATGGGCAGAAATACCCCTTGGTCCATGGTCCTCTCGTGGTCTTATTTCCTATCTCTTGGACCAAAATGTAAACATCCTTTGATAAAAGATACCTTCCCTGCGCTTTAGTCTTCGGTTTTGGTTGAGAGCTCCATACTCACAAGCGCCTACAGAGGAAACTAGGGGCTATGTCTGAACCTGTTTAGAAGGGTTTCAGAACCTCTGAGGGTGTGGCTGTCCCCACCACCTTCCAAAGCAATAAACTTATCCTTGTAACTTAATGTCTTGTCTCTGTTAAAAGATAATCCTGAGACAGATGGCATTTGCCCCTTATCAGTCATTTCCTTTAATGGACTCACAGGAAAAATCTTTGAAAGCTAAGACTGAACAGGGTGAGAATCCTTTTACAAAAAATATCTGGAACCCAGAGAGGTCTAGTCACTTGCCTAAGGTCACACAGCTTGTTGGCACAGCCCCGAATCCCTAACTCGTGGTTTCCAGCGTTTAGCCTGGCTGTGCCTCCCGTGGCCCCTCAGGGCATCTGCAGGTGACTTCCCTTCATTTGCCCAACATTTATGCAGCACCTACTATGAATCAGGCAGCATGCTGGGGCCTGTGGATAGAAAGATGAAGAGCCATAGTCTTTGTCCTGCAGAGGCTTTCTTCTCTGAGCTGTACCCGTGGTAACCCCAAGTTTCTACGCCTTAAATCCGAGGTCCCCCGTGGCCTGCAGCAGCTTTGCCTGGGTAGAAGGCAGCCGGCACTAAGGCTCCAGGCTTATGTGGGACCTGGTGGGCGACGGGGCCTCAGCCCTTCCCGCCTACCCTGGAGCTTGTTGCCGCCATTACCACTGAACCAATCATGCCAGAAAGTCATCACGATGATTTCAGAACTGTATTGTGATTTATGCAAAGCGCGCCGATAATTACAGCCGGGCGCACAGAACACAGGATGCATATGCTGCGGGTGTGTGCGCGCAGTGTTGTGCCTTTTGCCAGGGCTGAATGGGGTGTGTGTGTATTCCGTAGGCATCTTATTGACACCCTGCTTGATTAGGGATTGGTGACAGGAAAAAGAGGGAAGATACCCATTTTGATTTTGAGACAATTTGATGAGCCTTGGGAGTATTTTCCAGAAGTTTTGGTGCCTACAAATGAGCCAGCCTGGCAGGAGTGTTCGAGAGTAGGGGAAGAGGTGGTTTGGAGCCCAGGAAAGCCATCGTCCAGCCCCCGCACAGGCAAAGCAATTCGTAGTTCTCCTTCTCGAAATAGACCCCTAAATGCTTCCCCTGGAGACAGGCCTGGGTCTAGTCACTACCCCCCACACTGCCCTTATCTTCGCCCCAGATAAATTAGTTCCACCCTGAAGTTCTTTGTCCTGAACCAAGCACCCTCTTTCGCGTCCGCGTTATGGGGGTGGTGGTGGTAGGTGGCTGAAGCAAGTGGATTTCTGGCGTGAACCAGAACCTGAGGATTCCAAACGGAGCCTGGCATCTTACTGTGTTTCTCAAATCCTGCCCGAAATTCCTCCCCTCTCTGGGCGCCGAGTTCGAGAAAGTGCTACGCCGCCGGTCGGGCTAGCTCCACAAGCGGCTGTACAAGTTGGCTGCCAAAAAAGGCTGATTTCTCCTCCTGTCACCTAATAAAACCCTGCGCGATTATGGCCTCATCCCACAATTCCCCAATCTCGTCCCAATTCGAAAAACCGAGGAGGAGGGAATAATTTGAGAGATAAAGATCCCCCATCTTGCTCTTTCCCCAGGACCCCAGCCTTGGTCGCGGCGCTCCACTAGGGAGGACACAGGCTCTGGTGTGTGTGGTGTGCACGACCCCGAGATCGAGGCCGAGCCAAGTCTGGGCAGAAAGTTGCAATCACGTGCTGTCGGAGCCCACTGGAGCGCACAGCCCGCTCCCCGTGGGACGCCCGGGCGGAGGACCTGCTGCGCCCTCCCAGGGCTCGGGGGACTCCAGCATTCACTTGCACGCACAGGCAAACTCTGATTGAAAGCCCGGGATGACACCGAGTCTGGAGAAAGAGGGACCGGGGGTGGGCTGGCGGAATTGCAGAGCGCCGGCCACAGCTCCCCTCCCCGCGAACGTCGAGCGGAGGGCGGGAGGGGTAACCTCTGACCTCTGGCCGGGCCCACGCCCTGAGGAGGGACTGGCAAGCTCTTGTTCGACAAGTTCAAGCTGCCGAGAGAGCTTAAATAGAATTAATCTCTTAGAGATCGGGGATCATCGCTCCCTCGGCATGCGCTCTCCCAGCGCCGCGCACAGAGCAAGGCGCGAGAGAGCTCAGGAATCGCGGGAAGGCAAGCGGAATGGGGAGGTGGTAGGGGATGAGGGCCGCTCTTCACTATCCCTCCGCCCGGAGAGCGGGAGACCGCATCGCCCGCCGAGGACGAGCCGCGGGAGGGAACGCTCTGCCCTCCAGCCGCCCCGGTGCAGATAATGGAGGCGACAAGAGATTCGCTTAGCGTCGGATGGGCCAGCTCTGCTTGGGGAAGCTGGCGGCATCCTCCCCTCGGCTGGTGCCCAAACCCACCGCGCGAAGGCCGAAGGAACGCGGAACCTCCAGAAGACCCCATCCTCAGCCCTGACTTGCCGTAGATATGTGCAAAATGAGTAAATTACTCACCTCGGGCCAGATCCAAGTTTTACCCAACAGAAGGGGCACCGGACCAAGAATGAACCAACTCACATGGCCATGTCCGGCGCTCACAATCACACGCCAGCACACAGCCACCCAATTTCTTCCGCGAATCTATCTGGCACTCTGGAGAGAGGGGGAAAAGCGTTTTGAGAAAGCCCCGTCACCCCTCCCCTTCCTTCTTGCCGTGAAATACACGAATTCATTTTTATTACGAGCCGCACCGTCCTCACCATCACGCACGCACAGAGCCACACTCCCATATTCACACTTTCTAACTCGTAAGCTCCGACAGCGCCTGCATTTTCTTTGGGAGCCGCTTGGAGGTTCATTAATATCATTAGCATTTAACCCCCTCCCTCTTCCCATCCCCTCCCCGCACATGGCTGACGTCAGACCCCGCCAGGAGTTGGGGGAAAAGCTAAGTGGGCCAGGGACGCCCTATTCCCCTCCCCGCGGCTGCCTGTCAGAGCGCTTCTGGAGATATTACAGGGGACCCAGCCCGCAGCGACAGGCACAAAGTCACGGGGTAATGAACTTCGGGGACCCTTCGCCGCTGCGTGTGCGGCTCTCCCCGGAAACCCGGACCTGGCCGCCTCTTCCCTCGGAAGATTTCCCAGCAATCTAGTTTTCCCACTCTGCGCTCGGGTTCCGGCCGCGCGGAGCCCGTCTGCCTCTGAGACTGCAGTTGTGTTTTCCTTCTTTCCTTGGGAGACCAGCGGTCGGCAGAGATTGCCCACACTCTGCATGCCTATGTAGAGGGAGAGATTGAAGACTGAGTGACAGGAATGGGGAAAAAGAGGGATTTCGCTCCGTAGGAAGGCCATTTTCGTGTCTCCATCTCTGTCTTTCAGCATCCCTCTCTTGCTGTTCTTCCTTCTTCCTCAGTCTTCCTGTCCATCTCTCCATCTGTCTGTCCATGTGTGTGTCCATATCAAGCAGCATTCCCAGCAGCTGCTGTTTTGCAAGAGCCGGGAAGAAACTTAAGGATGCTTAAATTTCCACTGTGGAACGAATTCTGAGCGCCCAGGGAGCAGCGCAGCGCGCGACTGACACCCACCTGTCCCGCCCAGGAGCCTTGCAGGCTGGAGGGCGGCTGGAGAGCGGCGGCGCCCGGCGGCGAGGCGGGCGCTGCCAGCCGGGACTCGGGCAGCGCCCACCAACCGCTCCGCCCCGGGACAGCCAGCATGAGCAAGCCAGCCGGATCAACAAGTGGGTACCTCTCGGGCCGCCGTGGGGCCTAGGCGCGCAGCCTGGGGCGGGCGAGCGGGGGAGGCTGGGAAGGTCCTGCCTGGAGCGCTGCGACTCTGAGCCCCTGAGAGGGACTCCAGTGGGCGTGTGCGTTCGGCCCAGCCCTGTAGACCGTGAGTTGGAGCATTTCGTGGTGAGGGGAGAGCTGTTTCGTTGCCTCTGGATTGCTTGATCCCCACTGTCTGGTGCGGTGAGAAGGTTACGACCCGCGCAGCCCACCAGTCGGATGAGTTGTCTCCATTTAGCCGCCAGGTGATGGGTGGGGGGGCCATGGGGGCGGGAACTGGGCCGCAGCTCCAGGCGGTAGCACAATAACACACTCGCTCAAAACTCCGAGCTCCAGCGCGCAAAAGCAACTCTGTGCAAAGCGGATTTTGAATGGAATGCTTTGCACCCCGTTTCTAGCTATTTCAAATAATCCTGCAAACTGGGAAGCAGAAACAATTTAAAAGTCACATTTTCCTTAATCCTAAATCCGCGTAGGTCATAACTGGGGAATTTAAAGTATGGCGAACCACTCTAGCAAAGAGAGGACCAAATCCCTAATCCCAAGGACTTTTCGAGCCGGAGACCAGCAGAGGCAGGAGTGCGCGGCCTGCTCCCTCCGTGCGCTTCTCTCCTTCCTCGAACTTCCTTAGCTGCCGGCTCTCCGAACGCCAGGCCGCAGCTGACCTCTCACCACCCCGAGACTCAGGAGCGCAGGGCTAAGTGTGTGTGTGAGGGCATTTACTTGCACCCTGCCTGCGGAACCCAAGAATGTGCAGGCCCGAGCCAGCGTTGAGCAGGCGCGACCACGGTGCTCAGATCTCCCGGGGGCATTTCAGTTCCCGCCATCCCGTGGCCCACGGCTGCGGGCTCCAGGGTCTGAGGCTGGGGACGACCGTTGCCGCCGCAGTCCCCATATCCCGAAGTTGCCTTGCTGCCCGTGTTGTTTTCGCAGATAGCATTTTTGGCGCTCTATGCGTTCCTTCCCGCCCCCTCCCCCTTTCACTCGCCCTCATTGTCCTGAGTCTTTGAAAGTTGGGAGAATCGGAGATACTTCTGAGCACTGGTAATGAAGTCTCACTTAAGTGGGATGCAATTCCCGCCCTCCTACCCTCCTCCAAGAAGGAGGTTGTGTTTTCATTTTGTTTTGCTTTGGGTGCTGACCTTTTAAAAATTAGAGCAAAATGAACGTGAACAAAAAGAAAAGGAGAAATGTTTCGAGCTGGGGCAGATGGAGCAGAGAAGGAGCCCTCACCGCGGCCGGAACGCAGAGCGGACCCTGGCGCAGGACTGGGTTTCTGTTTAGGCTCGGGCCTACCCTGGCCCTGGCTGTTGGAATCTCCAGGAGGCAAAGCGACCTCGATTTTTGTTGCCCGCATTCCCGGGAGTGAGTGTCCTTCCCAGGAGGCTCAGGAGGCCGTTTCTGTTGCATTCTGCGCCTCCATTGCAAAAACTGAAGCCCGCGGGTCTCGGCAGGCCTCCTAGCTCGCTCGCCCCCCCCGGGACAGGCCCTCGCCTACACCCTGGAAGTTAGGAACCCCGGGCTCTTAAGTCTTTTTCGGGGTGTGGAGCCCCTGGGGCCCTTGAAAGGTGAGGCCTCAGAGGCGAGGGAGGGGTGAGCGGGGAGCTCTGCCCGCCTGCGGCTGCGCCCCCGCTGTGGACTAGGAGGCAGGCCAACCCTCCGGACTTTGGAGGAAAAACCACAGCGGGCTCCTTGCGGAAACTTTGGCCGTTCTAACTTCCCAAGAGCCTGAGTGAGGCCTTGGATGCCTCCAGCCCCGGCTCAGGTCGGGACGCGGCTGCTGAGCTTTCTCAGGCCCGCAGGACAGCGGCCCCCGCCCGTGGCGCCGCTGCATCTAGGCCCTTTCCAGACCGGTGGCGGCAGCCAACCCAAGACCTGCGTCCCCCGGGCCCGGGGCAGCGAGGAGGTCGGCGCGCAGCGGGCCGGGTCAGGACTGGGTCGAGCAGCCAGAGCTGCAGCCCCCGTCTTGCCCGGCTTCTCGCGGCTGGAGAGCAGAGCGATGTCACCCGGAGCCCCGCCTGGGTGGTAACGAGACCCTGACCAGTCACCCCTGCAGCCCAGACTAACTTCTTTCAACAGCCTCTGATGATAATTACAGTAATCGAAGCTGCCATATATCTTTAGGCAATTATGACACACAAAAAGCCCCGAGGGGACCCCCTGGCGAGGGAAGTTAAGAACGGTTTTCCAGCTTCAGGAAACTCTGGCTCGCCTCACGTCGGAGCTCGCTCGGCTTGCTAAATGAGAGGAGCTTTGCAACGGGGTCAACCAGCTTGTCTCGTGACCCCAAGTCACCTTAACGTGGCTGGGTGGCGGAGTCTGAGGCACAGATCCGCTATGCCCCGGAATTTTCGCGTCCCTCCCTCCTGGGCCCCGCCCCAGCCCGGTTGCCTGTTTCTAATCTGCCCCAGGAGCCGCGGCTTGGAGGTCTGCTCAGAGGCAGGACTCGCACTGGTGGTGGCCTAGGGGGCAACAGTCCGGAAGCTCGGGAGGGGGAGTCCGAGGAAGGGCCCCCACCCTGCACTGGTCTTCCCTCCACCCTCATCGGGTTCTCCAGAGATGCTGTCATGGGCCTCCTGTCCGGATGGGAAGTGGGGAAAAAGAGACCCCACCACTGCCCCTCCCACTCACTCATCTTGGCATCTTCAACAGTGCCACGGGGAAGAGGACAGCTGGGGTGACAGTACTGCTGGGCCCCAAACGTGGACCCTGGAGCGGTCAGAGGGCACGTGTTAAGCAGAGGATGGTTGTAAGATATGGAAACCAAGTTTACTGCTTCCACAGTGAGTGCCGTGCAGTGGAGCTCCAGACCCGGTTCCTGAGCGACCAGGAACTCCCTTGGGCGCAGTGACAGGCCCAAAGGAGTGGAGGACAAGACCCGCTGTGCCCTCGCCTGGCCCTCTCCAGCCCCTCCCTCCCACAGCACAATCTCCCCTCCCGCCCTGTGGGAGGGGGGCGCCGAGCCGGTGGCCGCCGCGCCGCGCGCCTCCCCTGCCCGCCTTTGTCGCCGTCTGAATTCCCATGCTACTCTTTTTGACGGGTCACTGGTGGCTCTATAGGCAGGTGCTGCCGCGGGGTTGTAATTACCCGGCCGAGCCTGGTCGTTACCGAACACCCCCCACCCCCAAGCACGGTCCCCCGCGCTCTCCCTCCCCCACCCTCTCCACCTGAGACGAGGCTGGGACCCAGGGTGTAAGCTCGCCCGGACGCCTCGGGTTCCAGGAGCAAGTTTACACCTCCGGTGCCTCGAGGCCCTCCCCGCGCCACGCCCTCACCTCCCCTGCTCTCCTCGCCCAGACGTTTCACTGCCGCCCCTCCCCACCTCAATCTCATCGTAGTCCCCAACCCAAGCGCTTTCGGCAGCAGCTGTAGAATTTCAGGGAGGCCTGAGGCCGCTGGGGCCCAAACTGGAGGCCTTCGGATAGGTAGAAGAAGAGAAAAGCAAGTGTTAATAAGTCGATTGTTATCGACTATTGTTATTTTTAAAATTAAAGTGTTAATTAAGTTAACAGCTTAATACTCCCTTTGTTTTGCGGGAGGAAGCATTTCTAAGTCCCTATAAACCGCTTCGGGCACTTGTTGGACTCTTGAACCTTAGAGGAAAAGAATCCCTCCCTTTCTAAACGGCCAAATGTTACCCTCTCCCTGACACGCCTCCAGGGTCGGTGGCCACCCCAGGCTTGAGGGGATTCCAGGGAAAGTTCTCTTGAGGTGGGGTCCATGGGGGGTGGGGGGATACAGCCTAGAGAAATCAGTCAGATTCTTAATTAAAAAAAAAAAAAAAATCAGGCTCAAAGAGCACTGGAAAAACCGGAAGGAAGAGACCCACACAGGACCAAGTGTGTGGACGCCAGTCTTCTAGGGAGAAAGGGCTTAGGAAATGGAGGGAGAAGGATGCCTGTCCCAAGCTAACCCGACAGGGAACCGACAACTTGCGTCGCTCCCCTCTCCCTTGCCTAGTCCCGAACCACTTTGCGGAGAAAATAATTTTTTCCTAAAAGAAATAATTTTTCTAAAGCGACTCACCAAGCATTTTTTAAATAGGTAAAGCGAAAGTTGGCCAATTACCACTACCCTTATTATCATTAATAATCCAAGTATTAGCATTACAATAATAATCCTAATAATAACACCGCCCGGCGGAGCTCAGAGAAAACTCGATTGCCTTCCAGCTGCCATCCCTGGTTCCAGCCGTGTTTGTTTTTCTTCTTTTCCCTTTTACATTTCAAGTTTGTCTCCTCGCGCGCTCACTAACAACTTTCTCTGTTAAATGCAAAAGCGAAGGAGGGAGGCGGCCAAACTTTCCGCGGAGCAGAAAGGCAGTGGAGGGCCGCACTGCCGCCCGGGCCTGCTGTCATCTTTTATTCCAAAATGGGTCTCGGCGATTAGAGGAGACCCAAATACATGTAGCGGTGCATGAATAATGCTCATTGTAGGAAACTGACACTTGCTCAAGGAAAAAAAGTTTGGCTATAAAATCACTTCATTATTTGCTTTTACCGCAGCTTCGGTGCTAATCCCTTCAGAGGTCAGATTGCTTAGCATCTCTCTCTCTCCCTCTCCCCTTTTCTCCCTCTTCTCCGCCCTCCTTTCCCTCTCGCCCCTTCCCCCCTTTCCTGTCTTTCCTGCAATTTCAGGCCGCATTTTAGATATCCCCTGCAAAGTGTGTGGCGACCGCAGCTCGGGGAAGCACTACGGGGTCTACGCCTGCGACGGCTGCTCAGGTTTTTTCAAACGGAGCATCCGAAGGAATAGGACCTATGTCTGCAAATCTGGAAACCAGGTACCTTAGCCAGGGCTGCACTGCTCGGCTCCGCTCTGCTGCCTCCTCACTCTTTTGTTTGTGCCAAGGCCTTCTCTGAGTTTCCACGCAATTGAGGAGAGACCCGGCCCTGACCTCTCCCTTCCTCTGCCCTCCTTCTTGCCTCAACTCTTGGATGCCCTTTGGCTGGGGAAAGGCGGGAAGAGGTAAGGGAAGATACGAGTTTACAGGAGGAAGTCTGAAGTCCTAGAGCCTCCCTACACTTTTTAAAATTATTATTATTCTGACAGATTTTGACACTGGGTAAGGCCCACACCCAGTGGCTCTAAAGCCGGCCCAAGGGACCTAAAGAATTTAGCATCTAAACCACAAGTAGCAAGCAGGAGAAAGAGCTTTGTTATTGTGCCTGCTCACCCCACACTCACTCCTAGCAGCATCAAGCTCAGTCCCCTGATCACTTGCCTGGGATGCAGAAGTAAGTGGCACACAGACATCTGAGTCAAGGTCACCACCACCTTTAGCTGAGACCACCAAGTGAGTGCCAGCCACTTGGAAGAGAGGCAGTGCTTTCTGAAGGGTTGTGCCTTTTCAACTCCGGAGAAGCAGGGCTGCTCTGGAAGTGGGCAGTGGGAATTCAGCACCCATGTGACCTTAGCTATGCCTTGTCAGAAAAGGGCAGGGTGAGGAAGAAGAGAAGATTCAAAAGGAAGGTGCAACTGGGACCCTCCTCAAGCTTCCGTATCCCTGTCCTCCTTCTCTGCTTAGAATTTGGGCCCAGTCGGTTGTTTTGGTCTTGAGTAGGCAGAACTGTCTCAAAGAGACAGAGGAATCTGGCATGGGCTGAGTATGAGCCAAAGCTTCTAGAAAGAGGGAGCAGAACCTCTTGACTCAGTTTCCAGCTCAGTAATAGGCTGATTTTAACTAAGGAGATCAACCTTCTGGTCCCACACTTTGCCCTCTCCTTATCAGCGACTCAGACCCTCAGTATAGAGGCCTCCATTTCACTCGTGGAAAGATCCCTGAGGGTGCATTAGTCAGGAGTCATCCTTTGGTAACAAAATAGTAAAACATTTTTCACTAATTAATAAATATAGGGTACATGTATACACATGCATATATTGTCTGCTGCTAGTGAATTGTTCTGACGCCTTTTTCTGAAGTCATGTCTGCCCATATCGTTTTCTAATAGTTTTGGATTAACCACAAAAACAGAAGATATTTGCATTGAGATAAATTTTAGCTCTCTAGCCTTGTTACCTGTTTAATTGGATACTGTATCAGTTTCTAGCTTCACCATATGGACACATCACATTTTACACGCATAGGACTGTATCCCAATAACTCCACAGGATTGTGTGATTACTGGGGGTTGTCAGATTTGAACCAACTTCTACTTAGATTGTCTTTTGCTTTTATGCAGTGAACAGAATCGGAAAATCAAGATCTCTGATGTTGTGCTTGATCTTTTAAAAGGGGATGGCTATCAATTCAAGCATATTGATATCAGTCCAAGTGCTTGTAAAGGACTGATAATAGACTCATGAGGCCTGGTGTTCTTCTTGCAAGGACAGTAAATGATCAGAGCTGGGGCGTTTATCCTTCTCTCTGGCGCCAGCTATTTATATACATTTGATCTGATTTGAAGACACACTTAAGAACTTATGAAGGTTTCCATTTTGCATTTGCATGTTTGTAAGAATACTGGAAAGATACCATCTGAGGATAGATATATGATTACATTTAATAATAAGTTTTAAAAACCCTATTTACAATGAACTATTACATTGGCCAGCAAAGATGCCCTAAATAATTCACTTTGGACCCAAAAATCATTTCCTTTCTCTCTTATTCTAGGATTAAATTATATTCCAATTTATTATTAACAGTAATGAGGACATTTAGAAATGGATATGAACATCTGTCCCACCTTTATTTTAAATAAATCATCATATTTTAAATTGGAGAAGTGTGAACTCATAAAACTGCATTCTAATGTGTAATTTTCCCCTAAAGGACTTCAGGGGGAAGAAAAACATACTTACTCCAACTCCAGAGTGTATGAATTTTTGAGATTATGAAGCAAAATTAAAATACATTTATTATCTTTCTTCTCACTACAAATGTAACAGTAGCAACTTCTATAAATATAGGAGAGCACACGATGTCTTAAATATTTTCTGTGTATAAAACTCATGCACATGACTCTTTATGTATCTATGCATATGTCCCCTCAGTAATGACATCTAACACTGAATAAATTCCAAAGGAATCTTTATCTGTAGATTTCCTCTTTCAATGGCTAATTTTTTTTCAGAAAATTGCATTAGGTAAAACATCTGTTTTCTCATGCGCCTCAGATAAATATTTCTAAAGAAGTGACTACCTTTATTTTTTCAGTTACCATGCTAACAGTCTCAGCCCACATTGTCATTTAGTCTGACAGTCCGTCACATTACCTTCCTGGTCCTGTTTACATGGTGAGCGTTTCTATACTTTGCTCAAGCCTTGAGCGCTTCCTTTTTCACCCTCACCTTCTCTAGCCCTTGCGCTCCTAACCTCTCACCTTCCAGGAAGGGCTGTGTTTCTATGCACCTGGGCCGAGGCTAGTCTTTAAGGCAACTCTCAACTTGCTGATAATAAGGTTGGCTTCATGCAAACGCAAAAGTGAGGTAATAGGAGAGTGAAGAATAAATGGGAGAGATTTATCTGATAGATAAATGGGCTCTCCCAGAAAGTGGCAGAAAGAGGTAGACTCAAGTACTGAAGGCAGAAAGAATCGTTGGTGGGAGGGCAGTATGGCGTGAATCCTGACCCAAAAGCCAGCTCTTAACGGAACTCAGAGGCCTCCTTCTCTGGGGCCAAGTCGCTGTCTTCGGTCCTGAAGTCTCGTGCCTGTTCCACCACTCCGCGACTGGCGGAAGTTCCCCTAGCGAGAGCCCCGCAGGCGTGCGGGGTCTGCCAAACCCGGCTCTCTAACCTTCACCTGCTTGGAGAAGGACGTTTCCCCCTTGTCCGCTTTCTTGGGGTCCGGGACCGGCCCTCTTGAAGTAGTCTGGGACGTCCCAGCCCCTTCTCGATCTGGCCCTGCTCATGCCCAAGGCCCTCGCGTTTTGCAGGCCCAGGCTCGGGGCTCCAGGGCCTGCGGCCGGGCAAGGTCGCGCCTCCACGCTGTTTCCCCGCCCGGGTGCCGGCTCCGGGTCTCCAGCCTAAAGGCCCGGGGGACCGCTGACCCCCTGCGCTCTGTTCCAGGGAGGCTGCCCGGTGGACAAGACGCACAGAAACCAGTGCAGGGCGTGTCGGCTGAAGAAGTGTTTGGAAGTCAACATGAACAAAGACGGTAATCAGTGCATCCCTTTATTCCAATGTTGATTGAGTAGTAAGTAAATTATATGTACAGAAAATACATGGCACTCCTATGCATGTAAATCAACCCCGGAGCTCTTCTTTCCAGATGCTGGGAATTGGCCTCGGGCTTTCAGTCGTATCCTTCCCGTCTTTCAGCAGGAGCCGCTGGCGACCCCTAGAATTCCCCAGGGCAAGACCCATGCCCACACCAGGAACTTGCGCCCCACAATAATCTCCACACAGGCAGCGCTTGGGGGGACCCCACTCTCCAGGGGACCGGCGCGCATTTTCTGCCTCCGGTCCTAATCCCTCTTTGCAGCCCTTCGTGGCCACCCTTAAGCCGGCTAGCCTCCCCCAGGATCTTAAAGTCTGGATAGTCTCAAGGGGAGGAGATCATACAGGCTGGAAGATCGCGGTGTGTTGAAAAAGGGAGGGCAGAGACGCGAAAACGCGGAATTTCCAGCCCCTGTTTGCAAATTCTCCAAGATGCCAAAATCAGTATGGCCACTGGGCCGATGTGAGTCCAGGGCCTTCTCTCTGTTCTACAGAAAAGAGGGAAAGGGGGCTGGAGAGGCAGGGTGACGCCCGTGGGTGACTCGGACACTCAGCTCTCCCAAGGCTCTTAAGCGCGCAACAGCAAGAACCAGGACGTCAGAGTGCTTCCTGGGCCTGGGGCACGGTCCAAGCTGCGTCCCCCGCTGCAGCCTGTCGAGGGCGCCCCAGGCCCAGGCAGGGGGCGAGGGTAATGGGCTGGAGGACACCGTGGGGCCTGGGAACAGGGTGCGAGTGGGTTTTGCTGTGAGGCGGCCCGGGCCTGGTGGCAGCTCCAGGAGGAGAGAGCTCCTTCCTCTGCGGCGCAGGAAGCCGGAGGGAGCGTCCAACCTGTTGAACTTGTGTATTGACAAGTTGTCAAGCTCGGCGGGCGGAAGATTGCCCTGAATTAATTTGTTTGTTTAAACTGTTGCTGGTAATTGTCACATCTCCCCTGCCTTTCTCCAGCATACTCGGAGACGGGTTCTCCCTCGTTCCATCCCCTAGCAATCCCGGGGCTCGGGTCCCTTTCTCCTGCGGCCCTCGGAGGCCAAAAGCTATTTCTGTGGGGGCGGGGCCTGGGGGTAGGGAGGATTGTTCTTGGACGGAGCTGGAAAAGTCTGTGCAGAGACGAGGTGTCTGGCGTGCGCGACGCTCCCTCTCTTTGGGATGGGGGCGAGGATACCTGGCTACTCCAGCCCAGAGGGTCTCTGGTTTCCCTGCGAACCCCCTTCCCTGGTGGGGAGGAGCCCTGGACCGAAGGAGAACACACCTAGTCTTGCTTGAGGCTCTGCCATTATCGTGGCACTTTGAGCACGGGCCCCTCTTCTAAGCCTCAGCTTCCGAGTCTATTCAGTGTAGCGGTTAGACGATCTCAGAATCCCTTCCTTGCTCAGATTCCCTCTCCCTTCTTCTTTTCACCTCTTGGGCGATTTTGCCTGCCCAGACTTGACATTGGGGCGGGGCTGGGGGGAGCGCCGCAGCGGCTGTGTTGCGATGTCTCTAATTGCCGGCATGCGTTTCCCTGTTTGCCTCTGCAGCCGTGCAGCACGAGCGGGGGCCTCGGACGTCCACCATCCGCAAGCAAGTGGCCCTCTACTTCCGTGGACACAAGGAGGAGAACGGGGCGGCCGCGCACTTTCCCTCGGCGGCGCTCCCCGCGCCGGCCTTCTTCACCGCGGTCACCCAGCTGGAGCCGCACGGCCTGGAGCTGGCCGCGGTGTCCACCACTCCTGAGCGGCAGACCCTCGTGAGCCTGGCTCAGCCCACGCCCAAGGTCAGCGGCCTTGCTGGGCCCAAAGAGACTCGTGCCGGCGAATGGAGGAGAGGGACGCACCCAGTTCTTCTGAGCTGTGATTGGGATCAGGCAAACTGGGGAGAGAACTCCAGGGTGCTTGGCTGGTCTCTGCATGGATCTCCAGCCCTCCTGCTCTCCCTTGTTCAGCCAGGGGTGCTCAAACTTGAGTGTACAGTAGAGTCAACCTCCGGGTGGCTACAAGTGTGCGCTCCCGATCTTATCCCCCCAGAAATTCCGTTTCAGCAAGTTTGGGGTGGAGTCCAGGAACCTGCACCTTTAGGAAACACCCACTAGTAATGGGTGGTGGATGGAGACCTCGTCTAAACCCAGAGGGCAGCTTCAGGCGTTCCTAAAGGCCAGAAGACCCAACGTTCATTTTTAGAGGAGAGGAATTGGCTACAGCTGGAGGAAGGGCTCCAGAATTCCACATCTTGGCATGTATGATCTTGGGCAAAGCCATGAGTTTCTAACCCAAGAGCGAAATGTGGAGATCACACTGTTAGAACAGTTTGAGGAATCTGAGTTCATTTCCCATGCTCCCCTCACCTGCTTCTGAGGCAGGTGGATTTACAGCAGGGTTGATTCCATAGGAGCAGGGCCACAGCCTGAACCACCTGGAAAGGCTGCCACCTAAGGCCTACCCTCCAGGCCTCCAGCTGATACCTACTAAGACCCCCACTCCAGGCGGATGAGGGCCTAGGATCTCCCTCAGGGGAGGGCCAGCTGCAGCCCCACACTGCAGGGAAGCCAGACACCTGGGCACATGCACACGCACAATATTTAATATTGCTTTCTTACCCTTGATGCGTATAATAAGCTCGGGAAAGTAGTGTTATGAATATGTTGTCAGTTATGAATGGGAATGCTCTGTGAATGATTAAGATGTCTAATTGAAATATTTCCATAATATACTAATCCTTTCTAAAAATACTCATATGCATATTTGTGTTTGGGATGCCTATTAATTTATACTTTTTCACATCTATTTTTATTTACACAAATGCAAGCAGCTCTTGTCTAAATTGGGAGCCAGGCTTGGACTTGGCTCAGCCCAACGAAAATTTGCTGCAGGGGATAGAAAAGCCAGAGGACCCTCTGGAAGGAAGAGGCTCCCAAAGAGTGGAAATGGACCTCCCCCAATCAGTATTACTTTTCAAACTCTATAGATAGAGATGTTTGATTTTTTTACCCACCAATGTCAACTGCATGTTTAAGCAAAACATCCAAATTCCTTTTTATCCCCTTCCTTGCTTTAATTAGAAATTAAAAGTTTGGTTCTTCTTGCAAAGCTGTGGTTTCCTCACTTCCAGGTGTCTTTCTTTCTTCCCCACCCAGTACCCCCATGAAGTGAATGGGACCCCAATGTATCTCTATGAAGTGGCCACGGAGTCAGTGTGTGAATCAGCTGCCAGACTTCTCTTCATGAGCATCAAGTGGGCTAAGAGTGTGCCAGCCTTCTCCACGCTGTCTTTGCAGGACCAGGTATGACCACATTGAGGCCTTGGGAGAAAGAGAGCTGGGAAAGAAGCAGTAGCACTCAGACTTATAAAACTCCCTCCATCCCTGGGTAAACCACCCAAGGCAGGCATCCATTCTTAATAGCAATGAGGAAACTACTTGTTTTTACTTGCTTCTTCCCATGGGTTCAAAATATCTACCTATATGATCCTTAGTAAGAAACGTAATTACATTATTTCAGAAAAGCTGGGTCCAGTCTATGAAAAACACACATACAAGAACATTATCCCTCTTTGTTTGATTGAAACAGCAAATATAATCTCAAATTTTAAAATTGTAATGATTTTCTAAAACTGTTGATGAAACAATGTTTTACCAAGAACACTGGAACTGAGAGAAGTAGAAGGTGGTAAGAGTATGCCCTCATGAGATTTTTCAGAACTGATGTTATTATTTTATATTCCCAGCTTTATGTTCTCCATTGTGATGCTCCCAGTTTTGGTCATTAATTGATCAGCATGTAAGACCAAGGGGCACAGTGCACACCTCCTGTAGTCTAGGATCTTCCTTAATTCTTCATGTGCTTTTAGACATTTTGTAAACAAATAGGCATTTTGCATAATTCCGTGGTTGTAAATGACATTCAGAGGAAGAAAAAGCGTGTGCAGCAAAACATTGTATTGTACTGAGACCCAGAAATTTTGTTGTTAGGAATATCACAAATGCTAACATTTTTCTAACCTTAAAGGAAAGAAAGAAAATAAAGTATTCCCAACCATTGGCTGTTACCAGTGCATTCACAGGAATTAATGACAAATTTTCCAAAAGGCTAATAAGTAGTTCTAAAAGCAAAGGTTTTATTTCTTCAATTCATTTCATACCTAATTAAAGCATAATAGTGCCCCTTTATATGAAGTGTGTTTCCTATGGAAAGATCGGGCAATGTGCTAAAAGCATTTCATTTTCTAGCATGAGATGTTCTTTTTTTCATGGCCTGCCCTTTCAAATATGGCCAGAATTAGATATTGTTTACCTTGCATTTTACAATTATTTCCTATACTTGATGCAATAAAACTAAAAATAAAACATTAAAAAAATTAAACCCTTTGGTCTAATTGTGATTTTGGTTACAAGCCTTCATGATTCAGCTCTTAGCTCCCAAAAGAAATCCTTTTACATAAATTTAGAGCTGACTGGCTTTTGAGTTTTGAGATTTTTTAAGGTAGTTAGGTCCTATCTTTGACCAGGTTTACTGGTTAGCTCTAACCATTTGCTGTGTGTGTGCGTGTGTGTGTGTGTGTGTGTGTGTGTGTAGATTGGCTATTTTTTTTTCAAAATAAGTATTTGTATACTCTCACCCAAACAAAATTTACTTACTGTCTGCCACTTAGCCCTTTGGTAGAAATCCTTCGACAACAAGCAACCTGCAGTGAAGTGAAATCTGGTATATTAATTTGGAAAAAGAGACAGATTTTCATTTTAAATATTCAGAAGCACATTTTATTGGAATAAAAATGACAAGCACCTTGATGCTGTCCATTTATGGGTCTCAGAAAAATCAAGCAGTGAGACGAGGAAAACTCAGCAAAACCCGATTAACATAATTACACCCTGATTTCCCCCAATGCCTCTTGGGAAGTAGTGATCTCTGTCTCTCTCCCAGCCCAGCCCCCTCAACCCTCCAGGAAGATGGGGACCCAGCTCTGCAAGCGTCTGAGGAATCCTCAACCCTGCTAATAGCAGCATTCTCTGTGAGGGGAATCCACCTGCTGAGCTGCTGGCATTTCATAAATCCTCGCTCTCTAGAGGAGCTTCTAGGTGGTCAGGAATGGGTGGATACAAGGACAAGAGGGGCAAATCCTTTTCTGAGAGAAGGAAACTTTGGAGAATTGGAATGGCTGACTCTCAAATCCATGTGCATATCTATAGGCACCTTTTCAAAAGGAAAATATGGGAAAATAAGGGAAAGCTAGAATATTCAGAAAAAATTACCAAGACAGGCATTTAAAACCCACTTTAAAATAATCGAAATTTACATAGTGAAATTGTTTATAAATTTATAAATTACACACTATATTATATTATACATCTATTGTATGACAGCTGATGCTTTTGGAAGATGCTTGGAGAGAACTGTTTGTTCTAGGAATAGCACAATGGGCCATTCCGGTTGATGCTAACACTCTACTGGCTGTATCTGGTAAGAATTGCACAATTTAATGACTTTGTTGTAGAAATTACCATAAAAATACATTACTGAAAAAAGAACAACATGTAAAGAATAACAAATTCCTGCTGAACAATAGAGTATACCTGTCATTTATAAATCTATATTTAAATGCAAATAATGTTGTTTTGTTGTATTCATGACTGCTTGCATTGTTATTTAAATGCAAATTACTGTGTTTGTTATCATCCAAGAGAAGATTTTATATTAACTTTCATACAATATAGCCGGTTTACATGGAATCAGATATCTTAGAGTGACAATTGAATAGATATTGATATGCAGGATTTTGTCAAAAATCAATATTAAATCATGAAAATGCCTTCATATTAGAGTATTTATCCCGTATTTTTATTCTAGGCATGAATGGTGACAACACAGATTCCCAGAAGCTGAACAAGATCATATCTGAAATACAGGCTTTACAAGAGGTGGTGGCTCGATTTAGACAACTCCGGTTAGATGCTACTGAATTTGCCTGTCTAAAATGCATCGTCACTTTCAAAGCCGGTAAGCAGACACAGAACCCTGCTTCTTCTCCTTCCCCAGTTTTGCCACCTCACTAATTCAGCCACCTCAAAGTCTGAACTGACCTTTGCAAAAAGAGGTGATGGTTTTCAAGGGAGCTGATACTCTTAATCTGGCCCCATTTTTTATTGCTATGGGAACCTGCATGTTCTGCTGGGCAGCCACTTCCAGAGAGGTGCATTCCCAGACCCGATTTCTTTTTTTTTTTTTTTTATTAAAAAAAATTTTTTTTTGAGATGGTGTCTTGCTCTTGTCACCCAGACTGGAGTCCAATGGTGCCATCTCGGCTCACTGCAACCTCTGCCTCCTGGGTTTAAGCAATTCTCCTGCCTCAGCCTCCTGAGTAGCTGGGATTACAGACACATGCCACCATGCCCAGCTAATTTTTGTATTTTTAGTAGAAACAGGGTTTCACCATGTTGGCCAGGTTGGTCTCAAACTTCTGACATCAAGTGATCCGCCTGCCTCGGCCTCCCAAAGTGCTGGGATTACAGGCGTGAGCCACTGCGCTCGGCTCCCAGATACAATTTCTATGCTGTCTATCACAGTTTCCTGGTCTTCATTTCTAGTTCCTACACATAGTGGTTCTGAACTGAGAAATTTCCGGAATGCTGCCGCCATTGCAGCCCTTCAAGATGAGGCTCAGCTAACGCTCAACAGCTACATCCATACCAGGTGACCCTTGTTTGCCTTGAACATGTACTTAAGAAAATTGCCTCCATTGTGAATGCCTGAGCAGGCAGTAATAAGCCAGTTCAAACATTGTGACTAATTATCTTGTTGCCAGCCAGTTAATTTAGGGAGAATCCATGTCTTTACCTATCTCTCAGGGTGGGTGAGAGGAGCAAATCTAATTAGAAGATCAAAGTGAAAGCACTGTCAGACATATTATAGTTGTCCTGGCGGAACAAATTGATCCATCAAAATAATGGAACAACATTTGTGTGAATGGGTATGGAGGGGTCAAAAATGAAGCCTAGGCCAGGCACAGTGGCTCACGCCTGTAATCCCAGCACTTTGGGAGGCCGAGGCGGGCGGATCACGAGGTCAGGAGATCGAGACCATCCTGGCTAACACGGTGAAACCCCATCTCTACCGAAAATACAAAAATTAGCCGGGTGTGATGTCACGTGCCTGTAATCCCAGCTACTCAGGAGGCTGAGGCAGGAGAATGTTGTGAACCCGGGAGGTGGAGCTTGCAGTGAGCCGATATTGTGCCACTGCACTCCAGCCTGGGCAACAGAGCAAGACTCCGTCTCAAAAAAAAAAAAAAAATGAAGCTCAAAGTGTAATGGTTGGTATGTGAGAGAGTGACCACATCATCCTTGAGAAAACACAGGTGCCTTTTTTCAGGTGCCAATCTCAAATAAAAGGATGAGAGAACTCTCTAGAGAGGCTATCTTTTTTTTGAGACAGGGTCTTGCTCTGTTGCCCAGGCTGGAAGGCTGAAGTGCAGTGGCATGTAAGCATGGCTCACTGCAGCCTTCAACTCATGGGCTCATGTGATCCTCCCACCTCAGCCTATTGAGTAGCTGAGACTACAGGTGCATGCCACCACACCCAGCTAATTTTTTTTTTTTCACTCTTTCACCCAGGCTGGAGTGTAGTGATGCAATCTCGGCTCACTGCAACCTCTGCCTTCCGGGTTCAAGCGATTCTCCTGCCTCAGCCTCCCAAGTAGCTGGGATTACAGGCGCCTGCCACCATACCTGGCTAATTTTTGTATTTTCAGTAGAGACGGGGTTTCATCATGTTGGCCAAGCAGGTCTCGAACTCCTGACCTCGTGATCTGCCTGCCTTGACCTCTCAAAGTGCTGGGATTACAGGTGTGAGCCACCACGCCTGGCACACCCAGCTAATTTTTAAAGTTTTTGTAGAGACAAAGTCTTGCTATGTTGCCCAGGCTGGTCTCAAACTCCTGGCCTCAAGTGATCCTCACACCTAAGTCTCCCAAAGTGCTGGGATTATAGGCCTGGGCCACGATGCCCAGCCTAAAGAAGGCATCTTTTCACCTATCATAACTGTTGTTTGGCCTTGGTGACTGGTATCTGTTATTTTGAGTCATAACATCTACCAGGTTACTTCTGGCCATGCAGGGCCCACAGGCAGAGGCTGTTTTTGGCTGTTTGTAGGAACTCTCGGACACTGGGGCTCCAACAAAGCTCCTCCTGGCCCAGCACTGGGCAACCCATTAAGAAGTATAGATGTCGGCTGAGGTGGCTCCACACCTGTAACCCCAGCACTTTGGGAGGCCAAGGCAGGCAGTTCACTTGAGCTCAGGAGTTCGAGATCAGCCTGGGCACAACATGGCAAGACCCCATCTCCACCAAAAATTAAAAAAAAAAAAAAAAAGAAGTATAGATTTTATTATGCCATTAAAAAAAAAAAAAGCCAGACTTTTAAAGAGAAATGGAGCCTTTCTAGTTTCCTGTGTTAGGACTGGTAGGCTTGAAGTTAGAATAGAGTTACTGTTCTCTAGGCTGATTTGAAAGGAACCTGCGAAAACTCAGCTCCATAATCTCAACATCAGCTATAGACACTGTGGGGGGATAAATACATCAAATGGGTAGAGGCTGTTAATGCCTCCCTCAACTAATGGGTCAGAGAAATCCCAAGTCAACTCTGTCCGTTTGGGATGATACCACTTCTGCTAGAGTCTCCCTATTTCTATCATAAACCCTCTTTTGAATACTAAATGAATAAAACTGTTCCCTGTCCATGGAATATCACTGAAACTATGTTGACAGATAGTGCACCTGTGTATGTTTTTTCAAATTAAAATGCCAGGATTTGAATTTTAAATACATATTGAATTACAGAATATATATAGTAGGCAGTTAATATTTGTTCAAAATTATTAAATGGAGCAGTACATAATCTGGGTACTTCTACTAACTTGTAGGCCAGGCACAGTGGCTCACACCTGTAATCCCAAGCACTTTGGGAGTTCAAGGAGGGCGGATTACCTGAGGTCAGGAGTTCAACACCAGCCTGGCCAACATGGTGAAACCCGTCTCTACTAAAAATACAAAAGTTAGCTGGGCGTCATGGCATGCACCTGTAGTTCCAGCTACTCGAGAGGCTGAGGCAGGAGAACCGCTTGAAGCTGGGAAGTGGAGGTTGCAGTGAGCTGAGATTGTGCCACTGCACTCCAGCCCCAGGTAACAGAGTGAGTGAGACTCCGTCTAAAAAACAAACAAAAAAAATTAAAAAGAGAAAAAAACAAAAACTAACTAACTTGTATGTCCTAATTGACCTTTGACATTGAGCCATTATGGTATTAAGAACTTAAAAATGAGAAGGACGTGGTATCCAGTTATTGATCCAGTCAAGCCTTTGCCGAGTACTGGCCACATGCAGGCTGCAGGTGGGCGTTATGGGATACCAGAGGGAGCAAGACACTGCCCCTTATCATTGCAAGAAGTGGGCAGCAGTGTCACTCCAATCCAAACTAGAGAAGAGAGGAAAGCAATGTGGGGAGTGTGAGAGATGAATCCTAGTCAGAGGGAGTGAGGGACAATCGGAAAGGTTGAAAGTCTGATGGGTGGAGGAAAGAACATGTGAGTTGGTCATTCAATGGGAGGAGGAATTCAGCAGGGGAGAAGGTGTGTCCTGAGAGTGGTGGAGGAGCTGGTAGGGGTCCTGTGGGAAGTGCCAGGGAGGTGAGTGAGGAGGGGAGCCTGATGTGTCAGGAGCTGCTGATAGGGTGGCCCGAGAGAATTCAACCATGGGTTAACAACAGCCTATTTTAGAGAAATGGCAAGTAAATTACATCTCCCCAACACCCCAAAAGAAGAAAATTATGTGTAGAAAAAACACATCTGCTTTGCCATGGAATTCTTATTATTTCTATTAAATATTAGAATAGTAAATATTAAATAAGTATCTTATTTCTTATTAAATAATGGAATTATGGAATTTATTTCATGGAATTCTTATTTCATTCTGATATCAGCTACAGCTGTAATTTAATGTTTATATCTAGGGTCATACATGTGACAAAAATGACTATGCCTTATTTCTTAGCCCTTCAAATCAGTGAATACTTTTTCCTCCAGCATTTTCCTGTCTAGAAAAATAAAACCTGAAATTGAAACGAAAAGTTAACATGCAAACTGAAACTGAGCCTAATTGTATATTACAGCTCTCTAAGCTATTTCTCTAATTATCCAGGATGTAAGGAGAAGGCTAGGAATTGACATTCCACACAAACTATATTCTATAACTGAAGATCAAATATGCAAACCTGTAATAGACCTAAAACACTTAAACCTGAAAGAAAATCCAATTATTGATGCTAATGGATGAAGACAAGGGCATAGATACTCTAAAAAATAATTTTGATTAGTCAGACTCTCTCTCTCTCTAACACACACACACACACATGCACACACACACATGCACACACACACACACACACACACACTGTTTTTGTTTTTGTTTTGGATGCCCAGGCTGCATTGCAGTGGTGCAGTCATGGCTCACTGCAACCTCTGCCTCCAAGGCTCAAGCAATTCTCCCACCTCTGCCTTCTGAGTATCTGGGACTACAGGTGCCCAGCGAATTTTTGTAGAGATGAACCTTGATATGTTGCCCAGGTTCATCTTGAACTCCTGGGCTCAAGCGATGTTCTTGCCTCAGCCTCCCAAAGTGCTGGGATTACAGGTATGAGCCACCACACCTGACCTCATACATTGCTATTGTTTCTGGCAGTACAGTATGCTACATGTAATAGACAATTTTTGTTGACTGACTAACCAACCCTTTCCCAACTAGAGAATAAAGTAAGTGGGAGAGTAGATGAGTGGGTAATCTATTCGCAGAAAATCAGGAGTTGGTTTTCTATGGATTCCCCCAAAGTCATCCTTTTCGGAGGTGATTATTTCTCACAGTGGTTTCTTACCGTGGGAAATGTTCAGCATGTTGGGTGGATGCTGCAGATGGCAGAGGTCATCCAGGCAGCCACTGCCTCTGACTTGCTGCAGAATTATCTCTACTATGCCTGGTCCTAGGAAGGGAAATAGAGCTGTTGAAAAGAAGTGGCCAAGGTGAAAGGGAGACATGGATTTGGGGATTACTTTTCAAGAAACATTAGAAATACATTCAACAAGGAGAACAAGTGGTAGGATTTAAGTATTTTTTTAAATGTGGATAAGCTTCACCATTTCCACACCACACTACTAGATGTGGTCTGGTGGCCCCTATCCACAGGGGGTCAAGAAGCTGGTCAGTGAAAGAGCCAGCTGAGGTCCTGAGAGGCCCAGAATGAACTATAAGCCTTGTATTCTGTGGAAGAGAAGGACTCTTATGTGCGCAGAGCTAAATAGACAAGCATGAAAGTTGCTCCCCTGAACTTTATTTGCAGAGTGGAGTTATCAGGCAGTTAAACACAGCCACCTGACTCCTTCGAAGGAATTTTGATATCCCTTAGTTTCTAGCACCTGGTGGCCTGGGTTGAACCCAGCTTAGCCACAGATGTGTACCCCGGAAGTTCAGTTTTTTGGGTGTTTCATTTCAGTGGAGGGAGCCCTCCTTATGTATATTGATATCTAATTCTAACTATTGGCTGAAGAAGTATCAGGTCTGCAGTGAGGAGGTGGCTTGCAGGCATCTAAAGGCAGCAGAAGATTGAACTTGCACATCTGAACACAGATATATGTTGGACATCAAGAGAGGAAATTGTTAAGAAATTTCTCACATCTTTAATTACATGCCAATTTCATTGACATGAGGGTTGGGTGGCACTGCCACCCAACAGAACTTAGTCTTTAATTTGCAGTGTAATAAGGATGGAATTATTCCTGAGAGAGACTAAGTATAATGCCTGAATAATAATTTGGAGAATTGCTTAGAAAAAGAAGCCATTTTATTTGAGGGAAATAGCCTTGTGAAGGAGTCCTGAGAATTAGAAAACATGGATTCTGTTGCTAGCTTTATCCTCAACTCCCTGATTGTTTTCTGTAATGGAAACCTTAAATTTATTATTTGGCTTAAAATTAGCATTATGTTTCTTAAATTTCTTTTTTTTCCCAAATAAAATGCAATCCTTTTGTTAATGTAGAGAGAGTGTCTGTGTGATTTTGGCAGCATCATTTATGGTCTCCCTGCCTCAAGTAGTCTACCTGCAAAACAGGGACAACAGTGCCTGTCCAGAACTTTGCTGCAGGGATACTGTGTTATTCAAGAGACCTAGATGAGCAATGCTGGAGATGATGTGTGTTCAGGTATAAGACATTAGTTTCCATGAGTAATGGCCTCTGACCTTGTGTTCATGGCTTCTCTCATTCCAGATATCCCACTCAACCCTGTCGCTTTGGAAAACTTCTGTTGCTTTTGCCAGCTTTACGTTCTATTAGCCCATCAACTATAGAAGAAGTGTTTTTCAAAAAAACCATTGGCAATGTGCCAATTACAAGACTGCTTTCAGATATGTACAAATCCAGTGATATCTAAGCTCACAAGGTACCCACTTTTCAGGATGGGACAATATCAGATGAACTTCGATCCACGGAGAACAAGCCTCAACTAACAAACCCTTCAGGAAGCATATACCGGGGAATGTGTAGCCTTCAGGAAAAAAATGCCAATTGACACAAAGCATTCCAGTAGCTATGACCTGCCGCCCTCACCAGGGTAGGGCGGCTGGGAAGGAGAGGGGTGCAACAGGACCGCCTGCGCTGAAAACTCACTGCTGCCATGCCCTGGGAGGGGGCAAACTGGGGGTTGCCACAGGCCGTGCCATTCTGCCTCTTACTTGGAAGATCAGGCTGAACGATCAAAAGCTGAAACATAAGTAGTGCTTTCTCTTCCTTTTTAGCATATAAAGTTTGGTAACCAAATATAGCTCTGTGTATAACATCGTACTGTGGCCTTCAAAACTACACTATGTTGGAGCATTTATTTTAAAAATAATGGTAGGTTTTAAATTAAAAGTGTTATCAAAAGTTTCCCCTCTATTGTAATACATTTTTAAGTGGCCTTCAGAACTGAGTTAATAAGTGAAAAGTAGCTTATGCCATGTGATTTGCTTTTTCTCTATTTTCTTTTTTCTTTTCTTTCTCTTTCTTTTGTTCTTTCTTCTTCTTTTTTAATACCATAGGCCAGGCAACCTTGTCAAAGGAATTGGTGGACAAAATGAGATTCTCACCAGGACTTCAGGTTGGATAACATCTCAAAAAGAGAAGAGCTTTACTAAAAGAACATAAGTCAAGGGAGGATGAATAAAAACAGCAAAACCAAATAAAGTGGAGATGAGTGATTGAGTAAGGTAGATTGCTGTCCCGTTAACATAGTGCTGAAACCAAAGGCAGTGGGGGTCCAAACTCGTGGTGCAGCAAGTCACACCAGACAGGAAACGAATATGGACATAATTGCAGAAGGAACTTCAAGGAGATGAATGCTAAAAGGGTTCTTGATTGATCCATTGCTAACAGACTGAGACTCTTCAATGCCTTTCCGAAAACTGGTTTCTAGTAAAGCCTTGAATGAACACACGCACACACACGCATGCACACACACACACACACACACATCATCCTACACTTTAAGCTGCTCCTTTGGTATGACTCTATACTTATGGAAATGTAGAAACAAACATTTTTAAATAGCTGCTGTAATTTTCACATTTTGATTTATTAGGTACTAGCACTGAGGAAAAAAATTCAGCACTTGGACTATCATAGGATGAGTAAAACTTTTCTTGTACAAAGTGAATTAACTGATTTGTGAAGTTAAAAGGTTGTACTCATTGTATTTACAAAGAATAAAAATATATTGAATTTAAATTAACTCTTTCTGATTTCTTACTCTCCCTCCCTGGCTGGTTCTCACCCACCAGAAACAAGGTAGGGGCAGCAGCTGGTGTTAAAACTGAAGCTCGGAGCACTCCAGCACAGAGCCTGCAGAACTGAATTACAAAGGCAATTTCCTTCTTACAGTGAATACCATTTGGAAAATGATGAATAAAGAAATAAAACATAAGATTCTCTTCTCTACAGCTCTCAAATGTAATTGCATCTGTTAGAAAAATTGCTGTGTGAGGAGGAAGGAGGCCGATTAACAGAGTCTTCATTCCTTCCTCTGTTTCTAACTCTCTTGCCAACATTTCAATCCTGACCAGACACTTGAAATCATTTAATGATCAAAAAGATAAAGTATGATAAAGTTCATATGGTGAGTAAGATGTGGAGGGAGCAGTAGAAAAGTCATCCAGATGTTCCCAGCAAGTCTTAAGGCACCGGTCCCACAAGCAAAGGCCAGAGATAGAAATCAGAGGCGCCCAAGGCCACAGGCACTGTGGACTCCTTTTGGGTGGCAGCTCCAGCAAGAGATGCTCGTGCCTCTGCTCTTGCTAAAATGGCCTTGCAGACTGTATATGTGAAGTTTCAATCAGCCATGCACTTCTTGTCTGCTTATTCTACAAAGAATGAGAATTGGTCTTAAAGAAAAGCACAGTACTCAAAGATTGTGCAAGAATGTCCCTTGCAACACTGTTCATATTTAACAACTTTAATATCCATTGACAGAGAATAGGTACATTGTAGTGAATACAGACAATGTTACCGCAGGCAAAGTGAATGGCTGGAGCTAATGTATCAACATGGGTAAATCTGAAATACAGTGTGTTTTTGTGTGTTATGGGGAAAGTAAATTGCAGAGGACACATACAGCTTGGTATCATTTATATAAAGTTTTACAACCTACAAAACAATACTAGACAATGCTTATGGGTATATAAATGTATAGGAAACATTTAAAACAGGCATGAGTATTATGAACACTAACTGCATGATAGTGGCTACTTCCAAGAAGAGATGTGATGGGTGAAGGGTACTTAGAGGACCCTCAAATGTTTCTGTAATGGTTAATTTCATAAGAAAAAAATCTCAAACAAATATGAGATCAATGACAAGATTTAGTAAAGCTGAGTGATGGGTCCAAGGCTGTTCATCTGCATATCAGTCAAGTTTTCCTTCAATAATACTGAATAACAAACATCCCTCAAAGCTTACAGCAACAAACTCTTATAACTTGCTTACAGGACTGCCAGTCTTGTGTGGCTGTGCAGGGCTTGGCTGGGCTCAGCTGGAGCTGACTCCAGGCTATAGTTTGGGTTTGAATATGCTCCAGGGAGTCTGGGGGAGGTGACTCACACCTATAATCCCAGCACTTTGGGAGGCTGAGACAGGCAGATCACAAGTCCAGGAGTTCGAGACTAGCCTGTGCAACAAGGTGGAACCCAGTCTCTACCAAAAATACAAAAAATTAGCCAGGTGTGGTCTTGTGCACCTGTGGTCCTAGTTATTTGGGAGGCCAAGGTGGGAGGATCACTTGAGCCCAGGAAGTCGAGGCTGCAGTGAGCTGTGATCGTTCTTTTGCACTCCAGTCTAGTGACAGAGTGAGACCCTGTATCAATAATAAATAAATAAATAAGCTTCAGGGTTTCCTCATCCTGGACTAGCAGCTTTCCTAGGATAGCTTCTTTTCATGGCAACGTGCAGGAGTGCAAGCGGCTGATGCAAACACATTTACAGCTGCTACTCACTTCACATTGCTTACTTTCCCCCAGCCACGGCTAGATCGATGGCCAACCTTCCCAACATTAAGTGGGCAGAGAAGTGCACTCCTCTCATAGAGGTGGTGTGAGGACAGAAGATTCACTGAACTATAACAAAATCTAGTACAATCACAATCTACTTTAGTCTACTATAAATATTCTCAGGAAAATTAAAAGGGAGTAAGATTCTTGTGAAAAGCCACAGAATACTGATCGATTCCTACTGGGATTGCTTTTCCTTTGGGCATCTCTGTCATTATTAAAAAAAAAAAAAAGCAAGCCTGGCGTTTCAACATTTGAAAAGGCCCAGAATTTAAAGCTCAGTAGCAGTCTTTTCTGGGATTTGGGGTTTTCTGCTGGATGTAGCCTGAGGATGGGCTCCTTTGCATCCTTGAAGAACATTACTACTTGCATGGACTTAAGCAGACACTCTATATGGCTGGTGTTGTGGGGGAGGCTCAACAGTGGTCCGTGAATACACAAGTTCAAGATAGACAATCCAAGTGGACAAATAAGAGATGCATTCAGCCAAGTGATTATTCCAGTAAAAAAGAAAAAATTGTCTTCAGTGTTTCTCCCTTTTTTTTTTTTTTTTTTGACAGAGTCTCACTGTGTCTCCCAGGGTAGAGTGCAATGGCCCGATCTCGGCTCACTGCAACCTCCGCCTCCGGGGTTCCCGGGTTCTAAGTGATTCTCGTGTCTCAGCCTCTGGAGTAGCTGGGATTGCAGGTGTGTGTCACCACGTCCGGCTAATTTTGTGTTTTTAGTAGATATGGGGTTTCCCCATGCTGGCCAGGCTGGTCTCAAACTCCTGACCTCAGGTGATCCACCCTCCTCAGCCTCCCAAAGTGCTGAGATTACAGGTGTGAGCCACCATGCCCAGCCTAGTGCTTCTCCTTTGATAAATGTTTTTTCTAAATCCTGGAGGGTCACTTTTCAAAAGTGTTATTTACATACCATGGCTATTAAGTATGATGTCTTACATTTGTGTTCAACTTACTTTTAGTTATCCTTTGATAAAAGAGAAGAGTGAGTTCAGTCTCCGAATTGAGACTCCTAAATTATTTTACATATAGCTCAAGGTTTTCAATCCAGTGTAGGAGCCCAAGCACTGAATCCATTGGCCAGAGATTACTCATGGCTGCCTTCCTTTAACATTTTTATAAAAATGGAAACACTACTTTTCTGCAAGTTTCTTTTTTTGCCTAAGGCTATCTCTCCTGATGAATACATATGGCTCTACTTTATTCAATTTAACATCTATCTAGTATTCCATTTTAAGGATGGACCACTGTTTACCCAACTAATTCCTTGTTCAGGAACTTGGGTTGCTTGCAGTGTTTCACTATAATAAATTAAACTGCAAAGAACTCACCTTCCATATACACTTTTGTGGGTTTGTGGGGGTGTTTCTGTAGGATAAACTCTTAGAAGTGGCATTTCTGGGTCAAAGATGATATGCATTTTTAATTTTGATAGATGCAGCCAAATGGCTCTCCAAATGGTTGTATCAATTTGCACTCCTGCCAAGAGGGTATGAGAGGGCCCATTTCATTGCTCAGAATTTAAAAGTGCTTAATCAGACACAGGCTTGATGAACACTTCAGAAGCTGTTAGAAAAATACAGAGAATGCATATGTTTCTATTGTGAATATGCCTCTGCTACAATGCTTACTGGACTCATTAAGTAGGTCTCACCCTGTACTGATAGAGCTTGGTTCCACTAAATTTTTAGTGCAGGCCACTTCTAAGAACTTTTGGGAGTGCCCATGCTACAATGAAGTTTGAGAGAAAGGGTAAATGAAAATGTGAAAATGTAGAACCATGTTGGCTGAGGCTTTTTATTTTATTTTAAAATTTTAATTTAAAAAATTTTTTTGAGATAGTATCTCACTCTGTCACCCAGGCTGGAGTGCAGTGGCACCATCTAGGCTCACTGCAACCTCCGCCTCCTGGACTTAAGTGATCTTCCCACCTCAGCTCCCCAGTAACTGGTACTACAGGCATGCGCCACCATGCTCGGCTAATTTTTTCTATTTTTTTGTAGAGATGGGGGTCTCGCCACGTTGCCCATGATGGTCTCGAGCTCCTGGACTCAAGTGAACTGCCCATCTCAGCCTCCCAAAGTTCTGTGATTATAGATGTGATAATTTTTTTTTTTTTTTTTTTGAGACAGGGTCTTGCTTTGTCACCCAGGCTGGAGTGCGGTGGTATCATCACATCTCACTGCAGCCTCCAACTCCTGGGCTCAAGGGATCCTCCCATCTCAGCCTACTGAGTAGGCTAGGAGTAAATGTGCATGCCACCATGCTCAGCTAAATTTTTTACTAATTTTTTTTTTTTTTTGGTAGAGACAGGGTCTAAGCTATGTTGGCAAGACTGGTCTCAGATCCTGGCCTCGAGTGATTCTCCTACCTCAGCCTCCCAAAGCACTGGAATTACAGGTGTGAGTCACTGCACTTGACTGGCTCATGCTTTCTACTACTAAGATGCTGCTCTAAGGATCCTGTACTATGCATTTTACAATACCTTTTTAAAAACAATCACTTATGGAAATTGAAGAATAACAACTCTCTTTAACTGAATAACTCCAGTACCTTTACCACAAATTACAAATGGCTTCTTTTCAATGTAGTCTTCATTTTAATAATGTTTTTAGATTTTTGAAACACATTTTGTAACATTGCTGAATATTGAATATTGCTGACTTCAATATAGACTGTCAGGGAGTCTCATCAGAGCTTTCACCACGCACTGTTAGGCAGGCTCGTCAGCAATGTAGCAGAGGGAAGACTCTCAGATGAAGAAACAAGGATGTTGCCACATATCCTGGGCATCTTCATGGTGTGCCAAGATGTTGCAATGCTCTGCTGGGAAACCATGCGTGGAGTCAATGTATTGAGGAGACTAAGGTCATAGGTTGGATTTTCAGGTGAACCAGGTGGCCTTATTCTGTCCACGGAACTGGTATCTCTAATATCTGTCAATTACTATGTCCCAGGAAACTGAGCAAGAGTCAGGAGAGACCTAGACTGTTCTGCCATGCAGGCTAGAAGATAGCTCACAGCTCCCGACCCCCGACGGTCAGAGCAGAGCGTCTTGTTTGACACAGCAATGGGCCTAGTAGAAGGAGCACTGGCCAGGAGGAAGAGACTGAGGTTCCAATTGTGACCAGTGTGACCTCTGGCAGGTCAGCTAACCCGTTTGCACCTCTGCGTTTTCATCTGTGAAAGGAGTATTAGGCTCAGTGATGCTTAATTTTCCCCCTTCTGTTCTAAAATCTCATCATCATCTTTAATTGGCGTGGTGCCAGGAGACCCCGGAAGAAATTCTCTTTTGTGGGAAGAACTAACCAGAGTGCCCAGGTGCAGTGACTCATACCTGTAACCCCAGCACTTTGGGAGGCCAAAATGGGAGGACCGCTTGAGGCCAGGAGTTTGAGACCAGCTTGGGCAACATAGTGAGAAAAAGAAAGAAAAGAAAGATGGGAAGGGAAAGGGAAAGAAAGGAATGGAAGAGAAATAAAGGAAGAAAAGAGAGAGGAAGGAAAAGAAAGGAAAGGAAAGGAAAGAATAAAAGAACAAATTGGATGAAGCACATTTGCAAATGTGTTCAACCTTGGCCATTTGCTTCTTTTAGACTGGTCCTTCTCAATCTTTGTTGCACATAGAATCACCTGGGGAGTGTTAAAAATGCTCGGTGCCCAATCTGTATCCCAGATAGATTACACTAGCATTTCTGGGGCAGGGCCCAGGCATCAGTGTTTTTTTGTTTGTTTGTTTTTTGAGATAGAGTCTCACTCTGTTACCCAGGCTGGAGTGTAGTGGTGCTATCTCGGCTCACTGCAACTTCCGCCTCCTGGGTTCATGCCATTTTCCTGCCTCAGCCTCCTGAGTAGCTGGGACTACAGGCACCCACCACCGCACCCGGCTAATTTTTTTTTTTTTTTGTATTTTTAGTAGAGAAGGGGTTTCACCATGTTAGCCAGGATGGTCTCGATCTCCTGACCTCATGATCCATGTGCCTCGGCCTCCCAAAGTGCTGGGATTACAGGCTTGAGCCACCGCGCCTGGCTGGCATCAGTGTTTTTAAAGCAATTCCAGTGTGCAGCTAAGGATGAGAAGCACCAATGCTGGCCTTTGATCAAGAACCCTGGAAAACGGGCTCATCTTCAGGCTCCAAAGTAATCTGTGCCCTCATCCGTCATGCCTGGTTGCTCTCCCCCTACTCTCTGGTGACCTTTTAAAAAGTTAATTCTTCCCCTCTTTTTTGCTCTGGCTTGTCATTGAACTCACCCAGCTGATTGTGGGCTTATGATTGAGAACCTCTTCTGACCGCTTCCCTTTCCCCAGAAATTAACATGATCATTAAGGCTTATAATTTTACTCACCAGTGCTATCAATCAAGGGGCTGCAAAAAGGAGTTAAGAGTCCTTTTGTAATTGGCAGCAGCCTGTGATTTGGAGCAGAGCATCCAGGGTCTGTGGGAGGCTGGAGGTGGGGAGGGCCTGGGGTGCAAGGAGGGGCTCTGCCCCCTTGAGCTGACTCCCAAAGCTTTCCCCAGGGGCTAGCAAGCTTCAGTCTTCCTCTTCCCTGATTATCAAAATAAGGAAGCCAGTTCTTGCCAACGGGACTCCAGGCTCACCCCAAGCTCTGCAATAGGAAGGAAGGTCTCTCACAGCATCCCTGGGATAAGGAAGATCAGGGAATTCTGTATACACTAGGCAACCCAGGTCTGTCTGGGGAGGGGCAGTGGGCCCAGATTATCTGTAGTTCAGAAGTGGGGTTGAGACTGTCAGACCCAAGGAGGTGATCCATCCTTCCCTAGTCCTCTTGGAACCTTGTTTAGGGCAATAAAAATAACAGCTGAGCCTGATGCAATGCACCCTCTGCGGCTCCCCGCAGCCCAGGTAACTCCATGCTCCTTCCACATGCAGTGAGTTGCAGAATCACAGTGCCCCGGGACAAGGGCTGACCTTCCCTTCTGGGAGGGCTAGGCTGTTGGAAGACATTTCTGATCCATGCAGTGCCTTGTGGAATATTTTATAGATACATGGTAAGTGGTATGTATGCCAGAGGTGATTCGGTAGTTATTCTCTCTTTCTGTCTTTTTTTTTCTGTTTTTGAGACAGCGTCTCACTCTGTCACCTAGCCTGGAGTGCAGTGGTGCGATCTCCACTCACTGCAACCTCCGCCTCTCAGGTTTGAGTGGTTCTCCTGCCTCAGCCTCCCAAATAGCTGGGATTACAGGTGCATGCCACCATGCCTGGCTAATTTTTGTATTTTTTAGTAGAGATGGGGTTTCACCATATTGGCCAGGCTGGTCTCGAACTCCTGGCCTCAAGTGATCTGCCCACCTCAGTCTCCCAAAGGGCTGGGATTACAGTCATGAGCCACCACGCCCAGCCCTATTTTATTTCAAATACAGCATTGTAACAACATGAAAGTGATTTATTTTTATTTTCATTATTTATTTATTTAAGATGGAGTATCACTCTGTCGCCCAGGCTGGGGTGAGTGGCACAATCAGAGCTCACTGCAACCTCCATCTCCTTGGTTCAACAATTCTTCTGCCTCAGCCTCCTGAGTAGCTGGGATTACAGGCGCCCACCACCACGCCCAGCTAATTTTTGTATTTTTAGTTTTGTATTTTAGTTTCACCATGTTGGCCAGGCTGGTCTCGAACTCCTGACCTCAAGTGATCAGCCCGCCTCCGCCTCCCAAAGCGCTGGGATTACTCCCAAACTGCCATTTAGCCTTTTTTTTTTTGGTAACACTATAGGAAAATCTGGAGAGGGATAAATCACCTATAATTCTACTTCTCTAATACTATTTTATTTTTCCTTTTTTTCTATTTCCTGCACATGTACCTATGTATTTTAACATAACTGTAATCAGAGTAAACATGTTTTGCATTCTGATAGCCCTCTTAACATTCGATCACTGACATTGTTAGTAGTGGTTATGAAGTCTAGAATTCCTTTCGGTGTTTGCATAATAATTCTGTTACTTGGTGTGTGCCATCATTTTACCTGCCACTCATTGTTTTGGCTAATTAGGCCCAACAAAAATGTTTAAGAAAATCAGTTCACAATATATGAAACAGCATGACTATGACTTACCCATGGAGATTAGATTCCCAGTTCTTACCTCCTGAGAGTGGGACTCAGCAAGTGTGAGGTAGGGCCCTGGCACCTGCATTTCACAACCCTGATGCCATTGGTCCTCACTCTGTACTTCCTGAAACACTGCCCTGAGGCTTGCTGAGTTTCTTCAGGGACCATCAATGGTAGGGGCTTGGTTACAGCCCCCACAGAAACACCAAGAGCGGTTGCTTTCATTTTCCCTTCCAATTAACGCCAAGGTTGGGCAGAAGATTGAAGTTAATATCTCTTCAAAAATTGTGTGTAGGTGCCGGGCGCAGTGGCTCATGCCTGTAACCCAGCACTTTAGGAGGCAGAGGCAGGTGGATCACCTGAAGCCAGGAGTTCAAGACCAGCCTGGGCAACATGGTGAAACCCTGTCTCTACTAAAAATACAAAAAATATAAATAGCTGGGCGTGTTGGTGCAAACCTGTAATCCCAGCTACTAGGGAGGCTGAGGCAGGAGAATCGGTTGAACCCGGGAGTCGGAAATTGCAGGGAGCGGCGATCACGCCACTGCACTCCAGCGTGTGTGACAGAACGAGACTCTGTCTCAAAAAAAAAAAAAAAAAAAAAAAATATATATATATATATATATATATGAAATACATATACACACACACATATATATGCGTGTGTGTGTGTGTGTGTATCTCACATGTGGGTGGACCAGGTGTGGTGGCTTATTCCTATAATCCTAGCTGCTTGGGAGGCTGAGGCAGAAGGATGGCTAGAGCCCAGGAGTTCAAGGCTGCAGTAAGTTTTGTTTGTGCCACTGCACTCCAGCCCAGGCAAAAGAGTGAGATCCTGACCCTGGGGAAAAAAAAAGAAGAAAAGAAAAAAAAAAAATCAACAACTGTGGGTCACACTGGAGCTTCTTCTCCATGGGGCTGTTCTCCCCCACCTGGGCACTGGCTTTCCAGGAAGGCGGTGCCGCAGGACATGTCAGCACCTTGTGGCCCTAGGTCACATCTGCTCCAGGTACCTTTGTTCCAGCAACTCAATACTCAGATGATGGGGTAGTGAGAGGGGCCCACATTTTTCAGCTGGTGGAGACCTGTGAAGTCAGCATAGGGAAGGGGTCAATGAGGGATGGCTTGGCTCATGCTGGGCCTTGCTCCCGGCAGCCCGGGCCTCTCTCTCTGCATACACAGGCTGCACTTGCCAGCATCTCTTCTCTCCCAAGCCGAAACCAACTGGCAGTGTCTTCAACCTGTTCTCTTTTCTCCTCTTTGGTGTCTTGGTGGTCCAGAATTATCTGCAGAAAGGAAAATGCCTGCCTTACCTTCCTTTATTTGCCTTAAACCTCCCAAATCTCGGTCTAGCCCAGCTATAAGCAGAGGCTGAGCAAGTAGTTCCCGGGAGTGAGGCTGGGCCCAGAAAATGGCTCCAGAAACCACCAGATGACCACGAGTAGACTATGGTGAACACTTGGAGTAACTGCCATGTGATTCCACCCAAAATCTGGTTGCGGCTCAACTTCTTTCAGAAAGGGAGAGGGAGCTGCCACCTCTGAAAAATCAAGTCAGTGACCAGCCCAGCCACCTGCCATGTCCTAGCCTGAGTTTTGTTTCAAGGCCACAGTCACGAGCTTATTCTTTGCTTTGTTATGGGATCTCTGGGGTGTTGATTTTTCTGGCTAGAAACGTCTGTGGCCTGAGTTCCTGTCCTGTGTCCAGGAAGAATGAGGTACACAGACAAGTGAAGGGTGAAGATGATGAAGAGTTTTATTTAGTGTTAAAACAGCTCGGAGGAGCCCCACAGTGGGTAGCTCCTCTTTGCAGGCAGATCATCCCGTGGAGTGTTCAGCTCTCAGCAGAGAGGAGGCCCTGGAGAGGTTGGCTCCTCTCTGCAGGCAGGTCATTTGGATGTCTCTGCAGGTGTCTGAAGCTCTCAGCAGAGAAGGTCGTCTTGTCTTCCCATTGTCTCTCTGCCCTCTTCTCCTCTGGCCATCCTCTGCCCTGCTCTGGCTGAGCCCAGCTTTCATGGACCTCAGAGGGGAGGAAGTGGGTGCCGATTCGTCCATGGGCGGCCATGGGTGCTGTGAAGAGGCACCACCAGTCCCCACTCCAGTCTGTGGGACTGGCAGCCTGGCTTCAGCCTTCAAGCCCTCTCTGGCCTGAAAGTGGGGCCTTGCTGGGGACCTGCTCCCTTCAGGCCAGGACTCTGTCTGCCACTGCCATTCAAGTCCCCGGGGGCTCAGCCCCAACCCCACTCCAGGATAGGAGCAGGCGCCAGGAGTGGAGAGAGGCCAGGCAGTGGGAACAGACACCTTTGAGCCTGTAGGGATGTGGAGGGGGTGGGGAGTGTCCTTCCTGGGGCCCCTGAAGGTGCAGGCTGCAGCAACGCAGAGGTCCTGCACCTAGGAGGGCCAGGCAGTGGGAGCAGACACCCCCGAGCCTGCAGGGATTGGGGCAGGGAGTTTCCTCCCTGGGGCCCCCCGAGGGTACAGGCTGCAGAGACGCCGGGTCCTGTGCCTAGGAGGGTGGCTGCAGTCTCAGCAGATCCTGCCTGCACCGGGCCGTCCTCCAAGAGCATAAGAGGTTCGAATCCACAGCTGCAGTTTGGGTGGCTGTAGCCCGCCCAGGAGTTGGGGGACTCCTGCCTGCTCCATAGAGCAGGAGGCCTGGGTCTGCAGCTCTGGTTTGGGAGGCTGCGGCAGCTCCGGGAGTTCCTATCCCAACTCAGAAAGGGCAGAGCTCCCGACGGGGCTCCCACTGGCTCCACGGAGTGTGCAGCCCCAGCCGTGCCTCCCTGCTGCAGTTGGCGTGATGGCAGCATTTAAGTACAAGCCATAAGAATCATTACAAATGACCAATAAAATAACTGGGATGATAATTTAAATATATATATTGCCTGGTTTCTGAGGGGATAAAAACCAACTTACATTTTCTCATCAGCTTCATATCTCTCATATTGTCTTAATTTTAGTTTTGTTTCTTAATTAACTTATTTTATTTTATTTTACTTTTCTTTTGAGAGCCGGTCTTGCTTCGTTGCCCAGGATGGAGTGCAGTGGCATGATCTCATCTCACTGCAGCCTGCATCTCTTGGGCTCAAGCGATCCTCCCACTTCGGCCTCCTGAGTAGCTAGGACTACAGGTGAGCACCACCACGTCCAGCTAATTTTTGTATTTTTTGTAGAGACAAGGTCTTCCTATGTTGCCCAGGCTGGTCTCAAACTCCTGGGCCCAAGAAATTCACTCACCTCAGCCTCCCAAAGTGCTGGGATTACAGGCACGGGCCACTGAGGCTGGCCTTAATTGCCTTATTAATGCAGATTCATGGCATGAAAGGAAGGGCGCAATGGTAAAACCTACCAAAAAAATTGAAGCTGTGTAACTAGATACATCAGCTCTGAAAAATCAACAAATTATTCCCTAGGATTGTAGTCGTTTATTTCAAAAAGGATTCTCAAATGCATATTTTAGTGGAATTGGCAAATTTACTAAAATTTCCATTTGCTTTGAATTTTTATGTGATGCACACATTCACTTTAGGAGGTGCTGCCCATCTCTGGAGAGAGAATCAGAGAAGAGGAAGTTTTATGACCTGACCCCTGGGGCCCTGCAGGCTGGACCTCACACTGTCAGTGCCTTCTTCCTCCAGAGAGGTGCAGTCATGGAGGTCAGCAGGCCTGCTAGACAAGGTCTGGACAGTTTGAATTTTTTTGGCAGTGGGTGGTGGGGGACAGAGTTTTGCTCTTGTCGCCCAGGCTGGAGTGCAGTGGTGTGATCTTGGCTCACTGCAACCTCCGCCTCCCAGGTTCAAGCGATTCTTCTGCCTGGAGACAGGGTAGAATCCCAGACTGGTCTCAAACTCTTGGCCTCAAAGGATCCTCCCACCTGGGCCTTTAAGTTATCTTTTCATCTACATTTTCCAAAAAATCTATCATGTGGTTTTTAATTTGCATTATTTTATTTATTTATTTAGAGACATGGTTTCGCTCTGTCACCCAGGCTGGATGGAGTGCAGTGGTGCACAGCTCACTGCAGCCTTGACCCCCTGGGCTCAAGCCACCCTCCCACTTCGGCCTCTTGTGTAGCTGGGACCATAGGCACACACCACCACGACCAGCTAATTTCCCCTGCTTCTTTTATGTATGTATGTATGTATGTATATATGTATGTATGTATGTATTTATTTTTTGAGACAGAGTCTCGCTCTGTCGCCCAGGCTGGAGCGTAGTGGCGCGATCTCGGCTCACTGCAAGTTCCACCTCCTGGGTTCATGCCATTCTCCTGCCTCAGCCTCCCGAGTAGCTGGGACAACAGGCGCCCTCCACCAAGCCTGGCTAATTTTTTGTATTTTTAGTAGAGACGGGGTTGCACTGTGTTAGCCAGGATGGTCTCGATCTCCTGACCTCGTGATCCGCCCGACTCAGCCTCCCAAAGTGCTGGGATTACAGGCATGAGCTACCGCGCCCGGCTAGAAAAAAGATATTCTTTAAAAACTAGTGAAAGTTGCCCAGCACTGTGGCTCACACCTGTAATCCCAGCACTTTGGGAGGCCAAGGTGAGTGGATCACTTGAGCCCAGGAGTTGGAGACCAGCCCGGGCAACACAGTGAGACCCACACCCCCATCTCTAAAAAAAAAAAAAAAAAAAAAAAAAACAACTAATGAAAGTCAAAGTTTGGAATTTGGTTAGTAACAATGTACCAATGCTAGTTTCTTTCTTTTTTCTTTTTTTTTATGAGACAGAGTCTCACTTTGTGCCCAGGCTGGAGTCCAGTGGCACGATCTCGGCTCACTACAACCTCTGCCTCCTGGGTTCAAGCAATTATCTGGCCTCAGCCTCCTGAGTAGCTGGGATTACAGGTGCGTACCATCACGCTCGGCTAATTTTTGTGTTTTTGGTAGAGATGGGGTTTCACTATGTAGACCAAGTTGGTCTCGAACTCCTGGTCTCAAGTGATCTCCCGCCTTGGCCTCCCAAAGTGTTGGGATTACAGGTGTGAGCCACCACACCTGGCCCAGTACTAGGTTCTTCGTTTTGACAAATATGCTATGGTCCTGTAAGATGTCAGCATGAAGGGGTATATAACTCTTTGTACTCTTACAACTTTTCTGTAAATCTAAAATTATCCCAAAATAGGCCAGGCGCAGTGGCTTACACCTATAATCCCAGTACTTTGGGAGGCCAAGGTGGGTGGATCACATGAGGTCATGAGTTTGAGACCAGCCTGGTCAAGATGGTGAAACCCTGTCTCTACTAAAAACACAAAAATTAACCAGGTGTGGTGGCAGGTGCCTGTAATCCCAGCTACTTGGGAGGCTGAGGCATAAGAATCGCTCGAACCTGGGAGGTGGAGGTTGCAGAGAGCTGAGACTGTGCCACTGCACTCCAGACTGGGTGACAAGAGCAAGACTCTGTCTCAAAGAAAAAAAAAATTATTCCAAAATAAAAAGGGTTTGTGTGTTCTTTGTTTTTAAAGGAATGCTTTCCTTTTGCCCCTGTCCTTGAGCCACCCAGTCCCCAAGCCAGACAACCAATGTTCAATGTTATCTGTTTCTTATATAATCTTTCAGATATATTCAATTAATATTCAAAGAAAATCTGTATTCTACAAATCTATCTCCAAATAGAAAGTGTCTCTGAGATAAATTCCTAGAAGTGGGATTCCTGGGCATATAGTTCTATATTCCTGGGCAAATAGTTTTCATAACTATTGCCAAATTGCCTTCCATAGAAGTTGTACCAATTTATCCTCCCACCAGACAATGTCTGTGAGGACCTGTTGTCTCATCAACTCAGACTATAGTCTGAGAGTGAACTGGTATTCACTTACTTCAGTTTAAGTCAGACTGTCAACTCTCAAAGTGCTCTTGTACAAAACTTCTCTAGAAAGCTGCCACAAAATGGCGGCTCCATTCTCAAGGAGGGAGTAGAGGCAAGCGGGGAGCTGGCTGCAGTGGCAAAGGGCAGCAAGGCCATGAAGAAGCGCTTGCCAAATGATTAACATTCCTGTTGCCAATTACTACTGTCCTCAAGAGAAGACATTCACAGAAGGGCATTGTCTCTGCTCCACAGCACACAAAGGGTCAAGCCTCACAAATTTGCTCCTAGTTGGGGGAAAAAACCCTCACAGGTCAAAGTGTTCAGATTACAGATCCAGGAAAATCCCTTTGCAGAAAGAAGACAGCAAATCCCCAGTGAAGTTGAAAGGACAAAACTTTCTTCACCTCAGAGACACTCCAATGCATAAACCGGTTAAACATGGTTTGGATTTAGTGAACATGAAAACAACTGGATTAAAGTATAATCTAGCTAGAAAGGAAAGGACATGTGCTGAGAGAGCTAGCTAAGTAATGACAAAGCTGCAGTGTTTACATCTGTCAAGCAGGAACGGCCATTCCAGGTTTATAACTGAATTCTCTTAAATGTTTAATTTTTCTTTAGCTCAGTATGAGCCTCTGCTCGTGGTGGCCTCTTTGATAACACTGGCACCAAGGCAACTGTGCGAGCACGAGGGGTGTAGAGTCCAGGAGTCTGCAGGCAGCAGCTGTCAGGGCGAGTGTTCGGCATGGGCCTTGGCCAAGCTGCACACAGTCCAGCTTGGAGGCAGCATCCATCGCACAGGTGCAGGTTTTAGAATCACAAAGACTTGGGTTTAAATCCCAATTGTACTTTTTACTGGCTGTGTGACCTTGGACAAATTAAACTCTGTCCCATTTCCTCTCTTGGTAAAATGAAGATAATACCCATCCAATAGGGTTGAGAATTAAATGAGGTAATACATGTAAAAGCCTACACCGAAACCTAAACACTCAATAGGTGGTCGGATCACTAATCTCTGTCTTTCTGTCTCTCCTGCTCCTGCTCCCCCTTGCACACACACCTGAGCACCAAGTGAACCTGTTCCACATCAGACTAACTCCAGGCACTTCAGATCTTACTCTGTGACAGGAGCATTCAGAGTTTTTACATTAGTGCTTCTTAAACATTTTTGTAAAGATCCCTACTCAAATATCTGTTTGTAAAAGTATAAAATAAAATACATAGGATTATAAAAGAAACCAACTTATTGAAGTATGTTTATTAAAATATTTTTAAAACTTGTGATAAAATATGTGCTTCTTTGGAAAATGTTAAACAAGCTGGGTGCGGTGGCTCACGCCTGTAATCCCAGCACTTTGGGTGGCTGAGGAGGGCGGATCACTTGAGGCCAGGAGTTTGAGACCAGTCTGGCCAACATGGTGAAACCTTGACTCTACTGAAAAACAAAACAAAACAAAACAAAACAAAAAATTAGGCATGTGTGTGCCTGTAGTTCCAGCTACTTGGGAGGCTGAGGCTGGAGAATCGCTTGAACCCAGGAGGCGGAGGCTGCAGTGAGCCGAGATTGCACCACTGCACTCTAGCCTGGGCGACAGAGTGAGACCCTCTCTCAAAAAAAAAAAAAAATTAAACAAGATCAGGGGGGTGAGTCTGATAACTACAATAATTTTCAAGCAGTGATCAATGTATTTCAAGATTTGCAACAACAAATGTGATATAATTAATATACTTGCATTTTTTAATTGGTGACAGTCAAAAGTCTTGCTTCTATTAATACTCTGGTTTACTTCTACATTCATAATGGAAGAAATAATAAATTTCAGTTACAGAATATTAAATATGACCCCCTATCTCTCTTCCTTAGAGCAGAAGAAAAAAAGAATATTAAAGATAAACCATTTTCCCATTCAAATTAGACTCAGGTATTATAAAATATTACTACCTCTGTTCTCAAGACTACTGATAAAAGATACTTACAAACTGTCAAGCCAGCACTCCCTTATTGTACTTTTTTCTCTGAGTTCTTTCAAGATTTTATCTTGGTCTTTGTTTTTTTTGCAGTTTGAACATGACATACATGACACCCCTAGGTGTTTTTGTTATTTTATTTTTTTTACCAACAACGTTATTATTTTTAAATTTATTCTGCTTGGTGTTCTCTCAGCATCCTGGATCTGTGGTTTGGTTCACTAACTTTGGAAAGGTCTCAGCCATTATTACTTCAAACATATAGACAGTTTGAACAATACAGGTTTGAACTGTGCAGGCCCACTCATATGTAAACTTTTTCAATAAAAGTAACAGAATGTGCCTGTCCCTCCTGCCTCCCCTTCCACCTCCTCCACCTCCTCCACCTCTCTGCCTCCCCACCCCTGAGACAGCAAGACCAACCCCCTCTTCCTCCTCTTCAGCCTACTCAAAGTGAAGATGAGGATGAAGACCTTTATGGTGATCCACTTCCACTTAATGAATAGTGAATATAATTTCTCTTCCTTATGATTTTCTTAGTAACATTTTCTTTAGCTTACTTTAAGAATACAGTATACAATACATGTAACATACAAAATATGTGTTAAGTATGTTATCGGTAAGGCTTCTGGAAAACAGTAGGCCATTAAATTTTGGGGGAGTCAAAAGTTATATGCAAATTTTCAACTATATGCAGGGTTGGCACCCCTAACCCCTGCATTGTTCAACTGTATATATTTTTTTGCTCTACTCTCTTTCAGGTATTCCAATTACACATATGCTACACCTTTTGAAATGATTCCAGTTTTCGGATGGTCTGGGTTTTTTTCCTACTCTTTCTCTTCCCATTTCAGTTTGGGAAGTTCCTATTGACCTACGTTCAAATTCACTAATTGTTTCCTAAATTTGTCAAGTCTACTTATGAGTCCATCAAAAACATTTTTCATTTTTATTATAGTCATTTTGATTTTTAGCATTTCCTTTTGATTTTGAGTTTCCATCTCTCTGATTACCCATCTATTCTTGCACATGTCTACTTTTTCCATTACAACTTTTAATATGTTAGGTGTAATTATCAAACAGGGAATCTGTGTCATATCCAACTCTGGTTCTGATTGCTTTCTCTTTTCAAACTGCTTTTACTTGCTTTTTGGAATGCCTTGAAATTTTTTGTTGAAAGCCAGGTATGTTGCACTCAGTAATAGAAACTGAAGTAGACAGGCCTTAAGTGTGAAGGTTCATGGTAATCTGGCTAGAGGACGGACTATGTTTAATGTTTGCTGTAGTTACAGGTGCCAGAGGCTTCACCTTCCTCTAGTGTCTTTGTTTTTGCCTGTCTCTTAACTTTGAGTTTCCCTAATTACTCCTCCACAGAGGGGGACTTCCAGCTGTAATCCACTACGATTACACTAGAATCCCATTGGTGCGGTGGTAAAGTGTGGGAAAGGGGATGTTCTATAATCTTCAGATTAAATCTGTGTCTTAGTGGGCCTGTGAGCTTCACAGGTGTTTTTCCAGTGGTAGAGCGTTTCCGTTCTGGCCCCCTACTCCCTTCCCTGGCTGCAGCATTTCCAGTCTATTTCCTTGAAATCCTGACCCCTCTTGACTAAGCTCCCATCCCCGCCCCACGTTAAGTATGACAGGAAGCCTAGAGCGGGGATAGAGTGAGAACAACACCCTTCCCCCAACTGGAATAAGGCTCTGGCAGTCTTTCACCCTGGAGAGTAAGCCTTCGTAATAAAGGTTTTGGACATTATTTCATAATGATTATTAATCCCTTCTCCATGTCAGAGCCACAGATCTTACTAGATCTTCACTGAGAATGTGGTGGAATTCTTGGAGGTAAAGCCCACGAACTTGTGGAGACCCCTCTTAACACTGTGATCCCCAGGGACTTCTCATTCTTATGCTTGCCCACACTCAGCTGCTAGCAATTCATTGCCATCTAAGTGTTTCTAACTAGCTTATGGCTCTAGTAGCTTTTGCTCCAGATAAGATTTTGGCTGTCTCTCTCTAGATAGCCCTGTTTCTCCAGATTTTAGGGTGGTGGTTTGCCCTTCAACCTCAATTCTCTGATGGGTCCAAGAAAAGTCATTGATTTTGCATTTGTACAGATTTTTCTTGTTGAAAGGACAAAGTGATAACTTTTTCTCTTGAGACAGGGTCTCACTCTGTCACCCAGGCTGGAGTGCAGCGGTGCAATCAAGGCTCACTGCAGCCCCACCCTCCCAGACTCAGGTGATCCCCCACCTCAGTCTCCCAAGTAGCTGGGACTACAGGTGTGTACCATCATCCCTGGCTAATTTTTTTATTTTTATAGAGACTGGGTTTTGCCATGTTGTCCAGGCTGGTCTTGAACTCCTAGGCTCAAGTAATCTGACTGCCTCAGCCTCCCAAAGTGCTGTGACTACAGGTGCACACCACTGTGCCAGACTTGGTGCCAACTTTCAAGCTTTTTACCTGTAGAAGCTTAAACCAGAATTATTTCATTTTGGCCATTCCCTTCCATCCATCTGAACTGCTGTGTCCCTTTTTGTCCTCACATTTGCCACGACTACTGTCCCTCTTAGTGAGTCTTTTCATGACTGCGTTTGAGGAAAGGGCTGGTGTTTGATCTCTCCTGTCTGTTAGCACTTTGCACAAGTGCTTGGTGTTGCTAGTTGAGTCCACTGGGTCGCTTTCATTTCTGGCACTCACTCTACAGTAAAGAGCATCTGGGATGAGGTGTTGTTGCCCAGCATCCTCTAAGCTTCCTTTGTGCTTTTAAATTAATTTCCCTGGCCTCCAAGTCAGTCTTATTTTCTTAGCAAGGCTGGAATAAAGCAAACTTCACTTCCTGTAAATCAGGATTTACCAAAGTAATTTCTCAAGATCTGATAAGTCCTTTTTTCTCAATTTCTTGATTTCTTTTTGTAATGACTTAAGTAGCCAGGTAAGATCAGATTTGACCAAGTTCAAGGAAATCACAAGGACTCCTAGCTAAATGACCAAATCTGACAGTTTCGGAATTACTTGGGAAACTTCACAAAAGAAAATCCTAAACTCAGTCCTAAGAAAGTAATTGTGGTGGGCAGCTATGTTTAGGAATATATGATACTTCTAGTAAGCTGTGCATGTCCAAAAGAGCTACTTAAAATCAAAACTAAAAAACCTACTAGGGAGACAAAGTGAAAATACTATTAGAAAAACCAAACCAAACCTATGCATTCATAACAAAGGATATAGGAATTGTTTCTTAACATTCACCCTTTCACTCATTCAGTAACTGTATTGAAAGTCATAGGCACGGCTGGGCGCGGTGGCTCACGCCTGGAATCCTAGCACTTTGGGAGACTGAGATGGGGGAATCACTTGAGGTCAGGAGTTCGAGACGAGCCTGACCAACATGGTGAAACCCCATCTCTACTAAAAAAATACAAAATTAGCTGGGCATGGTGGTGCACACCCTTAATCCCAGCTACCTCAGGAGGCTGAGGCAGGAGAATTGCCTGAACCCAGGAGGCAGAGGTTACAGTGAGCCAAGATCACGCCACTGCACTCCAGCCTGGGGAACAGAGTGAGACTCCATCTCAAAAAAAAAAAAAAAAAAAAAAAAAAGTCATAGGCCCTGTCCACAAGAAGGAAGTACACCAAGCCATGGCCTTTAGAATCAAATGTCTTCACAATTTATATACAGTACCATCCTTTCCTGGTTAACCTTGAAAATTTTGCTCAAGCTTTCAAAACCTCAGTCTTCTCATTTGTAAAAATAACATTATCTACTTCATAGGGAAGTTCTGTGACACAGATCACAGTGGAATTATTACAAACTTATTCTCTCTATCCCAAAACAGTTTTAACTCCTTTCCTAGCCTAAACACTGGCATATTGTTAATAATAGCAGCTGGCACCCACTGAGTATTAATCTCTGTGCCAGGGAGTGGGCTAAACTCTGTCCATCCATACCTCAAACACATTTTATCTGTAAAGGCCTTGGGGGCCACAGCCTCATTCTTTCATTGGCCATATTCACCCCACTCGTGTAACCAAAAAAGGCAAAGCAAGCGGAGGTAACAGGATGGAATTTGAATCTAGGGTGGCCTCCTAGCAAAGAGGGCTGAGTGGAAAAACCATGGGATGTATAAAAAGGAGATGCTCCTCCTCCCCTAACACCCCTTCCTCAAAGTCATAATCACTACCAGGGGTCATGATGGCAGAACCTCTTGGTAGGAAACCAAATACCATATAAACCTATTCTGGAACTGCCATGGCAAATGAGTAAGAGTGGTACCATTTGCTACTACTACTATTATATCTATGACTACCACTGCCAACTGATAACTATTATTATGCTTTTATATGTTCCGACACTGTTCTATGAATTTTACATGTAATCCTCAATGTAAGTTACTAAAGTTACCACTGATATTGACCCTTTATAACTGGCAGGATTGAGACAAGACAATTAAATACTTAAATAATGGACACAGAGCCTGAGATTCCTTAGAATTACCCATCTATTGCTTTGTAACTCACTGCCAAATTAATTTTTTTTTAAGGAAGATTCTTAAGGGATTCTGGAACCCCCTCCTACGTAGTTAGAATTAAGAGCACCTGCATTTTTACTTCAGCGGGTTAAAGGCATAGTTTTACTATAAACGATGGTCTCAATTTCCTATGAGACAACACTGAAAAAGCACCTTCCTCCATTAGGCAAAAACACATTACCTGGAATAAACTTTTCACCTACTTTAAAACCCTTGACTTTTCAAGAGCATGCCTGCCCTTGGGAAATTGTGGTAGAGGTTAAAAGTGGGCAGGCTGGTACAACCCATCCTAAACCATACTATTCCTTGTCTGTAAGTGATCAAAATCAAGACTCCACGGTGAGTGGAAACCTTGACACTACTGATATTTTTCTGTTGTTGGGAGGCTGGCTTGTTCATTGTAAGAGGTTTAGCAGCATCTCTGACATCCACCTGTTAGATTCCAGTAACATTCCCCAGCTGAGACAACCAAAAATATCTTCAGACATTGCCAAACATCCCCTGGGGGACAAAATCATCCCTGGTTGAGAACCACTGCTTTATTTTAATGTTTAACAGAAAAAAAAATTTTCTTTTGAGACGGGGTCTCACTCTTGCCCAGGCTAGAATGAAGTGGCAAGATCTTGGCTCACTGCAACCTCAACTTCCTGGGCTCAAGATATACTTCCACCTAGCCACCCAAGTAGCTGGGACTACAGGCACACACCACCATGCCCAGCTCATTTTTAAACTTTTTATAGAGACACAGTCTCACTATGTTACCCAGGTTGGTCTCAGAACTCCTGGCCTCAAGCAGTCCTCCTGCCGTGGCCTCCCAAACTGCTGGCACTACAGGTGCGAGCCACTGTGCCTTGCTGAGAACCACTGCTTTAAAGGAATTACTTGGTTTTGCAGAGCTACCACTATTCTGTTCTGCATACCCAAAACTGACAGCCTTTGACTTTCTCTAGTTCACTGAAATAAAATTTACATGTTGTTTAGCTTTGTACCTTCTTACTTTATAGTAATTGAAACATCCAGTACTAGGGAACTGTGAAATACTGTTTGAGCAACAAAAGGCCTTATGGGGCAACTATGACTTCCTCCTATGACTTCCATCTGCATGGTGGACATCCTAGTTTGGCCAAGACCTAAGCTTGTTTCCTTTTAAATGGACTGATCCATCTTCAGAGGAGATGCCTCTGCTGTAGGAGGACAAAATTTCTTTACCTTGGGATTTAACTCCAAGTCACAATGGGTCCCCAAACCATCAGAAGTTGTACAGACCCAAACTAGAGACCACATTCTGGCTGAAAGGTCTGAACACAACACAAGTTAGGCAGCAAGAAGTCATGTGTTTTCTGGTATCTTATCATTTTTTCAGGTCAGGCTAGAAGATTGTGCCCTTCTCTTAAAGAGGATAAAGTGTGCTACTATCCCAAACCAAATTAAAGAGAAAGCACAAACCTGCTGACTAAGAAGAGTTATTACACCCTTGCTAAGTTTGTTTAAACAAGTCACTCAGTTGAACTAGGAAAAAACCTCTGAAAAATAGGAGAAATGGTATTTTATCTTTAAAAGTCCTTTTAATAAATGACTGGATATTATAAAGCAGTTTTCAAATACACAAAGTGCTTCAAAATGATTCAATAAGCCTTAAGCAATCCATTTTTTAGTATATCACTTTTGTTGTTGTTGAAAATACCCCATTCAATGGGTGAAAGTATATTTGATATCACCACTGTTTAAAGGGAATGGAGTTACAGGAACGAGAAGTATATAATTAGTAAATAATCCCTCTCAACAAGTGACTTAAGTAGTCACTCATAGAGAGCAAAGAAAAGCTGGAGGCAACACAATCAGTGCATATCAGAAATGCATTTTAATTTTTATTTGAAAACAACTTAAATTTTTAGACAAATGATTTTAGTATATAAATTTGCTTTTGTTTTTATACAGAATATAAAGATTTCCCTCATTAATCTTCCATGTGAAGGGTATTACAAGCCTGAAGGAAGATACTTTCTGCACACAAGTATGTATCTTATGTGTGCAGTATTGGAAACCAATGGTGTAGTGCTCCTACACATAAATTGGGTCAACTGACATCACACATTAAAAGGGGGAAAGAGAAATATTCTAGTTAATCAGATGCAAGAAGCAAACAAGACACAAAAACTGTGCAAATAAGACCAAGCCAGTAACTTTAGTTACGACACTGCAGATTACACTGGAATAACAGGTTTGTGAGGCTATAGTGTGCACCACATTAAAACAGCAAGAAAGAGCTATTTATATAGAAAGGCTGGAATTAGGGATTTTTACTAAAGCAAATTAACTTCTTGTCAACTGCCAAAACAAAACAAAACTGAGCATATGAGTGTTAGTATACTGAAGGCATGTTATACCAGTTTCTGTGCAGCATGCTAAAAGTTAGAACTTCTTCACTGGTGCTTATCGATCATTAATAGTCACGTTTTTGCCCCTTCTTGACAAATTTCAGGCATGTCTTATTTTAGATGGAGTATAGCTTTTATCTATTATTTCATCTTGTAAAAACATGTGAAGACAACGTTCGTTCTGTGCCAGAGGATGACCAGCGACCCTGAGAATAAAAAATATAAATTTAGTCCAACATTTCATACAAGGTGGGGGAGTTCAAAACACATATTTTAAAGTTGAGAAGCATGTATAATTTTTTTTTTTTGAGATGGAGTCTTGCTCTGTTGCACAGGCTGGAGTGCAGTGGCTGATCTTGGCTCATGGCAACCTCCATCTCCTGGGTTCAAGTGATTTCGTGCCTCAGCCCGAGTAGCTGGGACTACAGGCGTGTGCCATCATGCCCAGCTAATTTTTATATTTTTACTAGAGACGGGGTTTCACCATGTTGGCCAGGCTAGTCTCAAATCCCTGACCTCAAGTGATCTGCCCACCTCAGCCTCCCAAAGTGCTGGGATTACAGGCGTGAGCCACCGCGCCCGGCTCAGAATCATGTACAGTTTACTAATAAGTATTATTCTGGACTGTCCATAAAGCTATGCACTATCAACTAACGGTATATGTTCTTTTGTTTGGTTCACAACTCTAATTAAGAAAACATTAATCACAAATTTTTCACTGCTTGTGGCACATGTACCCAATTAGCTTTACATAATGGCTGGTGTATTCATAAGAAACTTAAATTAATTTTAATGTTAAAAGTGAAGCACGTCAATTGATCCTAAGAATCTATTTTTTTTATTTTTTATTTTTTTGAGACAAAGTGTTGCTCTATCACCCAGGCTGGAGTGCAGTGGCGTGATCTTGGCTCACTGCAACCTCTGCCTCCCAGGTTCAAGTGATTCTCCTGCCACAGCCTCCTGAGTAGCTGGGACTACAGGCACACACCACCATGCCCCACTAATTTTTGTATTTTTAGTAGAGACAGGGTTTCGCCATGTTGGCCAGGCTGGTCTTGGAACTCCTGACCTCAAGTGATCTGCCCACCTCAGCCTCCCAAAGTATTGGGATTACAGGCATGATCCACTGTACCAGGCCAGAATCTATTTTAAAGAGGAGAAGATACAGCATTGAAGTTAGAAATACAATGAAGTTCAATAAAAGCCCAAAATACTAAAAAAACAGGCACAAATATCCAGGTATTTTGTTTTTGCCTGCTTAAAACCAGACTGGGCAACTAGACTCCTATTTCAGAATTTAAAAACATCTAATATAGGCCAGGTGTGGTAGCTCATGCTTGTAATCCCAGCACTTTGGGAGACCAAGGCAGGCAGATCACTTGAGGTCAGGAGTTTGAGACCAGCCTGGCCAACATGGCGAAACCCTGTCTCTACTAAAAATACAAAAATAAGCCAGACACAATGATGCGCAACTATAATCCCAACTACTCAGGTGGGTGAGGCATGAGAATCACTTGAACCTGGGGGGTGGAGGTTTCAGTGAGCCGAGATTGCAACACTGCACTCCAGCCTGGGCGACAGAGCAAGACTTTGTCTCAAAAAAAAAAAAAAAAAAAAAACAATTAAAATCTAATATAGTACTGCCTTCTCCAAAAGGAAAATAGATTCACAGACAATGAAGATTGAGTGCTACCAAGGGCTTTATGTAACCCTTTCTCTCCTGTTTACCACTCATGGATCTTCAAATCACTAGATAAAATTTAAAGTGTAAGCTCACATTACCATATTCTGTAGGATTTGATTTTCTTTTGCTAGTTTAAGGCCAATGCACAATTACAGTGAGGTCTTTCTTCCATAAATCTTTCTATCACTCTGGCTTTCTATTACTTTACAAAATAGCCGTATTTCAAATGGGAATAAAATTAAAAGCTAAAAATATTGGTTTGAGCTTATCAAGAGTTTCTAAAGTAAAAGAGAAACAATCCTAAGTCTTCTTACGTTTTCAAAAGAATACATTTTACCATGAAAATTAAAAACATGCACCTTTATACAAGACATGCTAATACCTCCATCTGCAATCAAACAAGATGATTGCAAGTATATTGTAAGTTTTATTGTTCATGCTAGAACATACCTTAAATCAGAAAGAATCATAAGTAAAACTGTATTTTTTAAATGCTGTAATTTTAAATGTAATTTGCATAAATTAACCAAGAAAAACAAATACAAAACTTAGGTCAACACAAAGACGCTCATTTCAATCACTCAAGTGTGTTAATATTTATCACACGATATTCAACTTGTCAGATACTTTTACTTTGTTTAAATTATATGAAAAGTTAGGAAATGGCTAAAAGAAAAGGCAACAATGCAGTTTAGCTTAACATCTAAACTACAAGTAGGCACTTATAGTAGTCCTACACTTTGAGGAATAGGAAGCACTTACTTGTTTATAAACTGCTCCAGCCCTTGTTTTCTTTCCTCAATAAAATTGTCATCAAATATTCCATCATCTCCTCTAAAAGGAAGCTGACGCAAAAACGCTTTCCCAGGGAGCGGGGGAACTACGACCTAAAACATGAAGACAGAAACTCCTTGATCATGATGACTGGGTTGTGAAAATTTATAGAGCACAACATGAAGACAAAGCATGTCCTCACTATGACAGCCATCACCCGGTCAAACTAGTTTAAATATAAAAGAGCAAAAAATACACTGAAAAAAGACCAAATGTTTAGACAAATGCAGAATAGCCCATCAGACAAAAGCTCCTAACTCAAAGGCAGGGCCCACAGCTTATATCATTTTTCTTGGCCTTATCAAAGCCCAGGTATACAAAGAGAACAGTCACAATACTGAAATAAAGGTTACCAGGCCCCTCAGACACTTGTGATGCCACTTGGAGAAGGCAATGACTTATTGCAATGGAAATTGCAAAGATCAAAATCAACTCTCAATTAAATGAAGACGTTAATGTTCTCTCTGCAACATGGTTAGATAAGAATTCTGGTTTCAGTCAGGCACGGTGGCTCATGCCTGTAATCCCAGCACTTTGGGAGGCCGAGGCGGGCAGATCATGGGGTCAGGAGATCGAGACCATCCTGGCTAACACGGCGAAACCCCGTCTCTACTAAAAAATACAAAAAATGAGCCGGGCATGGTGGTGGGCGCCTGTAGGCCCAGCTACTCTGGAGGCTGAGGCAGGAGAACTGTGTGAACCTGGGAGGTGGAGCTTGCAGCGAGTGGAGATCACGCCACTGCACTCTAGCCTGGGCTACAGAGTGAGACTCCGTCTAAATAAAAAAAAAGATTTCTGGTTTCTTCAACCTCTTACCATCTGCATATAGTCTTTCCTACTTGTGTTTGAGGTGATGACAAAATACCAATAACTCTAGTTGTCACTATTCTGTTTCCTAAAATAAGAAACAAGTCAACTTTCTCCCAAATGCCCTATCCTGCTGTCTTTTCCCAAAGACCTGTCATTTCTCCCTTCTCGCACTATAGGAAGGTCCCAAATTTTCCCCTTCAAAGCCTAACCAAGGGTCAACTCCTGCTGATCTCTCCCTTCTGGGAATTATCTGGAGCTCAAATATTCTGGGCCAGGTGCAGTGGCTCACGTCTGCAATCCCCACACTTTGGGAGGCCAAGGCAGGTGGGAGGATTGCTTGAGGCCAGGAGTTCGACACAAGCCTGGGCACATGTCTACAAAAATAAAAAAAACTTAGCTGGGTGTGGTGGTGTGAGCCTGTAGTCCCAGCTACTTAGGAGGCGGAAGTGGGACGATCACTTGAGTCAGGGAGTTCAGGACTGAAGTGAACTAAAATCACGTCGCTGCACTCCAGCCTAGGTGACAGAGAGATTACGTCTTAAAAAAAAAAATACAATTTTTAGAATGTTATTCTGGAGCTCAAAATACTTGTTTTGATTAAATAGCACCTAGCTATTTCACAGGTTAGTTTGGTTTCTCTACCCTGGCACTACTGAGAATCAGATAATTTTTGTACTGGGGGGCTTTCTTGTGCATTCCTTTCTTTCTTGAGATGGGGTCTTGCTCTGTTACCCAAGCTGGAGTTCTGTGGTGGGATCATGGCTCACTGCAGCCTCCCCCAGACTCAGGTGATCCTCCTGCGTCAGCCTCCTGAATAGCTGGGACACTACGGGCACATAGCGTGCCACCACGCCTGGCTAATTTTTCTATTTTTTTGTGGAGATGGTGTTTCACCATGTTGACCAGGCTGGCATTCTTTTCTTTAGCAGCATCCCTAGCCTCTACCCACTACACAACATAGCACCTCCAGTTGAGACAACAAAAAATGTCTCTAGACAATGTCAAATGTCTCCTGGGGGATAAAACTGCCTTTGGTGGAAAACCATCAATCTATCATACTAATGTCTTCAAATCAAGACCCCTGTCTTAGGCTTCTTGTGGTTATTTAAAGAAAAACTGGGCGTACAACAGAAAGTCAAATATCTGTTAAATGACCAACCACTTAGCTGGATCCTTACTTTAAACCCAAACAGAGAAATGTGTAAGCAAACAATCAGAACAAGGAGAAATATATATAGTAAACTGATACATATATATTTTTCTTTTCACCAATAATACAAATTACACATATTCAAAAAAATTAAAACTTTAAACCCTTGATATAGTTTCTACACTGAGTTGTTTATCCTCAAACAAAATTCAATAGGGTAAAAAAGGGAAAGAGCAACTCGACTTCATATAGATTAACAAAAAACAAAATAAAATCAAAAAAACCAAATGTCCAAATAAACTTTATAATCCCTTCCTAGATTTACTCTCCTCAGATGACCAATAATGAAGATATCTAAGGATTTGTCTCTGTAAATTTATGCTAGCATTCTCAGATCTCACCCCCATGTTAGCATCTGTTTAGTTAAGAGTTAAAATCTGCAGGGACCTTCTATAACTGAGAAACAAAGGAATGCTAACCATTATGTTTCAGTAGAATAGCTATCTGGTGGGCAGGGAAAAATATCTGTATCTACACAATTATTATTTAAAAAAAGAATTCTGGAACCAGTGTGTTAAATAAATGACCACCATTAATTCAGGGCAGAATTTAGCATGAAAAGAAAAGTATAGCTCAAGGATGTCAGTTAAAGAAAGAAGGAAAATGATAAAAAATGTAAGAATATATATATAAATATATATAAATTTCATATATAATGGGAATTTAAGAAAAGGATTGCTATGCATTATCCTCTGTAAAGATATATTCTTCCTAACATATTCAAACTAGTCATTCAAATGGATGGGGAGGTGGTAGGCAACAGGATTAATGATCTATAAAAATCATAAATGGCTCATCCAGCTAAGATTCTCTTCTACATCAAATTATTTTTGCTGAAGCAGTCTGAAAACACCTAACTGGAATTCTAACACCAGGTTAGGTGCGGTAGCTCACATATGTAATCCTAGCACTTCAGGAGGCCAAGGTGGGTGGATCACCTGAGGTCAGAAGTTCGAGACCAGCCTGGCCAACATGGCGAAACCCTGTGTCTACTAAAAATACAAAAAATTAGCCGGGCATGGTGGTGCATGCTTGTAACCCCTTTACTCAGGAGGCTGAGGAGAACTGCTTGAGCCCGGGAGGCAGAGATTGCAGTAAGCCGGGATTGCACCACAGTACTCCAGCCCGGGCAAGAGCTAGACACCGTCTCAAAAAAAAAAAAAAAATTCTAATACTAATTAAAAAGTCATGAATGCAAAGATATGTGCGTGCATGTAGGGTGAGAAATAGGAGAATATCTGGTGAGCACAATATATTGAGAGCTAAAGCAAACTAGAATAAAAGCTAAAAGATCTGACCATAATACATGTCAGCTAATTTCTAGCTTAGTTTAACAGATCTTAGTTAAAAGTACTAATATACCACAAAATAACTTGATTACATTATTCTTAGCAATACTGTAATACGAGTAAAACTTTCACATGGATTTAACTCTCAATATATTTAACTGGTCTGATGTTAAATGTGAAGTATTGTGCTTCAAAGGACAACATCAAGAAAGTGAAAAACAACCCAGAGACTGGGAGATATGTGCAAATTATGTATCTGATAGGGAACTCTAAGAGTCTTATATATTCTCGACATAACTCTATAATAAAAAGATGAACCCATTTAAAAACGCAAAAGATCTCAGTAAAGATTTCTCCAAAGAAGATACATAAATGACCAATAAGTACATGAAAAGAAAATCAACATTAGTGGCCATTAGAGAAATAAAAATCAAAACCACAATGCAATACCCCTTCACAAACAGTAGGATAGCTATAATAAAGACAGGCAATATAATAAAGAAGAAAGGCAATTAGTAAGGGTGTGGAGAAAAGTAGAACCTCACATTGCTGTTAAGAATGTAAAATTATGCAGCTGCTTTGGAAAACCAGTCTGCCAATTCCTCAAAAGGTTAAGAAGAGTCATGATATGACCCAGCAATGTACTGGTAGGTATATACTGAAAAGAAATAAAAACACATGCAGACAGAAACCTATGCACAAATGTTCACAGCAGCACTAATAGCCAAAAAGTAGAACAAAATGTCCATCAAATAAGTGTATAAATAAGATGTGGTATAAGCATACAATAGGATATTATTTAGGAATAAAAAGAAATGAAGTAACTGATGCACGTTAGAAAAGCATGAACTGTGAAAACATGTTAAGTGAAACAAGCCAGACACAAAAGATCACATGTTCCGGGCTTCCATTTACGTATGTCCAGAATGGGCAAATCCACAGAGAAAGGAGACTAGCAGCTGGTTGCCATAGGCTGAGTGAGGAAGGGTTGGGGAGAAATCAGCAGTGTCTACTAATAGGGACAGGGTTTCTTTTATTGGGTGATAAAAATGCTCTAAAATTGACTAGTGCTGTAAAATAGTGATGGTTGCACAACTCTGTGAACATATTAAAAACCAGTGAATTATACACTTTAAATGGGTGAATTGCATGGTATGTGAATTATATCTCAATAAAGCTGTTACTAAAAACTAAAGCGGCCGGGCGGGGTGGCTCACGCCTGTAATCCCAGCACTTTAGGAGGCGGAGGTGGGTGGATCACGAGGCCAGGGGATCGAGACCGTCTTGCTAACATGGTGAAACCCCGTCTCTACTAAAAATTAAAAAAAAAAAAAGATAAATTTACAAAAAAAAGCAAAATATACATTCAGCAAAAGTTTATTAAACATTTCCAGTGTGCCACATGGTATGTCAAGCAAAGCCCAAAGCCTATGCATCAAGACACTTCTCGGCTAGATGCGGTGGCTCATGCCTGTAATCCCAGCACTTTGGGAGGCCAAGGCAGGAGGATTACTTGAGGCCAGGAATTCGAGACCAGCCTGGGCAACACAGTGAAACCCCATCCTTACTAAAAAATTTTAAAAATTAGCTGGACATGGTGGCTCATGCCTGTAGTCCCAGCTACTTGGGAGGCTGAGGCAGGAAAATCACTTGAGACCAGGAGTTGGAGGATGTTATAGTATGCTATGATCACGCCACTGCATTTCAGCCTGGGCAACAGAGCAAGGCTCTGTCAATCAATTAATCAGTCAATCTCCTAACCATCTGTAATTTGTATATAGTGAGATATAAATCTTTATTTCCTAATAGACAGACAAATATTTCAACTCCATTGCTGAATTCCTTTCCCACTGAATAACAATGTTATTTTTGTTATGAACTAAATTCCCTATAAATACATGGGTCAAAGTCTAAACTCTATTACATTCCACTAATCTATTTGCCCAACCTAAAGCAATATACACTGCATAACAGTATTTCCCATCAGAGATGGACCACTTAAGATAATAGCTGTGGTGCCATAAGATTATAATGGAGGTGAAAAATTCCTATTGCCTATAGATGTCTTGGTGATCCTGACTCTGTGCAGGCCTAGGCTACTATGTATATTTGTGACTTAATTTTTAAGAAAAAGTTAAAAAAATTTAAATAGAGAAAACCTTATAGAATAAGAATATGAAGAACATATTTTTGTACATTTGTTCAATGTGTTTGTGTTTTAAGCTAAGTGTTATTACAAGAGTCAAAAAGTTAAAAGTAAAAAGTTTAAAAAGTAAGCTAAGGTTAATTTATTATTGAAGAAAAATATTTTATAAATTATAAATTTCAAAGTACAGTGTTTATAAAGCCTGCAGTAATAAACAGTAATGTCCTAAGTCTTCTCATTCACTCGCCACATACTCACTGACTCACCCAGAACAACTTTCAATCCTGCAAGCTCCATTTATGGTAAGTGCCCTATACAGGTGTACCATTTAAAAAATCTTCCATGCTTTAAAAAAAAAAAAAATCTTCCACGCTGTATTTTTTACCATATCTTTTCTATGTTTAGATGCACAAATGCTTCCCACTGTGTTACAACTGCCTGTAGTATTCAGTACAGTAACATGTTGGATAGGCTTGTAGTCTAGGAGCAATAGGCTGTACCATATAGCCTAGGTGTGTAGTAGGCTACACCACCTGGGTTTGTGTGAGTATACTCATATGATGTTTGCACAAACAACGAAATCACCTAAAGATGCATTTCTTAGAATGTATTCTCATCATTAAGTGCCATATGACTACACCACATTGTTTGAATTACTATAGCCTTAAGATATGTTTTGGGCCAGGCGCAGTGGCTCACACCTGTAATCCCAGCACTTTAGGGAGGCCGAGGAGGGTGGATCACCTGAGGTCAGGAGTTTGAGAACAGCCTCGCCAACATGATGAAACCCCGTCTCTACTAAAAATATAAAAAAATTAGCCAAGTGTGGTGGTGGGTGCCTGTAATCCCAGCTACTCGGGAGGCTGAGGCAGGAGAATTGTTTGAACCCAGGAGATGGAGGTTGCAGTGAGCCGACATGATGCCACTGCACTCCAGAGTGAGGCTCAGTCTCAGAAAAAAAAAAAAGAGATGTTTTGATGTCTGGTAGAACAAATACCTGCTGCCCACTAAATACTGAAAATATTTTTTGGTTATTCTTGAGCTTTTTCTGATTCTAAAGCTCATAAATAAATCTGCAACTTTATAAACACCCCTACTGAAATTTCTACTAGAATCTTATGAATTTATAAATAAGTTAGAACATACTGCTCTACTTCCTGCAGGTCTCTGCTAATGTCACTTAGAGCGAGGCCTTCCCTTGTGCTCTATATGAGAGTGGCTCCCCTGGCACTTCCTACTTCCCTTAGTTTAGCTTTGTTTTTTTTTAGAGCTTCTCATCATCTGACATCTATATATTTTACTATATTTTTCCTGCCTTCTCTTCAACAACCCCCTCCCCCGCAATTTACCTAATAGGATATAAGCACCATAAAAGAGGGAACCTTAATTTGTTCATAGCTCTACCTGTAACTCCTAGAACACAAAGAGCGAGCTAAAATGTTCATAAAATAAACAAATCTTCAAAAGTAAACACGCCAAACGAGGAATACAGTATTACAAGGAATACAGTATTACACTTTTTTTTTTTTTTTTTGAGACAGGTTCTGGCTCTGGTGCCCATGCTGGAGTGCAGTGGCGAGACTACAGCTCACTGCAACCTCTGCCTCCTGGGCTCAAGTGATCCTCTTGCGTCAGCCTCCTGAGTGCTAGGACTACAGGTGCATGTCACCATGCCTGGCTAATTTTTGTATTTTTGGTAGTGATGGGGTTTTGCATGTTGCCCAGGCTGGGCTCGAACTCCTTGGCTTAAGTGATCCACCTGCGCTGGCCTCCTAAAGTGCTGGGATTATAGCGTAAGCCACTGCACCTGGCCCCTCTTTATTTAGGTCTTATTTTGTCTTTTGGTAAAGTTTGAGAGCTTTCTTAACACAGATTTTGTATTTCTAGTTTTATTCATATTTAAAAATTTTGGAAGAGATGTGGCCTCACTATGTTGCCCAGGCTGGTCTTGAACTGCTGGGCTCAAGAGATCCTCATGACTCAGCCTACCAAAGTACTGGGATTATAGGCATGAGCCACCATGCCCAGCCTTCTTTACATTTTTGTTGCAATGCTATGATCTGCATATTTTGTGCTCATATGCAGCCACTTTTATCTTAAGCTAGAAACAGAAAAAAAAAACCCAAAACCCTTATTAAACTTGAGAAATGAGTACAGACTAGCCTTCATCTAGTTCAGGACTCCTACCATACCCAAACCTTTTTACCTACTTTCTAGTCACAAAATAACTTTTCATCATTCTGAGCACACCATGTCCTGCCATGACTCCTTGCCTCTGATGTCATTCTGAGGCAGGGCTGAAATGAGAGACATCAGAGTGAGACCTTGCTTTAATTTATTTTGATGCCAAAGCTACCAAATTCTATTCTAAGAGAAGATCAGGCATGTAACAGTGTTTTTAAATTGCAGGCAGCAACCCATTAGTGGATCATGGCCATCATTTAAAAACGCTAATCTGAAGAATATCGGCACATATCACACAGAGTGGGGTCATTACTGCTTTATGAAACTTCTGTTACATGAACATATGTGTGATGAAAAAAACTTATGTGTCACTAAAACAAAATTGGAAATACACTGACATTTATAAAATGTATCGAGGAAGAGAAACTTGGCTTAAGTGTGTGGAGAGGGGAAGATGGAATAGGACGATGAGGGAAAGGAAGGAAGTAATAGCAAGAAGGTTCTAAGAAGTGTTATTAAAGTGTGAGTCAGTAAAGACCTCAACTGGGCCAAAGTAGACAAGAGAAAGAGTTCTAAGGAAAATTTACACAGACTCTACCCCTATAAAATGACACTGAACTATATGAAAAAAAGAAATCATATTTGCTTTTACCCATTTTATTCAATATCATTTTCCTGAGAAATATTAAACATTAAAACTTGGAATGTTTTGCTTTAAAGTTGCATTACAAATCATTCTTACCTTGCTCTCTCTTTCTAATTCACTTCGCAGCCATTCAAAGTCACTGTATCTTCTTCTAACAGTAGATTCTTTCAGCTTGAAAATAGGAAGATTTGTCTGAAACAAAAAAAGTTACTCCTAAATTGAAGCACATTAAGGAAACTTCAAAAAAATGAGGGAACGGGGGAATCTAGGCTTGCCAATTGATAATATGGCAAGCCTGATTACCTTAACAAAAGAAATCATGACTTTCTTTTTCTTTTTTTGAGACAGAATCTCGCTCTGTCGCCTAGGCTGGAGTGCAATAGCACGATCTCGGTTTGCTGCAACCTCCACCTCCCAGGTTCAAATGATTTTTCCGCCTCAGCCTCCCAAGTAGCTGGGATTACAGGCACTCACCATCATGCCCAGCTAATTTTTGTATTTTTGTAGAGATGGAGTTTTACCATGTTGTCCAGGCTGGTCTTGAACTCCTGACCTCAGGTGATCCGCCCGCCTCGGCCTCCCAAAGTGCTGGGATTACAGGCATGAGCCACCGCACCCGGCCGAAATCATGACGTTTTTAAAATGACCCATTACAAAATAAAACTTTGCTAGTTCCTTTTTTTTTTTGAGACAGAGTCTCACTTTGTTGCCCAGGCAGTGATGCGATCTTGGCTCACTGAAACCTCCGCCTCCTAGGGTCAAGTGATTCTCCTGCCTCAGCCTCCCAAGTAGCTGGGATTATAGGCACCCGCCACCAGGCCTGGCTAATTTTCTTGTATTTTTAGTAGAGGTGGGGTTTCACCATGTTGGCCAGGCTGGTGGTCTCAAACTCCTGAACTCAAGTGATCTGCCGCCTCAGCCTCCCAAAGTGCTAGGCTTACAGGCCTGAGCCACTGCCTGGCCCACTAGTTCTTTAAAAGTATTTACACAAGAATACAACTTTTAAATGTACCTTTGCGTGCATGCTTTTGGATATCATTCTGCCTGAGGTTATTTGCATAAATGTAGGTCATTTTCCTATTATATCAGTGAGCTTTAAAAATATCAACTAAGCAGGGGTGAAAAAAGGCTAGCTCTTGACTATTCTCTAGCTTAGCTAGTACCTCAGCAAACAGTCCTCATAGGGGAAATATACCTTACCTTTTAATTTTTAAAATTTTATTTTCTTGGTGCTCATTCATTATAGCAAAACCCCAACTTATGTCTCAATGCCTATCACACTGCCCGTTGATGTAGAAATTCTTTTTCTTCTCCCAGAGACAGGGTCTCACTCCATTGCCCAGGCTGGATTTAAACTCCTAAGGCTCCAGCAATCCTCTCACCTTGGCCTCCCGGGTAGCTGGGACTGCAGGGTCATATCACTGTGCTGGCTCACTTAACTACTTTTTTTGATTTTATTTTTCTTTTTGGAGGCAGAGTCTCGCTCTGTTGCCCAGGCTGGAGTGCAGTGGCGTGATCTCGGCTCCCTGCAATCTCCGCTGCCTGGGTTCACGCCATTCTCCTGCCTCAGCCTCCCAAATAGCTGGAACTACAGCTGCCCGCCACCACGGCCGGCTAATTTTTTGTATTTTTAGTGGAGACGGGGTTTCACTGTGTTAGCCAGGATGGTCTCCATCTCCTGACTTCGTGATCTGCCCACCTTAGCCTCCGAAAGTGCTGGGATTACAGGCGTGACCCACCACGCCTGGCCCACTTAGCTGCTTTTAAATGAAACCAAAATATTTTGTTATGAGGACTAGATTAGATCTTGCATAATAAAAGACCTAAATAAAACATTATTCTTAATGGCCTTCTAAAATATGCCAAGAAGAGCAGGGAAAGTGCTGCATACAGTGTCTGTGGGTCTTACCACTAGTAGGAAATTAAACCGTACTCAGTAGACCAAGCTCATAAACCCAGAGCTCTAAAGGCAAAGGGCAAGTTTAAGAACTGAAAACATAACACCCAGTACTTTGAAGTTACACCAGAATATAAGAAAATTTCTGGAGACTGTTCTTTATAAGATTGCAAAGGCTACTTGTTGCCACTTCAGTCAACTTCTAAATTTAAAAAAACTAACAAGAAAGATTTCTATTATCTTTTACTGGATCCCCTTTAAAGAAAAAATATGCAGCAGGGCGCGGTGGCTCACGACTGTAATCCAGCTCTTTGGGAGGTGGAGGTGGGCCGATCACAAGGTCAGGATTCGAGACCAGCCTGGGCAAGAGATCAGCCTGGCTAATACGGTGAAACCCTGTCTCTACTAAAAATACAAAACTTAGCTGGGCATGATGGCGGGCGCCTGCAATCCCAGCTACTTGGGAGACTGAGGCAGGAGAACTGCTTGAACCCGGGAGGTGGGGGTGGCAGTGAGCTGAAGATCGCTCCACTGCACTCTAGCCTGAGTGACAGAGCAAGACTCTGACTCAAAAAAAAAAAAAAAAAAAAAAAAAAAAAAAAAAAAAAAAAGATGCTACCAAATCCAATAAAAAATGGTTTATGACTAAAAACACTAAAGACTATTAGGAGTGGTATGAGACCAGTATTTTATCATTAAGAATAGATTTTAGGCTGGGCATGGTGGCTCATGCCTGTAATCCTAGTGCTTTGGGAGGCTGAGATGGGAGGACTGCTTGAGGCCAAGAGTTACCAGCCTGGGAAACATAAGAAGATTCCATCTCTACAAAAAATAAAATAAATTTACTGGGTATGGTGGCATGTGCCTGTAGTCCTAACTACTTGGGAGGCTGAGGTGGGAGGATCTCTTGAGCCCAGGAGTCAGGAGTTCAAGACTGTAGTGAACTATGATTGCACCACTGCACTCCAGCATGGGCAACAAATGAGACCCTCTCTCAAAAAAAAAAAAAAAAAAAGAGAAGAAAGATTTTATTTTATTTGAGACAGGGTCTCACTCTGTAACCCAGGCTGGAGAGCAGCAGCATGATCATGGCGGGGTCAAATGATTTCTCCCACCTCAACCCCCTGTGTAGCTGAGACTACAGGCACATGCCATCACACCTGGCTAATTTTTGTACTTTTAGTGAGACAGGGTTTCACCATGTTGCTCAGGCTGGTCTTGAACTCCTGAGTACAAGCAATCCATCTGTATTGGACTTCTAAAGTGCTGGGATTACAGGCATGAACCACCGTGCCCAGCCAAAAAGATTTTAAAATGTGTAAAATATCACAAAGTTTGTAGGAGACAGAAATGACTTAACACAATAACTGACGCCATACCCTACCAAAAATATTACTCAACACTACATATTCTCTTAGATTATATTCGGTCCGTTAATTCAGACTTTGAACTAATTAGCACAGAATTTGCATAGAACTCTCAAGTGTTTTACAATTGGAAGAAAAAAGTTAAGTGCCACCTGAAGGAAAGACTGGCTTCCTACTGTGTATACAGGGACATCATCTTGTAATATTCACTCCTAAGAAAATTCTACTTATTTGTTAAGCTTAATGCCACTGGTAAGTAGCTGTCATTCAGCACAAGAAAAGCTTTTTATTCAGGACCTTAAATCCATTTTGTAGTGGTCTCAATTTTTTCCTAAGTGTATTAACTTCTGTATGTTGTATACCTTATAGCTTAGAATTTTCAACAGATGCTATTGGGCATAACAGTGTATAGGTTTCAAGCATGAAACCAAATCTCACAAGAGATTTAAAAGCACTTGAATTTTCTTTCCCAGGTAACCACAACATTTGTTCATTGTGTTAATGACTAAGGAAAAAATTGCACCTAACAAGACTCTTATTATACTAAAAGTCAAGCTTATATTTAAAGATGCTGGCTTGTTGTACAGAGGGTATTCTCATTCCCCAGAGGGAATAAAATTAGGTCCCCTGGAGAGTAGAATAATCCCCAGAAAGAAAGCACTGGATTATTTCTCTCTAATTTCTTCTATTGGCTTTTTAACCAAGTTCACCCTTCCACATTAAAATATTAAGTCTTTGTAAGTGTCTTAAAGATAAAAAGGCCTTCACAGAGTTGAGTGTTTTCTGCAGGTGAGATTTTACATTCTGAATTCCCTCCTCTCAAATTACTTTACAAAGGGGATTAACTGCTCTCTTTATTCAAATACATTAAGATCAAGCTTGTGAAAACAGTTCCCTAAGAATTTTCATACTTCTGGGTACGGAAGTCTATAAAGTTAATCTCTGAAACAACATATCAAGCTTACAGGTACAATGTTGAGAGAAGAGTGCCAATTCAGCTCATTTTACCTTCCATTTTCCCTTTTGAACTTTTGACACAATCATGATTATATCTGATTCACTCTAATAGAAAGGGGAGGGGTGAGGGAGAAAAGTCCTTTCCCTTCTATGATTAGCTAATAGTTTGATAGTTTATATACTTAAATTTAGAGGACCATGATTAGCTTAAGAAAGTTCTTTTAGTTTTCTTAACTGGTTATGATTTCTCTTTTTGCATGAGGACTGCTTTAGAGTTTAAAGTCACATCAAGAAATTCAAACATCACTTGCCCATTACATATGCAGTGGTTAACTTAGCCTGTTAAACGTCTTCCTGATCATTACAAGGACTTGTAATTCAATTTAACTGATTAAAATAACTAAGTGCAAAATGTGGGGTTTTTTTTGTTGTTGTTTGTTTAAGGTACTGAACTATCACTGCTGAAACTCCTGTGACTGGTCACTTTCAATTTATTTAACTTTTATAAAATGATTGAAGGGAGAGGTTTTTTACCTACAGCTTCAGGAGGACTAAACTATTATTTACTGATCATCTATAAAAGGGTACCATGCTGGATAAGGGAGAATCATTATTTATAATGATGAATAAGATGCAGACCCGGCCCTTATGAAACATACACCAATCAAGAAGTTTAGAAAATAAGCATATAAAAAGTTGAATTTCCATGGTTAAAAATACTACAAACTGGCTGGGCACAATGGCTCAAGCCTGTAATCCCTGTACTTTGGAAGGCTGAGGTGGGAGGATCACCGGAGTTTGAGACCAGGCTGGGCAACATGGTGAGACCCCCATCTCTACAAAAAATAAAAAATTAGCTGGGCAGGCTGGGCGTGGTGGCTCATGCCTGTAATCCCAGCACTTTGGGAGGCCGAGGCGGGTGGATCATCTGAGGTCAGGAGTTCGCGACCAGCCTGGCCAATATGGTGAAACCCTGTCTCTACTAAAAATACAAAAATTAGCCAGGCATGGTGGCGGATGCCTGTAATCCCAGCTACTTGGGATGCTGAGGCAGAACGCTTGAACCCGGGAGGCGGAGACTGCAGTGAACCAAGATCGCGCCACTGCACTCCAGCCTGGGCAACAAGAGTGAAACTGTTTAAAAAAAATAATAAAATTTTCTGGGCATGGTGGCACATGCCTGTAGTGGGAAGATAAGGTGTCAGGGTGGCTTCAGCCTTCGAGGCTGAGGCTGCATGAGCTGTGATCATATCACTCACTATACTTCAGCCTGGGTGACAGAGGGAGACGGTCTCAAAAAAAGAGGGGCATTTTGGTGAATACATTATCCATTACTCTATTAAATGCACTTAACTTTTGAATGAACAATTTCAATGGGAATTAATCCTACAAATATTTCCACACATACAAAAATATTTTAGCATTGTTTGTAATAGAAACAAAAAAAAAACAAAAAAGACCAGAAACAATAAATCTTACATTACAAACTTATATTACACAGCTTTTTACAAAATATAAATCAGCCATAGGTTAATCAGAAAAGCTGTCTAGAATGTATGACATGTAAAAAGTTTCAGGCCGGGTGCGGTGGCTTATGCCTATAATCCCAGCACTTTGGGAGGCCGAGGCGGGTGGATCACTTGAGGTCAGGGGTTCAGGAACAGCCTGGCCAACACAGTGAAACCCCATCTCTACTAAAAATACAAACATTAGCCAGGCGAGGTGGCATGAGCCTATAAGTCCTGCTGCTCCAGAGGCTATGGCAGGATAATCGCTTGAACCCGGGAGGCGGAGGTTGCAGTGAGGTGAGATCATGCCACTGCACTCCAGCCTGGGCGACAGGGCGAGACTCCACCTCAAAAAAAAAAAAAAAAAGTTTCAGAACAGTATATTATATAGCATAATGCCATTTGTATAATATGAAAAGCACGGAAGAACTGACAATTGATTTGGCCTGGATTCATTCATTCTTTCCCTTCCTTTTCTTTCCTTTCCTCAGTCTCTCTGCTTCCCCTCCCTCCCTTTAGAGACAGGGTCTCCCTAAGTTGCTCAGGCTGGTCTTGAACTCCTGGGCTCAAGGGATCCTTCCACCTCAGCCTCCCAAAGTGCTGGAATATGAGGTGTGAGCCACTGCATACGGCCAGCCAGGACTCTTTTTTGTTTTGTTTGTTTTTGAGACAGACTTTCGCTCTTGTCGCCCATGCTAGAGGAAAACGGCGCGAGTGCAATGGCCTCAACCAGGACTCTTTTAACACAGAGCTAGCCATACTATAAGACAGTTGAAAATGGTGAAAATAGTGTGAGCTAAATGCAGAGAAGAAACAAGTACAGGGTATATTTAGTATATAATTCTTGAATATTCTAAAGCATAGGGAATGATGGGAAATAAAACTGAAAAGTTTAAATTGCACTCTAAATATGGGGCTAGGGTGACTACCTGTGAGCACCAGAAGTTAATAAATATGTTTGAATAGAAAAATGATAGCTATGAACAGAAAAACTAGAACAGAGAAGTTACTACAGAATAAGAAGCCACAGATGAACTACATGTAGGATTAAGGTTTAGAATTAAGAACAGATGGCTCTAGTTGATTTTTAGGTTTATCTGCTTTGAAATGTATGGACAAGAGTCAGACTACTGAGGCAAATTATAGCAAAAATCCCATAAAGGTTTTACCTTGGATGCCATTTTAAATGCTCTAGATTTACCCAGAAAGAATGCTGAATTCTGAAATTAAATGTAAATCAGGCTTAAATATTGTTAACTTACTTTAAGATGACTAAAACTTTTGAAATTTAAACAGCAAGATTTAGTATTCTCTCACCCTAATATTCATATTTTCCCCCTAATTTTAAGAGAAGTTGCTTAGTATCAGGCTGAGTATAAAGTGGAAGCCACAATTTTCTTCCTAGCTACTGTTCATTTTATTTCTTAACAGGTAAAAGTGTTAAATACAACCATCTGTATGAAATAATATTTGTAGGAAATACAAGAAATATGTTATTTGTGGGAAATAACATAGATCAGCCGATATGGGCACAGTGATCACAGACAGGTAAGATGGGAGACAAGCAAAAGTAAAGTACAGCATGGGGCAAGAACCAAAAACTAAGCCACAGCCTTCATCTATTTGTATAGGTATATACTAGTAAATGCTGAAGAAGATGAGTTTGAGTAACCCTGGACTACTTTAGACTTTAATTTTGTTCATGGAGTTCAAAAGTTCTGCAAATCACGTTTCATTATAAATCTGAAGCAAAGACAGAGGCTCAAATAATCTGGATGGCTCTCAAGGGTTCTATATAAGAAACCCAATATTAACAGTCACTTAAAGCTATGTCAGGGCCCAAACTAACATTAAAAGAGCAGAGAACTGTAATTATCTGCATCTCAAAAAAGTTAAGTTGGTTTCCTGGAATCCACTGAGTCTATAAAACTATCTTATTCCACATTCAAAATATGCCTTTGTTAATTGTTATTTGCCAAATGCTAGCTAATTTGTTACCACTACTTAGTAACATTTCTTTGGAAAACTATAAAATAGATTACCAACATTATCAAAGAAGACAGGAAAAAAAAGAGGGTCTCCCTGTGCTGCCAAGGGTGGAGTACAGAGGCAAGATCCTAGCGCGCTACAGGCACTCAGGCTGGAGGAATCCTCCCACCTCTGGTGGTGTTTTTTTTTGTTTTGTTTTGTTTTGTTTTGTTTTTTTCTGAGACAGTCTCCCTTGTCACTCAGGCTGGTGTGCAATGGCATGATATCGGCTCACTGCAACCTCCACCTCCTGCCTCAGCCTTCCGAGTAGCTGGGATTACATTACAGGCACGCGCCACCATGCTCGGTTAATTTTTTTTATCTTTAGTAGAGACGGGGTTTCACCATGTTGGCCAGGCTAGTCTTGAACTCCTGACCTCGTGATCCACCCGCCTCAACCTCCCAAAGTGCTGAGATTACCGGCGTGAGCCACTGCACTCAGCCCTCTGGTTGTTTCTTTAGTCACCTTTAATCTAGAAGAGTCACCCCCTGTCTTGTTGTCATTCAAGACACTGACAATAAAGAGTTCAGAGCAACATTCTACATTTGGGTTTGTCTGTTTCCTCATGACCAGCTTTGTTTTGCATTGTTGGCAGTAACGTTCCTAAATGGCAGGAATGTTGATGCTTTCCATCAGAAGGCACATAATGTCAGTTTGTCCCATTACCGCGTCACTTGGTAAGGAGAGGTCAGATTCCTCCAACAGTTACCTTTTCCCCGCCTTTTAATACCTTTTTCTTGAACCAGCCCTTCATAATAAAATTTATTGTCATTTAGAATTTGCCTAGCTAATTCGAACTTACAAAACTATCAGACCACAAAATAAACTCTGCTTCTTAGAGAATTCACATTTTTAGGTGAAGTTATTTATCTAACTTTAACCATTAGGATAGAGATTGCTTTACTGAAGGAAAGCCCCACTCCCTGCCAAATACAGTATGAATATACCGATGTATTAAGTACAGAATGTTCTCAATTTGTTGATTTAATAAACAGAATTAAACAAGGGTTTATAGTCTACTTGGATATTTGTACTCTTCTGGAGAAATTCGGGGTAATACTCAAGCTGCTGGGTATCTTGCTTTTCTTTTCTTTTTTTTTTTTTTTGAGACAGAGTCTCGCTCTATCGCCCAGGCTGGAGTGCAACGGTGCAATCTCGGCTCACTGCAAGCTCCGCCTCCCAGGTTCACGCCATTCTCCTGCCTCAGCCTCTCCCAGTAGCTGGGACTACAGGCGCCCGCCACCACGTCCGGCTAATTTTTTGTATTTTTAGTAGAGACAGGGTTTCACTGTGGTCTCGATCTCCTGACCTCGTGATCCACCCGCCTCGGCCTCCCAAAGTGCTGGGATTACAAGCGTGAGCCACCGTGCCCGGCCTGAGTATCTTGCTTTTCATTTGCAAGATGAGAATACATTTTGCTTGGCTCATGAAAAAGTGATGAAATAATTACAAGATCCTGGGACATTCAAAGAACTAGAAAAGAACAAGACTAAAAACCTGAAGAGAATTGTTCAATGTTATTTTGTTGCTATTTGTTCTAATATACCAGGAACAAAACTGCAAAGCAATAAAATGTTAAAAGAGATATGTGTATGCCGGATACTCTTAAACTACTATTTTTATAAAAGAGAAACCAGCCATTTTCCACAAAAAGTATTACTAATCACACAGGGTAAGATCATCAGGAATACAAATGGATATTATATACTAAGGAAAAGATTTCTGAAACCATAGTATAGAGGTCTAAAACAAGTGCTCCCTTCAAGTCTAAGCACAGGAAACTACCACATTATTGGTCTCCAAAAAGGTAGGTCTTATACACTTACACAGGCTGACCTATTAAAGTCAGCAGCTCACAGATACCCTATATGTTACCTGATTATCACTGATAGCCAAGCAGAAAACCAAGCCTCAAAATGTGATCACCTGAATATAGCTTAACAATAGATATTAGAAAAATGTTTACTAGGTGTTTCTAGTATTTCTTCAGATAGTGTCATGTGTACATTTGAAAAGAGACTGGCAACAACATCAAAAGTATATTCAATAGGCCATACTCTATTCAACCAATCCTAAGAGATGTAAATGGATGCCCCACTACAGTTCTCATTAAACAGCTGCATTTCTCCAAATATCTACATCTAGAGATAAAAGATAAACTGAGAAGTGCTTAAGCTATTGCTTCGCCCTTCAGTACTTTTGATACCTGTTTTACCCAATCTGAAACAGCATGAATAACTGAAGATATGGTTTATAACCTAGATGAACTCTTAATAAGGCTGAGAAGAAGTCATTTAAATGAAGAATAAGCTTTTAGTCCAGAGAACCTTTGAAATGTAGATTGTCACTAAGCCAACGTATTTAGTTTCTTTCTTTAAAAAATAAGGACATGCCTTCCAGTGATACAATTCCCCATTATTTTAAAAGAAGTATCCTTTATGGTATAATTTCCAAAACAGTAGAGAATAAATTATCTAGACTAGCTTAAATGCATAAACCAAGGAATTCCAGATACTTTTCCTACAATGTCCATATTCTTCATTTGTGAATTAGCAACAAGACTCATTGGAGAGCTCACACAAGGTTTTCAATGAGTAATCTCTAATGAAAACTGTGCAGTAATAATTCTATTTTAAAGGAAAATTAATTCATAACAATTCATGAAGATTTACATAATCCTACAGGCTTATGCTGAAATAAAACTGTCTATTAATAGTCTAACACCTTTTTTGGACAATCTTTAAAATGCAAAACTATTTTCTGGTATCTTCCCAACTTGTCCAATCCTAAGAAACACACTCAAGTGACACCAACTAGAGAATCTCATGCAACTGATCTAGGGTGGAATCTGAACATCAGTATTTTCAAATGATTCTCAAGTGCATCCAGGGTCAAGAACTGCTGTCCTAGGAGTTCGAGACCAGCCTGGCCAACATGCTGAAACCCCATCTCTACTAAAAATACAAAAATTAGCCGGGCATGGTGGCACACGCCTGTAATCCCAGCTACTCAGGAGGCTGAGGCAGGAGAATCGCTTGAGCCCAGGAGGCGGAGGTTGCAGTGAGCCAAGGTTGTTCCACTGCACTCCAGCCTGGCTGACAGAGCGAATAACTGCTGCCCTAGACTTAACAAATGTGAAAGATTTTGTACAATCACCAAGTAATTCTGGTTTAGCTTAGCTGGGACAGATATGGGCGATAATATTTTACCTCTTTAAGGGCAGTGATCTGGAATAATACTGTGAGAATGGAGTGTAAAGTCATTATAAGTAAAACTATGATGTGGAAGCCAGTTAAAGAATATTGGTTAAGAAGCTCTATTCAGTAAGTACTCGTATTTTCTAAGCTTCTACACATGGCGCATCAGGTAGCTATGGACTACAGGGATCTCAAGACATCCTCCTCAAGGGTTATATTTACATTACATTTACAGTGTAAAGGGGGGGTGGGAAGGGGAGAGTGGAATACTCTTCCAAGATTCATTACATGTAGCATTTACAGCCACAATTTATCACACGGCTCTTTGATGTTTGAATGAAAGGGTGAAGACCAGTATTTGAGTACTCAGGGCAAAATTAAAATATATAAAAAACATACATATATATATAAATATATATATATATATAAAACATATACATGTGCCAGCTGGGTGCGGTGGCTCACACCTGTAATCCCAGCACTTTGGGAGGCTGAGGTGGGCAGATCACCTGAGGTCAGGAGTTCAAGACCAGCCTGGCCAACATGGCAAAACCCGTCTCTACCAAAAGTATAAAAATTAGCCAGGCGTGGAGGCATGTGCCTGTAGTTCCAGCTACTCGGAGGCTGAGGCAGGAGAATCGCTTGAACCCAAGAGGCGGAGGTTGCGGTGAGCCAAAATTGCACCACTGCACTCTAGCCTGGGCAACAGAGTGAGACTCTGTCTCAACAAAACAAAACAAAACAAAACAAAACAAAACAAAACATTAACATATACATGTGAATATATTGAGTTTGCATGGTGGACTTATAAAAGATATCCTTACAATTAAAAAACATACATACTGACTTGTAGATACTCCATTTCAGTATATAGCCTTTTAGATTTTTATATATACAAATCTTATTTTTATTAAATATATTATCAGTTTCTCATATCATTAACATGATTATATATAGACATCCCTGGGTGAGAGGCTGTATAGTACAATGATGAAGCACACAGTTCTGCAACTAGAAAATCTGGCTTTAATCTGAATTCCTGCATTAACCAGCTATCTAACTCTGGGCAAAATGCAATGGATGAAAACTGGATGAAGCCTTGATACAAATCCAGGGAGTTTAAATATTTTCCTTAGGATAAACCCTAAAGGTGAAATTACTAGGCCAAAGACCATAAATGTTAAGTCTTCAAGTTGTCCTCCAGAAAGGCTACTTTGCTATAGAATGAGAAGGAACACTGCAGTCGTAGTAGCTACTTTGGTAGCCTACAACAAACCACGACACTCAATATTTAAATATCTTTCTGTATCCTCTCTCACAATGGCTTGGCCACGTGACTGCCTTTGATCAAACATTTGTGAATTGGGGCCTGTCTTCTTGGAACATTTGTCCAGAAAGACATTCTCCCTTGCGATCCTGTCACCGTTATTCTGTGAGAAGTCTAGCTCACCCCATGAAGGAGAACTGACAGCCTGATCTACATCCCCATCTGAGATCCCAGTTGGCAGCCAGCCATATGACTGAGTTATCTCAAAAATAAATCCTCCAGTCCCTGTCAAGTGGCCCCACAGATATCAAGTGGAATAGAGACAAGCCATGACTTCTAAGACCTGACCAAACTGTAGAACTGTAATGAAGTCAATGTTTAATTATAACTGTTTTCAGTCACCAAATTTTAGGGTTTTTATATAGCAATAATCAACTGAAGCAATAACCTGACTTTGGTAGGGTTATGCTAAACAAGATGCAGATCGTGAGAGGATAGTATTTCATCTCTAAAAACTTGGTAACTCAAAAGTACATAGACTTGGGCCACGCGCGGTGGCTCACATCTGTAATCCCAGCGTGGGTGAATCACTTGAGGTCAGGAGATCACGACTAGCCTGCCCAATATGGTAAAACCTCGTCCCTACTAAAAATACGAAAATTAACCGGGCATGGTGGCGCATGCCTGTAGTCCCAGCTACTCGGGAGGCTGAGGCACAAGAATTGCTTGAACCTGGAAAGCGGAGGTTGCAGTGAGCTGACACCATGCACTGCACGCCAGCCTGGGTGACAGAGTGAGATTCTACCTCAAAAAAAAAAAAAAAAAAAAAGTATATAGACTTGTTATTTATTTAACTCTTCGCTCTTCTTTTCTACTTCCTTAATTAGCTTCTGATTATATTCTGAGTAGCTGAAGTTCCTCAGTAATACAGAAAAGTCAATTAATTCTCGATTATTCAGCAAGGAAAGTATTCCTTCATAATTTAGAAATCTGATAAAATGAGCTAAAGTTTTTCTATGCTAAAGAAAGGTAAGATTCTAAATAAAAACTGTAATTTAAGACTGAGTTGCTCTCTACAATAAATAACTTAATAAACCTCTAAGAATAGTCGTATGAAACAGTTTTGGCCGGGCACGATGGCTCGTGCCTGTAATCCCAGCACTTTGGGAGGCTGAAGCAGGATGACTGCTTGAAGCCAAGAGTTCAACACCAACCTGGCCAACATAGCAAGACCCTATCTCTCTCTCTACCTCTCTCTCTTTATATATATATATATACAAAACAGTTTGCCACCTATATTATAAAAGAACAAAACTAAGCTGTTTCTTCAAAGCTTGAAGTATTACCTGGAAAACTATAAAAAACATGAAAATGAATGTTTAATAAGTCTAAATTCTCTAACACATGAGTGATACATATATTAATAAACTCTTCTAGTCAGTGATTAGCTATAATAACAGCAACTAGACATCATAACATTAAACACTATACACACACATATGCTTTAAATTTGCAGATTGACAGTAGTGCCATTACAATACTTTACTCCTTTCATAAAGCTCCACAAAGAATGTTTATTGTTCTAACAGCCTGACAGTACTCAAATCACTTAACATAAAAATCTTTTTATTAGAAATGGAAAGTAACTCTTTGTCTAAGAATCCCCTAAATAAACCATGGCTAAGAGAAGCTGCAACTTGCCATCAAAAGTTTCAATACATAATCAGGTTAGCACAATTTAAAATATTTTCTGGCTACTATATCTTCTTTAACTGTTGGGTATAATAAGTGTTTGAGGTGGAGCTGGAGAGCAGAATATTCTGGTTCTTTTCCTCATAATTTAAAATTGATTTCTAAGTGCTTTGGCTACCTTTCTCTCCACCTTCCAATACCTTCCCCTCTACTCTGAGTTGCAGAGTTTGTAAGAAAAGGAAATCATTCCAGATCCTTTATCTCTAGCCCTGAAATCTTACTTGGAAGCATGGTAAGATTTTAAACCATGACATCTATAAATATTGATTATGGCAGCTCATTAGCCATTAAAATGATGTTACTTAGAATGCTAATAGGTATACAGCATAAAAGGCATTAAGAATCTACCATGAGGCCAGGTGCAGTGGCTCACGCCTGTAATCCCAGCACTTTGGGAGGCTGAGGCAGGCGGATCGATCACCTGAGGTCAAGAGCTCCAGATCAGCCTGGGTAACATGGTGAAGCCCCATCTCTACTAAAAATACAAAAATTAGCCAGGCATGGTGGTGAGCGCCTGTAATCCAGCTACTCAGGAGGCTGAGGCAGGAGAATCACATGAACCAGGCAGGCGGAGATTGAAGTGAGCCGAGATCACGGCACTGCACTCCAGCCTGGGGGACAAGAGTGAGACTCTGTTTCAAAAAAAAAAGAATCTACCGTGATGGGCTGGGTGTACTGGCTCGTGTCTGTAATCCCAGCACCTTGGATGGCTGAGGTGGGCTGATCACTTGAACTCAGGAGTTTGAGACCAGCCTTGGCAACATAGCAAAACCCTATCTTTACTAAAAATACAAAATTAGCCAGGCATGGTGGCACGCGCCTGTAGTCTCAGCTACTCGGGAAGCTGAAGTGGGAGATCACCTGAGCCCAGGAGGTCAAGGCTGAAGCAAGCTGAGATGGCACCATTGCACTCCAGCCTGGGCAACAGAGTGAGACCCTGCCTCAGGAAGAAAAAAAAAAAAAAAAAGAATCAACTATAATGGATACCCCTCTCCTCCAAAAAGAATCTACCATGAACTAAGTACATGAACATTGTCCCTGCATTAGCTGATTTTATGACACAGTTAAGAATTATAAGAGGATACCCAAGCAGAGTAGGTGTCACAGAACAGACATAGGTCAGGAAAGAGAATTAAAGAGATGGAATACCACTGGGGAGGTTTCTGTAAGACAGTACATAATTTTTGGAGTATACTGTGATAAAAACATGTATATACAATGTTTTAGGCTCAGAGGCTTTCAAGCTAACAAAATTTTTCTAAGTATACTTTTTATAGCTACTTACATCATTATGTATCAAAAGTGTTCATGAGAGCCAAATGAGGTGGCATGTGCCTGTAGTCCCAGCTACTAGGGAGCCTGAGGTAGGCAGATCCTTTGAGCCCAGGAATTTGAGACCAGCCTAGGCAACACAGTGAAACCTCCACCTCAACCCCAATAAAAAAGAAAATTTTTTAAAAAAGTGTCCAAGTTTTGATGCTCATATTTGTGGATGAAGAGTTTAAAGCCTCTTATTTTTCCGCTCACCTAAGAAATTCCAGGTTTTATTCACTAAGGCTATATCTTAGAGAAACACACAAGGTTCAAATAATTGGTATACCACTTCTGTAGTGGAAGTTGTTGACACATTGCATGGGGTGGGGGGAAAATGCAAATAAACATAAGTAAGTATAATTCAATATTTGCTTTGTACCAATGATAGGAGCTAACCACAAACTTGTGACACCTTTTCTTTTTTTTTTTTTTCGGAGACAGAGTCTCACATGGTCACCCAGGCTGGAGTGCCATGTGTAATCTCGGTTCACTGAAACCTCCACCTCCTGGGTTCAAGCAATTTTCCTATGCCAGCCTCCTGAGTAGCTGGAATTACACGCATGTGCCCCCACGCCCAGCTAATTTTTTTGTATTTTTAGGAGAGACGGGGTTTCACCACATTGGCTAGGCTGTTCTCAAACTCCTGATCTCAGGTGATCCACCCGCCTCAGCTTCCCAAAGTGCTGGGATTACAGGCGTGAGCCACTGTGCCCAGCCCTTGACGCCTTTTCTGATTCCTGGAAGTAGCAGGGAAAAATGAATTAGTCAAGCAGACCCGGGTTCAAGTCCTCTTTCTGGAACTCATTAACAGTATGATCATGCCAAATTACTTTCCTTCTCTAATCTGAGTTTTACCATCTTTAAAATGAGCCAGGTGCAGTGGCTCATGTTTGTAATCCCAGCTACTCGGGAGGACTGCTTGAGGCCAAGAGTTCAAGACAAGCCTCTGGGCAATATAGTAAGACCCTGTCTCTTAAAAAACAGAAAGAAAGAAAGAAAATACTGTCACTTACCTTAATAATTAAGTAGAAACTATTATTACACATTCTTCTCACACATTCTCACAGATTATCACTTACTGAATACTTAATGTAGGGCAAATATTATGCCTTAAGTCACATTTACTCCTCTGAAGTTTTATTTTATGGCTGAAGACATTCAAAAGAATTAAGTAACTTGTTCAAGGTCACACGTCCATTAACAGAGAGAGGATTCTTGCACACGTTCAACTTCAAAGTCCATGCTCTAAAGTCACACTATGGTTATAGTACCTGACCCAAAGCAGATATTAAATAAACCTTTAAAACTGGACTAAATGAGCATTTAATGGATATCTCAACAACTACTATGTTCAAGGGGCCTGGGAATATTTGATTAAGAGGCTTCTAAAAACATTTAAACACTGCATAAAAAGTGTTTCTGAGCACCCACAAATTAAGAGTAAAAGCATAATAATGTAAAGAAAAACATAATATGAATAAGACCATTTCTCTTAAAAATATGAGAACCTAAAAGAAAGGTATAAAATAAAAAGGTAAAGGGGGAACTGCTGGAATAGTAGAGTGAGAAGCTCAACAGAGCCTCTCTCCAAAATTCAATGAAAAAAACTAGACAAACATGTCAAACCACCATATCAGAACTCAGGAAAGTGGGCACAGGTGTACAGCAAATTGAAAAGTAATCATTCAAGAAAAACTACTCAACTCAGTTAAGAAGAGCAGAAGTCTGTATGTGGGTTTGTTTTTGTTTTTGAGAAGGAGTCTCACACTTGTTGCCCAGGCTAGAGTGCAGTGGTGTGACCTCGGCTCACTGCAACCTCCGCCTCACGGGTTCAAGCAATTCTCCTGCCTCAGCTTCCCAAGTAGCTGGGATTACAGGCACCCACCACCACACCTGGCTAATTTTTGTATTTTTAGTAGATATGGAGTTTCACCATGTTAGCAAGGCTGGTCTCAAAATCCTGACCTCAGGTGATCCACCCGCCTCTGCCTCCCAAAGTGTTGATATTACAGGCATGAGCCACCGTGCCCGGCCAGAAGTCTGTGTGTTTTAACCTAGGGCTATTGTTACCATGCTCCACCAGCTCTATCAATGGTAGTTCCACCAGGATGTGGCAAGCTGTGAAAACCAACACCATCACTGCTGGAGCGGGGCCACTGGTCAGGAGTAGAATATAAAGTCCCAAATGCAGGAGTATTGTTGAAACCAACAGCAATATTGGCAGCAAACAGTGGGGAAGGCTAATATTGCAGCAACCCAAGGTTGCAATAGTGGGGGCAAGCAACAAACCAGCAGACTTACCAGAAGAATTACATAGCCATGGTGGGGCCTTGATTAACTCCCAGGTATCTGTGGAGGTCTGAAAATCTGTGTGATGTCGGGCGCAGTGGCCCACGCCTATAATCCTAGCACTTTGGGAGGCTGAGGTGGGCGGATCACGAGGTCAGGAGTTTGATACCAGCCTGACCAACATGGTGAAACCCTGTCTCTACTAAAAATACAAAAAATTAGCTGGGCATAGTGGTACATGCCTGTAATCCCAGCTTCTTGGGAGTCTGAGACAAGAGAATCACTTGAACCTGGGAGGTGGAGGTTGCAGTGAGCCGCGATCGCGCGCCACTGCACTCGAGCCTGAGTGACAGAGCAAGACTCTGTCTCAAAAAGAAAAAAAAAAAAGTATCTGTGCTTACACAAAGCTGTATGCATGCTCAGCTGGAAAGGACCCTAGTTATCTAAACATCCATGGCTGAATGAGACCTTTCACAGACACGGGAGAGCCATGGACATGAGAAGACGGCATGAAGTAAAAGCTGGGGCAAACTTGTAAACTGCCTGAACTTTGACTTTGTTTCCCAACCTGCACTGGCAAAAAGCAGAAGCTGGTCAGGTGCAGTGGCTCACGTCTGTAATCCTAGTACTTTGGGAGGCCAAGGTGGGAGGACTGCTTGAGGCCAGGAGTTCAAGATCAACCTGGTCAACAGAGCAAGATCCTGTTTCTTAAAAAAGGAAAAAGGCTGAAGCCTCACTGGCTCAAGTAGCCACGTATAACCATTGACCAGTCATTTCTGACCACTGAGATAAGCTGACAAACTGACTGAGGGTGACCCTTAGAAAACCTGGCTTAAAAAAAAAAAAAAAATTGATCTGTGCTATCACCACCTCATACTACTTAAGGGACTTAATGTGGGCAAGTCCTTTAAAAAAAAATAAATAGCAACAACCACCTCCCCTTTGGGGAGGGGCAGGAGGCAATCTAACTCAGAGTCTCTACAACGTATTATCTAAAATGTTCAGTTTAACAAAAAATTATGAGACATGCAAAGAAACTGGAAAGTGTGAGCCACAGGAGGATAAAAAGTCAGAAACTGTCTCTGGGGTGGTTCAGCTGTTCAGCTGTCCAGGATTTCCAAGCAGCTATCAATATGTTCAAATTAAAGGAAACCATGCTTAAAGAACTGAAAGAAAGCATGATGACAATGATTCAAGGAATAGAGAATCTCAACAAAAAGATTATTAAAAAAACACTGAATTGGACCTCTACAGCTGAAAAGTATAATAGCTGAAATGAAAAATTAACTGAAGGGGATCAACAGTGGATTCAAACTGGCAGACAAAAGCATCAGCAAACTTGAAGACACATCAAGAAATTGTCCATTCTGAAAAGCAGAAAGAAAGAAAAAAATATTGAGCATCAGGGACATGTAGGACACCAACAAGCCTATCAACACACATGTAATGGGAGTCCCACGATGAGAGAAAGAAACAATAAATAATGGCTGAAAACTTAAAAAATTTGACTAAACCCTTAATCTATACATCCAAGCTCAATGAACTCTAAGTAGGATAAACACAAAGAGATTCCCAACCAACAAACATCACAGTAAAACTGTTAAAAGCCAAAGAAAAGCAAAATCTTGAATACAGTGGCAAGTGAAATCTACTCATCACTACAGGGGACCCATAATAAGATTAACAGCTGACTTCTCACCAGAAACAATGGAGACAAGGAAGCAGCAGCATATTCAGAGTGCTCAAACAAAAAAAAATCAACAAAGAATTCCCTATCCAGTGTGGTAGGCTGAATTTCAAGAAGGTGCCTAAAATTGCCACCACTTGGCATACACACCTCCCCTAGAATGTGAGTGAGGCCTATGAATGCGATGGATATCACTTCCATAATTAGGTTACATTACATGGCAAAGGTGAAGGGATTTTACAGATGTTAATTAAACTCCCTAATCAGTTTGACTTTGACTTCACCAAGTTTTGTGAGTAGTCTTGACTTAATTAGGTGAGCCCCTTAAAAGGGGGCTTTAGTCTTCCCTGAGATCAAAGAGATTTTTTCCACTGGTCTTTAAGAGGAAGGCTACTCCAAACTCTACCGCTCCAAGAAAATTAATACTGCCCACAACTATGTAAGCCTGGAAGAGAACTCCCGGGCCTCAGATGAAACCACAACCCCGACCAACCTCCTTGATTGTAGGCATTGTGAGACCCTGAGCAAAAAGTCCAGATAAGCCATATTCAGACTTCTCACTTACAGAAACTTGTGAGATAATATTTGGTGGTGTTTTTTAAATAATTAAAAACTCCATTTATTTATTTAAATTTTACATTTTTTAAGAGACAGTGTCTTGCTTATTTCCCAGGCTGGAGTGCAGGCTATTTCATAGGCATGATCACAGCACACTACAGCTGCCTCAAACTCCTGTGCTAAAGTGATTCTCCAGTCTTAGCCTCCTGTGTAGATGAGACTATAGGCACAGACCACTGCACCTGCCTGGGGGTGGTTTGAGGGCTACAATTGTGGTAATTTTTAATTCAGCAATAAAAAACTAATACATCTAACAAGACTATCCTTCAAAAATAAAAATACAAGACAGTCCCAGACAAAAAAAAAAAAAAAAAAACTACAAGCCTTCATAGTTAGCAGACCTGACTTAGAAGAAATACTAAAGAAATCCTCTGTAGTTCGTAAGCATGATAATTGGGTTTTCACGCTCATGTGTGTGACATGCCTCCTTCAAACCTTGTTATGACTTCAGCACGTTACCCATCTGATGGGAACCTTAGAAAAAGAAAAAAGAAATACTAAAGAGAGCCCTTCCGGCTGAAAAAAATGATATCAGATGGTAAATGAAATCCACGTGAAAAGCAAGGCGTGGTGGCTCACACCTGTAATCCCAGCATTTTAGGAAGCCAAGGATGGGGTGGATCACCTGAGGTCGAGAGTTTGAGACCAGCCTGGCCAACATGGTGAAACTCCATGTCTACTGCAAATACAAAAACCAGCCAGGCATGGTGGTACGCGCCTGTAATCCCAGCTACTTGGAAGGCTGAGGCACAAGAATCGCATGAACCGCGGAGGTGAAGGTGGTTGCAGTGAGCCAAGATCATGCCACTGCATCCCAGCCTGGGTGAGAAGGTGAGACTCTACCTCAAAAATCAAAACAGGTTAAAAGTGAAAGGACAGAAAATTACATACCCTGCAAATACTCGTAAGAAAACTGGACTGGCTATATTAGTATCAGATAAAGTAGACTGTAAAACACAATAGATGACTAAGAACTGAGAGTTCTTGGCAAAAAGACATAAAGAACTACTTTTTTCCTTGCTTTGATAGTTTGAAGGGAAAGAAACTGCCCTCTCCAGTTTCCTCCCCTTTTTTTTTTCTTCTTTATGAGATGGTGGGTCTCACTCTGTCACCCAGGCTGGAGTGCAGTAGTGCAATCCTGGCCTACTGCAACCTCGACCTCCTGGGCTCAAACAATCCTCCGACCTCAGTCTCCCGAGTAGCTGGGACTATAGGTGCATGCCACCACACCTAGCTAATTTTTGTATTTTTTTTGTAGAGAGGAGGGTCTCACTACGTTACCTAGACTGGTTTTTAACTCTTGACCTCAAGTGATCCTCCTGCTTTGGCCTTCCAAAGTGCTGGGATTACAGGAGATAGCCACTGTACCTGGCCCCTCCATACTATTTGTTTCCGTATTTATTACTGTGGTAAAATATACATAATATAAAATTATTTTAAGCATGTTTAAGTGTACAGAGTTCTGTAGCATTAAGTAAATCCATATTGTTATGCAAACATCACCACCATCAATCTCTGGAATAACCACATTTAAAATAATATAGTCTGTAAAAATATAAGGTTTTTTTTTTTTTTGCTCTGTTGTTGCCAGGCGGGAGTGCAGTGGCATGATCTCAGCTCACTGCAACCTCCACCTTGTGGGTTCAAGAAATTCTGTCTCAGCCTTCCCAGTAGCTGGGACTACAGGTATGCGCCACCATGCCCAGCTAATTTTTTGTATTTTCAGTAGAGACGGGGTTTCGCCATGTTGCCAGTCTGGTCTCGAACTCCTGACCTCAAGTAATCCACCTGCCTCGGCCTCCTAAACTGCTGGGGTTACAGGCATGAGCCACTGTGCCCGGCCAAGAAAATAAGAATTTTTTTTTTCAGTTCTGGGATACATGTGCAAAATGTGCAGGTTTGTTACATAGATATACATGTGCCATGGTGGTTTGCTGCACCTATCAACCCATTATCTAGGTTTTAAGCCCCACATGCATTAGGTATTTGTCCTAATGCTCTCCCTCCCCTTGCCCCCCAATCCCCGGCAGGCCCTGGTGTGTGATGTTCTCCTCCCTGTGTCCATGTGATCTCCTTGTTCAACTCCCACTAATGAGTGAAAACATGCGGTGTTTGGTTTTCTGTTCCTGTGTTAGTTTGCTGAGGATGATGGTTTCCAGTTTCATCCATGTCCCTGCAAAGGACATGAACTCATTCTTTTTTATGGCTGCATAGTATTCCACAGTATATACGTGCCACATTTTCTTTATCCAGTCTATCATTGATGGGCATTTGGGTTGGTTCCAAGTCTTCGCTATTGTAAATAGTGCTGCAATAAACATACGTGTGCATGTGTCTTTATAGGAGAATGATTTATAATCCTTTGGGTATATCTCCAGTAATGGGATTGCTGGGTCAAATGGTATTTCTGGTTCTAGATCCTTGAGGAAATGCCACACTGTCTCCCACAATGGTTGAACTAATTTACACTCCCACCAACAGTGTAAAAGCGTTCCTATTTCTCCATATCCTCGCCAGCATCTGTTGTTTCCTGACTTTTTAATGACTGCCATTCTAACTGGTGTGAGATGGTATCTCATTGTAGTTGATTTGCATCTCTCTAATGACCAATGATGATGAGCTTTTTTTAATATGTTTGTTGGCTGCATAAATGTCTTTTGAGAAGCATCTGTTCATATCCTTTGCCCACTTTTTGAAGGGGTTGTTTTTTTCTTATAAATTTAAGTTCCTTGTAGATTCTGGATTTTAGACCTTTGTCAGATGGATAGATTGCAAAAATTTTCTCCCATTCTGTAGGTTGCCTGTTCACTCTGATGATGGTTTCTTTCCCATTTGTCAATTTTGGCTTTTGTTGCAATTGCTTTTGGTGTTTTAGACATGAAGTCCTTGCCCATGCCTATGTCCTGAATGGTATTGCCTAGGTTTTCTTCTAGGGTTTTTATGGTTTTAGGTTTTACGTTTAAGTCTTTAATCCATCTGAGTTAATTTTTGTATAAGGTGTAAGGAAGGGGTCCAGTTTCAGTTTTCTGCATACGGCTAGCCAGTCTTCCCAGCACCATTTATTAAATAGGGAATCCTTTCCCTACTGCTTGTTTTTTGCCAGGTTTGTCGAGGATCAGATGGTAGTAGATGTGTGGTGTTATTTCTAAGGGCTCTAAGTAAGAAATTCTTAAAAGAGCTTTGAGCGTTCCTTTTTTTTTTTTTGA